>NC_141534.1:2233333-2916666 GCF_021556685.1 Rattus norvegicus
TTAGAAGAGGACACTAAAACTTTTTCCCGAACTATCAAAACTTCAAGAAATTCATAACATAGTAAATTTTCAGAAGATAAAGGTGACAGAAAGTGTTTCAAACATGAACTACAAGAGTGTAATAACAAATTTATGAAATTACAGGACAATACTCATCCTGTCTATTCTGTTTCTCATCTTTGCCAATAAATAAATAAATAAATAAATAAATAAATAAATAAATAAATAAATAAATAAATGGGATTAGCTGTGGCAAAATCCCAGGGAATTGGGCATAGTGGCAGCCTAAGGAATGGGAAAATATTTTTTTTAAAGAAATCCATATGTTATAGAAGCCTAATATATAAAATACATAAATACCTCAAGAAATTAAACTTTCAAAGTAAAAAATTCAATTACAAAATGGGGTAAAGGGGCTGGAGAGATGGCTCAGCTGTTAAGAGGATTGACTTCTCTTCCAGAGGTCCTGAGTTCAATTCCCAGCAACCACATGGTGGCTCACAACCATCTGTAATGGGATCTGATGCCCTCTTTTGGCTTGTCTGAAGACAGCTACAGTGTACTCACTCACATTAAATAAATAAATCTTTAAAAAAAAGGGGGGGTATAAATCTATAGAGAGAATTCTCAAAAGAGGAATCTCAAAAAGCTGAGAAATACTTAAAGAAATCATTATCATCTCAGCCATGAAGGAAATGCAAAGCAAAACTACTTTGAGAATCTATCTTGCACATGTCAGAAGGGCTAAGATCAATACAAGTGACAAGTCATGCTGGTAAGGGTGTGGAGAATGGGTAACAACTCTCCATGCTTGTAGGGTGCAAACCAATACTGCCACTATGGAAATCAGCATTTCCTCAGAGTCCTGGTGCCTCAGAACCCTGAGAATCCATCTATCTCAAATCACAGCTATAAAGCTCTTGGCATCTATCTAAAAGGTGCTCCACCCTACCACAAGGCCATTTGCTCAACTATGTTCATTCATACTTGTTTATTCATACTTGCCAGAACCTAGAAACAACCTAAAAGTATCTCAACTGAAGAATGGGTTGAAGGACCCTAGTTCTTACTGAAGCCTAAGAGCTGTCAGGAGGCTTGGCCTGGTGGAAAGTAGGTAGGTTATGGGGACCCTAAGGGCTTTTGCCAGCTTTACATCAACTGCCTCTGGTGAAGATTAGGGCACGACCCAGCTTCAGGCCTCGGGCCAAGGCTAGGACAAGTTCCATTCTCCACCCAGAGTCCTTGGGATGAGCAGGGACATTCTTGAAAATCCTGCAGAATGTACTGATAGTAGCCTGACTCGCTGGTCCCAGATAAGAGCTCAAAGGCATGCCATATAAGTTTGAACTGTAAACCTGCTAATGTAACCTGTACCTCTGAAAGTATAAAAACTGCTTGTCACAGCCATTGGGGTCACCTTCCAGTCCCTCACTACGAGGGGCTGATTGAAGGTTGACTCCGACACACCTGAAAATAAACTCTTGCCTTTGCATTAAACTCCATTCTCATGCTTCACTTGGGGGATCTCCTGGTAGTTAAGACTCACTTTGAGCCCTATGGGGTACACCAAAAATGTGGTACATTTATCACTCAGCTGTTTATAAAGATGCCATCATGAATTTACAGGGAAGTAAATACAACTAAAGAAATCACACCCAGAATGACAAACATGGCATGAATTTACTTACAAGTGGATATTACCTATTAGGTAAATAGTAATCAAACCCAGAGAGGCTAGTTAAAGAGGTGGGCTCTAGGGAGGAAGCACAGATCTCTTTCTACAGGGAAAATAGAATAATTTCTGTGAGTAGACCAGAGTTTGATGGGAACAGGAGTAGGGAGGATCAGTTGAGGGGGATGCAGGGGAAAGTACAATGCAGGTAGAAACAGCTGGAATTAGGGGTTGTTTGGGAGTTAGTATAGAAATCCAGTACAATGACAACTTCCTGGATGACCAGGGTGACCCTAATGAAAACTCCTAGTAATTGAGGATATGGAGTCTGAACTGACCATCCTTTGACACCAGGCAAGGCTTGGATGTTGGTAATAAGGTACATTCGGTTGAGCTGTTGGCCAAGGAGGTCCCTTGAGATCCTTCAACAATCCATGCTGATGCTAGGACAAACTTTGCTCTCAGATAACTGAGAGCAGGGCCTGATCATTAAGGACAAATTCCACACAGTTCACTGAATGGAGAGGTCAACCGAGTACAGGCTTGGAGCCTTCACCCCTGTGTTCTAGTCTCTTTGAGGAGAGAAGGTACTCTATAAGCTAAAACCTGTAGAGAAACCTGGAAACACTCTCCGCCCCCAAAACCCACACACACCTACAATTGGTCCTTCCTAAGATGTGCTGGGGCATGATGGTAACAAATTGGTTTGAGTGGCCAACCAATGTTTGGTTTAACTTGAGGCCCTTGACATGAGAGGGAACCCATGACTAACACTGACTGGATTTCTAGGAATCTTACAGAAACTTAAATGGCAAGCATAGAGACAGCATGGGTCTATGCCAGGTCCTCTGCTGATATGTTATGGCTGTTAGCTTGGTGTCTTTGAGGGACTCCGAACTGTGGAAGCAGGTGTAACTCTGATTCGTTGGCTTGATCTTGAGATTTTTCCTATCAGGTTGCCTTGTCCAACATGAAGGCTTTCACCTTGTCTTTTTCCATCATGTTTTGTCTGTTAGGTCTGCTACTTTTTGAAGAGGACATGGGTGGGGGGGTGAACCTTGGGGAAAGGATAGAAGTGAGGGGTAGTTGGGAGTGCAGGTTAGGGAAACAGTGGTCAGGATATATTATATGAGAATCTACCCTCATATAAAAACTTAATTCAATATTGTTTAAATGAAAGGCAAAGAAGGGAAGCTATAGTGAACAAAGAAAAGCAAAATCATAAAGATAGGGACAGCAAGATTGTGATACATACAGTACTTGCTCTATTTTTGTAGACAGTGACTATCACATAGGAATGTAAAAATACCTAGAAGGCTTACTTCCTCCTTCTGATAATCTAGGCCTAGGAAGCTTATAGCTTCTGTACAATCTTATCTAGGTCTAGAATGGCCTGGGGGATGCAACAAAAGACAGAGACTAGTGTCATTTTTGCTAAGAAAATGCCAAAGCTTTACTGAGGTTCACAGAATATACACCCCAAGTTCACTGGGTGGAGAACTCCAGAAATCACAGTGGAAAAATAGGTTATGTCCACAGGACAAAAACAGGAACAAAAATCAGGAACTGTGCGTTACTGCCCAGGTGCCAAACAGAAAGATCAAGATGTTCCTTTGTTAGGAACTAAAGCTTCCACATGCATCAGCAAGGCTCAGCAGGGGGCAAACACTGAGGGGGCTCAGTAGAGTTGGACACTTGAGTGTTTTGGGCATCAGAGACTTAACTGTTAAATAATCACCCTTTCTTCTTCTTTTTGAACTCTGGCTGGTCAACTCTGCTCTTCTAGCTCTTACTCTTCACTCTAACCAATTCAAATTGCTTCTTTCACTTCTGACTGAATTGCTGTGCTTGGCCTCAAAGGAACTCTAGTAAACTGCTCTCTTCTCATTCTCTCACTCATTTTCTCTTTTTCTGTCTTTAGCCTGCCTGTCTCTGTAAAATTCTCCAGGTAAAACTGCCTCCTCCTCTTACCCTCTGTGCTGCTTCCTCTTATATTGCCTCTTTTCCCTCTTCTCTTTAGAGTTGGGCATATCCTATTCTGTCAGATCTTTCACTGATTCATCATTTTTTCACCCACTCAATTATACATTACTTACGAACATGAGCGCTTCCTTCAAAAACGATGTTTACCTTCATCGTTTGAGAGCAAAGCTGTGTACTAAGGGCTGAGCCATACCAGTTAGAAACAGTTCCCCCCTGCCAACCCTGCCTCCAGCAAATTGGACAGTCTCTGGGTTCACAATGCGATCAAATACTCTGCAACACAGGAGTTCATGACAAGCTCATCTTGGGGCCAGTCTATATCTGTGAAATCAGAATTTTTGTTCTCAGCAATGTGAAATATATATCACGCAGGAAACAAAAGCAATCACTTTCTTGTGTTAGCTTTCACTAGTTTGGAGTGTGGAATTACAATGCTTTTCATTTCATTCCAAAAGAATACTCATAATTGTTCTTAAGAAAAACTAATGTTTCAATAACTATTCAAACAGAAATAAATGAGATGTTGCACAAAATCGCTACATGAACTATATTATGCATTAAGCCTAAATAAACCAATGTATAAAAATATTAAATGTTTAAACGCTTTCTCCAAAGCAAAAATGAAAGTGTTACCATCTAAGTTACATAAGGCAGAGAAAACAAAGAGCCGAGTCAGTTATCTAAGACTTTTACATGTTTGTTCAACTCTAATTTATCGTTAGTATTTAAATTCAAACAAAACAATCAATGTGGTTCTTTTTTTCTTTTCATTTTTTCAGAGCTGGGGACCGAGCCCAGAGCCTTGCGCTTGCTAGGCAAGCACTCTACCACTGAGCTAAATCCCCAACCCCTTCAATCTGTTTCTTAACCTCGTTTTTACTTCTTCATGCAGTATGACTCATTGGCAGAGGGCTCTCATGCCATCCAAATAAAGCCACTTTCTGCATTTTTATAGCATACTACAATAGCACATTTGCTTCTCATCTATAACAACTCTTGCTACAGAAAACTTGATATTTCATTTCTCTTCTCCCCATAATGTTCTAAATAAACATTAGGGAAAAAAAAACCTTTGAAGGAGATTGTTTCAGCTGGATTCTCAGCTTTCTGCCCTTCTATACGAATTTGACGGGAATTTGACCATGGACTAGGACTTAGGAAGTAGGTTCAGGTAAGAATATTTACATTTGGGCTAGTAACATTACTTTTCTCTTATCAAACTGATGAGCCCCTAGAAACAATGATCACAGGACTTTGTGCCTTGTTTGTTCCTTGACCTAGAATTGACCTTATTATTTGCTTGTACTAAAAATGGTAGAAAAGCAGACTAGGAAAAATAAACCTGCTTCAGCCTCAGCACTGGCTAGAATCATGCTATATATTGTCTAATTTTCTATTTCCTTCCAATCCTCACTCCCTCCCTTGAGACCCTGTTGACTGACTGAGTTGACTTGGTCACCCTTCATTTGCGAGTGCTACCTACAATGTTGACAACATGGTTCAAGCTCCCATATCCATCTGATAATAAGAGTGCATTAAAGGTTAAAATTATATGGGAGAAAGAAATGGGTTGATAATGCTTAAGCTATAATTACATGCTGTTTTATGACCAATAAAGCACTGACTGTGAGAGTCTTTACAAGTGCATAATCCTTTATCCACTCCTTTAACCCAAGGCACCCTAGGTTGCCTAGAGGCACTTAGCTGGTCCTCAACAAATGAGCATTGATGTTATTTTCATATTTAGGCAAGTATGAATACAACTGCAAGAAACATGATCATTCTGGTACATTTTAAAACTAATTTCAAGTGCATGGAAACTATACTGAGAAGACTGCTGGGATCCATGGCAATTCTGTCATTTTTATGAGAACTTAGTGTTGGTATGAGGAACTGGCTTTATGGTTGCAGGTTGTCTCCAAACCCAGCGATAGCAGTGACGTCATCCAGAGGTGAAAGGGACCTGTGCATCTGTTGTCATATATTTCCAGTGTCCTCCTAGTCCATCTCCCACCCTTGTTTGCAAGAAGTTATGTCCCTACCCAAATAAAAAGCCAACCCCTCCTGACCTTCGCCCCTTCTTTCTCTTCTTTGTGCATCCCCCATCCCCAGCACCAATGAAAGTCTCTCCCGTGGAACCGTACTGGCCAGGTGTGGTCTGTCTGGGCACGAGCCTCGATTCCAATACAACACTCCATAGGATGGGGATTGCTTGGGTGTAGGTATTATGTACACATGTATCAGAATACATATGTTAAACATGCACAATTTTATATCAACTATAGAAACACAGTCTTAACTAGTTTTAGTAGGTATCTATGGAAAATCCCAACCTACTGCTATCAGAGTTTACTGCTAAGACACAACCCTGTGTCACATCCAGATTCATTGTTCAATTCTGGACCATGCTTTATTTTCACTCTTTTTTCTTTCTCAATTAAGTCATACTTATAAAGATCTTGCATACGTGACAATAAGGATGAATTCTGTGTCACTAAAGTCTACACTAAAGTCCTCTTTCTATGGCTTTGGACATTATTTCACATCAGTTTCAGTTCCGCACACATACTATATAGCTTGCTAAATGAATTATTATGTAGAATATCTTTTACCAAGTTATATAAGTGTAAACAACACCATTATAGTGACGTTAAAAAAGGAATGTTGGGTATGTCCAATTTGCAGCAAAATTCAAAATTTAAAGAAAACGTCTAATAATATATAACAGGACAGCTGATTTCAAAGCTATTTGCCATGTGAAAAAAACCTCAGAATCATCAACAGGATTATGAAGAAACAGTACACATTTTGGCACAGTATAGATTCCATCTGTACTTATCAAAGAGCTACAACGATCAAAAGTTTTAGCACATTTGTGAAAAAATGAGATGTAGAGAAAAAAAGGCAAGAACATAAACCCCAAATTATAGTCAAGTTTTAATCAAAAGACCTAAGGAAACTCAGTCAGAAAAAATGTGAACTTGACCAATATTACCTATGATTGCATGTGTATTCAAATGGAAAAAACACAGACTTCCCAACTCCCACAAAAATGACTCTAACTGACCCCTAAACTGCTATATTTCTGACCCTTCAGCTACTACTGACACCCACACTCTAGAGCTCTTTGTGTGGAGGTGGTAAGAAAGGTGGGTTATGGCTCTGCGGCTCCCAATGCCCCCGTGTGATCTCACACAAACCCAGCCCCCCTGAACCCACACACAAACGAAGGTTGATGAATAACTTAATGTATTCTTCCACATGATGCCATGTGGATTTTAGTAATGATGTAGAATCTGCCCTACCCACCTACACCCCACCCTGCACACCTGAGAAACCTCTGCTTCTCAGAAACTCCTTTTGGACTCTGGAACTGAATTTCCCTGAATCACTCCATTCACTGTGGCTGCTGATAGTGGAAAGGTAAAAGGATTTTAACCAAGTATTGCCAAAGGATGATTCTCATAACCTCATCCCTCCCAGTTTCAAAACTATTTGTAAAATTTATCACACAAAATAAATTTGCAATACAATCTTCAGAACTTCTAGAAACTGTATTTTCAGTTTTGATATCTGTCTTCTGCACACCAAGAGCAATGCTTGCGTGCACCCTGGGCAGTGATAGTGTAATCAACAAAACTTGTACCCAGATGCAGAGCCCCCTCCCCAGGGAACCCACACTCAGAGAGGCTCAGAGGACAAGGTCCTCTTCCCAGGACAGCACATGTACCAACAGCACCACAGTCTGGTTCACAGTCCACATCAGTCCAGTGAGATTGGACTCTGATAGCTGAACCAACCTGTTATTCCTGGTGGCTACCACATCTCCCTCACAGCTCTCTGGTGAACTACATCAGAGAATATGGAAAGAACCTGCAAGCTACCTCCCACTGGTGCTCCTCCTGATTGCTAGGCTCCCCAGAGAATGGTAGCAGCCCCTCTATTGGAGGATTAGAGATTGCATGAGGCATCACAAGCCTTCCCAGCTCTGCCCTTCCACCGCACCCTAGGGGCAGACAGAGCCCTAGTATGGTAAATTTGTATTTTATTAGAAACTTCTACTCTCCCAGGTGTGGAGAGCTCTCAGTACCACTTCTAGGAAAATGACAAGTATATTTGCCACTGGGCTAGGACAAGAAAATATGTTCAAAAAAAATACAGTTGAAAAATGTGGGGAGCTGACTTCCCTGAGACCCCAACATTTAGCAAATTAGGACAGACAAAGGACATATGAAACTTCATCTAATGGACAAGCTCAGTGGAAAAAAAAAAACAGTGTTCTGGCTAAGCTTACAGAAGGGTTGATACAAATCTGGTGGTAAGTGTTGCTTAAGCACTGCCTTGCCAAATGGAGGCTCCTGACCTTTGTGGGGGAGTCATCTTCCTACAGACCTAGGACAACATCCCACAGGTGTGAGCCAACTTCTTCTTAGGCTAATACATCCAGGTCTCCCAGCCCCATGAAGATTTCCTCCTCCCCCAGTCTTGCTATAGTATATGACCAGAGCAAGAATAAAATTGTCACCTTGATCAGACGCTTGTATTAGCATCCTTCTTCAAGTCTCTTGTCCCCCATTCTCTTCTCGGTACCCGCTGGACCCTCGTTGACTGTCCCGTTGGATGGGACAGAATAATGTGTTCCTGGTATCTTGGTCATCTTGATAAACCCAATACAGTGACCTCGGGAACGTTGTTTACACATTTTTCTTCCTTGGCTGTCCCATCCTGCAACAGGGTAGTTGGCTCACTCCTGTGGGATGCTGGCCTAGGTCTGTAGGAAGTTGGGCCCTAGCAGAAGGTCACAATCTGTGTGTCTGGAGGAAATTGGCTCTCAGCAAAATGTCACAGCCCTGGGTCTGTAGGGGTCTACAGGAAGCTGGTTCTTTTGCAAAGGTCTGTATGGAGCTAGCTCCCAACAAAAGGTCAGGAGCCTACACTTGGCAAACCTGCTGGACCACCAGATTTGTGTCAGCACTCCTGGCAAGCCTTGTTACTGAGCAATGCTGACCCCCAGATTGGTATCCGCACCTTAGCTAGAACCTTAGGTTTTTTCCACTGAGCTTGTCCTTTAGGTGAGCTTTCATATGTTCTTTGTCTGTCCTAATTAGCTCAATGTTGGGGTCTCAGGGAAGTCGGCTCCCCACACTTGGCTATTTTGTTTGCGCCTTACAACTGACCCTATTCTTTGTATGTACCCAGGCAGTCAAAGTGGGTCAGGGGCTGTAGGCAAATTTATCAGCCTGCTGAGGCATGGGATGATTGGAGGGGCTGAAAGTTCTATCAACCTTGGTGGAAGGAACAGGGAGCTGCCTCTGGATAAGAACCAATATTCTGTGCATATTTTGGAGAATTGTTTGTTAACTTGTGGCTTTGCTTTCTATGGCACTGTGGGGCAGGAAAATTATGAAAAACAAACTCGAGGCAGTTGTATTAACCAGCAGTCCCCCCAAATCTAACTCTTGGCTATGCATCTTCACTGCCCCCAGCAGAGACTGTTCGACTCATGCTGGTGGGTCGAGTACAAGGAACTAGGATCTTTTTCTCCTCCATGCTTGTTTCTCTCTTATCTGGTGTTAGGGGGTGAAACGAGGGTGGGGGGAGGGGGGCTGAGGAGGGGGATTAAAAGTGGGGAAATAGAAACCACAAAGTAGCAAAGACCAGCACGGATCCAGTTAGCTGGGTCTAAAATGCTAAAAGAGAATCTAGCCTAGGTAGATTTTATATTCCATGTATGCTGTCACCCTTAAGTTTCTTATAGCTTCAGGTTCCAAGTTAAGTTTTTTTTTCTTAAGATTTATTTATTTTATTTATATGTTAGTACACTGTGGTTTTCTTCAGACACTTCAGAAGAGAGCATCCCATTGCAGATGGTTTTGAGCCACCATGTGGTTGTTGGGAATAGGATCTCTGGAAGAGCAGTCAGTGCTCTTAACTGCTGAGCCATCTCCCCAGCCCATTTTTTTTTTCAGGTTAAGTTTTGAACAATTTAAATATAAACTGGAGGCTACAAGTCTGGCCACTTAAATAGGCCATTTACACAGCAAACATTTCCAGGATGTTTCTTAAGTACACCAGTGCCCTAAAACAGTAGGTTAGCGACAGTGTCCTAAGTGGAAGGTCTCAGAAGAAGAAAAACATAGGAAAAGGAAAAGCTAGAAAGTATAAAAACTGGGGTGGAGGTGGAGTGGTCTTAAGCTAAATAAGCTTAAGAAGAATAGCACCTTGCATATGGTTTAGAAAAGGGAAATGGAAAGAAACGGGAGACATCTATGAAGTCAGCAGAAAGATTAAACTATGAACTTAGCAGAAACATCATATAATGGGACACACTCAGGAAAAGTCTAATCAAACAGTGCTGCACAAGGAACTCAGTGTATTTCAAAAATATTCCTTACCAAGCCTGTAGTGGCCTTGGGAACCATAGCCCCATAAGGTGGGAAGGGATGTTGCAAAAATGTAAAAATAAAGAGGGTATTGTTGGTCTTTTATCCCGCTAGTTCCGGCACAGAAGTGCCCCAAGATATCTGCTATGTATCATGGCAGAAACACATCCCAGCGCACACTTTCCTACACTCAAACCCCCACATAAAGAACACACAACACAATAATGTTAGATCCAATTGGTAAGATATAATTGCCGTCTTAAACATACACAGCCCGGTACCAACCATCCCTTAGGAACATTGATAACAACCTGTAAATACACAGAGCAGATTCTTAACATCACCTGCCATGGCTTTTCCCTCTCTCCTCTCTCATGCCTCTTCCTTTCTGTCCTAGTCTCCTCCTCCTCTTTCAAACTTCTCTCCCGCCCATCCTTCCTTCTCCTCCATTGATAGGCCTCCTTCTGTCCTGTACCTGCCCCTCACCTGTACTTTACATATTCAATGGGGAGGTGGATCTGGTGAAGTCACCTGAGTTCTGAGTAGGTGACTAGGCAGCTGTCCTTGGGGCAGGGGAATTAGCAACAAAATACAGAAAACTTCAGGGCAAACCACAAGAGGCAAGAGTTGTTTTCTCAGAATCTTAAGCAGCCTCTCCCAAATGCCCTGGCACCAAGCATATTCCTGGTTTTAGGGAAACTGTTTGATCTCTATACCCAGGGGCCCAGGGAAAGCTCCCAATAACTAGGCCCTAGATGGTTACTGGCTCTGGCAAGCATGTCCCTGAGTCTCAGAAGGAGCTCAAACATGGGGATCTCAGGAAAAGGAGGGAAAGCTTAGCTTGTTCAGGCCAGCATTCAATAAAACAGTGTTTTGTTGTTTTACCTTTTTTTTTCTTTTTTTTTTTTCGGAGCTGGGGACCGAACCCAGGGCCTTGCCCTTGCTAGGCAAGCGCTCTACCACTGAGCTAAATCCCCAACCCCTTGTTTTACCTTTTCTAATGGTTGTCACCGGGTGTCATCTTGCCCATGTGGCAGAATTATGCTTTTCTTAAGAAGAAAACTAAACCTTTATGGCACACCAGGCCTTACTGTTGATTGTGATCCTGTAATGCCCCACTGATCGGCTTGTTAGAGGCCTGCTCTTTGATATGTAGAGGGGCCTAGTGGCTGGTTGCAAATCAGGGTCTGGTGCCATATTTCTGGACAATCCTGGTGAACAATCTTGTGTATCCTAGCATCCTAATCTCTAACAGGCATGGTTAGGTTACTACTTACACGTGAGGTGTTTGCAGGCAGTCCTCTCTCAGCTAAATTCTACTTGGTGTGCCTTGCTATCTCCTAACCTTTAGCAAATCCTTTACATCATCAATTCTACTCTTACATTACAGCTTGATATTGGATTGCTACCCAGCACATGAGATGCCTTCCGCAAACCTCCACAAAATAACTCCAAATGGATCTTACACCTTAATGTTAAATGCTATGAACAGAACTTGTAGAAACCAGGCTTCTGAGTTTGGGATCATGCCAAGGATCTTTCCATACACAAGCCAAATGCTCTGCACAGTTCCACCCCTACAGGGAAGTTCTTCAGAAACTGCCTCTGGGTCCAGTGAGTGGCTAAGACCCCACAGGTAGTGGCCAATTCCCACTCAGCCCCAGGAAAGACCCACCACACCAGCTCCCACTGCTCAGTCCCCGCCCGCCCCCGCCCCGCCGCCTGCCTGGCTGTCCCTCCATGTCTCCTGCCCCTTTGTGTGCCCTGACAATGTGCTCACCATGTCGCAACTTTGGAGCTTGCCTGAGCATGCCTCACAGAATCCAACCGCGGGACACAGAGCACAGCAGCCAGGACCATTTAAGAAGGCTTGAAAACTAAGAGAATCCTGCAACAAGGCACACGGAAATGCCCGCCTTCTCTTCTGATTGGCTCGTCCAGTGAAGACTCTGATTGGCCAGTAGTCTTGAGTGACTTAGCTCTCAGCCTAAGCTTCAAGCCCAGGGCCAGACCATTTCCAGATCTACAGGGATTTGCATTTCATTAGCCCCCCCAGCCCTAGGAAGTACCCACCAGGCCACCTACCACTGCTCAGCCTATTGCTCCTCCCTTTTGTGAGCAGTGACCCTGTGCTCACCAGGTCCTCACTTCAACCTGAACTCAGCTCACAACACTCAGTAGGCTCTTTCCCTTCCTTCTCCTGGAATCAAGGTATACAGCTTGCATAACCCCCATACTCAACTTGCAGTGGGGTTATTAATCTGTCCTACAAGTGGAAGGGTGCCCAAGATATTAACAATTAAAGAGAGATTTGAGGAAACAAGAGTTTTGTTTTGTGGCTGTTGGGATTCAGACCCGACAATCAGCTGACCTTCATATATTTAACACACCAAAGCTGTCTGGGCCTCCAGGTTCTCCCAGCACTCCTCAGTCCCCACCTGTAACAGGGCGTGTCTGGCATACCCCACCTTGTACCTTGAACTGTACAGCGCAGGGGCCAAGTTTTCCCTTCCCCAAAGCTCTTCCTATATAATCCAGAAATTTTGTACTCTTTGTCTTTCTGTTTCTCTGCCTCTCTCTCCCTCCCCCTCCCCTTTCCATCCTTCCCTCTCTTCCCTCCACTTTCCCTGTCACCACCCTCCATTACATCATTTTTCTCTCCCTGTTTGCCTTGCTTGCTCTTTCTCTCTTTCTCCCACCCTTCGTTATTCTTAATCCCCAATCGACTTTTCTGACCTCTTTGGGACTAGTGAACTCTATCCTTGGGATCAATGAGCCCACTAGAGAATTGCCCCCAATAAATCTGAAAACACTCTAATTTGGCATGGGTTGAATCCCTAACCCTAACCCTAACCCTAACCAACCCTAACCCTAACCCTAACCCTAACCCTAACCCTAACAAACCCTAACCCTAACCCTAACCCTAATCCTGCTCTAAACTGTCCCTGTGTGTTAAAATAAAATTAATACCTTTTAAAGAGTAAAGACAGAGCATAACCATAATTTTTGGAAGACAAAGACTAAGTTCTAATAACTGAAAACAATGTGATGCCTTCACAATTAATACCAAGTGGGTTACTATTATGTGACAAGATTTGGCTGTCAGGGCCACCAAGCGAGGTCCATTGTTTCTGCTTTTGTTTTTTCCGACCCATAACAGAGACGGCTGCCAGCCATGTGGCTGCCCTTAAGTCAGTGAAGCTATGACTCCCCCTTCTTTATCCCATAGTCAAGATGGCAAACGGCCCTGTGTTGTTTAAATCATGCCCTGCCAGCCTGGGTGGAGCTGTCCGCCCAAGGTCTATGACAAACCCAACTGGATTAATGTCTCAGCAGACACCTGACGGCATCTGGCAATCGAGGTTTAAACCCAAAAGTGTCTATTTTCTAGTCTTAGTTGGAACCCGAAGGCTCAGCTGCACATAACCCTGGGGCTGTACAGTTGGGAATGAGGGTAGCCCGGGTCAAACATCCAATCATCTTGCCTCTGACTCCTGAATGCTGGAATTACAGCCATGAAAACCACCAAGCACAGCTCAAAAATGGAGTCCTGAATTTACATTTTTGGGTTTGCACATTTTCTTCTGCTTTTTTGTTTGTTTGATATTTGCTGAGACAGGGTTTCTCTGTGTAGTCCTGGCTGTCCTGGAACTCTCTCTGTAGACCAGGCTGGAATTCACAGAGATCCTCCTGCCTCTGCCTCCCAAGTGCTGAGATTAAAGGCTTGAGCCACCACCACCTGGACTCTTTTTGAGGCTTTATTCCACCTCCTTAGAAACTCTCACATTCCATGCATTTACTGTTTGGATTGCTATATATTCCTAGTAATTAGCCTTTTCCTCCCAAGTAACATCATTCTTCATAATTTTATCTTCTGAGTTCTACTTGGTCCCACATTAGTATAGCGACTTCAGAATTCTATTGGTTAAGGTTTGCACCATAAACATTCTTGTAAACAGTAAAAAGTTTAATTTGCTTTTCAACCAGTTCAATACTTGCTGTCTTTTAATTGGTGTGTTTAAACAATTCCTGATTAATGTATTTTTATGTGTTGAATATTAAAATCTGTGGCATTTCTAGTTATAAATTGGACATTTTTATTATTCACTTCATCATTACAGTTGGATTATTACTCATTCCTAGTTATTCTCTTTGAAAAGCATTTTGTTAACATTTAATGAATTTCTCTACATTAGACTTCAAGCCACCAAGAACCAGTGACTTAGGGTTACATTGCTGTGAAGTAATCCATGACCCAGGCAATCTTACAAAGGTGAACATTTAACTGGGACTGCCTTCAGTTTCAGATAATGTTCAGTCCATTATCATCTTAGCAGGAAGCATGACAGCTGGAGAAGGAGCTGAGAGTTCTTGATCTGAAGGCATCTAGGAAGGGACTGTCTCCTGCACTGGGCAGAGCTTAAGCATAAGGCGTCACAGCTCAGCTCTACGTGACACACGTCCTCCAACAAGGCCAGACCTACGTCCCGGGTCAGCTCTACTCTGACTTCGCTAGAGGCTCCAGTGCTGTCCCTGCAGTAAAGGACCTCATGGTTCTAAAACCCCAGGTCTTCCTTGTCCTGGAGGGCATGTTGTGTTCATATGAAATCACAATTATGTTTAATACTTCTAGTTGTCCCAGTTTTTACAGTGTATGCTTTAATGAATCAGAGTCTACATTCAAATTATATGCACTATGAAGACCTTAGCACAATAAATTCTCAATGTTCCTTCCTAACTTTGTGGTGCTGTTATTAGCGTTAGCACATATTTTACCTCTGAGTCTTCTGTAAACAAATAGACTGTTGATACTATTTTTACCACTGCTAATTTTCTTTTAGAGAATGTTAAAATAGAAGTTATTTAAACGTTCATTTATGTGATTCTTAATATGTTTTCTGCACAGTATGGATCCTGGTTTCTCTCTGGTGTCATAGTCTTTCCTTCCTGGAAAACATTTTATCACGAAATTGATCCACTGATTGAATTGATTACACAGATGATGTGCACTCAGCATTTGTCTGCCTGCACAAGTCTTCATTCTCTTTACTTTACTTTGTGTGTACAATTATGGATTCATAGTTTCTTCCCATAGGCCAGGTTAAAGATACCTTCAAGCTACTACAAGTTCTGGTATGACAATGACTATAATTTTTATCTTCACTTTCTGCATTAATGTTGCTACTATTTCTCTGGTTGCCTTCAAAATCATTTCTTCTCAGAAATTCATGTGTGACACAATGATGTGTATAGGTTTTTGACAGGCTTATTGTTTTGGTTACAGATGTAGCTGGTTGGAGTTATGATTTATAAGGCTTTATATTTTTAATTTCCAGATCTATTTATCTTTTTAATATTTTATGAAATTTAAGTTATGTTGCTGGTATCAATCAATTTTTAAAATTTATCAGCAATTGCTTCTTCAAATATTTCCTTTTTTATGTTAAAGTTGGGTTTATTGCGAAGATGCTTTCTGGTGGGCAAGTTCACTGGCCCCAAGGACCAAGGCCAAGGAAGTTGCCATAGGGAAAGGGGGTGAGTAGGAGAGAGGAAGGGGCACTGAGAGAGGAGAGGAGAAAAAGAGCTCTGTTTTTTTCAAATCTTTGTTCTGTTCCTTGTTTCTGGTCCTATTGTGACTTGTGTTATTTTAAAACATCTTCATCTAAACCAAGGAGATTACTGTGTGCTTTCAGCACCTACTGGGTGGTAACGAGCTGCCCCAGGTTAGTTCCTAATGTCTTTTTAAGTGTGGCTTTTCCTGTCATTCATGTTTGTCTGTATGTATGTGTGTGTGTATGTATGCATGTATGCATGTATGCATGTATGTATGAGTGTATGTATGCATGTATGTATATATTATTTCTAAATTTTTATATAACCTATAATCTACAAGAATATAAACTGAAAACATACTTTTGATAAGTTAATTGACCAATCTCTCTCTGTATTTGGGGAGGATGAACAAGGGACAGACTGACACCGGCCTCACCTCTGTACGCGGATCTGTGAGGAAGCAGCTCAACTCTCAGACAGGAGACCCGAGTGGCTTGTCACTCACTCTCATCGCCATGAACTCCTCATGCCTGATTCTGTCTTTATAATATTCCAACACCATCTTAAGTCTTACACAGAGCCTTGCATGTACAACAATTGTTCAATGTAGACCAGGTCACCTGTACTTTGGTGATAGGATAAACCTTACATTATGCATATTAAGCTGCCTCTAACTCTCAAAAACATTAATTTTATGTGGCTCAGTGTAACACTAAGCTACTAAAAGATATTATAAATCCCTTCTTGAAAGACTCCCAGGCTAAGGTCCAAGAATACGGAATTAAAAATGAAAAATTTAGGACTTATGATTGGAAGTTAAGAAATCAGATTTCCACCATCAGTTTATTCTTCAGAATTTTTTTTTTTTTTTGGTCAACATTCATGTTCCGGCTAGTTTTATGTCAATTTGACACAAACTGGAGTCATCTCAGAGGAGAGAACCACAATTTAACAATGTTCTGTAAGAGTGGGCTGCAGGCAAACCTGTAAGGCATTTTCTTCATCAGCCATTGATGTGGGAGGGGCACAGACCATTGTGGGGCCATCACTGAGCTGGGGGTCCCTTGCGCTATAGAAAAGCAGGCTAAGCAGGCCACAGTGAACAAGGCAGTAAGCAGCACCCTTATTATATTATTATTATTATTATTATTATTATTATTATTATTATTATTATACTATGTTACCACTTAGGAGACTTGGTCAGCTTCATTTTCTCTACCTATTAGATAATCAAAAGGCTGGAAAAATCTTGACAGCCTGCTGGTGGAAGAATGTGGTATGCAAAACCTTTGTTTTAAGCTGCCAGGCTTTTGTCTAAGGTCAACAAATTAGAGGGACAGAAGAGATGGCTCAGTGGTGAAATGACTTTTGTGCAAGGATGAGGACCTGAGTTCAAATGCCCAGAACCCACCTGCAAATTAGGCGTGGTACCGATGTGTCTGTAACCTCAGTATCGTGGAGTATGAGGGAGACAGACAGATCTTAGAGCTGGCTGGACACCAGTCTCACAGAATCAATAAGGTGTATACAGGTGTGAGTGTGCAAGAGGTGTATGTGCTTGCCTTTCTGTATCACAGGCACAAAGCTTGTGCTCCTTTTTGCACTGGCCTTTTTGTCCCAAGAAAGCTTCCTCATTTGTTTAGCTGTGTGACTGAATGCTATTTGTCACCTGATCTGGTTGTTCCACCAGCTCTCAACGGGCCACCCCCTAGCTTTCTTGCCTGGCCCCTTTCTCCTGTTCTTAAGAATTTTATCACCTAGTACACTGTGTTGTTTGACTTATAATTGCTCCCGTCCTACTAATATACATGTCCAAGATTCCCGTTGTAGAGGTTCTAATTCTAAAACAAAGGGATGGTGCATCTCCCTAAATATTAAATTTACCTCCACAGTTTGAAACCAGGATTGGACACGTGGATATATATATATACTTGGGGTCTTAGAATGTTTCAATCAGGTGCTGATACGGGGATTATATTTACCATAAAATTGTTAAAAGAGCCTGCACATTGCTACTCTCTGGCTTCTGGTCCTCTTCAAAACTTCAACGCAGAAATACACAGGAAGGAGGTAATAAACATGCCTCACTTTCACTAATCATGAGGCACATCACGATTTTGTGGATGGTGGGGTTTCTTCTGGGATTGACCATCAATAGTTCAATGATGACCTTAAAAAATAAATGGAAACATAAAAAGGAATGCTAAAGTTTGTGGTGCTTGATAATCTGCAGTTTCACACCTGCAAAATATTTGCCCCAAAAAGCTTAGATCCTGGCCACCTTGAAGAACAGGAGGACCCCTACATTCCAGATATCCACAGGGCAGCTCTCATGTTCCTGTGCTGGCTAAAATTCTGGGGCACTGTAAGGAAGTGTGTCCCAGAAATCTGCTAGCTTCTACCCAGGTCAAAAATCACACAGCTTGGCGTTCCTACTGCTGTCGATTAACAGCTTGCTGGTCTTTATGTCTCTGTGGAAAATGTGATGGTCATGGCAGTACTGCACAGCATGTACTATCTCGGCAAACATCCTTTGAACCTTGCATAGAGACTTTCCTTTAAAGACCCCACCTTCAATGACTTGTTCTAGTATCTCTCCATCCGAGGCATTATCCTTCAACTGGTAGGTGTTTTCTCTTGTCTGACCATGTGAAACAGCTTGATAAAGTTAGGATGGTCAAGTGATTTCACATTGCTGACTTTCCTGCAGAAAAGCAAGACATATATCTTGACGTTTTGGAAAATGTTTACAGCCACACAGATCAGTGTGGGGACATGGAAAGCCAGTTAGACCTCTAAAAAGTTCCCTTCAACCAGGGTGGCCAACAACTTATAGTTAGTTATGACATTCTCATCAATACAGGAGCAGGCCAGCTGGTCCTGCTCCATGATCACGCTGTTCATGATATGACTGGAACCAAAATTGCAATGAGGAATTAAAAATGGGACATTTAAAATCATGCACAAGACAATGTTTGTAGCTACAAATACCCAAGAAGACAGGAGAAACAATTGAAAATACCTTAGATATGATATTTTGGAATATTCATCTGACCATCCATAACAAATATTTTCATTTAATCATTACACACCATCATGGTTTGCAGTTAAAAATTGTGGTCCTTATATTTCATGCCACTTACAGCCCCTTACCATGATACTGCAGCACACTGTAGCAGTATCAAAAAAAATTTTCTTGGAAAGTGGGGTAGTTGTCACAGTCACTAATTAATAAATATAATAAAAAGTAAAAAAAAAAAAGTCAGACAACCTAGTCAAGCACATTGAATGCTTGGGAAGACAATGAAATACCTTCTAAAGCAGTAGATACAAACTGAGAGCCAGACCATGTTGACAGGGATCAACTCAAACAAAGGATCACAGACAGTAAGAACTGTTCATTGAAAAGGATAGCCTCCCTCTCCCCTGATCTCAGCAATCACTGTGAACCAACACAGCAAGAAAATCAGGTTCAAGAGGAGTTGATAACACAACAGACACTTCAAAACTCACTAGGTTCAGGCTGGGGAGCTGGCTTTGGAGTCCACAATGTCTATGATTTCTGCAGAGGACCTGCATTTGGTTCTTGGGATACAGGTCAGGTAGTCCACAAGTACCCTAAATCCAGTTCTAGAAGATCGTATACTTCTGGCCTATAGGGCATCCATACACAGCACAGTCACAAGCACAATACGTCACTTTAAAAAGTTATACAAAACTTTTTATGTAATATTATTTATTACCTTTGAAGGTCAGTACAGGGCATCAGATTTTCTGGAAGTGCAACTACGGGTAGTTTTAATAAGAGTTTGGGTTTGTTTAAAAGCCCAATTATGGTAAGTGAACATGTTATTGTTTTAATTCCAGGTGTGGGATAGGAAGTCACAACCATGTCCTATTCCAGTTCCAGAAAATCTGATTTCCTCTTCTGACCTCCACGGAAGACACCAGGGACATGGTGCTCAAACATACATAAAGGCAAAATACTTATACATATAAATGAAAACAAAATTCTCTAACTTATCAAACATAACTTAAATTACGAAAAAGTAGTGCGGAAGATAATAAAGAACATGGAAAAATTAAATGCATAAATCAAGACAGCAAATATGCAAATCACTATGAAAAAGGTAAATCAAAGGCACCAAAGTGGAGATAAATGCACTATGTCAATGTTTAAAAGCTCCTGGAAGTTCCAGTAGAATCTTCCAGCAGCATCGGACTCTAGTAGTTTTTCAAACAAATGCCAACTTGAGTACTGTAGGTACAGGAGACAGTCTCAGGCAGATCTGTAAGTGAACAGGTATCTATGATGTCCTACGATGCTTCTTTGTGATGTCGGAGCAAAAATGGACCAATGGTGGCTGGGCAGAGCCCACTGGTTCTTCTGGCTTTCTGTTTCCAAGATTCTTCCTCAGTGGGGCAGTAGAGGGCTGCTTACACTCAAATGTTTGTCTCCAATATTGTCCATTGATCCATTGTTTTTTTTCCTGCTAGGCCCACAGCCCAAGGCCCTTAACTTTCCTCAAAAAGTGACACTGGGTGGGAACAACATTCAAACACTGGACACTCTGTGGGAACTTTGACACTGAAACTTTAATACAGACCCTTTCCACGTTAAACATCAAACTGGATATCCTAAGAATGTCAATGAACTCCAGAGCTTTGTCTGTCCTCATGTATGGGCTCTGGTACACACTAGCTAGTAGATGGAGAGTGTTTTGTTTTCCACTTGGAATCCAGCTTTTACAACTTTTTAGTAATTCATGTCTCTACTCAAAGTATTCAGTTTGTTATTTTTAAAATAAGATTAATGGATGGTAAAGGACGTTAGCTCCTTACTAAGTTGGGAGTTATGACAAAATATTGTTTTTTTGTAGTGCCCCAGGGTGTGAAACCATAATCTGTGGGGCTGCCAGGAAGAGGACACCATTCATCCCATGTCCTTATTAGGCCTGAGTCTTCTCACCAAAGCCCATGATCCATAGACAGGGGGCTGACATGTTTAACATGACCAAGGAAATACCTGTCAGCCAGGACACTATAAACAAGAGATGTGAAAGATGGAGCAGTATCCTGGCAACATAGGCCCTTCTACTCTCAAAATATGCTTTAGTTGTCTCCTTACAAACAACAGAAATTGATTGCTTGTGCATCTTAATGTTGGCATGGCAAGAGCAAGGTAGCAGATTGCATAACAGAGTTGTTTTTAATTGGCACTGTAGAGGTATTCTAAGATAGTCAAAAAATAGCATGAAATCATTCTATAGATCCCTTTGCTAAAGGCCACATGTTCTGCACTGTAGCAAGTGTCTACTACTTGTGAGTTCCAAAATCTTACTATTGCTGTATTGAGGTTGAAGTTTGACAAATCAGTTGGCCTAACACAGACATGCATACAACACATCTAGACACAATCAACTTAGCTGTGCCCTGCCAGATCAGAGCCCTCCAAAGTCAGCTTACACACATTTTTTTTTAAATTTAGAGAATACTTTATTAGTTTTTGTAATCAAACCCACGTAGATAAGACCTTACATATTTAATACAGTGTGTTACCCCTGTACAAATGGAAAAAACTTAAGTTCAACATTTCTAGACCAATATGGCTGTTAATTTCTGTACAGTGCCAACTCAACACAGTAAACGGGGATACTTTTTTCCAAAGTTGAAAGCAGAGCTAAAGTTTCAAAAAATTCAAATTATATATCTGTATATATATATTTATATTTATATAAAAAGACCAATAATAGCAGTGTGTTATGCATCAACAGCAGCAACAGCTTTTCCAGGTTCTGCAGTCATCTGAACAAAACTGTAGAGACATCCAGCACACTCCATTAAAAAAAAAAAAAGTAAAAAAAAACAAAACCCGAGAAAACAGCACAGTTCTGTTACTCTTGTGGTACCTGGCACCATTTTTTTTTAATTAGCTTCTCAATCATCATCTGGAAAGAAAACATTCTGAGCAACATCATTAAAAACAGCTCTGATAAAGCACGGTCACTACTACGTGTCATAAAGCAGGTACAAGCTATTTTACATCCACAGAGGTATGATACAGTACTGTCCTACATCTATAATACTAGAGGATACAATTTAAAAGGCATTATTTGAGACTTGATTCTACTTTTCCAGCAGAGGGCCCAAAGGATGGTGTGACACAGCTTTGTAAAGAAACATACTCTAGACAGGATTTCCTTTCACTAGTGGCACAGTTCTAAGGATTCATTCTCTCCATGAATGTCAGCTAAAACTGTTATTAAAAAAATGAAATATCCGTAGAACAAAACCGTATAACCACCGGATTCACATGAAGATGACCTAGTGGAGACAAGCTGGACCTCACCTTACCAACAAGCTATCAAATCTGTTATGTTTAAACAGAGAGACCTCCAAGGAAGGAGATGCCAAGTAGTGCTTCAAAGCTTCGGACCACAATCAAACACAGCATCCTTTTCAACAGAAGCAGAAGCTCATCTGAATATGCTCAAGGATGCTGACATCAACATTTAATCATCTCCTCACTCATCCAGGAAGAAGGGGAGATCAGTTACTACTGTACTTTAATGTGTTCAACCAAATCACCATGTTACAAAAATAGCAAGCTGCCATAATAAAAAATAAGGCTCCTCTATCCAGCACCAGATAGCATCATTTTACTTTCAAGCCTAGAAATTGCACACTTGTATATAAACCAACCGAAGATGAGGATTGAGAGTTCATCTTGGTGGATTTTTCCTTTGATGAATATGAAGTGTCCTTCCTTATCTTTTTTGATGACTTTTAATTGAAAAGTGATTTTATTTGATATTAGAATGGCTACTCCAGCTTGCTTCTTCTGACCATTTGCTTGGAAAGTTGTTTTCCAGCCTTTCATTCTGAGGTAGTGTCTGTCTTTGTCTCTGAGGTGTGTTTCCTGTAGGCAGCAGAATGCAGGGTCCTCATTGCTTATCCAGTTTGTTAATCTATGTCTTTTTATTGGGGAGTTGAGGCCATTGATGTTGAGAGATATTAAGGAATAGTGATTATTGCTTCCCGTTATATTCATATTTGGATGTGAGGTTATGTTTGTGTGCTTTTCTTTGTTTTGTTGCCAAGATGACTAGTTTCTTGCTTCTTCTAGGGTATAGCTTGCCTCCTTATGTTGGGCTTTACCCTTTATTATGCTTTGTAGTGCTGGATTTGTAGAAAGACATTGTGTAAATTTGGTTTTGTCATGGAATATCTTGGTTTCTCCATCTATGTTAATTGAGAGTTTTCTAGGATATGGTAACCTGGGCTGGCATTTATGTTCTCTTAGGGTCTGTATGACATCTGTCCAGGATCTTCTGGCCTTCATAGTTTCTGGCGAAAAGTCTGGTGTGATTCTGATAGGTCTGCCTTCATATGTTACTTGACCTTTTTCCCTTACTGCTTTCAATATTCTTTCTTTATTTTGTGCGTTTGTTGTTTTGACTATTATGTGACGGGAGGTGTTTCTTTTCTGGTCCAATCTATTTGGAGTTCTGTAGGCTTCTTGTATGCCTATGGGTATCTCTTTTTTTAGGTTAGGGAAGTTTTCTTCTATGATTTTGTTGAAGATATTTACTGGTCCTTTGAGCTGGGAGTCTTCACTCTCTTCTATACCTATTATCCTTAGGTTTGATCTTCTCATTGAGTCCTGGATTTCCTGTATGTTTTGGACCAGTAGCTTTTTCTGCTTTACATTATCTTTGACAGTTGAGTCAATGATTTCTATGGAATCTTCTGCTCCCGAGATTCTCTCTTCCATCTCTTGTATTCTGTTGGTGAAGCTTGTATCTACAGCTCCTTGTCTTTTCTTTTGATTTTCTATGTCCAGGGTTGTTTCCATGTGTTCTTTCTTGATTGCTTCTATTTCCATTTTTAATTCCTTCATCTGTTTGATTGTGTTTTCCTGGAATTCTTTCAGGGATTTTTGTGTCTCCTCTCTATGGGTTTCTACTTGTTTATTTATGTTTTCCTGGAATTCTTTCAGGCATTTTTGTGATTCCTCTCTGTAGACTTCTACTTGTTCTCTAAGTGAGTTCTCCACGTCTTTCTTGAAGTCCTCCAGCATCATGATCAAATACGATTTTGAAACTAGATCTTGCTTTTCTGGCGTGTTTGGATATTCCATGTTTATTTTGGTGGGAGAATTGGGCTCCGATGATGCCATGTAGTCTTGGTTTCTGTTGCTTGGGTTCCTGCGCTTGCCTCTGGCCATCAGATTATCTCTAGTGTTACTTTGTTCTGCTATTTCTGACCGTGGCTAGACTGTCCTATAAGCCTGTGTGTCAGGAGTGCTGTAGACCTCTTTTCCTGTTTTCTTTCAGCCAGTTATGGGGACAGAGTGTTCTGCTTTCGGGCGTGTAGTTTTTCCTCTCTACAGGTATTCAGCTGTTCCTGTGGGCCTGTGTCTTGAGTTCACCAGGCAGGTTTCTTGCAGGGGAAAAGTTGGTCTTACCTGTGGTTCCAAGGCTCAAGTTTGCTCGTGGGGTGTTGCTTATGAGCTCTCCGTGGGGGCAGCAACCAGGAAGATCTGAGCCGCCCTTTCTGGGAGCTTCCGTGCACCAGGGTTCCAGATGGTGTTTGGTGTTTTCCTCTGGAGTCAGAGATGTGGGCAGAGTGCAGTTTCTTCTGGTTTCCCAGGCGTGTCTGCGTCTCTGAAGGTTTAGCTCTCCCTCCCACGGGATTTGGGTGCAGAGAACATTTTATCCGGTCTGTTTCCTTCAGGTTCCGGCAGTGTCTCAGGCGCAGGGGTCCTGCCGCTCCTGGGCCCTCCCCTACGGGAACCCAGAGGCCTTATACAGTTGCCTCTTGGGCCAGGGATTGAAAAGCTCTCAGGGAGAACTTTCCCTCGGGATGGAGACCCTCCAACTTTAATGACCAGACCGAGACACCACAGGATGCAATCAGCAAGAGGATTTGGTTTATTGTCGGGATACACAGGCACAGGCACCTGCGGGTACCAAACCAAGGGGATCGGTTAAACCACCCCTCGAACCATCCCTGTTGGGAATCAAACAGTTTTTGTCTTTGTGCCAGGCGTTCTCGAAGCTTAGCCATATTATCTCTTACTATTTTCCTAAAAGGGTCTGAATAGTTGAGAGCCAGATATGCACCAGCCACCAAATTGAATAATCGATCCCCGGTGCCTGGCGACGGGGAGATCAAAATGGTGGAGCCCCCCGTTGTGGAGAAGGGGCTTGTAGGGGTAGTTAGGAGGACGGTGTAGGGTCCTTTCCACCGTGGCTCGAGATTTTTGGTCTGGTGTCTGCGCACCCACACGGTGTCTCCAATCTGGAACGGGTGTGGCACCACTGGATGCTCAAGCTTGTCCTGGTAAGCAGCGGCCAAAGGTCTCCAGACGTCTCTCTGCACAATCTGTAGGGCCTGTAAATGGGCCCTCAGAGAAGGGCTGTCAGCAAAATCAGCAATGTTTGAATCAAAGAAATGGACAAATGGGGGTGGTGCTCTATACATTATTTTAAAAGGAGTTAGATCATGGGGGCCTGGGGTATTCCGGGCCCGATATAGAACTAGGGGAAGGAGGGCCACCCAATCCTTTGAACCAGTTGCAAGCGTAAATTTGGATAAAGTCTCCTTAATTGTTCTATTCATGCATTCTACCTGACCTGAACTCTGGGGTCTATAGGCACAATGTAATTTCTAATCAATCTCCAGCAATTTGGCCACCAACTGACTTACTTGGGAGACGAAAGCGGGCCCGTTGTCCGACCCCAACGCTTGAGGCATGCCATACCTGGGAAAGATTTCCTCGAGGAGCTTCTTGGTGACCATTTTTGCAGTCTCGTGCTTTGTGGGGAAGGCTTCGACCCATCCTGAGAAGGTGTCTACAAACACTAGGAGATACTTATATCCATATATACCTGGTTTAATTTCAGTAAAATCAATTTCTCAATGGATGTCGGGACGGTGTCCCTTAGGACGAACTCCTTGTCCAATCATGGTCCTTTTCGTGTTAACCTGAGCGCACGCTTTGTAACTCTCAGTCACCTTTTGTATCGCTTTGTCCCGATTTAAAAAACACAGATTTATCTCTTCTCGATCTAGTAAGGTTTTCATCTTCTTAAACCCCAAATGGGTTAATTTATGTAAAAAGGAGATCAATTCAAAAGTCATTTTTATTGGCATAACTGTCTTTCCTTTGTAGAACCACTGTTTTAGTTGAGGGTGGTAGATGGCCCCCATTTTTTTTAGGAGCTCTATGTCCTCATGGGCATAAACCCAACTGGTTTGTCCCACTGGTGGGAGCATGGGTTGGTCTGGGCTATTTAAGGGCAAGATTAGGTTGCTCATGGCCGCTTCTCGCGCCATGGCATCGGCCAGCCGGTTTCCTTGTGCCTCTGGGTTGTGCCCTTTCTGGTGTCCTGGACAATGTATAATACTCAGTCTTTTGGGCAAGAATAGGGCTTCTAAGAGGGCCAGAATTTCAGCCTTATTTTTAATATCTTTATCCTCAGATGTGAGCAGCCCCCGCCTCCGGTAGATCTCCCCGTGGATGTGTGCCGTGGCAAAGGCATAACGGCTGTCAGTATATATATTTAGCCTCTTACCTTTTGCCATCTTGAGCGCCTGAGTAAAGGCGATGAGTTTAGCCCGTTGTGCGGAGGTACCAGCAGGCAGGGCTTTCGCCCAAATCACTTTGTCCTCCGTAGTGACCGCAGCTCCAGCCTTTCGCTCTCCCTCTGCCAAGAAGCTGCTGTCATCCGTGTACCATGTGTGGTCAGCATTCTGAAGAGGCTGGTCCGATAGGTCCGGCCTGGTTAACAAGGCTTGGTAGTGGGTCATGTGGGAATCAGAGAGCCAGCGGTCTGGGGGCTGCTTTACCAAGGCCTCCACTGCGTGGGGTGTTAGGATGGTGAGTGGCTGTCCCAAAGTCAATTTTCCAGTGTCCTTGATCAGGACAGCAATAGCAGCCACCATCTTTAGGCACGGTGGCCAGCCGGAGGCCACAGGGTCCAATTTCTTAGACAGGTAGGCCACAGGGCGTTTCCAGGGTCCCAACCTTTGTGTTAGGACCTTTTTAGCATACCCCTGTTTCTCATCGATGAACAGTTACTGAACAAATTGTAAGGGTTTGGAACAGTCGGATGAATATCTTCTATCCTCTTGTTGACCTCTCTCAAGTCTTGTATTGGCCTATAATCTCCAGTGCCGGGTTTTTTTAACAGGCAGAAGAGGCGTATTCCAAGGCGACCGGCAGGGGACTAGGATGCCTTGATCCAGAAGCCTCGTAATGTGAGGCCTTATACCTTGATAATCTTCATGTGACAGGGGGTATTGTTTTATGGAGACTGGAGTTGTATAATTAAGGGGGGCTGTTGGAGCGCCAACCCCATCCCACCAGTCTCTGCCCAAGCCAGTGGAAAATTCGTGACCCAAGTGTCTATTTCTAGGGATTGTGGCTTGTCCTGTCCTCTAATTGTAGGGTTAGAACTTGAAGGGGAGTTCCGTGGGGGCCAGTTATTTGGGCCCCTCCTTCCTCAAAATGAATTTGTGCTTTTAGTTTGGTGAGCAGGTCACGGCCCAGCAGAGGGTACGGGCAGTCCGGAACATGTAAGAAGGAATGGGTCACCTTACCGGTAGCCAGCTGAACCCGGCGGTCCGTAGTCCATCGGTATTGTTTCTCACCAGTAGCTCCTTGTACCCAGGCTGTCCGGTCGCTGAGTTGTCCTGAAGCTTGGGTGAGGACTGAATGCTGGGCTCCTGTGTCTACCAGGAAAGTAACCGGCTGCCCCCCAACTTTAAGCGTTACCCTGGGCTCAGGGGGGGGCTCCTGGCCCTGACCTCCCTAATCTTTATCTAGAGCCAAGAGGGAGGTTCGTGGTCGAGGCTTTCGGGGTCCGCCAGGCTTCTTGGGGCACTCTCTGGCCCAGTGCCCTTTCTCTTTGTAATAGGCACATTGATCTTTATCCAGCTACAGCCCCTTTTGAGCTCCCCCCTATCTCCCTTCTTTTCTTGGCCCTGAACTACGGCCGCCAAGATTTGACTCAATTCTCTCTCTTCCCTCTCTCTGTGAACTCTATCTTCTTTTTCTTTTAGCTTCTTTAAGTAAATCCTGTAATGTATAGCCCTGTAAATTTTTTAACCTCTGTAACTTAGTCTTCCTGTAATACCTGTTTTACCTGAGCCAAATTAGTAGGGCGTCGTATAGCCCCTCAGAGACCCGCTAGAAGCAACTGGCGATAAAGGCGTAGGTGTCCCTTACCTTCAGCTGTATTAAAATCCCAGTTTGGTCTCTTAAGTGGGAATGTAGCATCAATTTCCTCAGGCAGCTGGGTGGGACGCCCATCATCTCCCAGAACATGCTTTTTGGCCTCTAGGAACACTCTTTGTTTTTTTTTTCTTTTTTTCTGAGGTTAAGAGGGCCTGTAAGAGCTGTTGGCAGTCATCCCAAGTAGGCTGGTGGGTAAGTAAAACAGATTCTATTAGGTCGGTGAGTGCCACCGGATCTTTGGAGAAATGTCAACTGCTGAAAACGGCCAGTATTGGGTCTGGCCACCGGTTCCCTGTCTAAGTGGGAAAGCCTGGGAGGTTGAATCTGGCATCACCTCGCGCTTATTGCGAAATCTCCCTGCGACAGGGGAGAAACCCTTATCAGACTGTGGCCCAGCAACTGATCTGGCCGGCAGCTCTGCCTCCTCCGTTTTAGCCGGGCCTGTCAAAGAGAAGATCTATGAGAGGGGAGTTTGGGTCTGCCGGGAGGACAGGTTTCTTAGAAGGCTCTGATTTCACAAAGGTAGAGACTGTCCCATGTTAGTTCTAAGGAAGATTAGGACACAGAGAAAACAAACAACACCAACAGTCAAACAAACAACAGACAGGCGTGCTGCATGGCTTTGGTACCAAACTGAAAGCAAAAAATCAGATGGAGGTGGCAAAGGTCCAGGGCCCTCTGAAAGCCAAAAATACAGACAGAGGTGCCGTAAGTCCGGATCCTCCTCCTCTAACCAGAGTCCCAGATTGAGCCCCGAAAAGTCGGGCCCCCAACACCCTTGGAACGTCTTCCAGGGCTGCGGGGTGAGAAGTCCGAGCTCGTCAGCTCCTTCTTCGTCCCGCCCAAATTCCAAACAACCTGGCTGAGTGCTCACAGAACAGACCTGGCTGAGCGCTCACAGAACACACAGAATAAGGCAGAACGAGACAGAATCAGACAGACGCCGGCCGGCTTACCTCCCAGTGGGTGGTCGGTGGTCCCTGGGTGGAGGATCTCCTTTCCCGGCCAACGCACCAAATGAAAAGCTCTCAGGGAGAACTTTCCCTCGGGATGGAGACCCTCCAACTTTAATGACCAGACCGAGACACCACAGGATGCAATCAGCAAGAGGATTTGGTTTATTGTCGGGATACACAGGAACAGGCACCTGCGGGCGCTTCAGTCACTCGGGGGATTGGCGCGCCCCACGGAACCAAGGATGGGCTTTTTATAGGATTTTGGGGAGCAGAAGCAAGCATACAGAAGCAGATGCATGGTTACAGGGATATAATTGGTGGATTCTAATGTGGCAAGGGTTCAGCCCCGGGACAAGTTTCCTAGCTACCTTCCTTAAACATAACGACTGACTTGGCCCCCCAAGGGTTCAGCCCGGGGGCAAGTTTCCTAGCTACCTTCTTGGAACATAACCAGGGTGTGGGACCTCTCCCGGGGCTTTTCTCATTGTCAGGTGCTCAACCGCAGTCATCCTGTTGCCAGGCCTTCAACCAAACACATCCTGCTTGGCAGCCGCTGTGTACTCAGTGTTCTAACCTTTCTCTGAACCAGTCATCTTAAGTACAGCCTTGCAAAATGGCGTTACTGCTGCTAAGCTGGGGTCTTTCAGGATGTGGGCAGGGGTGGGCAGTGTTGGTGGTCTCCTCTGCTCTGCAGCCTCACGGGTGCCCACCTGATCAGGCAGTGAGGTCTCTCTCCCACGGGGTTTGGGAGCAGAGAGCTGCTGCGGGCCGGGATCCGAGGGTCTTACACACATTTTTTAAAGGGGAAAATCAATAGAATCTCATAAAGATGAGCCCATACTAATTATAAAATTTTTGAAAGTGGCAGCATGATGAGCAACATTCAAGCCAACTTTGGCTATATAGTGATGGTGAGGCCAGCATGTGCTCCAGAAGAGCCTGTACCATGAAACCTAGAAGAAAAGCAAACAAAAGAAAAGAAAGGAATGGAGTGCTTTTGTTTGTACATGATCTATGTTCCCAATGCTTCAAAAATTATTGGTTGCAGTTATACATGGGCATAGCCACAGATGAGTGTCACATCAATGACTGAGGTGCAAGAGCTGTGGTCAACTTTTACCATGTACTTGAAGTTATGCTGCCATAAACTCCTATCACACGTCTTTAAATTTATACATTAATGGTACCTCAATGGACACACCCAGAACCAGCTACGTGATAGATGCCAAGTCACTGAACTGTAGTGTATCAGAGTCCTAGGAGAACATTCTCTCTTAATAAAATGTTCACCGTCATTTAGACAGAGCATATGTTGGGAAATTCCACACTAAAAACTAGGTAGCAATTATAACAGGCAAAATCATTATACAATAAAAGGGAGACAGAGGTACTGTTCACCAATGAGCACCAAAGCCTTTCTTTCCAGTAGTCTAATCAGAAAGTCATATAAGATAGAAACACCCTCTCATCAACATCTTGGAGAACAGGAAGGAACCTGAAAAGGGATTTGCTGCTGTACCATGAAGTTTTTGCTCCCCACTGTCTCCCTTGTAACAGATGAAAAGCCTAAGATTCGAGGAAGAATTTTACTCAAGCCTAGGTTGTAAAGTTAGGGAGAATCATTGACATTATAATTTCCCTGTGTTTTTCCAAAGAGGCAGATGTTTGGAGGTGGATTCAGTGGAGTGCTAGGAAAATCATTCCAAAATTAGGCAATTTTTGTTCCTGGACATGTTCTTTGAGCTCCTTATCTAGTAGGAATCAAGAGCACAGGCATGATACTTTGCTTTAACAAAATCATTATTGCCTCTACCTCCTCTGCATAAAAACATACTAGCTTTAGTGCAGCATTCACTCTCCTTAAGGCAGACTATAGTCTCTGGAATGATAGCTACAGACAGATGTACCCAGATAGATAGAGGGCCAGGCTACGGTGGAGCACCAAGGAAAGTTCTTCCTGGAAATAAAAAAAAAGGGCTCTTTTTAGATTTAACTTTCTTCTGTCTTTGGATTCTTTATAGATGCCCACTTCCATAATTAGCATCAAAATAATGGGATTTGAGCATTGCCTTTGCCCCTTACATGGAATCATGCCTTTTGCCTTTTTGATCCTACAATAACCAGCTAGGAGGAGGCATTCTTCTGAAGCATTCAGACACAATGGTGACCTTGCTTAAGAGACCATCTAATAGTTCCTGTCAGTTTTCTGAGCAGGAAGACTTGGAGTAATTTGTATTGTACTTGGAAACTAAGTGAACAAAAAAAGGGAAACACTGAGGGAATTAGAAGATCTGGTCAAGAGCCAGTGTGATCAGGGATTGGAAGTTGGTCAAATTTCTTCATGTGCATGTATGGAAAAATCACTGTGAGATTGCTCATCTTGTGTAGTTAATATAAACTAATGTTCCTACAGTGAAAGAAATAAAATCAAGCAAAGTAAGACATTTTAAATGGAGTCAAATTCTAATTAACAAAGAAAATAAAAATGTCTATATTCATACTTTAAAGTAAGAAAGGACAGGAAGAGAAAGATTGTTTAAGTCCATAAAACAAAAACCTCCAAACTGAAACACAGAAATGTCAAGGAAACTCACTATGTTCAGACTCAACAATTCATGAAGAACCATATGCTGTGGCTCACGAGCCCAGAAATCCAAGTACTCTCCAACCAACAGCAAAAGCATTCCCTGTAAGGACAGGAAGTGTAAGTTGGAAGGTCAATGACCTCACAATGGTACTCTTTGAGGTTAGAGCTGAAATGGAACAATGATTGCTGGGTACAGCCCACATTTTTTCTTTGCATTGAGTCCTAAAGATCTGAAAATATGTTCAGTGAAAAGGTAGAGACCTGAGCAAGATGGTTATACCTTGTTAGCAATCCCTAGATTCCCCTATGACCAATTTCTTTCTGCTAAGCTATATTTCCCAGATTTCCTACAACTTGCCCAAACAGGGCCACATGCCAGGGTTCAATCTTCAAATACATGACCCTTTCTTGGATAGTTGATAACCAAACTCCAATAAAGATTTCACCTTTAATAATACTAGGTGGAATCATTTGAATTGCAACAAGCTGCAGACTATTATGCTTCATTGTATATTCACACAGTATTGTGTGCATTCTCTTGCTGGAATTTAAAACACCATGACCAAACAGAACTTGCTAAAGAAAGGGTTTATTTAGCTTAAATATCCCAACATATTCTACCATAAGTAGAATTCATGGTAGAGTCATGGCAGGACTCTTGAGGCAAGAAACAAGGCAGTCGCCATGGAATAAAGCTGCTTACATGCTTGCTGTCCTTGATGTTGCCTGTTTATGTATATATACATATATACAGCCATGACCTTGTACCTAGGGGTATCAATCAATCATGATGCTCCCCTAGAGACTATAAGCCAATTAAGATCCTTCTGCTTGGTCAGATTTCTGTAGTTTGTGTCACTTTGCCAAAACCTAAATGACAAAAGATAACATACATATATTAGTGGATGGTTCACTTTCACTTGAACCCTAACATTGAGTTATACCTATTGGTTTATAGAACCTACTTCATCCATCCTCATAAAAATTGGTTTATTTTTTTATTAGATGCAGAGTAAAAAGAGTAAAACGGTAGCTTCTGACTGACACTGCGATGCTGTGACAAAACGTTCTGTTGCTTGGGACACTCCAGGGTAAGCGACTATCCTCTGTGGGCTGAGACAGAGAGACTTTGTCACATTTTCGCCATAAATTCTTCATCCATTTATTCAGCGCACAGAAAGCTAGCATCCCGGCTGGGGATTTAGCTCAGTGGTAGAGCGCTTACCTAGGAAGTGCAAGGCCCTGGGTTCAGTCCCCAGCTCCGAAAAAAAGAACCAAAAAAAAAAAAAAAAAAAAAAAAAAAAAAAGAAAGCTAGCATCCCAGAAGGCAGTGGATTAATATATTTGAAAAGATAGAGAAAAAATACTTTGAACGATGTTCATTCTGGAATCTTCATCCTGGAAGGGAAAGTCACATATGATTTCCTCAATGAAACCTACTCTTCCCAGGCACATTTTGAGAAAGTAGAGCAAAGCAAAGCAAAGCAAAGCAAAGCAAAGCAAAACAAAACAAAACAAAACAAAAAAACCAATACACCTCAAACCAAACAGCAACCAAAATAATTGAGAATGTAAAAGATTTACTGTGTACTTTTTGGCTCACACAACTCTAAAATGGCTTGTCAGGTCATGTTTGGATAACTTTAGTTCCCAAGGCCCCTTTTATGATTTTTATCTCAATTTGTTTCTTCAGTAATCCTGGAATATAAATACTAAAATAGTTTTTCTTTTCTCATCCTAATCCCTTAAAATCATCATATTACTACTTCAGAATTATTAGTCATTGCCTTCAGCATCGATGCCATCTCCCACTATTAGGGCTCTTCTGGCTGTAATTTCTGATCTCCAGGCTCTCACAGACACTCTTTACCTCATAATATTTATTATGCTTGTTAGGCACTTTCATCTTATGACCAATCAACAAGATCCCTTGTCTATTTGCAGCTCTGAGGAAGTTCTAGAGGATGACGTTTGATTCTGGTCAGTGATTTGACCCTGACTATCTCTTAGTGGTGATCTGTCAGATAGAGAGCATTAGTGAATGAATGACTGTTCTGAGCCATACTCATCTTAGAACAAGACACCTTTGACCTCACAGAAGGCTGGATTTACCCCAAGACCCGGTCAACTTTATGTGTGACCAGAAGGGGTTAAACTTAACAAGACTGGCCCCAATCTATCTAGGGTGGTACCACCATTGTATAGAGTTAGACCTTCTTGAAAACAATGCTCTTTATTGTGATAGCCAAGGGAAGAGTCACTTAAGGGACTGAAGGACGTGAGTGGTCTTTTCTAACTTAGGGTGTTTCTTCAGTTAGGTTTTCTGAAGCTGTGGTAAACACCATACATAAAACTAAGTCAAGAAGAAGGAAGAAAGGGTTCATTTCCTCCAACACTTTTCATGTAAAGTGACTGTAAAATGGGGAGCCACAGCAGAAACCAAAGGTCAAGAACTGTAGCCAAGACCACAGGTGAAGGTTGGTTTTTGGCTTGCTCCCTCTGTCATTCTACCTTCTTTATACTAAGATACTAGGAACTACCTGCCCAGGGATCACCCATAGTAAAGAGGCAAGGCATTCCTACCCCAATTAATAGTTAGGAATGTTCCCTATAGGCATGCATTCAGGCCAGTCTTGTAGGCAACTTTTCTTATTCTTATTCTTATTCTTATTCTTATTCTTATTCTTATTCTTATTCTTATTCTTTCTTATTCTTATTCTTATTCTTATTCTTATTCTTATTCTTATTCTTGTTCTTATTCTTATTTGTAGTAATAGTAATCATGCCTGCTGAGTCCTGGGAGCCTCATTTACCCTGGTGTCTGGGAGCCTCTGGTGGCTATCCCCAGTTCCTCATTCCTCCCCTGCTACACATTTTTTATTCGATTACCTGACCATCCTCGAGATCCTGATGCTGTGTAGCTTATTTCCCCCTCTATTCTCCCTCCCGGTTCCACTATCACTCCACCTCCTACAGTCATCCTGTTACACACTCAGTGCAGGACTGAAGCATTTACACCCTGGTCTTCTCACATTTTATGCACAAAATGTTCTGTGGGTTGTATGTTGGGCATTGTGGGCTTCTGGATTAACATTTACTTATTAGTGAGTACATACCATGAATATTCTTTTGCATCTGGGTTACCTCACTCAGGACGATATTTTCTTATTCTATTTATTAGCCTGTGAATTTCATGAAATCATTGTTTTTATTGCTGCATAGTACTCCAATGTGTATATTTCTCACATTTTTCTGTATACATTATTTTGTTAAGGGACATTTGGGATGTGACCAGCTTCTGGTTATTATATATAAGGCTGATATAAGCACAGTAGAACATGTGTCCTAGTTATATGTTGGAGCATCTGTTGAGTACAGTCCAAGGAATGGTATAGTTAGGTCCTCAGTAATAACTATTTCCAATTTTCTAAGGAACCACCAGACTGATTTCCAAAGTGATTTAACCAGCTTCTCGTCCCACCAGCAATGGAGGAGTGTTCTTCTTTCTGTGCATCCTCTCTAACATCTGCTTTAAATGGATTTTTTAACTTAGCAATTCAGACTGGTGTGATTTGGAAATTCAGGATCATTTTGATTCCATGTCCCTAATAATTAAGATGTTGAACATTTCTGTAGGTTCTTCTCAGCCATTTGAGATTTCTTGGTTGAGAATTCTCTAAGTATGTACTCTAATCTATAATAGGATTATTTGGTTCTCTGGAGTATACCTTCTTGAGTTATTTATTTTGGATATTAGCCCTCTATCAGATGTAGGGTTGATAAATAGCATTTCCCACCCTGTGGGCTGCCATTTTGTCCTATTGACAGGCTTCTTTGCTTTACAGAAGTTTCAGTTTTATGAGGTACATTTGTTGACAGTTGCTCTTAAAGCATAAGCCATTCAGGAAGTTTTACCCTGTGCCCAAGTACTCAAGGCTGCTCATGACTTTGTCTTCTATTAGATTCTGCATATCTGGTTTTATGTGGAGGTCCTGGATCTGCCTGTACTTGGGCTTTGTATAAGGATTTAAAAATGGATCAATTTGCATTCTTCTACTTGCAGGCCACCAGGTGAACCATCACCATTTGTTGAGCATACTTTTCCCCCCACTGGATAGAACAAGTGACCATAAGTGTGTGGATTCACTTCTGGGTCTTCAATTCTACTCCATTAATCTTCTTCCCTGTATCTCTGCCAATTTCATGCTGTTTTTATCACTATTGCTCTACACTATAGCTTGAGGACAGGGTCTGGAGGATCCCAGAAATTCCTTCATTGATGGGAAGAGTTTTTGCTATAATTAGATTTTTCTTATTTCAAATAAATTTGAGAACTGTTTATTCTAACTTTGTGAAGAATTGAGTTGTGATTTTAATAGAGATTGCATTGAATCTGTAGATTGCTTTAGGTAAGATGACCATTTTTACTATATTAATCTTGCTAATCCATGAGCAGGAGATATCTTTTCATCTTCTGAAATCTTTTTTGAATTCTTTTTTCTGGGATTTGAAGTTCCCTTCCTGAAGAACTTTGATTTGCTTGGTTAGAGTCACAGCAAGATATTTTATACTATTTGTGACTATTTTGAAGACTGTTGTTTCCTAATTCTTTTTTTTTTTTATTAACTTGAGTATTTCTTATATACATTTTGAGTGTTATTCCCTTTCCCGGTTTCCGGGCAAACATTCCCCTCCCCCCTTCCCTTCTTATGGGTGTTCCCCTCCCCACTCTCCCCCCATTGCCGCCCTCCCCCCAACAGTCTAGTTCACTGGGGGTTCAGTCTTAGCAGGACCCAGGGCTTCCACTTCCACTGCCCAGGAGCTCTCTGCGGTGGCAGCAACCAGGAAGATCTGCGCTGCCCTTTCCGGGAGCTTCAGTGCACCAGGGTTCCAGATGGCGTTTGGTGTTTTCCTCTGGCGTCCGAGATGTGTGCAGGGTGCAGTCTCTTCTGGTTTCCCAGGCGTGTCTGCCTCTCTGAAGGTTTAGCTCTCCCTCCCACGGGATTTGGGTGCAGAGAACTCTTTATCTGGTCTGTTCCTTCAGATTATGGCAGTGTCTCAGGCACAGCGGCCCTTCTGCTCCTGGGCCCTCCTCTGCGGGAACCCAGAGGCCGTATACAGTTTCCTCTTGGGCCAGGGATGTGGGCAGGGGTGGGCAGTGTTGGTGGTCTCTTCTGCTCTGCAGCCTCAGGAGTGCCCACCTGATCAGGCGGTGAGGTCTCTCTCCCACGGGTTCTGGGAGCAGAGAGCTGCTGTGGGCCGGGATCCACGGGTTTGGGGCTCCCGGTAAACACAGGACGTGCCCGGTCCTAGAGGAATTCTGCCTCTCTGTGTCCCGAGTTCACCAGGCAGGTCTCTTGCAGCAGAAAAGTTGGTCTTACCTGTGGTTCCAAGGCTCAAGTTCGCTCGCGGGGTGCTGCCCATGAACTCTCTGTGCCGGCAGCAACTAGGAAGTGTTTCCTAATTCTTTCTCATACCTTTTATCCTTTGAGTAGAGGAGGGCTACTCATTCGTTTGAGTTTATTTTAAATCAAGTCATATTGTCGAAGTTGTTTATGAGCTGTAGGAACTCTTTGGTAGAACTTTAGGGTTCCTTATGTGTACTATAATATCCTCTGCAAATAGTAATATCTTCACTCCCTCCCTCCCAATTTGTGTCCCTTTGATCTATCTCTTTTTGTTGCCTAATTGCTTTGGCTAGAACTTTGAGGACTATATTGAATATGTTGGCAGATAATGGGCAGCCTTGTCTTGTTCCAGATTTTAATGGGATTGCTTTGAGTTTTTCTCCATATGGTTTGATTTTGGCTATAGGTTTGCTATATATTGTTTTCATTATATTTAGGTATGCACCTTGATTTCCTGATCTCTTCAATAATTTTGACAAGAATGGGTGTTGTATTTTGTCAAAGGCTCTTTTTAGCATCAGTGAAATATCATGTGTTTTTTTTTTTCTTTCAGTTTGTTTATATAGTGGATTACGTTGATGGGTTTCCACATGTAGAACCATTCCTGCATTCCTGGGATGAATCATACTTGATCACAATTGTCTTATTCAGGGTTTCTATTCCTGCACTCACATCATGAAAAAGAAGCAAGTTGAGGAGGAATGGGTTCACTCAGCTGACACTTCCACACTGCTCTTCATCACCAAAGTGAATCAGGAATGTAACCAAGCAGGTTAGGAAGCAGGAGCTGATGCAGAGGCCATGAAGTGATGTTATTTACTGGCGTGCTTACTTCCCCTGGCTTGCTCAGCTTGATTTCATATAGAACCCCAGACTATCAGCTCAGGAATTGCACCACCCACAGGAAGCACTCCTGCTTTGATCACTAGTTGAGAAAATGCCTTATTGCTGAAACTCCTGGGAGGCATTTCCTCAAGGGAAGCTCCTTTCTTTATGATAACTCCAGCTTGTGTCAAGGTGACTCACATAACAAACCAGGACATTGGGAGATAATCCTTTTGATATGTTCTTGGATTCAGTTTGCAAGAATTTTGTTGAATATGTTTCCATCAATATTTATCAGGGAAATTGGTCAGTAGTTCTCTTTTATTGATGGTTATTTTTGTGGTTTGGTTTGCCGTGTAACTGTGGCTTCATAGAAAGAATTGAGTAGTGTTCCTTCTGTTTCTCTTTTATGGAATAGTTTGAGGATTATTGGTATTAGAACTTCTTTGAAGGTATGATAGAATTCTGCACAGAAACAATCTGTTCCTAGGGCTTTTTTGGTTGAGAGACTTTTCTTTTCTTTTTTTCTTTTTTTCGGAGCTGGGGACCAAACTGAGGGCCTTGTGCTTGCTAGGCAAAGTGCTCTACCACTGAGCTAAATCCCCAATACCCGGGAGACTTTTAATGATGACTTCTAATTCACTAGCGGTTATGAGAATGTTTAGATGGTTTGCTTGATCCTGATTTAACTTTAGTACCTGGTATCTCTCTAGGAAATCATCCACTTCATTCAGGTTTTCCAACTTTCTTGACTATAGACTTTTGTAGTAGGTTTTGATCATTTTGTTTTAATTTCCTCAGTTTCTGTTGCTATATCTCCCTTTTCATCACTGATTTTGTTAATTTGGATACTGTTTCTGTGCTTATCATGAATCTGGCTTAAGTTTTGTCTATCTTGTTGATTTTCTCACAGAACTAGCTCCTAATTTTTGATTCTTTGTGCAGTTCTTTTTGTTTCTACCTTGTTGATTTCTGTCTTATTTTGATGATTTCCTGCCATCTACTTCTCTTGGGTGCATTTGTTCTAGAGTTTTCAGATGAGCTGTTGAGCTGCTGGTACATGATCTTTCCAATTTCTTTGTGGAGACCCTCAAAAAGAGTTATGAATTTTCTTTCTAGCAATGCTTTCATTGTGTGCCATAAGTTTTGGTATGGTGTGCCTTCATTTTCATTGATTTCAAAAGTCTTTTTAATATTTTTGCCTCAACTTCTTGAATGATAAATTATCTGTCTTATTATTTGACCTGTGGAGTTCATCTTTAAAATGCTTTGAAACCTCAGAATTTCAAAACTTTGGAAAGAGGAACAAGGAGAAGTCAGTAAAATGGCTGTTGTACAAATGTGAAGCCCTGAGTTCAAATTCCTTTTATCCATGTAAATTGTGAATATATTGTGGCAGGTGGATCCCTTCCATTTCACTGGCCAGTCATCTACTGTATAACAAACAAACAAACAAACAAACAAAAACGACCATGAACCATGACCTTCATAGATGCATGTGGAACAAACATGTGCCCTTATTTGTGCTCTCATGTGTGTGCATGTGCATCACAAGATAGGCTGATGACACATTTCTTGTAGCAAAAATACTGAGGATGTGGAGCCAAAAAATTCAGTATATCAACACCAGCCTCATTACAGAGTGATTTTATTTTTTTTTTTTTATTTTTTTTTCATCTCTGAGAAGCCTTTCTGTGTCTCAGTCGGCCTCATGCCAAGTGCCTATGCACTCTGATTCTGTTCTTACTATGTTCTTTTTCAACTTCTATTTTGGACATTCTCTTATTTTAAAGCAGAGGCCGCCATCTAAAATCCTTTCTCATTTGAAAGTATTTTTTTTTTAACCTCTTTAGTCTTTACCAAAACTCTGTCAATAGATTTCCATGACTTTTTTTAAAAATTTATTTAATACTTAATAATAATTCTTTGGTTTCCGGGCAAACATCCCCCTCCCCCCTCCCCTTCCTTATGGGTGTTCCCCTCCCAACCCTCCCCCCATTGCCGCCCTCCCCCAAGCAGTCGAGTTCACTGGCGGTTCAGTCTTAGCAGGACCCAGGGCTTCCCCTTCCACTGGTGCTCTTACTAGGATATTCATTGCTACATATGAGGTCAGAGTCCAGGGTCAGTCCATGCATAGTCTGTAGGTAGTGGTTTAGTCCCTGGAAGCTCTGGTTGCTTGGCATTGTTGTACATATGGGGTCTCGAGCCCCTTCAAGCTCTTCCAGTTCTTTCTCTGATTCCTTCAACTGGGGTTCTATTCTCAGTTCAGTGGTTTGCTGCTGGGATTCGCCTCTGTGTTTCCTGTATTCTGGCTGTGTCTCTCAGGAGCGATCTACATCTGGCTACTGTCGGTCTGCACTTCTTTGCTTCATCCATCTTGTCTAATTGGGTGGCTGTATATGTATGGGCCACATGTGGGGCAGGCTCTGAATGGGTGTTCCTTCAGTCTCTGTTTTAATCTTTGCCTCTGTAGGAACAGTTTTGAACATTTGAAAGATCAACACTTACTGTTGTTGTAAAAATATATAAATAAAAAAGTATGGTTGTCTTTTATCTCACTAGGTCCGCACCACAGTGCCCAAGGTATCTGCTAGATATCTTGGCAGAATCACATCCCAACTCTTCGGCGGCCCAGTGTCTCATCGCTAGACTGTCCTATAAACCTGTGTGTCAGGAGTGCTGTAGACCTGTTTTCCTGTTTTCTTTCATCCAGTTATGGGGACAGAGTGTTCTGTTTTCGGGCGTGTAGTTTTTCCTCTCTACAGGTCTTCAGATGTTCCTGTGGGCCTGTGTCTTGAGTTCACCAGGCAGGTCATTTGCAGCAGAAAAGTTGGTCTTACCTGTGGTCCCGAGGCTCAAGTTTGCTTGCGGGGTGCTGCCCAGGAGCTCTCTGCGGCGGCAGCAACCAGGAAGATCTGCACAGCCCTTTCCGGGAGCTTCAGTGCAGTAGAGTTCCAGATGGCGTTTGGTGTTTTCCTCTGGCGTCTGAGATGTGTGTGCAGAGTGCAGTCTCTTGTGGTTTCCCAGGGTGTCTGCCTCTCTGTAGGTTTAGCTCTCCCTCCCACGCAATTGGGTGCAGAGAACTGTTTATCCAGTCTGTTTCCTTCAGGTTCCGGCGGTGTCTCAGGGGCAGGGGTCCTGCCGCTCCTGGGCCCTCCCCTTCTGGAACCCAGAGGCCTTATACAGTTGCCTGTTGGGCCAGGGATGTGGGCAGGGGTGGGCAGTGTTGGTGGTCTCTTCCGCTCTGCATCCTCAGGAGTGCCCACCTGACCAGGTGGTGAGGTCTCTCTCCCTCGGGGTTTGGGAGCAGAGAGCTGCTGCATACAGAGTGATTTTAAATCTAGCCTTGACTAAGTGATAAACAAACAAGAAACAAAAAGTGAAGGTAGAATACAGAAGAAAAAGCGCCTTTTTATCAGTCATTTGCATTTCCAAAATATTTATGTTTCTAATTTTCAGGAAATAGTTGATCAGTGAGGGTAGCTGAGGTGGTTTTAGTAGGAATGGCCCCATAGACACATGTGTTTGAATGCTTCATCAACAGGGAGTGTTATTATATTAGGAGGTGTGGCCTTGTTGGAGTAGGTGTGGCCTACATAGAGGAACTCTGTCAATGAGGTAAGCTGTTGTGGTTTGCCCTGAAGTTATCTGTATTTTGATGCTAATTCCACTGCCCCAAGGACAGCTGCCTAGTCAAGGACTCAGAACTCAGGTGACTTCACCAGAACCACCTCCCCATTGAATTTGTAAAGTACAGGTTAGGGGCAGGTACAGGATAGAAGGAGGCCTGTCATTGGAGGAGAAGGAAGGATGGGCAGGAGAGAAGTTTGAAGGAAGAGGAGTAGCTGAGAAGAGAAAGGAGGAGACAGGAGGGAGAGAGGGGCAGAGAAGCTGTGGCAGGACAAGATAGCAGGTGATGTTAAGATTCCTGTGTATCTACAGGTTGTTATTAATGTTCTCAAGGGATGGATGGTACCAGGCTTTGTATGTTTAAGTGGGCAATTATATCTTATCAATTGGGTCAAAGATTATTGTGTCGTGTTTTCTTTTATGTGAAGGTTTGAGTGTAGGAAAGTGTGTGGTGACAAGAGACACTGGGCCGCCGCAGAGTTGGGATGTGTTTCTGCCAAGATACCTTGGGCACCGCGGTGCGGACCTAGTGGGATAAAAGACAACCAAACTTTTTTATTTATATATTTTTACAGCAACAGTAAGTGTTGATCTTTCAAATGTTCAAAACTGTTCAAAACTCTTTTTGCTGCCTGATGATGTAGACATAAGACTCTCGTCTTCAGAACCTGCTCCTTACTGTGACTGAACCTCAGGAAAGAGCACCAATTAAGGGCTTTCCTTTATATTAGTTGTAGTCATCATGGTATCACTTCACAGCAATAGAACAGTGACTAAATCAATCTGGAGGAAGAGTTCATGGAGAAATATTCCTATTGGCTTGCTCTCTTTGGTCTGCTATCCCTATGCTCTTATAGAACCGAAGACCCCCACTTAGAAGTCATTCCAGGCACTGCGAGTTGCACACAGGAAATGACTTAAGAGACTTGCCCAATTGTCAGTTGGATGGAGACAATACCTCATTTAATGCATCTTCTTCTAAATTCAACTCTAGTTGATATTAGGTTAACAAAGACTAAACAGAATACACATTTAACATTTTGTGAATTCTTGTCCTTTGAGCTTTTAAGTTTGATACTGCTGATTTCTATCCCAGAAGGTCTTGAGCTTGTCTTTGCATGGCTAACTTAAAACGATACTTTTAAATTCCTTAAAGGGCCTGGAGAGATCACTTACCCATTAAATCATTGACTGTTCTTCTATAGGTCCCAAGTTCAATTATTAACACTCACATGACAGCCAACAACTATCTGCAATTCAAGAAGCAGGGAGTCAGATCTCTTTTCTGTCCTCTTACATACCAGGAATATGTGGTACATATTCATCCATATAGAGACAGGCAGACATTTTTGCACATATAAATAAGTTTATTTTACTAAAATAATAAAAATAAATTTCATTTATTTTCAAATTTTTATTTATTTTATGTGAATGAATTGTCTCAGTCAGAAAAGGATGTGGAATCCACTGGAACTAGAGTTGCATTTAGCATGTTGGAGTTGAGCATTAAACCTGAAGAACATCTAGTGCTCTTAACTGTTATACCTTGTCTGCAGTTCCAAAATAAATGTTAATAAACTTTGCTTTCATCTATGTGGAGGTAGCAGTGCATGCTTTTCATCCCATCACTTAAGGCACATGGCTTTCTTGAATTTGAGACTAGCTTGATCTACAGAATATGTTCCAGGACAGCCAGGGCTATGCAGAGAAACCATAACACAGACAACCAAAAGAAACAAGAAAAAAGAAAAAAAAGTTCCTACATCCTGTAAGTCTAGAAATAACAGCCCTGTATAGGATTGTGATTTATTTTGAGGAGAGGCTAATGTTTCTTAGGGTGACCTAGAACTTAATATGTAGCTGAGGCTGGTTATATCATCTCATGGTGAATCTGACCCAACTTCTCAGCTTTCTAACTACTGGAATTTCAAGCAATATTCCTAAGCCCTACCTTTTGGCTACATCATTCAAAAGATGTACAGAGGGGGCTGGAGAGACATAGGAGTAGTTAAGAGGAGCTGACTGTGCTTCCAGAATACTAGGGTTCAATTCCCAGTACCCAAATGGAAAGCCTCTGGCATTCACTATGCATAGCACACACATACTGCAATATATATATATATGTGTGTGTGTGTGTGTGTGTGTGTGTGTGTGTGTGTATGTGTCTGTGTCTGTGTATCTGTGTATGTGTGTGTGTGTGTGTGTACACACACACACACACACATATACATGCAGGCAAACAACAACCAATCAATAAATAAATAAACACATACATACACAAATACATAAATACAAAAATAAATAAATATGACGTAAAAAAGAGATTTTAAAAAGATATATGAGGGCTGGAAAGATGACTCAATGTTAAGAGAACTGACTAGTTTTCCAAATGGTACCTAGCTCAGTTTGCAGCAACCATGTGGTAGCTCAGAACAAGGTTTAATGGGATCCAGTGTCCTATTCGTCTTATTCTGCTGTATCTGAAGAGATCCATAGTATACTCAGATACACTAAATAAGTAAAATGTTTTTGAAATATGATTCGAACAAGACTCTCTATACTTACTTTCCTTTAAGAGATTTCCCTTTCCCTGGTTTTTTTTTTTTTTTTTTTTTGTCTATATAGTTAAAGTTTGTGCCTATTCCTGTGTGACTGGCTGTATAGTTTGACATGCCTGTCCATTTCTTTTCTTTTTTCTTATCTTTCATTTTGTTTGTTTGTTTGTTTTATGTTGCTTTTGTTTTTTGTTTGTTTGTTCGTTTGGATTTTAGATGGGGTTTCTCTCTGTGTTGATCTGACTGTCCTGGATCTCACTCTGTTGACTAGAGTGGTCTCAATCTGAAAGAGTCCCATTCCTCAGCATTAAAAGCATCCCTCATGCAGGGATTAAAGGATTCACAGCTGCCTGGATAATACAGGATTTCTCTCTGTGTAGCCTTGAATGTTCTCGAACTTAGTTTGTAAACAGGTTAGCCTGAAACTCACAGAAATCCACCTGCTTTTGCCTCTGGAGTTCTGGGATTAAGGCAAGTACCACCACTGGTGAGCAACAAATAGCATTTTTAACGTGGGTTCTGGGGTTTACACTAAGCAAGCCTTTCACTGAGAGGGTGGAGGCTATCTCTCTACCCCACCCCCTTTTGTCAGTATTGTCTTTTGTCTTGAGACAGAGTCTCATATAGTCCACCTGACCTTGAACTGATTATTTTATTTGAAGGTTTTTCCACTACTTTTATAAATAAACTTACAAATTCAAAAGTCTACTGATAGAACTAAGTAGTTTTAAATATACAGTTCTGCAGAAAGGGAACCCTGGCATAGAGAAAAGGCATAGATGCCATGTTGGGAGCGATGCCCTTGAAGCCCTCCATTGTTGATGTTATTATTATGGTTAGAATTAAGTATGACTGGGTTCATGGAAAATCCCCAGCCAGCTGCAGAAGACTAATACAAATCTGGTGGTCAAGAAAAATAATAATATGATAAAGATATCCTGCTGACTAATAGATATAACAAACCTGTGACCTTTCTGACATCCTGTCCTAACCCTGACCACAGGAATATTGTGTCCTTGGCCTGTGTAACTATTTCTTACTCTCTCCCTCCCTCTGTTACCCATGTTATGGTATACATTCAGCCTTGGGAAAAAATAAAATTGTTGCCTGGATCAGACTCTTGTCTTGGCTTCCTTCTTCACATCCTTTGTCCCCTATTCTGTTCCAGGTACACCCCTGGACCAGTCGTTTACAAATGGTGCCCAGTGTGTGGCTGTTTGGAGGTCTCCTGGACGAGAATGTCATCCCCAGTGAATAGGCAGGCCTGTCTTTCTTGTTTCTCAGAGCCTTTGCTCCCCCTCAGAGCTTTTGCTCCTCCTTGGAGCCTTTGCTTCCCCGCTTCTGGCAACCATGGACTACCCGACCTTGGTTCAGAGGCTTGGTGTATGTTTCTCTACGGATGACACAGATCTCAGTGGTGAGTGATGGGACAAGCATTCTACAGTTACCTTTTGTGACAGGACTCAGGGAGTCATTCAAGATGCGAAGAATAGGGATAAAAAAAAGAAAAGAAAAAAGAAAAAAGTAAAGAAAAAATTTTTTAAAAATGCTTAGATTTTGTAGAAATATTTGTCCATAGTTCCCCCAGGAGGAAACAATTAACACAAAAGATAGTGCAGAGTTAGTGATTGTTTTTGTTGCTGAAATATGCCCTCTGTAATGAATAAAAATTGTGTGCTTTCTGGGTTTGAGGTTGCCTCTTCCTGTATGGTTGGGCAACCCCACATACCTGGATTAAAAACCTTATACCCTCATGCTATTGCAGCGGTCACTTTGTCAATCTGTGCTCTGTGGGTGGCCCTCCTGAGGTAGGGCCACTATGGGGTCTTACAACATTTTGGTGCACCTGCCAGGAACTGTGCTCCCCCAGACTACAATTGTTGAGGATATTGGAGGTAAGCTCTAGCAAATCTGTGTTTTGTGTTCTGTGTTACTTTCTGTTTTGTCTCTGTGTCGAGTCTCGTCTTTGTTTCATATTGTCTTGTGTTTGTCTTCGTCTGCTGTCTGAAGAGTTTGAGTCCCCCCTGGAGAGAAGTTAGAGTCCCCTTGGTGGTTGCTGTGGGTCCTGTGAGGGGCTTATGTCTGTGACAGGCAGACGTGCTAGTTGTCACAGGCCACAGGCCCTAAAGGATGCTCTAGGAGGAGAAATAATCTAGAGGACACTCTGGTATCTCGTTGGGAGGTGGGGTCAGATAGTCCTCCTCTTCCTGGAAGCAGCTTAGGTTAAGCTGCAGTTTGGGCCAGGTACTGAAGGTATCAGGCATTTGTGGAAATTGCTTATAGGACACCTTGTCTTGGTCTTGTTTGTCTAGTTTGTTTTCTGCGGTATTGTCGAGTATCTTCTTGGCTTTTGCTTCATTTTTGAACTTGGACTGATGACTGTGTTTGAAATCATGGACTTAAGACTGTGTTTGAAATCATGGAACTGTTTGTTTTGTTTGTCAAGGAATTTTACTTGGTCCTCTTGGTGCTTAACTTGGAAATGATTTGCTTGAAAGAAATTGTTTTCTGCCAGGGAGTTTTGTCTTTCTCTCTTGAGCCTCCTTCCCAAGAAGAGATGCCCCTCCTTTTGATCCCCTTGCCCAGTCTAGCAGATGTTAACAGTTTATCACACATGTATATGAAGGACTCCAGGTTAGCGAATGATCTTGTCTGAAGTAGGCATTAACAAGAACCTGAAAGCTTTGCCTTGGATCCTGAAGAAAGGTTCTCCCTATTGCTTAGACATTCACAGCTTCTAAGAAAGGGAAGCACAGAGTGAGGAAGTGTGGGGCTGAGGGTGGCAGCTAGCAAGCAAACTGCAGGCTGCACACAGGCAGCTGCGCAGCTCAGGCCAAGTCAGTGTAAGAGGAGTTTCAAGGTGATGAGCCTGGCTGGGGTTGAAGCTTTAACAGCAAAAAGATAGATTATTATGAGACCTTTGGCCCTGAAAAAAAAATTGCAGTTGCTGCCTTCAGTGGCCAGACCTTCAACACTTGCTCACAGAAGGAGAGCATTCATTAAGAGAAGTTCTTTAAGGGAGCCTGCCTTATCTGCTGGCCCTATTCCAGGAGAGGAGTTGATCTCCAACATTAAGTTACCTTCCCCGTTAGTCATCATTGACATAGAGAGTGCCTCTGATCCTAACCCTGCAGCAGTCAGTTCCTGCCCCTGTGTTCAAAATGCCCCAGGTTGGGGGTCAGGGGAGCCCCTAAAGTATTTTCATAAAGAGTGTGCAGCAGACTGTGAATAACTTTGTTTTGCCAGACAGAACAGGCTTTACTCTAGGATGATAAGAGGAGAAAGTCTTGGCACTGGCTCTTCAGCTTACTCCAACTGGAGGCTGTGGCCAAGGTCAGGATCAATGTTTTCTTTTCCATGGTCCTCTAAGCCAGTAAGACAGCTTGGTGAAGGACTGTTACTGAAGTCCTGGGAGGGCTGTAGTTCTATTAAAGATCAGTATTCCAGTGTTAGCAAACTCTATATTGGATATAAGAGGCAGGAAGCCCAACTCAATTGTGAGCCTGCCTCAGGAATGGCAACAGAAAGAGTCCTTATAGTCAGTTATTGCTAACTATAGCTTACTCTCTGATACCTGAGGCTTCAATCGGATAACACCCTCCTGGGCAAGTCCCCCTTCAATACTAGATGCTATTCTCTCCTGGTCTCTTGGCTCAAGTTCGCCAGGCACGTCTGACTGCCTGGAAGAAAATTTCCCCCTAAAGTGGATGAACCATACAATTCTTTTGTCAGCTGCTTGGCATCTAGCACCCAGGTCCTAACCATCTCTCCATCCTTTTGTTATTAGTTCTTACTGGAAGCCTAGTGATGTTTGGAGACTGGATCTCTTGAGAGGCAGAGCCACCGAGCTGACACTGAAGGGAGGTACTCCTTAAGCAAAATCTAAGTCCAGAGAGACAGCTGGTAACAGACTCCGGCTGTCCCTCTGCTCACCTTTCTGTTTCACAGGCACAAAGCTTGCGTTTGTATTTGCAATGGCCTTTTCATTCCAAGAAAGCTGCCTCGTTTGTTTAGCTGTGTGACTGAATGCCATTTGTCACCTGATCTGGTTGTTCCACCAGCTCTCTCCAGGTCACCCTCTAGCTTTCTTGCCTGGCCCCTTTCTCCTGTTCTTAAGAATTTTATCACCTAATACACTGCATTGTTTGACTTATAATATCTCCCATACTACTAATATACATGTCCCAGATTCCCGTTGTGAAGGTTCTAATTCTAAAACAAGGGAATGGTTCATCCCCCTAAATATTAAATTTACCTCCACGGTTTGAAACCTGGATTGGACACGTGGATATACTTGGGGTCTTAGAATGTTTCAATCAGGTGCTAATACAGGGATTGTATTTACCATAAAATTGTTAAAAGAGCCTGTACATTCCTACTCCTCGGCTTCTGGACACTGATCCAAAGAAGAAGCCCAGGGAGGCACTGAATATGGCACAAGGTACATGCGACTTCATCTACAGCCTGCACTTCACTGAGAGGAGCTGCTTGCTCAAAGAAGTGCAACACTTCGAGAACATTGCCATCACAGAAGAAAAATTGGAAGTCCTACCACCCCACTCCAGGACAGCTGAGATATGTATTCTTCTACAATGTGATAACTTTTGTAGGGTTGACTTTTTGGATAATGCAATTATGATTGTTACATGAAACCAAACTGAATTGTCTATTGGAATTATTTTGTGAATGTCAACAATGGCAGTCAACATGTTATTTTTCCTTCTATGTATCAACATATTATTTAACTTTCAGTTATTGATACTTTACTATACTGAGTTTTGGTTTGCTTTTTTCTGACATAACATGCGTGGGATAACTATTAATGTCTTTATTTTTTCCCTGATGGTTATAGTTCAATGCTGAGGTTTCTCCAAATTATTTAAAATGTTTAATATCAGTTAAAATTGTAATTCTCTGCCTGGTGGCATCCTTTCTGTGATATTTTATGAAATTCTGGTTTGTGAGAGAAAGTCAGTGCTTAGATATTTCCTGTGTCTTAGAATATGGTTAAAGAAAACATGAAACAAGTCAGAAAAGGCTTGGAAAAGAGAAAATGAGAAAGAGAAAAACCTGAGAACTGGTATCAAAATTGGTCTCTGTTGGGTCCCCTAGTAGGCCTTCTTTGGCTTGTATCTTTTGGCCCTTGGACATTTAATTGTTTAACCATCTTTGTTAAACAACACGTAGATAATATAGCAGCAAAACTTATTCAGGTATATTGTCATAGGCTAGCTATGGAGGATGCTTTGATGATGGCCAAGCTCACCTACACATCTCCTCCCAGCCCAGGCAAGGACATTTTTTGTCCTTCGGCCAAATGAGGCCAACATTCTTTTCTGCCTGCTGTCCTGATGCCTTTGCTGAAAAATCAACAAATTGTCACCCCTGCGTGCTGAGCTGGACAGTCAATGATGGGTAAGAGAGTGATATATTCACGAATAAAGGGCCTAAGACAGAAGGCCCACCATTAGCTGCTGCCTTATCCCATGACGGATCCTGGCCACAAGATTCTCTTGGCCATGTGACAAATACCACTCCAACCTAAGATAGACACAGTTCCCGAGGGGCTCATTCCAGGACATCACGGCCATTTGGCCACCTTTTCGTTTGACTGTAAGGAACGGGGAGATGTTGGGAGCAATGCCCTTGAAGCCATCCATTGTTGATGTTATTATTATGGTTAGAATTAAGTATGACTGGGTTCTTGGAAAATCTCCAGCCAGCTGCAGAAGACTAATACAAATCTGGTGGTCAAAATTAATAATAATATGATAACATTTGACGTGTTAAGATACCCAATGTGATGACCTGTAAAGTTTCTGAAACACCAACATCCTGCTGACTAATAGATATGAGAAACCTGTGACCTTTCTGACAACCTGTCAACATCAGCCTACTCCCTGCCCACACAAATATTGTGTCCTTGGCCTGCATAAATGTTTCTTACTTTCCCCCTCCATCTGTTACCCATGTTATGGTATAAATTCAGCCCTGGGGAAAAATAAAATTGTCACCTTGATCAGACTCTTGTCTTGGTGTCCTTCTTCGTGTCTCTTGTCTCCCATTCTCTTCCAGGTACACCCCAGACCCTTCACATACAACATTTGATCCAATTGATAAGATATAATTGTCCACCTAAACATACAAAACTCTGTACACATTCATAACAACCTGTAAAGTTACAGCGTGGAATCTTAACATCAGCCTCCCTATTCTATTTTGGTGGCTTCTCTCAGTCTCCTCCCTTGCGTTCCTGGCTCCTCCTCTTGCTTCAATCTTTTCTCCCACCTGTCCTTCCTTTTCATCCAATGACAGACCTCATTCTATCTTGTGCCTGCCTCACCTGTGACATCACCCCACACTGGGAGGCTCTAAGATGAATGGCCATAACACAGTTTTCACAGTATTTTGAGTTCCCCTATACAACGTCTAGAAATAGTTTCTCCTACATGATTTGGAAATTTATATTAGAGTGTCTGTGGATCTTGGAAGACTGCTATCAACTGAAGTAACACAAATATTTTGAATAATACTATGTTAATATACATACATTAAAATATTTTGTATACCTAATTCTAATTTTAATTTTTATTACACTTATTGTATTTTTAATTTTTATGTTGGTTATTTCACTTATTTACAATTCAATTGTTATTCCTCTTACAATATTCCCTTCCAAAAAACCCCTATTCCACCTGGTTCTATGAGGTGCTCCCTCATCAATCCATGCCTTCTTGCCTCACCACGCTAGATTTCTGCTAAGCTGTACATCAAGACTTAACAAGACCAAGGGCCTACCTTTCCAATGATGCCAGAAAAGTCCATCCTATTCTACAAATGTAGCTGGATCCATTGGTACTTCTGTGTTTATTTCTTGCTTTGTGGCTTAGTAACTGGTAGCTCTGGGAGTTCTGGTTGAATGATATTGTTCTTCTTATTGCCTTGCAAATACCTTCAGTTCCTTCAGTCCTTTCCCTACCATGTCCATTGCTGCCCCTGTGCTATATCTGATGGTTGGGAAAAAGCATCTACATCTTTAATGATAAGGCTTTGGCAGAGCCTCTCAGAAGACAGCTACAACAGTCCCTGTCAAGAAGCACTTCTTGGCTTCAGCAAGAGGGAGTGGGTTCCACATGGATCCCCAGGTGGAAAGTCCTTTCCTGCAATCTCTTTCCCCCTTTGTGTCATTGTATTTCCTTTAAACATTAGTGATATTGGTAAAAATTTTGGGAACTGTGAGTGGTCTCATTCCTCAACAGGAGGGAGTGCCTTTTCTCTCCAAATGATCTCTATAGGTTCTCTCTCCCTTGTTGAGTCCTTCAGGTAAGGTCATTCCTATTGCATCCTGGAAACTTCTTGCTTCCATGGAATCTGCGACTTTCCAGTAATTACCTTCAGTTTTTATTCACCATTCCTTTATACCTCTGTTCAAAATCCTTTCCCTTTTGTTTTCCCACCTTTTCCCCCCATCTTTATTAAATTGGGTATTTCTTATTTACATTTCAAATGTTATTCTCTTTCCCAGTTTTCATGCCAACATCAACCCAACCCCTCCCCCTACACTTCTATATGGGTGTACCTTGTGCAGTACTCCCACCATTACTGAACTCTCAAACAAGACTCCTGTTCACTAGGAGTCCAGCCTTGGCAGGACCAAGGGATTGCCTTCCACTGGTGCACTTACTAAGCTATTAATTGCTACTTATGTAGTTGGAGCCCAGGATCATTCCGTGTTTGAGATTCTTCCCCACTTTTTCTTCTATTAGTTTGAGTGTATCTGGTTTGATGTAGAGGTTCTTGATCCACTTGGACTTAAGCTTTGTACAGGGTGATAAGCATGGATCGATCTGCATTCTTCTACATGCTGACCTCCAGCACCATTTGATGAAAATGCTATCTTTTTTCGATGGGATGGTTTTGACTCCTTTGTCAAAAATCCAGTGACCATAGGTGTGTGGGTTCATTTCTGGATCTGCAATTATGTTCCGCTGTTCTATCTGCCTGTCTTTATACGAACACCATGCAATTTTTATCACTATTGCTCTGTAATACTGCTTGAGTTCAGGGATAGTGATTCCCGCCGAAGTCCTTTTATTGTTGAGGATAGTTTTAGCTATCCTGGGTTTTTTGTTATTCCAGATGAATTTGCAAATTGTTCTGTCTAACTCTCTGAAGAATTGGATTGGAATTTCATTGGGGATTGCATTGAATCTGTAGGTATCTTTGGGTAAAATGGCCATTTTTATTATGTTAATCCTGCCAATCCACGAGGATGGGAGATCTTTACATTTTCTGAGATCTTCAATTTCTTTCTCCAGAGGCCAGAAATTCTTATCATACAGATGTTTCACTTGCTTGGTTAAAGTTACACCGAGGTACTTTATACTATTTTGGACTATTATGAAAGGTGTCTTTCCCTAATTTCTTTCTCAGCTTCTTTCTTTTTTGTTTAGAGGAAGGCCACTGATTTATTTGAGTTAATTTTATACACAGACACTTTGCTGAAGGGATTTCTCAGGTTTAGTAGTTCTCTGGTGGAACTTTTGGGATCACTTAAATATACTATCCTATCACTTGCAAATAGTGATATTTTGACTTCTTCTTTTCCAATCTGTATCCCCTTGATCTCCTTTTGTTGTCTGATTGCTCTGGCTAGGACTTCAAAAACTATATTGAATAAGCAGGGAGAGAGTGGGCAGCCTTGTCTAGTCCCTGATTTTAGTGGGTTTGCTTCAAGTTTCTCTCCATTTAGTTTAATGTTAGCTACTGGATTGCTGTATATGGGTTTTGCTATGTTTAGGTATTGGCCTTCTTTTTTTAGCATCTAATGAAATGACCAAGTGGTTTTGATTTTTCAGTTTGTTTATATGCTGGATTAGGTTGATAGTTTTCTGCATATTAAACCATTCCAGAATACCTAGGATGAAGCCTACTTGATCATGATGGATGATTGTTTTGATGTGCTCTTGGATTCAGTTTGCAAGAATTTTATTGAGTATTTTTGCATCGATATTCATAAGGAAAATTGGTCTGAAATTCTCTTTCTTTGATGAATCTTTTTGTGGTTTAGGTATAAGAGTAATTGTAGTTTCATAGAAGGAATTTGGTAGCACTCTGTCTGTTTCAATTTTGTTCAGTAGTTTGGATAGTATGGGTATGAGGTCTTCTATGAAGGTCTGATAGAATTCTGCACTGAACCCATCTGGACTTGGGCTCTTTTTGTTTGGGAGCCTTTTAATGCCTGCTTCTATTTCTTTAGGAGTTATAGGGTTGTTTAAATGGTGTATCTGTTCCTGATTTAACTTCGGTACCTGGTATCTGTCTAGGAAATTGTCCATTTCCTCCAGATTTTCAAGTGTTGTTGAATATAGTCTTTTGTGGTAGGATCTAATGAGTTTCTGAATTTCCATTCACTCTGTTGTTATGTCTCCCTTTTCTTTTCTGATTTTGTTAATTTGGAAACACTCTCTGTGTCCTCTGGTTAATTTCGCTAAGGGTTTATCTATCTTGTTGATTTTCTCAAAGAACCAGCTTTTGGTTCTGTTGATTCTTTCTATGGTCCTTTTTGTTTCTACTTGGTTGATTTCAGCTCTGAGTTTGATTATTTCCTGCCTTCTACTCCTCGGTGTATTTGCTTCTTTTTGTTCTAGAGTTTCAGGTGTGCTGTCAAGCTGGTGACATATGCTCCCTCCGGTTTCTATCTGCAAGCACTGAGAGCTATGAGTTTTCCTCTTAGCACAGCTTTCATTGTGTCCCATAAGTTTGTGTATGTTGTACCTTCATTTTCATTAAATTCTGAGAAGTCTTTAATTTCTTTCTTTATTTCTTCCTCGTCCGGGTTATCATTGAGTAGAGCATTGTTCAACTTCCATGTATATGTGGGGATTCTTTCCTTATTGTTATCAATGACCACCTTTATCCTGTGGGGGTCTTATAGGACACATGGGATTATTTCTGTCTTTCTGTATCTGTTGAGGCCTGTTTCAGACCGATTACAATGTAAAAAAAAAAGATTTCTTAAAAACACATCTCTAAAAATCAAAGCGATTGTAGCCTCTCCTTAGTGGAGATCTCCTTTTCTCAATATGTTTAGGTTTCTGAGAGCTCATTTGCTACCAAAACTTACTAATTGGTATTGCTTTATGCAGTGTTGTCCTGTGGTACAAATACTATCCTTAGATATTACTTAATTTTATTTGATGATTTATGAAAACTATTGTTATGACGAAGCAAAAAAATATGTTGACCACCATCTAACATTTTAAAAGTACCAAAGGTCAATAAATCAATTTATCTTTTTATTTCTGAAGAACATTTAAATCTGGTTGAACTAAAAGAACATAACACTTTTGGAAAAATATACACCCTAGCAACCCTGCACTGGAAGCCAAGATGGAGAAAACCTCAACAACAACCATAACCTTCCCCCTGGTGCTGTGGTATACAGGGAGGAAGGTGATCCAAACACTGTAGAAGACCAACATGCTGAATGTTAGGAACTTGGCCTCATTGAATCTGTCAGGAAGGTTCCTAGCCAAGAAAGCCACAGTGAAGCTCCCCAGAGCCAAGGAGCCCAAATATCCCAAGACAATGTGGAAGGCAATGACTGAGCCTTTGTTGCAAATGATGATTATCTTCCCATGTTCAGATTGTATATCTCTGTCAATAAATGGAGGCGATGTCACCAACCAGATTGCACAGAGAACAAGTTGGATTAGGGTACAAATGGGAATGAGCAAGTTAATTGCCCCTTTTATCATCATCTTTCTTATCCTTCTCCCTGGTGTAGTAAGCTTGAAAGCTGTGACCACAGTTATTGTTTTGGCCAACACAGTAGAAATAGCAACTGTGAAAAATATTGCAAATGTGGTCTGCTGCAGGATGCAGGTGGCCTGGTTGGGATGTCCAATGAAGAGCAATGAGCACAGAAAACAGAAGGCTAGAGATATGAGCAGGATGTAGCTGAGAATGCGGTTATTGGCTTTCACAATGGGAGTATCCCTGTACTTCACAAAAGTGACTAGTACTAGAATTGTGATGGCTGAGAAGGACAGGGCCATGCATCATAGAGCCATCCCCAATGGATCTTCATAAGCGAGAAAAGTCACAACTCTTTGGAGGCACTCGGTTTGTTCTAAGTTGGCGTACGAATCCTCTGGACATCTCACACAATGCTCCATATCTGCCGGCAAAGAACAATAATCCCTTATAAGATATCATGATCATGTAGTTAATAATCATATATTTGTTTTATTCAGAGGATATATTAATAAATAGTTTGGTGTTGAGAATATATTTTGTTCATAATTGCTCTAGGGTCTACTAACTTAAGATTGCTGTCAATTAACCTATGCTTTGTGAGGGAACAAATCATTATCATAGAAAATGGAAAAGTTATCTCTTAAACAAAAATGAAATAAAAATATGATGACTACTAATATGCATAATCTCAGTTCATTTTATTTCTCAAACCATAAATTTGCTATTGCCGACATATTTTTTGATGCCGGTTGATGAAAACCATTAGGTATTGTGTTTGCTCTGGGAATTGTGCACTGTGTCTGTACCTACACATAGGCTTGTGAACATCCAATTCCTCATTCAAATGCTATTCGTGTGAAGGAATATTCTCATTTTTGAAGCTGTATGGCTCATAAACTTATGCACTAATGTCCCTCTTATTGTGGCATCATTTCCTTTCCCCCAACTAAACTTTCCATGATTATGGGTATAGAAAGTTATGGCATGAAGATTATTGATATTGACATTCATCCTGCTTTCCTTAGTTAGGCTGTAATTAATGATAAGCACTCTTCCATCTCTTGTTGCATTCTTGAAATCATCACTCTTTTTCTAATTCATTGATAGGACATGCCTAATCCTTTATGGCATGTAAGTTCTTAAAATATGTTTCAATAGAGAACACTTGTTGTTCTGAGCATCTTGTCTTTGTCAGGGACTAAGCCGGGTGACACAAAGATAGTAGACAGTACATGTAGTCAAGACTCTTTTTACAAAGAATCAAAAAAGAGCAAACATCTGCTTAGGTTACACCTAAAATTATTTTTTAATAATTGTAACACATGTATGTCCCCCTAAATATTTTCTGCATGATATAAAATCATTAACCATTATATTGTGAGAGACATGAGTTGTTTGTAGAAGATATTGCAGGTAATTTACTGGGTCCAAGAGAAAATGATATTATTTAACTAATTAAATTATGAAACATGGAGATTTTTGGACTGTAGATTCCATCTAGGTCATATCATATTTCTAGTTTGTAAAGAGAAGGTATTCAAATTCATCATATTTTCTTCTGCATGCAAGCATGTACCTGTATCATTGGCAATCTCATTTTCTTGACACTGGACACAATCAAAGCAGCAGTCAGCTGTTTGTTTCTGATGAATTTTTCTGAATCCTGCAGTACATGTCACACTACACACTGAGGAGGGAACCTGAGGCAATACACATACAGACACACAGACACACAGACATCCAGACATACACACACACACACAGACACACCCACACACACAGACATACACAGACACACACACACACACACACATATATATATATATATATAAACATGAACTATACACATTATATATGATATATAAATATGTATTTAATTTGTATGTGTGTGTGTAATTCATGATTACATCATATGTAAAATGACACACAGATTAATATATGGGATATTAACAGATATATTCCTCTGACAATTTATTATTTTGTATTACCCGGGAATGCACTGAATGTCATACAAAAATTACTATGTCATGTAATATTATAATTTAACATTTCACGTGTCAGAATCTAAATTTTGTCCTTCCTAAACTTGTTAATTCAAGTGGAACATTTTTGTGGCATCAGTTTTTCTCTCAAGATTTAGAAATATAATAATAGCTCTGCTACCAAACCCCGTGGGAGAGAGAACTCACCGCCTGGTCAGGTGGGCACTCCTGAGGCTGCAGAGCGGAAGAGACCACCAACACTGCCCACCCCTGCCCACATCACTGGCCCAAGAGGAAACTGTATACGGCATCTGGGTTCCCGGAGAGGAGGGCCAAGGAGCAGCAGGAGCATTGCGCCTGAGACACCGCCATAACCTGAAGGGACCTACCAGATAAACAGTTCTCTGCACCCAAATCCCGTGGGAGGGAGAGATAACCCTTCAGAGAGGCAGACACGCCTGGGAAACCAGAAGAGACTGCAATCTGCACACATCTCTGATGCCAGAGGAAAACACCCCATGAGCAAACTTGAGCCTCGGGACCACAGGTAATACCAAATTTTCTGCTGCAAGTGACCTGCCTGGTGAACTCCAGACACAGGCTCACAGGAACAGCTGAAGACCTGTAGAGAGGAAAAACTACACACCTGAAAGCAGAACACTCTGTCCCCATAACTGGCTGAAAGAAAACAGGAAAACAGGTCTACAGCATTCCTGACACACAGGTTTATAGGGCAGTCTAGCCACTGTCAGAAATAGCAGAACAAAGTAACACTAGAGATAATCTGATGGCGAGAGGCAAGCACAGGAACCCAAGCAACAGAAACCAAGACTACATGGCATAATCGGAACCCAATTCTCCCACCAAAGCAAACATGGAATATCCAAACACACCAGAAAAGCAAGACCTAGTTTCAAAATCATATTTGATCATGATGCTGGAGGACTTCAAGAAAGACATGAAGAACTCCCTTAGAGAACAAGTAGAAGCCTACAGAGAGGAATCGCAAAAATCCCTGACAGAATTCCAGGAAAACACAATCAAACAGGTAAAGGAATTAAAAATGGAAATAGAAGCAATCAAGAAAGAACACATGGAAACAACCCCTGATATAGAAAACCAAAAGAAGAGACATGGAGCTGTAGATATGAGCTTCACCAACAGAATACAAGAGATGGAAGAGAGAATCTCAGGAGCAGAAGATTCCATAGAAATCATGGGCACAACTGTCAAAGATAATGTAAAGCAGAAAAAGCTACTGGTCCAAAACATACTGGAAATCCAGGACTCAATGAGAAGATCAAACCTAAGGATAATAGGTATAGAAGAGAGTGAAGACTCCCAGCTCAAAGGACCAGTAAATATCTTCAACAAAATCATAGAAGAAAACTTCCCTTACCTAAAAATAGTGATACCCATAGGCATACAAGAAGCCTACAGAACTCCAAATAGATTGGACCAGAAAAGAAACACCTCCCCTCACATAATAGTCAAAACACCAAACGCACAAAATAAAGAATATTAAAAGAGTAAGGGAAAAAGGTCAAGTAACATATAAAGACAGGACTGTCAGAATCACACCACACTTTTCGCCAGAAACTATGAAAGCCAGAAGATCCTGGACAGATGTCATACAGACCCAAAGAGAACACAAATGTCAGCCCAGGTTACTGTATCCTGCAAAACTCTCAATTAACGTAGATGGAGAAACCAAGATATTCCATGACAAAACCAAATTTACACAATATATTTCTACAAATCCAGCACTACAAAGGATAATAAAGGGTAAAGCCCAACATAAGGAGGCAAAATACACCCTAGAACAAGCAAGAAACTAATGGTCTTGGCAACAAAACAAAGAGAAGAAAATCACACAAACATAACCTCACATACAAATATGAATATAACAGGAAGCAATAATCACTATTCCTTAATATCTCTCAACATCAATGGCCTCAACTCCCCAATACAAACACATAGATTAACAAACTGGATAGGCAACGAGGACCCTGCATTCTGCTGCCTAGAGGAAACACACCTCAGAGACAAAGACAGACACTACCTCAGAGTGAAAGGCTGGAAAACAACTTTCCAAGCAAATGGTCGGATGAAGTAAACTGGAGTAGCCATTCTAATATCAAATAAAATCAATTTTCAACTAAAATTCATCAAAAAAGATAAGGAAGGACCCTTCATATTCATCAAAGGAAAAATCCACCAAGATGAACTCTCAATCCTAAATATCTATGCTCCAAATACAAGGGCACCTACATACGTAAAAGAAACCTTACTAAAGCTCAAAACACACATTGCACCTCACACAATAATAGTAGGAGATTTCAACACCCCACTCTCATCAATGGACAGATCATGGAAACAGAAATTAAACAGAGACATAGACAGACTAAGAGAAGTCATGAGCCAAATGTACTTAACAGATATTTATAGAACATTCTTTCCTAAAACAAAAGGATATACCTTCTTTTCAGCTGCTCATGGTACTTTCTCCAAAACTGACCATATAATTGTTCAAATAACGGGCCTCAACAGGTACAGAAAGATAGAAATAATCCCATGTGTGCTATTGGACCACCATGGCCTAAAAATTGTCTTCGATAACAATAAGAGAAGAATGCCCACATATACGTGGAAATTGAACAATGCTCTACTCAATGATAACCTGGTCAAGGAAGAAATAAAGAAAAAATTAAAGACGTTTTAGAATTTAATGAAAATGAAGGTACAACATACCCAAACTTATGGGACACAATGAAAGCTTTGCTAAGAGGAAAGCTCATAGCGCTGAGTGCCTGCAGAAAGAAACAGGAGAGAGCATATGTCAGCAGCTTGATAGCACACCTAAAAGCTCTAGAACACAAAGAAGCAAATACACCCAGGAGGAGTAGAAGGCAGGAAATAATCAAACTCAAGCTGAAATCAACCAAGTAGAAACAAAAAGGACCATAGAAAGAATCAACAGAACCAAAAGTTGGTTCTATGAGAAAATCAACAAGATAGATAAACCCTTAGCCAGACTAACGAGAGGACCCAGAGCGTTTGTCCAAATTAACAAAATCAGAAATGAAAAGGGAGACATAACTACAGAAACAGAGGAAATTCAAAAAATCATCAGATCGTACTATAACAGCCTATATTCAACAAAACTTGAAAATCTGCAGGAAATGAACAATTTCTAGCCAGATACCAGGTACTGACCTTAAATCAGGAACAGATAAACCAGTTAAACAACCCCATAACTCCTAAGGAAATAGAAGCAGTCATTAAAGGTCTCCCAACCAAAAGGAGCCCAGGTCGAGAAGGGTTTAGTGCAGAATTCTATCAGACCTTCATAGAAGACCTCATACCTAAATTATCCAAACTATTCCATAAAATTGAAACAGATGAAACACTCCTGAATTCCTTCTATGAAGCCACAATTACTCTTATACCTAAACCACACAAAGAACCAACAAAGAAAGAGAACTTCAGACCAATTTCCCTTATGAATATCGACGCAAAAATACTCAATAAAATTCTGGCAAACCGAATCCAAGAGCACATCAAAACAATCATCCACCATGATCAAGTAGGCTTCATCCCAGGCATGCAGGGATGGTTTAATATACAGAAAACCATCAACGTGATCCATTATATAAACAAACTGAAAGAACAAAACCACATGATCATTTCATTAGATGCTGAGAAAGCAATTGACAAAATTCAACACCCCTTCATGTTAAAAGTCCTGAAAAGAATAGGAATTCAAGGCCGATACCTAAACATAGTAAAAGCCATATACAGCAAATGTTAGCAAAATGTTGCTAACATTAAACTAAATGGAGAGAAACTTGAAGCAATCCCACTAAAATCAGGGACTAGACAAGGCTGCCCACTTTCTCCCTACTTATTCAATATATTTCTTGAAGTTCTAGCCAGAGCAATCAGACAACAAAAGGAGGTCAAGCGGTTACAGATAGGAAAAGAAGAGGTCAAAATATCACTATTTGCAGATGATATGATAGTATATTTACGTGATCCCAAAAGTTCCACCAGAGAACTACTAAAGCTGATAAACAACTTCAGCAAAGTGGCTGGGTATAAAATTAACTCAAATAAATCCGTAGCCTTCCTCTACACAAAAGAGAAACAAACTGAGAAAGAAATTAAGGAAACGACACCCTTCATAATAGACCCAAATAATATAAAGTACCTCGGTGTGACTTTAACCAAGCAAGTAAAAGATCTGTCCAATAAGAACTTCAAGACTCTGAAGAAAGAAATTGAAGAAGACCTCAGAAAATGGCAAGATCTCCCATCCTCATGGATTGGCAGGATTAATATAGTAAAAATGGTCATTTTACCAAAAGCGATCTACAGATTCAATGCAATCCCCATCAAAATACCAATCCAATTCTTCAAAGAGTTAGACAGAACAATTTACAAATTCATCTGGAATAACAAAAAACCCAGGATAGCTAAAACTATCCTCAACAATAAAAGGACTTCAGGGGGAATCACTATCCCTGAACTCAAGCAGTATGACAGCAATAGTGATAAAAACTGCATGGTATTGGTACAGAGACAGACAGATAGACCAATGGAACAGAATTGAAGACCCAGAAAGGAACCCACACACCTATGGGCACTTGATTTTTGACAAAGGAGCCAAAACCTTCCAATGGAAAAAAGATAGCATTTTCAGCAAATGGTGCTGGTTCAACTGGAGGTCAACATGTAGAAGAATACAGATCGATCCATGCTTATCACCCTGTACAAAGCTTAAGTCCAAGTGGATCAAGGACCTCCATATCAAACCAGATACACTCAAAGTAATAGAAGAAAAACTAGGGCAGCATCTGGAACACATGGGCACTGGAAAATTTCCTGAACAAAACACCAATGGCTTATGCTCTAAGATCAAGAATCGACAAATGGGATCTCATAAAACTGCAAAGCTTCTGTAAGGCAAAGGACACTGAGGTTAGGACAAAACGGCAACCACCAGATTGGGAAAAGATCTTTACCAATCCTACAACAGATAGAGGCCTTATATCCAAAATATACAAAGAACTCAAGAAGTTAGACCGCAGGGAGACAAATAACCCTATTAAAAATGGGGTTCAGAGCTAAACAAAGAATTCACAGCTGAGGAATGCTGAATGGCTGAGAAACACCTAAAGAAATGTTCAACATCTTTAGTCATAAGGGAGATGCAAATCAAAACAACCCTGAGATTTCACCTCACACCAGTGAGAATGGCAAAGATCAAAAACTCAGGCAACAGTAGATGCTGGCGAGGATGCAGAGAAAGAGGAACACTCCTCCATTGTTGGTGGAATTGCAGACTGGTAAAACCATTCTGGAAATCAGTCTGGAGGTTCCTCAGAAAATTGGACATTGAACTGCCTGAGGATCCAGCTGTACCTCTTTTGGGCATATACCCAAAAGATGCCCCAACTTACAAAAAACACACGTGCTCCACTATGTTCATCGCAGCCTTATTTATAATAAACAGAAGCTGGAAAGAACCCAGATGCCCTTCAACAGAGGAATGGATACAGAAAATGTGGTACATCTACACAATGGAATATTACTCAGCTATCAAAAACAATGACTTTATGAAATTCGTGGGCAAATGGTTGGAACTGGAAAATATCATCCTGAGTGAGGTAACCCAATCACAGAAAAGCACACATGGTATGCACTCATTGATAAGTGGCTATTAGCCCAAATGCTTGAATTACCCTAGATGCCTAGAACAAATGAAACTCAAGACGGATGATCAACTGTGAATGCTTCACTCCTTCTTTAAAAGGGGAACAAGAATTCCCTTGGCAGGTAATCGAGAGGCAAAGATTAAAATAGAGACTGAAGGAACACCCATTCAGAGCCTGCCCCACATGTGGCCCATGTATATACAGCCATCCAATTTGACAAGATGGATGAAGCAAAGAAGTGCAGGCCGACCGGAGCCGGATGTAGATCGCTCCTGAGAGACACAGCCAGAATACAGGAAACACAGAGGCGAATCCCAGCAGCAAACCACTGAACTGAGAATAGGACCCTCGTTGAAGGAAACAGAGAAAGACCTGGAAGAGCTTGAAGTGGCTCGAGACCCCATATGAACAACAATGCCAAGCAACCAGAGCTTCCAGGGACTAAGCCACCACCTAAAGACTATACATGGACTGACCCTGGACTCTGACCTCATAGGTAGAATGAATATCCTAGTAAGAGCATCAGTGGAAGGGGAAGCCCTGGGTCCTGCTAAGACTGAACCCCCAGTAAACTAGATTGTTGGGGGGAGGGCGGCAATGGGGGGAGGATGTGAGGGGAACACCGATAAGAAATGGGAGGGGGGAGGGGATGTTTGCCCGGAAACCGGGAAAGGGAATAACACTCGAAATGTATATAAGAAATACTCAAGTTAATAAAAAAAAGAAATATAAAAATAGGAACACTGAGTTCCTAGGAGAGAGAAGGTAGGATATATGAAGAAAGAATTGCTCAGTGAGTAAGAACAAAGGATGTCATATAAGACTCTCATACAATTAATGAACTTCTCCTAAGTGTAAAAGAAAACCTTTAAATCCCATTCCATTCCTCCCCCTGCTTCTATTAGAGAGCTTCTCCAACAAATTGGATACCCTGGCTTCATTGATCTAATATTCTTATATTCTGTGGCATGCACCCTCCAGAGGACCAAGGGCCTCCCTTCACTCTGATGCCAGATAAGGCAATACTCTGTAGAGGAGGAGAAACTGGGAAGGAAGATAATATCAAAAAGTAAATAAATACAATTAATAATAAAAATCTATAAATTAGAAAAAGAAAAGTTTGAATCTGGAAAAATACTTCTCTTAATCAATCCATTCTATACTCAATTGGGCTACAACTATGTTCATATAATCAGATAAATTCATTGTTTATATATATACATATATATATATTGCTATGAATTTAATAAATATATTTCTGTAGTATGGGGTAAATAGTCACATAGATGGAATTGAACATGGAATTCAGAGTCCTTTGATGGCTATGACCAGATTACATGAATTTCAGTGTTATTTAATTTTGGTGCTTGTAACTGAGAATGGTCATTTGCAAGTGTATTTATTGGTCTTAACTACATGGATATTATTTGAATGTTTGCTATTTTAAAATTCAGATATCTTTAAAAAATAAAAATTTTAATATACCTACCAATGTTTCTTCTGTGACCCACTCCCAGTCTTCAGATATATGAAGTTGTTGACTCTGTGGCAAACAAGGAAAATAGCTTCCTATTTTCACTTTTAATCCAAGGCCTTGTGGAAAATTCCAAATGATGAAAATGTCATACTTGGCACAATAATTTTCCTTATGATTCATATTTACCAGTTCTCCAACAGGGTTAATAAATACCCTAGTTTTTAGCAAAGAAGCCACCTGAATGAGATTAATCATTAGATGATTATATATGCATATCAATACAGTGAATGCCAAATTGAGAATGTTCCACAATCTTTTAATGTCTTTCAGAAAATACAGGTTAAATTAATCCCATGTAGTAAAGTGCATGATACTGCATTATTACAAGTTATAATTACATATTATATTGTGTAATTACAAGTTAATATATTCAAATTAATGTTTGATGGTTAAAAAAGCTAGAATAAATGATTACCAGAGAACAAATCACATGGTATGTGTGTATATGTGTACACATGTCTGTCAAAAATTATATTTAAAAGCTGGAGCCAAATAAATATGTAAGAAATAAGGGGAAGTAAAAAAGTCTGGAAGTGGTTGGGGATTTAGCTCAGTGGTAGAGCACTTGCCTAGCAACCGCAAGACCCTGGGTTCGGTCCCCAGCTCCGGAAAAAAAAAAAGAAAAAAAAAGTGTGGAAGTTTTGGAAGTAAAGAATGGTATGGGATCAATCATGTACATACTGCATACATGTATGAAATAATCATTAACTTAATGAAATGTGCACTGTTAATCATATGTGTTGTTATAAATAATAATTAATTTAAATGAATAGCTATTATTGGAGCACATGTATTTATTTTTGAGAAATTCTTTTTGAGAAAAATATTCTGGTCTAGTCATCACTTAAGGATTTTCTGATAAAACTCTTGGCTCCTTTTGAATTTTGACCTCATTCGGTTAAATGTTGAAACACATTGTCACACAATTCACTGATATTTATAAAAATGTATTGTCTCCTATTAAAACTTATCACTGGGAATGATATATATCCATGTAAAAAGGTCATTTTGGAGTTTTGCAGTATAGAAAACTTTATACCAAGAGATAACCTCTAACAAATGTATGTGAACTTCTCAGGGGCCTGAAAGGTCACATTGATAAATCTAAGCATAATGAAATGTAACAAACGTTACCTGCTGACAGTCAGTGAATACTCCTTTGGGATCTGCCATTTTCTGAGACTCTGCTTGTTGAAAAATGAGTTCATGGTAGGTGTGGGCCACAGCATACACAGCATTATACAAATTGTAACCTTCTTCACTCAGGACCATGTCAAATGTGTGCTGTGCTAACCATTCCAATGGGTTGTTGAACGTAAAACAATCCATTTTCTTCTTGTTCTTTGAGATTGAACAGTTAAAATGGTTCCACTGCAGCATAGACTGCGAAATGTCTATTGGATACTTGGATGTGTTTATTGTTTGCATAAAATTTCTAAATATAGTGATGTCATTGTGGTGATGGGCAAAAGTGACAGTCCCATGGGAGAAATCAAGGCTGAAATCTTTTTGGTTTGTGATGACATCCCATTGTGAGGTTGTGATCCAGATTCTCTGTGCACCTAAATATGCCCATCTTCTAAAGCTGAGTTCTAGAGTGGAGTTCATTTCACCATAAATGACAACAACCTTTGCTGAAGATGTCATAAGTTGTTGGTCATATATCTTAACTCTTGTCTTGTATATCTGCATGGTTTCTGGGATCATAATCACAAAAGCTAAACAGATTGCATGCCTTTGCATTTCTTCTCTCAAGTCTGAAAGAAACTGAATACCTTGGTCATCATTTGAGATGACCAGTCCTATCCAAGTCCATCCAAAATGAAACATCAAGGAGACCATGCCACGGAACAAATATGTGTCTTTGTTTGCTATCTGATAGATATAGGGAAACTGGTCATGGTCACTCAGATTAGGGTTAAATGAGCCAAAGAAAATCTAAAGAGTACAGAAGAGAGGATGAAACATCCACATGAGGAATATGATTGTTAGGAGGTTTAGACATATATACAATTAATGTTTCTCACTGTTCAGAACTCAGATTAAGGGTAGTAAGATTAAACTATACATATCATATATTTTTCATATTATATTCTAGAATATTCCTGACAAATCTGAATGTTCTATAGAACAGTTTTTCCTGTTTGCCCAGGATAGCTATACAATCTGATTATTTTATTGTGTGTGTGTGTGTGTGTCTGTGTGTGTGTGTGTTTGTGTGTGTTTGTGTAGCAGTATACCCACAAATGCATGGGGTCCAAGTTTTCCTTTAGGCACATATAAATGTAATTTAAAAGTTGGTAATCTGTCCAGTGTCACACATTATTACCTTTGGTGTCCTTGAATAAATTGACAGTTTTAAGGAAGTTGTCCATGATGGTCCTGTCAGGTTTATATCACAACGTTGCTTTATTCCACAGAAATAATTAATTCATTTGAAAATTTTGCTTTGATGTGAATATGCTTTATCCAGAACTCCCATTGTATCCTCACACAGGCCAACAATGATGGAAAATATCAAAGACATGTTGGATAAAAGATAAGGATTCTTGTTGATCTCATCGATAGCAAAAAACAGTACCAGAAAAAACTCATATTTTCTTGCTGGTATCCTAAAACCAAGCATAATGATGATTAAGAGAGATGCTTGAAAAATAAAATTTCAATTGCAGTTAAGTTTGTACCACAAGACATTCTAAATCTCTGTCTAAGTGTCATGAATTAAGTCTCATAAAATTTAGATCTTAAGATTTGAATACAATTTAAGAATTCATAGACCTAGGACACTAACCTATGATGAATTTTGTAATTGTGAAAGTCAATAAGGGGACTATTTTATCTCTGAACACCATCTTCAAACTACATTAGAGTCCAATTGAGTAAGACTGTTACAATATAATCATGGAGATGTAATTCCACAAATACAAAATAAGAAGCATGACTTAAACTACACATGAAATATGTAACACATTTGCATTATATTTTTAGTATTTAAATGTACTTTATATTCAAACATGTTATTATATTTCATATTTTTGAATCATGTTATATCCAAAATTTTGTTCAACTTTTATATTCATACACTTTTGCACCCTAAAATATCATTAATGCATATTTAATAATGTCTATTACTCATGATCCTATACCTAATGTTACATACTAATTTGTTTCAAAACTCAAAATATCCTTTGAGTATCAAGCAGAGTAAAAGAGCATAAAATATTAAAAAGTGAATCATTTAGAAATATTTTCAAAAGCCCTTATATAATAATACCTAACATAGAGTAAGTGTATGCAAAATGAATTATGTATCTGTGTAAATTATCTAACAATCAGTTTACTTCGAAAAGCGTATCAGTGTTTTTAGGAGAGAATTTATGGTATCAGTAAGAACATTTTTCAAATTTCAAATTAGCAAAAACTCTTTCAAGTCAAACATTATGAAAATGCTAATTTTATGCATAGTGAGAAGCATTATCAATAATATTTCCTTGTTCACAGAACATGCTTTTAATAGTTTTCACTGTTAGTATTCATTAAACAATAAATATTCAAAGATATATTCCACTTAAATTTATTTATTCATTTCAAGTACATTAAATGATAGAATATCCTATGTAACCTGAATAATAGTTTATAGGCTCCATTACACATCAACTTAAAGTTACTTTTCAGTGTGTTGTTACTATTTTAATTTTGTAAAAGTAGATTGAGATTTCTCTTAACACTTCAGGCTTCTTAATTCTTTAAGATTCTTTAAGAGTTGTCTGAGCAGTAAGACTTTCTTTCACTTGGAATGTGTACCTCTGCCCAAGCACAGTTGGAAGTTCATCTGTTCATCTGTTATTATTAGCAATTACCTCTCATCAGGAGTAAAACACCAAACATGATCTTTTGCTGAAATTAGCACTTTTCAATTAAATGTTTGGAGCTAAGTTTTCCTTTCTAAACCGTAAAAATGTATTGACGCAATTCACATATTTGTAAATTTAAGTCTTACTATCGCTTATAGAAGTGTCAGTAATGAGAATGTCCACTATTTTTTCCAATGAGATCTGGGATGATAAAGAATGCATCAGAAATGAAATTTCTACTGACCCACACAGAATTACAATAATGTGAAGCCACCACTACTATCAAAGTGTACACAGTATACTGTGGCTATCAATTAGAAAATATTTTGTTAAAATCCCAAAGACACAAAATTTGAATATGAAATGGGATGAGAGTCAGTGATATAAAAGTGCAGGAAACTTCAGTTTATGAAAGAATGAAGTCCCAAGCAGATTGATTAGCTAAAATTTGAGTGATTTCAGCATCCCTTCTCTCATGATCTGCAGCCACTAATGATAACATCTCACACTTGGAATCTAAGAAGTATGTATCCACATTGAGAACAGCTTCTTATCCACAAGAAGTACATTTATTCTCCTAGATGTTCTCGAATGTTATATATTTTTAGAAATTAAGAAAAATATTGAATATCTATATAATGCAGATAATAATTCTAATATGGGCATAAGTGTTTGCTTCACTGGATGAAAAGATATTCTGGTAACAGTATAAGAATTCTGGCAGGCTTTTCCATATTCAGTGACAGCTCCAGAATGACAGGAGAGGCTCATTTAAAGACTATTTTATAATGCAAAGCATATATATGTGATCATAATACATATGTAATAATATACATTTAATCATATATAGTAGACATCTTTCCACCACCCCACCACACATATTTCAATGTATAAGTGTATGCCCAACTTTTAGAGGCCAAAATTAGATAACCATTTTATTGAGGCCTTTCCATGCATGCTTATACAGGAATGCTAGGCAGAAAGTTGAAGAGAGACAGTGATGCAGTCACTAGCCATAAGTGGGGATTATGAATTCAAGGTAAAGGTAAAAACATATTTCAACATATGATATCAAAAAAGATTTAAGAGATAGAATTCAGTCTCTCTCATTTTCCAGCTCTGTGAACTAGAGCCAATGTAGTAAACCTAAGGTAAACTGTGACAAATTTGAAAATATTAAAATAGTGATTGAAGTTATAATTAATTTTCTGTGGTTCCTAAAGTTACAAGGAGAATAAAAAGGACAGAATCTCACAGGTTTTGTACACAGTTACATATTTCTAATTCATAATATTGAAGCATGAAATAATGTTAATAACTTACCTAAAATTAATAATGCAATTATAAAAATTTTCTTCAATAGGACTCTCGAGTGTAAAAAGGACAAAACCGCAGTCACTTCGCAAATCTCCATCATTATCTTCACTCCTCTTTATTCTCCAAAAGCAACTGGGTTCAGTCAAGCTGCACAAGATGAGACAAAACTTCAGGGAAAAAAAGGCAATAGTGAATGCCCACATCTTCTTCATGTCTGCTAGGATCTAGCATGGAGCAATTGTGAAACCTGATTCTTATGCAGGGAAACATAACACACACATTTACACAAGTTTGTATTTTTTAAGGCTTCAGCTGATGGGTGATCCACTTAATTATATTCAACAGTTTCTTTCCATTCATCATATGTTCTGCTCCCTGGATACAATGGGAAAATTCTGGCCTCAAGCTCTACATCTGAGGTCTGAAAACTTTTGATCAAAACATTTCCAAAAACATGTTTTGAAGATAATGTTCTCCATCCACAGCTGCCATGATTTCATTAACATCCATGCCATAAATATTCCAAAGGGCAATTTTCTCTTGAACAGCTTCAACAGAGCACGTGTCAACAGCAATACATATGAACCCAATAGATTTCCTCAGAATTTTTTTATTAAGACAAGAGTTGCAAAGGCATAAATGTTCCATATCATTTGGACTTTGTGTTGAATAATGACACATTAGGTCCTGCATTCCCTGGTGTAGGGAAGGGAAGATTTACATCCAACATTGAGCCAGGAATTGAGAATGTTTACAAAATCTCCTCAGATTTCCCTTGATTCTTATCATCTGGAGAATGTCATTATGCTAAATTTAAAAATTCCTGGAATCATATAGATTCAACACTCATCCTGTCCAATAGCAGTTCCTATGCAGACATTTTATGAGCTGTAATGCTGATCATTTGCCTGATAATCATTCCTTGACACTTAAAGACATTTGGTAAATATTTGTTTTTGTTTGGTGTTTGTTCACACCTCATTAAGATGGTTGGGAACAATTTTATATTTTTTATTTAAAAGAATGAAAGTATATAGCTGTCGTTTATGAGGGAGAATTTTATTGGTAATATTATTATATAACATTTTTATGCCTAGTTGGTATTTGTTTTGAAATGGTATTGTCTTGGATTACATTGCAACAAGACAGATGTATGTCTGATATGTAGGTTGATTTCTATAGGCAGCAGAGGACTGGTACAAGTTAGGTCAATGCCATGATTGTACAGTAAAAAAAAATAAGGTGGGAGACACTGCCCGGACCTGAAGAGACCAGATCAACAGTTCTCTGCACCAAAATTGCGTGGGAGGAAGAGCAAAAGCTTCTGAGGGCACACATGCCTGGGAAGCCAGAAGAGAATACACTCTGCCCACATTTCTGACTCCAGAGGAAAACACCTAATGCCATCTAGGACCCAATACACAGGGGCTCCTGGAAAAGGCGGTGCAGGTCCTCCTGGTTGCAGCCCTCACGGAGAATTCAAAAGCGGGCCCCCACAAGCAACTTGAGCTGTGGGACCACAGGTAAGACCAACATTTCTGCTCCAAGCGACCTATCTGGTGGACTCAGGACACAGCCCCACAGGAACAGCTGACAGGAAAGACTACACACCCGAAAGCAGAACACTCTGTTCCCATAACTGGCTGAAAGGAAACAGGAAAACAGGTCTACAGCACACAGACACACAGGCCTATAGGACGTTCAAGCCACTGTCAGAAATAGCAGAACAAAGTAACACCAGGGGTAAAGTGATGGCGAGAGGCAAGCACAGGAACCCAAGCAACAGAAATCAAGACTACATGGCATCATCGGAGCCCAATTCTCCCACCACAGCAAACACTGAATATCCAAACACACCAGAAAAGCAAGACTAGATTTAAAACCATATTTGATCATGATGCTGGAGGACTTCAAGAAAGACATGAAGAACTCCCTTAGAGAAATGCAGGAAAACATAAAAAAAAAAAAAAACAAGTAGAAGCCTACAGAGAGGAATCACAAAACTCCCTGAAAGAATTCCAGGAAAACACAATCAAAGAGTTGAAGGAATTAAAAATGGAAATAGAAGCAATAAAGTAAGAACACAGGGAAACAACCCTGTATATGGAAACCCAAAGGAAGAGACAAGGAGCCGTAGATACAAGCATCACCAACAGAATACAAGAGATAGAAGAGAGAATCTCAGGAGCAGAAGATTCCATAGAAACCATCAATACAACAGTCAAAGACAATGGAAAATGGAAAAAGCTACTGGTCCAAAACATACAGTAAATCCAGGACTCAATGAGAAGATCAAATCTAAGGATAATAGGTATAGAAGAGAGTGAAGAATCCCAGCTCAAAGGACCGGTAAATATCTTCAACAAAATCATAGAAGAAAACTTCCCTAACCAAAGAAAGTGATGCCCACATATATACAAGAAGCCTACAGAACTCCAAATAGATTGGACCAGAAAAGAAGCTCTTCCCATCACATAATAGTCAAAACACCAAATGCAAAAATAAAGAAAGAATATTAAAAGCAGTAAGGGAAAAAGGTCAAGTAACATATAAAGGCAGACCTATCAGAATCACACCGGATGTCTCGCCAGAAACTATGAAAGCCAGAAGATCCTGGACAGATGTAATCCAGATCGTAAAATTAAACAAATGCCAGCCCAGGTTACTGTATCCAGGAAAACTCTCAATTAACATAGATGAAGAAACCAAGATATTCCATGACAAACCAAATTTACACAGTATCTTTCTACAAATCCAGCACTACAAAGGATAATAAAGGGTAAAGTCCAAAATAAGGAGGTAAGCTACACCCAAGAAAAAGCAAGAAACTAATCGTCTTGGCAACAAAACAAAGAGAAGAAAAGCACACAAACCTAATCTCACATCCAAATATGAATATAACAGGAAGCAATAATCACCATTCCTTAATATCTCTCAACATCAATGGTCTCAACTCCCCCAATAAAAAGACATAGATTAACAAACTGGATATGCAATGAGGTCCATGGATTCTGCTGCCTACAAGAAATACACCTCAGAGACAAAGTCAGACACTACCTCAGAGTGAAAGGTTAGAAAACGACTTTCCAAGCAAATGGTCTGAAGAAGTCAGCTGGAGTAGCCATTCTAATATCGAAAAAAATCGATTTTCAACTAAAAGTCATCAAAAAAGATAAGGAAGGACACTTCATATTCATCAAAGGAAAAATCCACCAAGATGAACTCTCAATCCTAAATATCTATCCTCCAAATACAAGGGCAACTACATCCGTAAAAGAAACCTTACTAAAGCTCAAAACACACATTGCACCTCACACAATAATAGTAGGAGATTTCAACACCCCACTCTCATCAATGGACAGATCATGGGAACAGAAATTAAACAGAGACATAGACAGACCAAGAGAAGTCATGAACCAAATGGACTTAACAGATATTTATAGAACATTCTTTCCTAAAGCAAAAGGATATACATTCTTCTCACCACCTTATGGTACGTTCTCCAAAATTGACCATACAATTGGTCATAAAACAGGCGTCAACAGATGCAGACAGATAGAAATAATCCCATGCGTGCTATCAGACCACCATGGGCTAAAGCTGGTCTTCAATAACAATAAGGGAAGAATGCCCACATATACATGGAAGTTGAACATGCTCTACTCAATGATAACCTGGTCAAGGAAGAAATAAAGAAAGAAATGAAAACTTCTTAGAATTTAATGAAAATGGAGGTACAACATATCCAAACTTATGGGACACAATGAAAGCTGTGCTAAGAGGAAAACTCATAGCTCTGAGTGCCTGCAGAAAGAAACAGGAGAAAGCATATGTCAGCAGCTTGACAGCACACCTAAAATCTCTAGAATAAAACGAAGAAAACACAGCCAGGAGGAGTAGAAGGCAGGAAATAAACTGAGAGCTGAAATCAACCAAGTAGAAACAAAAAGGATTATAATAGAATAAACAGAACCAAAAACTGGTTGTTTGAGAAAACCAAGAAGATAGATAGACCCTTAGCCAGACTAACCAGAGGACATAGAGAGTGTGTCCAAATTAACAAAATCGGAAAAGAAGAGGGAGACATAAAAACAGAATCAGAGCAAATTCAAAAAATCATCAGATCCTCCTAAAAAAGTCTATATTCAACAAAACTTTAAAATCTGGAGGAAATGGACAATTTCCTAGAGAGATAACAGGTACCAGAGTTAAATCAGGAACAGATAAACCATTTAAACAACCCCATAACTCCTAAAGAATTGAACCAGTCATTAAAGATCTCCCAACCAAAAAGAGCCCAAGTCCAGATGGGTTCAGTGCAGAATTCTATCAGACCTTCATAGAAGACCTCACACCAATACTATGCAAATTTTTCCACAAAATTAAAATTGATAAAGCACTACGGAATTCCTTCTATGAAGCCACAATTACTCTTATACCTAAACCACGCAAAGACCCAACAAGGAAAGAGAACTTCAGACCAATTTCCCTTATGAATATCAACGAAAAATACTCAACAAAATTCTTGCAAACCGAATCCCAGAGTACATCAAAACAATCATACATCATGATCAAGTAGGCTTCATCCCAAGTATGCAGAGATAGTTTAATATACGGAAAACCATCAACGTGATCCATTATATGAAGAAACTGAAAGATAAAAACCACATGATCATTTCATCAGAAGCTGAGAAAGCACTTGACAATATCAACACCCCTTCATGATAAAACTCCTCAAATGAACAGCAATTCAAGGCCCCTACCTATACATAGTACAAGTCATATACAGAAAACCAGTAGCTAACTTTAAACTAAACTGAGAGAAACCTTAAGCAATCTCACTAAAATCAGGGACTAGAAAAGGCTGCTCACTCCCTCCCTACTTATTAAATATAGTTCTTGAAGTTCTAGCCAGAGCAATCAGATAAGAAAAAGGAGATCAAAAAAGTAGAGATTGGAAAAGAAGAAATCAAAACATAACTATTTGCATACAATATGATTATATACTTAAATGATCCCAAACGTTCCACCAGAGAGCTACTAAACCTGAAAAACACCTTCAGCAAACTGGCTGGGTATAAAATTAACTCAAATAAAACAGTATCCTTCCTTTATACAAAATAGAAACAAGCCAATGCAGAAATTAGGGAAATGACACCCTTCATAATAATTCCAAATAATATAAAATACCTCAGTATGACTTTAACCAAGCAAGTTATAATCTGTATGATAAGAACTTCAAGCCTCTGAAGAAAGAAATTGAAGATCTCAGAAGATGGACAGATCTCCCATACTCATGGATTGGCAGGATTAATAGAGTAAAAATCGCCATTTTACCACAACTGATCTACAGATTCAATGTAATCCCCATCAAATTTCGATCCAATTTGTCAGAGTTAGACAGAAAAAAATTGCAAATCCATCTACAATAACAAATCCCAGGGTAGCTAAAACTATCCTCAACAATAAAAGGACTTCCTGAACTCACTATCCCTGAACTCAAGCAGTATTCCAGAGCAATAGTGATAAAAACTGCATGGTATTGGTACAGAGACAGACAGATAGACCAGTGTAATAGAATTGAAGACCCAGAAATGAAATCACACACCTATGGGCACTTGATTTTTGACAAAGGAGACAAAAGTATCCAATGGAAAAAAATGGCATTTTTGGCAAATGGTGCTGGTTCACTATGAGGTCAGCATGTAGAAGAATGCAGATCAATCCATGCTTATCACCCTATACAAACTTAAGTCCAATGGATCAAGGACTTCCACATCATCCAGATAAACTCAAGCTAATAGAAGAAAAAGTGGGGAAGGACCTCAAACACATGGGCACTTGAGATAATTTCCTGAACAAAACACCAATGACTTATGCTCCAAGATCAAGAATCGACAAATGGGGTCTCATAAAACTACAAAGCTTCTTTAAGGCAAAGGACAGTCTTCTTAGGACAAAATGTCAACCAACAGATTGGGAAAAGATCTTTACCAATCCTACAACTCATAGAGGGCTTATATCCAAAATGTACAAAGAACTGAAGAAGTTAGACCGCAGGGAGACAAATAACCCTATAATAAATGGAATTCAGAGCTGAATAAAGAATTCACAGATGAGGAATTCCGAATGGCTACAAAACACCTAAAGAAAGGTTCAATGTCTTTATTCATAAGGGAAATGCAAATCAAAACAACACTGAGATTTCACCTCACACCAGTCAGAATGGCTAAGATCAAAAAGTCCGGCGATAGCAGATGCTGGCAAGGATGTGCAGAAAGAGGAACACTCCTCCATTGTTGGTGGGATTGCAGACTGGTACAACTAATCTTGAAATCAGTCTGGAGGTTCCTCAGAAAGTTGAACATTGAAAAACTTGAGGACCCACCTATACCTCTCTTGGGCATATACCCAAAAGATGCCCCAACTTATAACAAAGACACGTGCTCCACTATGTTCATAGCAGCCTTATTTATAATAGCCAGAAGCTGGAAAGAACCCAAATGCCTTCAACAGAGGAATGGATAGAGAAAATGTGGTACATCTACACAATGGAATATTACTCAGCTATCAAAAAATGACTTTATGAAATTCATAGGCAAATGAATGGAACTGGAAAATATCATCCTGAGTGAGGTTATCCAATCACAGAAAAGAACACATGGTATGCATTAATTGATAAATGGCCATTAGCTCAAATGCTCAAATTACCTAGATGCACAGAGCACATGAGACTCAAGAAGGATGACCAAAATGCAAATGCTTCACACCTTCTTTAAAAGGGGAACAAGAATATCCTTTGGAGGGGATATGGAGGCAAAGTTTAAAACAGAGGCTGAAGGAACACCCATTCAGAGCCTGCCCCACATATGGCCCATACATATACAGCCACCAATGTAGATAAGATGGATGAAGCAAAGAATTGCAGGCTGACAGTAAACTGATGTAGATCTCTCCTGAGAGAAACAGCCAGAATACGGCAAATACATAGGCGAATGCCATCAGCAAATCACTGAACTGAGAACGAGACCCCCGTTGAAGGAGTCAGAGAAAGAACTGGAAGAGCTTGAAGGGGCTTGAGACCCCATATGAACAACAATGCAAACCAACCAGAGCTTCCAGGGACTAAACCACTACTCAAAGACTATATATGGACTTACCCTGGGCTCCAACCTCACAGGTAGCAATGAATAGCCTAGTAAGGGCACCAGTGGAAGGGGAAGCCCTTTGATCCTGCCAAGACTTAACCCCTATGGAATGGTATGGTTGGGGATGGGCGGTAATGGGGGGAGGATGGGGAGGGGAACACCCTTATAGAAGGGAATGGGGAAGGGTTAGGGGGATGTTCACTTGGAATCCGGGAAGGGGAATAACAATTGCAATGTAAATAAGGAATACCCAAGTAAATAAAGATGGAGGGGAAAAAACTGTATTCAACAAATGATGCTGGGTCAAGTAACAGTATGCATGGAGAAAAATGCAAATAGATTGATTTTTTTCTCCTTGTGCAAAATTCAAGTAAAATTGATACAGATAGTATAGTACACTTTCACAATAGAGTACTATTCATCTATTAAAAACAATGACATCATGAAACTTGCAGGCAAATGGATGGAACTTGAAAATATTATACTAAGTGAGGTAACACAACCACAAAAGAACACACATAGTATATACTCACTGATAAGTGGATATTAGGGAGAAAGGCTACAAATATCCAAAGTACAACACAAAAAACATATGAAACTCAAGAAGGAAGACCAAAGCGTGGATGTTTCAGTACTCCTTTGAAAAGGGAAAAAATAATCATCATTGGTAGAGAATGGGAGGAAGCTGGGAGAAAGAAAGAAGGGAAAGGAGAAAACGAGGGCAGGATCAGGTATGCAGGAGTCAGGGGAGATGAAATGGAACAGAGGTTTGTAGCAAAGGTGGATAAGGAACTTGAGGTACCCACCAGAAAAACAGATGCCAGAAAAGATAGAGGTTACCAGAATGCAACAGAGATAACAATAGAAGAAAAACGAACAAATAAGAGAAAGGGCTTCGGGGCTGGAGAGATGACTCAGTGGTTAAGAGCAGTGACTGCTCTTCCAGAGGTCCTGAGTTCAAATCCCAGCAACCACATGGTAGCTCATGACCATCTGTATTGAGGTCTGATGCCCTCTTCTGGTGTGTCTGAAGACAGTTACAGTGTACTCATAAATAAAATAAAATCTTGAGAGAGAGAGAGAGAGAGAGAGAGAGAGAGAGAGAGAGAGAGAGAGAGAGAGAGGGCTTCTAGAGAACATAATGAAATGTTAGGCACGGTCTCTATTTAAGGGATGGGACCAAACACCCATCTCAAACATATTAATCCATAATTGCTCCGGTCTAAAGGAAATACAGGGAGAAAGAGTGGAGCAGTGACTGAAGGAAAGGCAATCCAGAGACTGCCCCACCTAGGAATCTATCCTATATACAACCACCAAACAAAGACGCTATTACTGATGCCAAGAAGTGCTTGCTGATAGGAAACTGATATAGCTATCTCCTTATCAATACAGATGCACAGGCTTGTAACCAACCATAGGACTGAGCAGAGAAACCACAATGAAGGAGTTGGAGGAAGAACTGAAGGATGATGGGGTTTGTATCCCTATAGGAAGACAATAATATCAACCAACCAGAACCTTTAGATGTACATGAAACACAAACCAAAGTATACACATGGAGAGACCTTTGGATCCAGCTGCATATGCAGCAGAGTATGGCCTTATGTGGAGACAATGGGAGGGAAGCCCTTGGTCCTGTGAAGGCCAGATGGCCTAGCATATAGGAATGCATGGTGGTGATGCAGAAACATGTCGGTGTGGTGGGGAGTATTCTTATAGATACAGGTGTGAGGAGGTAATGGGATAGGGGATTGTGAAAGGGAAACTGGGAGGAATAATATTTGTAATATAAAAAAAATAAAAAATCAAACAAAAGGCTAGGACTGGTGGAAAGCATCTGGCCTGGACTGGTGGATGAGCAGAGAGGCCCCATGGACATATGGAAGCCTTCCTCTGTGATGAATTAATGCCAGAGCCATCAGACAGCAAGGTTACAGCACTCCTAAACAATACTGATTTCTAAAATTCAAAGAAGACTCTGCCTTCTGCCTCATGAAAAATAATGTTGTAAGACATGGACTTCATTTATTTCAACAAAGGATCCTTTAAATATTAAGTGTATAATTTCATTCTCTCTCTGACTTTTATTGGAGTAATTCTGGTGGCATAATTAATGTTAGAATTTCTTTAATGAAACAGAAAGACTGAAGGAAATTTGGATTTATTTTGCATTACATTTCTAAGAACCATCCATCACTGAGGGAAATTGGGTCAGGAATAAGACTAGAACCTGGAAGCCTGATCTGAGATCAGGAAGAATTGCAGTCTTCAAACTCACCCCAAATGTATTTCTCAGTTTGCTCCTTTATAAATCCTAGGCCCCTGATCCACACTTGACTATGAAGCATTAATTATGAAAATGCAGGTCTGCATTTAGCACCTGCATTTAATCCCATTATTTGGGAGGCAGAGGTAGGTGGATCTCTAAGTTCAAAACCAACATGGTCTACAGAGCAAGTTCTAGGAGAATTGGGGCTATAGAGAAAAACCCTACTTCAATATGTTAAATAAAATTGAAGAGACAAAAAGAAAATGACTCAGAGCTGAATATTATGGAGGCATTATCACAATGAAATTCTTTCATGCATGTTTATCTTATTGTGAAACAAACAACAAACAAACATGGCAAGCACAAACTGTTGAATTAAAAATTGGAGATTTTTTTCATTTTACTGAAAAAAATTAAAAACTCCTAATGTTACTACTTTGAAGATCTGCTAGAACTCTGTGCTGAATTCTTCTAGCAAAGGGCTTTTTTGTTTATATATTTGTTTGTCTGTTTTGTATTGTTTTGTTTTGTTGTAGAGTGCAGTTTGTAAAATCATTTACATCTCATTGGCTGTTATATAACATCTATACACAGACACCCACTAACACACACACACACACACACACACACACACACACACACAACACAAACACCCATGTTCTCATTTCTTACACACTTTCCAATTAGTGGACTTCACATGATTCAAATTATATCCTTAAGACAATTACTTTCTTCTATCTATTGTAATGTTTTCCTATTTGTAATTTTATTTTTCTTCAATATTTTATGTATTTACATTTTAAAGTTATCCCCTTCTCCCTCCCCAGTAACCTACACCCCCGCTCCGGGTTTCATTGAAGATGCTCACTGTCTGACACGCACACGCTCTAAACTCAATGCCCTGGCATTACCCTACGTTGGAGGAAAGGAGCCTTCACAGCAGAAAGGACTTTTCCCCTTCAGGATGCTGGACAATGCCTTCGACTGTTACAAATGTGGCTGGAGTCATGGGTCCCTCCACGTGTACTAATTAGTTAGTGGTTTAGTCCCTGTAATTTCTGGTGGGTTCTGGTTGGTTGATGTTGTTCTTCCTAAGGTGTTGCAAACCCCTACATCTCCTTCAGTATTTACTCTAACCCCTCCATTGGAGTCCCCTTGTACAGTCCAATGGGTAACTGCAATCATCCTTATCTGTATCACTAAGGCTCTGTCAGAGCGTCTCAGGAGACACCCATATCTGTTTTTTGTCAGCATGCACTTCATGGCATCAGCAATAGTGACTGGTTTTGGATTCCCCACATAAAGGATGGATCCCCAGGTGTGGCAGTCTGTGGGTGATCATTTTTCAATCCCCTCTCCACTCTTTGTCCCTATATTCCATTCCATGAGTGTTTTTCTCCGTTCTAAGAAGGACTGAAGAATCTACATTTTGGGCTTACTTTGTCTTCAGCTTCACATGGTCTGTGGATTGTTTCTTGGGTATTCAAAGTTTTGGGGCTAATATCCAATTATCAGTGAAAGCATAACATGTGTGCTCTTTTGTGATGCAGTTACCTCACTCAGGATGACATTTTCTAGTTCTATCCACTTGCTTAAAAATTTCATGTAGTCATTGTTTTTGATGGCTTTGTAATATCCCATCCTGTAAATGTACCACGTTTTCTGTACCCATTCTTCTGTTGAAGGACATCTAGGTTCTTCCCAGCTTCTGGCTATAATAAATGAGGCTTCCATAAACACAGTGGAGCATGTGTTTTTGTTATACTTTGGAGCAACTTTGGGTGTATGCCCAGTAGTAGTATAGCTGGATCCTCAGGTTCTCCTACGCCAAATTTTCTGAGGAACCACCATAAAGATTTCCAGAGTGGTTCTAGCACCTTGCAATCCCACCAACAGTGTAGGAGAGTCCCTCTTTCTCCACAACCTTGACAGCATCTGCTGTCACTAAAGATCTTTTCCCAATCTGTTGGTTGTTGTTTTGCCCTAAGAACAGTGTCGTTTGCCTTACAGATGCTTTGCAGTTTTATGAGATTCCATTTGTCAATTCTTGATCTTAGAGCATAATCCATTGGTGTTTTGTTCAGGAAATTTCCTCCAGTGCCCATGCTTTCGAGATGCTGCCCTAGTTTTTCTTTTATTGGTTTGAGTGTATCTGGTTTGATGTGGAGGTCCTTGATCCACTTGGACTTAAGCTTTGTACAGGGTGATAAGCATGGATTGATCTGCATTCTTCTGCATGTTGACCTCCAGTTGAACCAGCACCATTTGCTCAAAATGCGATCTTTTTTCCATTGGATGGTTTTGGCTCCTTTATCAAAAATCAATTGACCATAGGTGTGAGGGTTCATTTCTGGGTCTTATATTCTATTCCATTGGTCTGTCTGTCTCTGTACCAATACCATGCAGTTTTTATCACTATTGCTCTGTAATACTGCTTGAGTTCAGGGATAGTGATTCCCCCAGAAGTAGTTTTATTGTTGAGGATAGTTTTAGCTATCCTGGGTTTTTTGTTATTCCAGATGAATTTGTAAATTGTTCTTTCTAACCCTCTGAAGAATTGGATTGGTATTTTGATGGGGATTGTGCGGAATCTGTAGATCACTTTTGGTAAAATGGCCATTTTTTACTATGTTAATCCTGCCAATCCATGAGCATGGGAGTTCTTTCCATCTTCTGAGGTCTTCTTCAATTTCTTTCTTCAGAGGCTTGAAGTTCTTATCATATAGATCTTTCATCGTCTTGGTTAAAGTCACACCGAGTTATTTTACATTATTTGGTACTATTATGAAGGGTGTCATTTTCCTAATTTCTTTCTCGGCTTGTTTCTCTTTTGTGTAGAGGAAGGCTACTGATTTATTTGTGTTAATTTTATACCCAGTCACCTTGCTGAAGGTGTTTATCATGTTTAGTAGTTCTCTGGTGGAATTTTGGGATCACTTAAATATACTATATCATCTGCAAATAGTGATATTTTGATTTCTTTCTTTCCAAACAGTATCCCTTTGATCTTCTTTTGTTGTCTTATTGCTCTGGCTAGGACTTCGAGAACTATATTGAATAAGTAGGGAGAGAGTGGGCAACCTTGTCTGGTCCCTGATTCTAGTGGGATTGCTTCAAGTTTCTCTCCATTTAGTTTAATATTAGCTATTGGTTTGATGTATTTGAGGTATTTTATATTATTTTGGACTAGTATGAAAGGTGTCCTTTCCCTGATTTCTTTTTTCTCTAATTTCTGGGTTGTTGTTTTTTCAGGAAATTTTCCCCGGTGTCCATGCATTCGAGGCAATTCCCAAATTTTCTTCTATTAGGTTGAGCATATCTGGTTTGATGCAGAGATCATTGATCCACTTGGACTTAAGCTTGGATTAAGGTGGTAAGAGTGGCTTGATTTTCATTCTTCTAAATGCTGACCTCCAGTTGAAAGAGCACCATTTGTTGAAAATGCTATATCTTTGTTACACTAGAGGGTTTTAGCTCCTTTGTCAAATATCAAGTGACCATAGCTGTGTGTGTTCATTTCTGGGTATTCAGTTCTATTGTACTGATCTTCCTGCCTGTCTCTGTACAAGTACCATATAGAATTTTATCACTATTGCTCTGCAATAGAGCTTGAGGTTAGGGATGGTGATTCCCTCAGAAGTTCTTTTCTTGTTGAGGACAGTGTTCACTATCCTCGTTTTTTGTTTTTGTTTTTTGGTTTTTTTTTTTGGTTTTTTTTTTTTTTGGTTCTTTTTTTCGGAGCTGGGGACCGAACCCAGGGCCTTGCACTTCCTAGGCAAACGCTCTACCACTGAGCTAGATCCCCAACCCCCTATCCTGTGTTTTTAAATTACTCTTTCTAACTCTAGGAAAAACTCACTTGGAATTTTCATGGGGATTGCACTGAATCTGTAGATTGCTTTCGGCAAAATGGCCAATTTTACTATATCATTCCTGCCAGTGCATGAACATGTGAGGTCTTTCCATATTCTGAGATCTTCAATTTTGTTTTTCAGACACTTGAAGTTCATTTCATAAAGGTCTTTCACTTACTTGCTTAGAGTCACACCAAGGTATTTTATGTTATTTGTGACTATTGTGAAGGGTGTTGTTGCCTTAATTTCTTTCTCAGTCTGTATACCCCGTGAATCGAAGATGTCTACTGATTTCTTTGAGTTAATTTTGTACCCAGCACATTGCTGAAGTTGTTTATCAGGCTTAGTAGTTCTCTGGAGGAACTTTTGGGGTCACTCAAGTATACTATCACATCATCTGCAATTAGTGATATTTTGAAATCCTCCTTTCTAATTTGGATCTCTTTGACATCCTTTTGTTTTCTTATTGGTCGTGCTAGGATTTCGAGTACAATATTGAATAAGTAGGGAGAGGATGGACACCCTTGGCTAGACCCTGATTTTAGTGGGATTGCTTCAAGTTTCTCTCCGTTTATTTTAATGTTGACTACTGGTTTACTGTAGATTGCATTTAGTATGTATGGGCAATGAACTCCTGATCTTTCCAGGACTTTTATCATGAAGGGGTGTTGATTTTATCAAATGCTTTCTCAGCTTCTAATGAAACTATCATGATTTTTTTCCTTTGAATTTGTTTATATAGTGAATTACATTGATGGATTTCCACATAGTGATCTATCCCTGCACCCCTGCGATGAAGCCTAATTGGTCATGATGGATGAATTTTTGGATGTTCTTGGATTATGTTTGCTAGATTTTTATTGAGTATATATGAGTCAATATTCACAGCAGAAATTGGTCTGAAGTTCTATTTCTTTGTTGGATCTTTGTGTGGTTTAGATATAGGGATGAGTGTAGCTTCATTGACAGAATTGGTTAATGTTCCTTCTTCTATTTTGTTGAATAGGTTGGAAACTATTGGTTTTATGTCTTCTATAAATGTCTGACAGAATTCTGCATTAATGCTATCTGGTAGTGGGGCATTTTTGATTGGGAGAATTTTAGTAATTGCTTCTATTACCTTAGGGGTTGTGGGAATGTTAAGGTGATTTATTTGGTCCTGAATTAACTTTGGCCCCTGTATCTTTCTAGAAAATTGTCCATTTCATTGAGATTTTTCCAGTTTGGTTGAATATAGATTTTGTAGTACAATCTGATCATTTTTTGAATTTCATCAGATTTTCTTGTTATGTCTCCCTTTCATTTTTGAGTTTGTTAATTAGGATACTGTCTCTGGGCCCACTGGTTACTTTACCTAAGGGTTTACCTATCTTGATTATTTTCAAAGAACAAGCTCCTGGTTTTACTGATTCTTTGTAAAGCTCTTTTTTATTATACTTGGTTGATTTCAGCTGTGAGGTTGATTATTTCCAGCCATCTACTCATCTTGAATTTATTTGCCTCTTTTTGTTCTAGATCTTTATGCATACTGTCAATCTGCTAATGTATGCTATCTCCTGTTTCACTCTGGAGGCACTCAGCACTATGAAACTGAAGATATCTAGCAGATATTTGAGATACCACAGTGCCAGACATTGACTGTTTAAAAGACAGCATTTTATTTTTTTATATTTTTACAAAAACATCCCAGAATCTATGCCCTTTTTCTGAATGCACCTTATACTTCAGCTACAGAACATAGAAGTACTAATCTGAAACTAACCAGGAAGTTTCTATTCTGAGGAAAATAATTCAGCTTTACTGAAGTAGTTATAAGCTTTTCTGATAGTGAAATCAAATCCAGGTCCTACCCAGTTGTTGAACTTGTGGACCACCACAAAGCATAGAAAGAATACATATATTTTACTAGAGCTGTGGCAAATATAACTTCTAATATACTCTTAAATCTTGAGAGCTTAGAGCCTAACGGAGAACCAAATAATTCTATTTCTGTAAACCATACTAATTCTTAATATCTATCCTTATCCACACATAAGCATAGTACTGTTTATAAAGAATAAAAGTTATTTTCAATTGACTTATTAAAAATAAGACAATTTTTAATTTTCTGCGTTGCAGAAAATCTGTACTTGTTAACATGATGGGACATCTAACTTTGGGGTGTCCAACCCTATATGATACCTGCACAACATGACACCACGCCCTGGAGTTCACAAGTAACTTCATGTGAAGTGACTAGAAGATGGTGAAATCTAGAGCACTAGGGTTCCTGCTGAGAGGAAATATCTTCTATGTAACAGTGGAGCTGCAGCTTGACAACATTATAAGTGAATTACCTAAGGAAGACATACAAAATGACATTACCAGTTGGCATGCCATAGGGACGGGGACATTTTCACGTAATCACACACCTAAGTGGGTAATGGTATGCATTCAACTGATGCTGAGAGGTTGACTTTCAGTCTTCTTCTATGTTATATGACATCCTATGTATCCTCATCATTAGGAAACATGTGTGAAACATATATTTATGAGGGTAACCATAACTATGCATGAGTATTAATCGATAAATCATTAAACAAATCAATCAATTTAAAAAAATTACCTGTATGAAATTGTGAACTATAAGATTTTAACCACTCTGTTCTCTATGATAGTCCTGTCAGTACTAACTACATAACTGAAGATCACTAAAAAGATGTATTTAAGAGAAATCTAATTAATTTTTAACTGGATATTTTATGTATTTACATTTCAAATGTTATCTCCTTTGGCCCCTCTTCTATCCCCCTTTCCCTCCACATTCTTCCATGAAGATTTTCCCATTCCCATGCACCCACTCCCAATTCAATGCCTTGGCATAATGCTATATTCGGGGAATGAGCTTTCACAGGGACAAGGGCTTTTCCTCATATTGATGCTGGACATGCCAAACTATGCCACATAATTGGCCGGAGTCATGGGTCCCACCATGTACTTTTGGTTGTTGGCCCTGTCCCTGGTAACTGTGGGTGGAGGTCTAGTTGGTTGATATTTCTGTTCTTCCTATGCATTTGCAAACTGCTTCAGCTCGTTCAGTCCTTTTAACAACTCCTCCATTGTCTTCCCTATGCTCAGTCTGATGGTTGACTTCAAACCTTATTTGTTTTAGAAAGGCTCTGGTAGATGCCCTTCAACAGAGGAATGGATAAAAAAAATATGGTACATCTACACAATGGAATACTACTCAGCTATAAAAAACAATGACTTTATGAAATGCATTGGCAAATGGATGGAACTGAAAAATATCATCCTGAGTGAGGTAACCCAATCACAGAAAAGCACACATGACATGCACTTACTGATAAGTGGCTATTAGCCCAAATGCTTGAATTACCCTAGATGCACAGAACACATGAAACTCAAGATGGATGATCAAAATGCAAATGCTTCACTCCTGCTTTAAAAGGGGAACAAGTTGAAGGAATCAGAGAAAGAACTGGAAGAGCTTGAAGGGGCTCAAGACCCCATATGTACAACAATGCCAAGCAACCAGAGCTTCCAGGGACTAAGCCACTACCTAAAGACTATACATGGACTGACCCTGGACTCTGACCTCATAGGTAGCAATGAATATCCTAGTAAGAGCACGAGTGGAAGGGGAAGCCCTGGGTCCTGCTAAGACTGAACCCCCAGTGAACTAGACTGTTGGGGGGAGGGCGGCAATGGGGGGAGGGTTGGGAGGGGAACACCCATAAGGAAGGGGTGGGGGGAGGGGGATGTTTGCCCGGAAACCAAAGAATTATTATTAAGTATTAAATAAATAAAAAAAAGAAATATCCAATTTAAAAAAAAACAGGTTAACAAAAATGTAGAAATTTTATCTAATTTTAAATTAAAAATAAAACTAATTTTGCTAAAAAAAAGGGGGGGGGAACAAGTATACCCTTGGCAGGGAATAGGGAAGCAAAGATTTAAAGAGAGGCAGAAGGAACACCCATTCAGAGTCTGCCCAACATGTGGCCCATACATATACAGCCACCCAATTAGACAAGATGGATGAAGCAAAGAAGTGCAGGCCGACAGGAGCTGGATGTAGATCTCTCCTGAGAGACACAGCCAGAATACAGCAAATACATAGGCGAATGCTTCCAGGGACTAAGCCACTACCCAAAGACTATACACGGGCTAACCCTGGACTCTGACCTCATAGGTAGCAATGAATAGCCTTGTAAGATCACCAGTGGAAGGGGAAGCCCTTGGTCCTGCCATGATTGGACCCCCAGTGAACGTGATTGTTGGAGGGAGGGCAGTATTGAGGGGACTATGGGGAGAGGAACACCCATAAAGGAGGGGAGGGGGCAGGGTTAGGGGGATGTTGGCCCGGAAACCGGGAAAGGAAAGAACATTCGTAATGTAAATAAGAAATACTCAGGTTAATAAAAGATATGAAAAAAATACAAAAACAAAAACAAAACAAAACAAAAAAACAAAAACAAAACAAAACAAAAAAAAAACAGAAAGGCTCTGGTACAGCCTCTCAGGAGACATCCAAGTCAGGCTCTTGTCCGTAAGCACTTTTTGGCATCAGCAATAATGACTGGGTTTGGTGGCTGCATATGGTATTGATTCGTAAGTGGGGGGTTTTCTTGATGACTTTTATTCAGTCTCGGCTCCACTCTTCGTTCCTGTATATCTTCCTGTTAGTATTTTGATTTCCCTTCAAAGAAAGACTGAAGTATCCACATTTTGAACTTCCTTCATGTTGAACTTCATATGGTCTGTGAATTGTTTCTTGGGTATTCAGAACTTTTGGGAAATATCAAATTATCAGGGAGTGCAGAACATTTGTGTTCTTTTGTGACTGGGTTAAAGGACTCAGGATGATATTTTCTAGTTCCACTCACTTGCTTAAATATTGTTTTTACCCATTGCTTTTAATAGCTGAGTAGTTTTGCATTGTGTAAATGTGCCACATTTTCTGTATTCAATTTTCTGTTGAAGGGCATCTGGCTTCTTTGCAGCTTCTTGCTTTTATAAATAAGGCTGCTAAGAACACCGTGGACCATGTGTCCTTGTTATATGTTGGAGCATCGTTTGTGTGCATATTCTGAGGTGTAGTATAGCTGGTTCCTCAGGTACTTCTATGCCACGTTTTCTGGGGAACCACCAGAATGATTTACAGAGTGGTTGTAGCACCTTGCAGTCCCACCAAAAATGGAGGAGTGTTCCTTTTTCTCCACATCCTTGCCAACATGTGCAGTCACCTGAGATTTAATCTTAGCCATTCTGTCTGGTGTGATGTGAAATCTCAAGGTTGTTTTGTTTTGCATTTCCATGACAACTAAGGATGTTGAGCATTGCATTAGGTGCTTCATGCCCATTCGCTATTCCTCAGGTGAGAATTCTTTGTTTGGTTCTGTACTCCATTTTTTAATAGTATTATTTGGTTCTCTGGTTGACAATGGGTGTTTTAAAGCCTCTTGCCAAAATTTTTAATCCAATTTGACAGTATATAAACGAATTAATAATTCTGAAATATGACACCAAGAAGAAAGTGAGAAACAAAAAGACTAGAAGATGGAGTTTCTTAGAAAGACTTATGTTTTGTTTATTTTGTACCAGTGCCCTTGACTGAGAGAATGAGTGATGGTGTTGATTCCAGAAGATTCTACAATCCACCAAGCTTTCTAGCCAATATTCAACATAGGCAAATGAAATTTTTAAAGGTGAGTGAATCTTTGTTATTTCTTGTAAGATATTGTCTCATCATTCATGTTAGTCATAAGGTCACTGTGTAGAAGAAGATGCCTTTGATTAACTTATAGTCCTCCCATATGCCTTTTTCTTCACAAGATTACAGGCATTTGGCAGCAACTCTACACAGTTTCCCAGAGAACATTTATGTAATTGTAACTGCTGCTGTTTTACATGTTATGTGGTTTATATGTGGGATTGCTTGTGCACATTAGGAAGTACACCTGCGAAGTGTATAGATGCATGCCATAATCCCTTAGTGATGATTGACTTGAAAAATTTATTTTCAGGAATAGTGTGAGTTCTTGAATTTGAGTCTAAAATAGGTTAGGTCCAAATATCTTCAATTCAGAAAAAATAAATCTCAGAAAGTTTCAAAGTATTTTTGTTGTCTTTTGATTTGTTTTGCTTTCCCATTTATTTTAATTCATATTTGTGTAATTGGAGAGACACATATGTCCATGAGTGCACGATGACAAAAGAGGATCATGAAAATTAAAAGATGTATGCACACGTGCTTGTGAGCCTGGAAACAACATTCCCTTAATTAACAAACATTCTCCACAGTCCCAAATAGAGAACATTTAATATTTCTATTCAAATTAAAAGTACAGATGCTTACAAATACCAGATATGATCTAGCATCACACAGCCTGATTTTAACTTTGTTTCTCAAAATCTATTCTTGCCTCATCCTTCGTATTGAGAATATTAATATCATATGCCACCATGCCTAGCATTAGGAGTTTATTAAAAAGCAATTTCTTAAAAAACACTTCAATCGGCACTTCCTGTGTTTACCGGAAGTCCCACACCCACGGATCCCGGCCCGCAGCAGCTCTCTGCTCCCAAACCCCGTGGGAGAGAGACCTCACAGCCTGATCAGGTGGGCACTCCTGAGGCTGCAGAGCGGAGGAGACCACCAACACTGCCCACCCCTGCCCACATCCCTGGCCCAAGAGGCAACTGTATAAGGCCTCTGGGTTCCCGTAGGGGAGGGCCCAGGAGCGGCAGGACCCCTGCACCTGAGACACCGCTGGTACCTGAAGGAAACAGACCGGATAAACAGTTCTCTGCACCCAAATCCCGTGGGAGGGAGAGCTAAACCTTCAGAGAGGCAGACACGCCTGGGAAACCAGAAGAGACTGCACTCTGTGCACATCCAGACGCCAGAGGAAAACACCAAACGCCATCTGGAACCCTGGTGCACGGAGGCTCCCGGAAAGAGCAGCGCAGATCTTCCCGGTTGCTGCCGCTGCGGGGAGGACTTAGGCAGCACTCCACGAGCAAACTTGAGCCTTGGAACCACAGGTAGGACCAACTTTTCCCCTGCAAGAAATCTGCCTGGTGAACTCAAGACACAAGCCCACAGGAACAGCTGAAGACCTGTAGAGAGGAAAAACTACACGCCCGAAAGCAGAACACTCTGTCCCCATAACTGGCTGAAAGAAAACAGGAAAACAGGTCTACAGCACTCCTACACAGGATTATAGGACAGTCTAGCCACGGTCAGAAATAGTAGAACAAAGTAACACTAGAGATAATCTGATGGCGAGAGGCAAGCGCAGGAACCCAAGCAACAGAAACCAAGACTACATGGCATCATCGGAGCCCAATTCTCCCACCAAAGCAAACACGGAATATCCAAACACACCAGAAAAGCAAGATCTAGTTTCAAAATCATATTTGATCATGATACTGGAGGACTTCAAAAAAGACATAAAGAACTCCCTTAGAGAACAAGTAGAAGCCTACAGAGAGGAATCGCAAAAATCCCTGAAAGAATTCCAGGAAAACACAATCAAACAATTGAAGGAATTAAAAATGGAAATAGAAGCAATCAAGAAAGAACACATGGAAACAACCCTGGACATAGAAAATCAAAAGAAAAGACAAGGAGCTGTAGATACAAGCTTCACCAACAGAATACAAGAGATGGAAGAGAGAATCTCAGGAGCAGAAGATTCCATAGAAATCATTGACTCAACTGTCAAAGATAATGTAAAGCAGAAAAAGCTACTGGTCCAAAACATACAGGAAATCCAGGACTCAATGAGAAGATCAAACCTAAGGATAATAGGTATAGAAGAGAGTGAAGACTCCCAGCTCAAAGGACCAGTAAATATCTTCAACAAAATCATAGAAGAAAACTTCCCTAACCTAAAAAAAGAGATACCCATAGGCATACAAGAAGCCTACAGAACTCCAAATAGATTGGACCAGAAAAGAAACACCTCCCGTCACATAATAGTCAAAACACCAAACGCACAAAATAAAGAAAGAATATTAAAAGCAGTAAGGGAAAAAGGTCAAGTAACATATAAAGGCAGACCTATCAGAATCACACCAGACTTTTCGCCAGAAACTATGAAGGCCAGAAGATCCTGGACAGATGTCATACAGACCCTAAGAGAACACAAATGCCAGCCCAGGTTACTGTATCCTGCAAAACTCTCAATTAACATAGATGGAAAAACCAAGATATTCCATGACAAAACCAAATTTACACAATATCTTTCTACAAATCCAGCACTACAAAGGATAATAAAGGGTAAAGCCCAACATAAGGAGGCAAGCTATACCCTAGAAGAAGCAAGAAACTAATCATCTTGGCAACAAAACAAAGAGAAGAAAAGCACACAAACATAACCTCACATCCAAATATGAATATAACAGGAAGCAATAATCACTATTCCTTAATATCTCTCAACATTAATGGCCTCAACTCCCCAATAAAAAGACATAGATTAACAAACTGGATACGCAACAAGGACCCTGCATTCTGCTGCCTACAGGAAACACACCTGAGAGACAAAGACAGACACTACCTCAGAGTGAAAGGCTGGAAAACAACTTTCCAAGCAAATGGTTAGAAGAAGCAAGCTGGAGTAGCCATTCTAATATCAAATAAAATCAATTTTCAACTAAAAGTCATCAAAAAAGATAAGGAAGGACACTTCATATTCATCAAAGGAAAAATCCACCAAGATGAACTCTCAATCCTCATCTTCGGTTGGTTTATATACAAGTGTGCAATTTCTAGGCTTGAAAGTAAAATGATGCTATCTGGTGCTGGATAGAGGAGCCTTATTTTTTATTATGGCAGCTTGCTATTTTTGTAACATGGTGATTTGGTTGAACACAATAAAGTACAGTAGTAACTGAAAAAAAATGGTGGCCCAGGTTATTCCAAGTGTCTCTAAAAACAATATAGACTATTGCTGTTGCCCTTAGTTGCTTTCCTAAATGATTACGTTAAGTCCCAATTATTGAAGACATTACACATTTTGAGACAATGCTAAGAAGATTCTAAATGTATCTGTCCTGAAAGCTTAATTCTGGAGTTTGTTATAGTACTAGAAGGCATAACACAGCCTTCCAATGGAGGAGAGTAAGCAATAGCCTTACCCAGCTGTGACGCTTATAAACCACAATAACCAACATGGCAAGATATCACTAAAGGTGCACTAGTGGCCCTCCTAGATTGCGAATTAATCTAGTTAGATATAAGGGCAGGTTAACAAGAGGAAAATAATACCTAGTATAAAAACCTAGCCAAATAATTGCAGCTAGTTTGTTCCTGGATCCTAAAGTAAAACTTACTATCATGACCTTGCTAAGTCAGTATAATTCTTAATTACATTATAAATATTTACCCTTACATCCACATATAAGTGTAGCTCTTGTCCCTCATCAAGGAGGCTTCTCTCAGAAATATATGCAGTGTATTTCAGAAAACCACAACTAAACAAAATTCAGAGACCAACTGATGTATCTTCAACACAACTCCTGTACCTGAGATGGGACACAAGTAATATCACAGAAAATTATGGGAGGGTTGTTAAGAGCCTCAGGAACAGAAAGTCAGCTGTGAGATTGTATCACCTAAAAAGGACAGGGATGCTACACCAATAACTCAATGATATAGCTACCTAGAAAAGAAAACACCAGTAGACATGGTAACCTGAAGGGTGAAATCTCATGCCCCATCCCCTAGACAAATAGTATTGGCAAAGAATGACCATTGAGAGGGGGAATTAATATGCATGAATACATTGTTCTACTGCTTTCTAGTTATGGATGTGATGTTAATTTCCTTGCTAGGATAGGCTGTGTGTTTAACTGTGAGCCAAAATAAAATTGTTCTCCATGAAAAAAAAAATTCAAAATACTTCTGGTGTCAAGCATCTTGACAAAGGGATCATCATCTGTATTTACATCACAAACTTAAATTATAATATATGAAACTGTAAAAAAAACACTTCAATCATATTGTTCTGTGCTTAAGACCCCAGTCCTTGATTTATATCGAATTAGGCAACAACTTTCCTTTCGATTTCTGTTGCTGTGCTAACAGAAAATTGGGGAATTTTACGGTTCATTTGTATTCCTGCTTATAGAATTGCATTGGAAAAGCTTAAGCATGAACTAAAGGAAGCCATGGAGTAATAAAAATTACTGACTTGCTAAGTTTGGTTTTCAACACTGCACTGGACTGACAAGCCAAGTATAGTATTGCTCACATTGCATTGGGTCCAGCTATACTGATCACTAATCAAAGAAGCATTTAAACTCATGTTCACTTTTCCTCCTCTGAAATGATTCTAATTTTGTCAAGGTGATAAAAATTAACCAGTACAATATTTTGCATATGCTTTATCAGATGAACCTGTGGAGATGCATAATATGAAAATCACAAAGAAGAAATAAAGAGATAAATATTTAAATTAAATTAAATGAAAAAAAAAAGATCTTGGTGAAAATGACATCTGTGGAAGTAACCTGATCTTAAAAATCTGTCAAAGCTTTTCAAACTATTGCACATCATATAAGTACATATCAAAAGTTGACCATTGCTTATGATGTGCTCAATGATCAAGAGATATTTCTGAAAAAGTTACTTGGCACTGTTTTATCAGACTAACAAACTTCCTTCACAGTCAGGGAAATGTGACAGTATGCAGAAAATGGATATTTGATATCTTATATATGGAGTGTAGGAGGTGTGATGGTCTGCAACCAGAAGCTTTAGTTCTAAAAACTAGAATTCAAATTGGTAGAAATGACACTACATGTTTCCAGAGTAAAGGTAAAGGTTATAAAGATGAATGTATCCTCTTACAAAATTTTCCCTCATCCAAAGAAACAAAACAAAACACAACAAACAAAGAAACAAAAAGGTGAAACCAAACAAAACCAACCAACCAACCAAACGAACAACAACATCAGCAGCAACAACAACAACATCAACAGTAACAACAACAAAAACCCCAGGGATTAGTGAAGAAGTCGTTGGGAAAGATCTTCAGTGTCAAAGGATGAGGAAGTTAGCTGTGAAGAAGAATATTCTAAGAAGAGCATAGGTAGAAAAAAGTTTTAGGAATATGACTCCAAAAATACAATCTGAGGAAGAATCATTACATTGTGCATGTCAGTATGGAAGGAAGAAAGCTTGCAAAGCTTTTAGGCTAGAAAACAATTTAAATGAATCTTTAAGTAAGGGAATAGGAAACATTGTCACTGCTAGGGAAGGAAACAAAGAATGATTGGTTATGTAGTATCAAATGATGAGCCAGGAGAACATAAAGGTATGTAATTTTTACATGGTCCCTACAGTTTATATTTCAAAATGTACATGTATATAAACTACATGTATGTATTAAGCAATATTCAATGATATAAGAGCCCATGTGCCTTTTAGGAGTGCAGAGAGAGGTAAAAATGGTGTGTTAGAATAAGGATATATAAAGAAAAAAACAGTTTAATTACACTCTGAAAAGTAAACTACCAAATAACAGTAAAAAAGTAAAAAATCAAAAACCATTATTTTGTAAAAATGACACTATTTCACAAACTACTGTTAAGAAATAGTAGTGTGTATGTTTTTGTATCTGTGTCTTTGTGTATGTAATATGAAACTAAGTAATCTTTAGTTATTCCTATTTTGAAAAAACGCATGAGATTCTTCATCTAAAGTGTTTTATATGTTTGCAAACTTCACTGACCAAATTTTGAACAGAGTAATTTGCATTACATTATTTTTCTTATCAAATTTTCTTAGTTAATGAGACACTCATACATCTCATAATGATATGGTGTGTTTTCACATAAAGATCAAAAGCAGGCAAAATGTGAACCCCATAATCCTTTTCATATATTGTACTCTTCTGAGTATGTTATTTGATATTCTGAATATCTTCATAGTATATTAATAATATTAAATTTCGTAACGATGCTCCACCCTCTACTAAGTTTCAACCTTGTTTCTCTTTTCAAATCAATGTCTTTCATTGCATCCATAATATATGGCATTCCAATTCCCACATAAGGCAATTTACCAATTTGCTGATGTTTTAGTTTCTGTTGCTGCAGCAAACACCATATATGAGAAAACATATATGAGTAAAGTGTTATTTCCCTATGTACCTTGGTCACATTGAATTGAATGAAGCCAAGAAAAGTACATAGTTGCAGTGATTCAACGACAGTCCATGGAGTAATGCTGATTACTGGCTTCATGTCCATCCTATGACAGTCTTCTTCCTTATAACTTCCAGAGCAACTTGCTTGGAGGTGGCACTGGCTACATGGAGTAGAGTCACCTTATACTAATCCGTAATTAAGAACATTTCTTAAAAACATCTCTACAAATCAAAGTGATTGTAACTTCTCATTAATGGAGATTCCCTGTTTTCAATATGTTTCGGTTTCTGAGAGCTCATTTGCCACCAAAACTTACTAATTGGTATTGATTTAGGCAGTGCTGTCCTGTGGTACAAATACTATCTCTAGATATTCCTTAATTTTCTTTGATGATTTATGAAAACTTTTGTTTAGACAAAGCAAAAAAGATATGTTGAGCTCCATCTAATATCTTAAAACTATCAAAGGGTCAATAAACCAATTTATCTTTTTATTTCTGAAGAACATTTAAATCTGGTCGAACTAAAAGAACATAGCACTTTTGGACAAATATGCACCCTAGCAACCCTGCACTAGAAGCCAAGATGGAGAAAACCTCCACAACAACCATAACCTTCCCCCTGGTGCTGTGGTAGACAGGGAGGAAGGTGATCCAAACACTGTAGAAGACCAACATGCTGAATGTTAGGAACTTGGCCTCATTGAATCTGTCAGGAAGGTTCCTAGCCAAGAAAGCCACAGTGAAGCTCCCCAGAGCCAAGGAGCCCAAATACCCCAAGACAAAGTAGAAGGCAATGACTGAGCCTTTGTTGCAAATGATGATTACCTTCCCATGTTCAGATTGTATATCTCTGTCAATAAATGGAGGCGATGTCACCAACCAGATTGCACAGAGAACAAGTTGGATTAGGGTTCAAATGGGAATGAGCAGGTTAGTTGACCATTTTATGATCATCTTTCTCATCCTTCTCCCTGGAGTAGTGAGCTTGAAAGCTGTGACCACAGTTATTGTTTTGGCCAACACAGTAGAAATAGCCACAGTGAAAAATATTCCAAATGTGGTTTCCTGCAGGATGCAGGTGGCCTGGTTGGGATGTCCAATGAAGAGCAATGAGCACAGGAAACAGAAGACTAGAGATATGAGCAGGATGTAGCTGAGAATGCGGTTATTGGCTTTCACAATGGGAGTATCCCTGTACTTCACAAAAGTGACTAGTACTAGAATTGTGATGGCTGAGAAGGACGGGGCCATGCAGCCTAGAGCCATCCCCAATGGAACTTCATAAGCGAGAAACGTCACCGCTCTTTAGAGGCACTGGGTTTGTTCTAAGTTGGCATATGAATCATCTGGACACCGCACACACTGCTCCATATCTGTTGGCAAAGAACAATAATCCCTTACAAAATATCATAATTGTGTAGTTAATAATTGTATATTTGTTTTATTCAGAGGATATAGCAATAAATAGTTTGGGGTTGAGAATATATTTCTTTCATTATTGCTCTAGGGACTACTAACTTAAGTCTGCTGTCCATTAACCTACACTCTGTGATAGAACAAATCTTCATCACAGAAAATGGAGAAGTTTTCTCTTAAAGAAAAATGAAATAAAATATGATGATTACTAAAATGCATAATCTCAGTTTATTTTATTTCTCAAACCATAATTTCACTATTCAGAGACAAAGGTAGTTTGCTGACCTATTTATTGATGTGGATTGATCAAAAATATTATGCATATTGTTTCCTTTGGGAATTGTGTACTTTATCTATTTCTACAGAAAGACTTGTGAATATGCAATTCCTCATCCAAATACTGTGTGTGTAAAGGAATATTTTCATTCTTGAAGCCGTATGTCTCATAAACTTATGCATGTCTCTCCAGTTGTGGTACAATTTCCTTTCCCCAACTACACTCTCCATGGTTATGGCTATAGAAATTTATGGCATGAAGATTATTGATATTGAGATTCATCCCACTTTCCTTATTTAGGCTGTGATTAATGATAAGCACTCTTCCATCTCTTATTGCATTGTTGAAACCGTCACTCTTTTTCTAATTCTTTGATAGGAAATGCCTAATCCTTTGTGCCATTTAAGCTCTTAAAATATGTTTCACTTCAGAACACTTGTTGTTCTGAGCATCTTGTCTTTGTGGGACTAAACTGTGTGACAGAAAGATTGTGAACTGTACATGGAGTCAAGATTTTTTGTACAAAGGATCAAAGAAGAATAAATATCTGCTTAGGTTATGACTAAAATTACTTTTGAAAAATTTTTACACATGTATGTCCCCCTAAACATTTCCTGCATAATATAAAACTATTAACCATTGTATTGTGAGAGACATGAGTTGTTTGTAGAAGCTATTGCAGATAATTTACTGGGCCCAAGAGAAACTGATATTATTTAACTAATTAAATTCTGAAACATGGAGATTTTGGGATTTAGTTTCCATCTAGGTCATATCATATTTCTAGTTTGTAAAGAGAAGGTATTCAAATTCATCATATTTTCTTCTGCATGCAAGCATGTACCTGTATCATTGGCAATCTCATTTCCTTGGCACTGGACACAATCAAAGCAGCAGTCGGCTGTTTGTTTCTGATGAATTTTTCTGAATCCTGCAGTACATGTCTCACTACACACTGAGGAGGGAACCTGAGGCAATACACATACAGACACACAGACACACAGACACACACATTTACATGTAATATATGTACATGAAGTATGCAATTGTGTATATATATACACATATGTTATATAAGTACTTGATGTGTATGTGTGTGTGTAGTTCATGAATACATCATATGCAAAATGACCCATAGATTAATATATGGGACATTAAGAGATATATTCCTCTGATAATTTATTATTTGTATTACCTTGCAATGTACTGAATGTCATACAATAATTACTAGGTCATGTAATATTATATATGTAACATTTTGTGTGTAACAATTTAAATTTCATCCTTGCTAAACTGAGTAATGAAATGGAATACTTATGTGGCATCAGTTTTTCTCTCAAGATTTAGAAATAGAAAAAAGAACACTGAATTGTATGGAGAGAGAGGGTAGTATATATCAAAAAGAATTGTTCAATGAATAAGAACAAAGTATGTCATTTAAGACTCTCATACAATTAATGGACTTTTCCTAAGTGTAAAAGAAAACCTTTAATCCCCATTCCATCCCCCCTGCTTCTATTACAGAGTTCCCCCAACAATTTGGCCATTCTGGCCTCACTGATCTAACATTCTCATATTCTGTGACATGCACCCTCCAAAGGACCAAGGGCTTCTGTGCAATCTGATGCCCGATAAGGCAATACTCTGCCGAGGAGGGGCAACTGGGAAGGAGGATGATATTAAAATGTGAATAAATAAAATTAATAATAAAAATCTATAAATTAAAAGTGAAAAGTTTGAAGCTGGAAAATACTTTTCTTAGTGAATCCATGCTATACTTAATTAGGCTGCAACTATATTCATACATAATCGGAAAATTACAGGGTTTATATGTAGTTACAAAGTTTTATATATATACATATATATATGAATATATATAGAATATATATGTCTCTGTGTGTGCATGTATGTGTGAATGTGTGTGTATACATGTATATGTTGGTATAAATTTAATAGATATATTTCTGTAGTGTGGGCTAAATAGTTACATCGTTGCAAATAAGCATGGAATTCAGAGTACTTTGATCCCTATGACCAGATTACATGAATTTTAATGTTTTTAAATTTTGGTGCTTGTAACTGAGAATGGTCATTTATAAAAGTATTAATTTGTCTTAACCACATGTATATTGTTTCAGTGCATCCTATTTTAAAATTTAGACATCTATAAAAATAAAAATTATAATATACTTACCATTGTTTCTCCTGTGACCCACTCCAAGTCTTCAGATAAATGAAGTTGTTGACTCTGTGGCAAAAAAGGAAAATAGCTTCCTATTTTCACTTTTAATTCAAGGCCTTGGGGAAAATTCCAAGTGATGAAAATGTCATACTTGGAACAATGATTTTCCTTATGATTCATGTCCACCAGTTCTCCAACAGGGTTAGTAAATAACCTAGTTTTCAGCAAAGAATCTAAATGAGATGATTATATATGCTTATCAAGACAGAGAATGCCAAGTTGAGAATTTCCCATAATTTTCTAATGTCTTTCAGAAAAGACAGGTATATTAATGTAATCCCATGTAGTAAAATACATTATACTGTATTATTACAAATTATAAGTATGTGTTGTATTGTATAATTACATGTTAATATACTTTATATTAATATTTGATGGTGAATAAAAGCTAGAATAAATGATTACCAGAGAACAAATCACATGGTATGTGTGTGTATGTGTGCACATGTTTGTCAAAAATAATATTTAAAAGCTGAAGCCAAATACGGAAGAAATAAGGGGAAATTAAATAGTCTGGAACTTTTGGAAGTAAAGAATGGTGGTGGGTCAATCATGTACATACTGCATATATATATGAAATAAACATAAACTTAATAAAATGTGCACTCTTCATCATTTGTCTTTTTATAAATAATTATTAATTTAAACGAATAGCTATTATCAGAGCACATGTACTTATTTTTCAGAAATTCTTCTTGAGAATAATATTCTGTCTAGTCATCTCTTAAGGATTTTATGATAAAACTCTTAACTCCTTTTAAATTATTTGGTGAAAAATTGAAACACATTGTCGAACAATTCATTGATATTTATAAAAATGTATTGTCTCCTATTCAAAGTTATCACTGTTCATGATTGATATCAATGTATAAAATTCATTTTGGAGTTTTACAGTATACAAAACTTTACACTGAGAGATAACCTCTAACAAATGTATGTGAACTTCTCAGCAGCCTGAAAGGTCACATTGCTATATCTAAGCATAATGAAATGTAACAAATGTTACCTGCTGACAGTCAGTGAATACTCCTTTGGGTTCTTCCATTTCCTGAGACTCTACTTGTTGAAAAATGAGTTCATGGTAGGTGTGGGCCACAGCATACACAGCATTATACAAATTGTAACCTTCACGCAGGACCATGTCAAATGTGTGCTGTGTTAACCATTCCAATGGGTTTTTGAAAGTAAAACAATCCATTTTGTTATTGTTCTTTGAGATTGAACAGTTAAAATGATTCCACTGCAGCACAGACTGCGAAATATCTACTGGATAAATAGATGTGTTTATTGTTTTCGTAAAATTTCTAAATACAGCGATGTCATTTTGGTAGTGGGCAAAAGTGACAGTCCCGTGGAAGAAATCAAGGCTGAAATCTTTTTTATGTGTGATGACATCCCATTGTGAGGTTGTGATCCAGATTCTCTGTGCTCCTAAATATGCCCATCTTCTAAAGCTGAGTTCTAGAGTGGAGTTCATTTCGCCATAAATGATAACAACCTTTGCTGAAGATGTCATAAGTTGTTGGTCATGTATCTTAACCCTTGTCTTGTATATCTGCATGGTTTCTGGAATCATATTCACAAAAGCTAAACAGAGCGCATGCCTTTGCATTTCTTCTCTCAAGTCTGAAAGAAACTGAATACCTTGGTCATCATCTGAGATGACCAGTCCTATCCAAGTCCATTCAAAATGAAACATCAAGGAGACCATGCCATGGAGCAAATATGTGTCCTTGGTTGCTATCTAATAGATATAGGGAAACTGGTCAGGGTCACTCAGGTTGGGGTTAAATGAGCCAAAGAAAATCTAAAGGGTATAGAAGAGAGGATGAAACATCCACATGAGGAATATGATTGTTATAAGGTTTGGACATATATGCAAGCAATGGTACTCACCGTTCAGAACTCAGATTAAGGGTAGTAAGTTTACACTATACATATCACATATTTTTACTATTATATCCTAGAATATTCTTGACAAATCTGAATGTTCTAGAAAAGAGTTTGTACTGTTTGCCAAGTATAGTTGTACTATCTGATTATTTTATTGTGTGTGTGTGTGTGTGTGTGTATGTGTGTGTAGCAGCATACCCACAAATGCATGGGGTCCAAGTTTTCTTGTAGGCACATGTAAATGGAATTTAAAAGTTGGTAATTCATCCAGTGTCACACCTTATTATCTTTGGTGTTCTTGAATAAATTGATAGTTTTAAGGATGTTGTCCATGATGGTCCTCTAAGGCCTACATCACAACGTTGCTTTATTCTACAGAAATAATTAATTAGCTGAAAATTGTTGTTTTGATTTGAATATGCTTTATCCAGAAATCCCAGTGTATCTTCACACAGGCCAGCAATGATGGAAAATATCAAAGACATGTTGGATAAAAGATAAGGATTCTTGTTGATCTCATCAGTTGCAAATAACCGTACCAGGAAAAACTCATATTTTCTTGCTGGTATCCTAAATCCAAGCATAATGATGGTTAAGGGAGATGTTTGAAAAATAAAATTTCAATTGTAGTTAAGTTTGTACCACAAGGCATTCTAAATTTCTGTCTAAATGTCATGAAATAAGTCTCATAAATTAGAGATCTTAAGATTTCAATACGATTTAAGAATTCATAGACCTAGGACACTAACCTATGATAAATTTTGTAATTGTGAAAGTCAATAAGGGGACTATTTTATCTCTAAATACCATCCTCAAACTACATTAGAGTACAATTTAGTAAAACTTTTATAAAATAGTCTTAGAATGTAATTCCACCGATACAAAATAAAAAGCATGACATAAACCACACATGAAATGCATAACACATTTGTACTATATTTTTATTATTTAAATGTACTTTATATTCAAACATGTTAATAATATATTATATTTTTCAAATCATATATTACATCAAAAATTTGTGTTCAACTTTTATATTCATATACCTTTGTACCCAAAAATATCATTAATGAATATTTAATGTTTATTACTCATGATCGTATATCAAATGTTGCATATTAAATGGCTTCAAAACTCAAAATATTATTTGAGTATCAAGCAGAGTAAAAGAACATAAAGTATTAAAAGGTGAATCATTTAGAAATATATTCAAAAGTCTTTATATAATACTACCTAACATAGAGTAAATGTACAAAAAATGAATATGTATCTGTGCAAATTATCTAACAATCAGTTTATTTCAAAAAGGGCATCAGTTCTTTTAGGAGAGAATTTATTGTATCAGTAAGACATTTTTCAAATTTCAAATTAGGAATACTCTTTGAAGTTAAACATTATGAAAATGCTAATTTTATGCATAGTGAGAAACAGTATCAATAATATTTCCTTGTTCATAGAACATGCATTGAATAGTTTCAACTGTCAATATTCATTAAAATATTTAAAGATATATTCCACTTAAATTTATTTATTCATTTCAAGTACATTAAATGATAGAATATACTATGTAACCTGAATAATATCTTATAGGCTCCATTACACATCAACACCTTTTAGTGTGTTGCTACTATTTTAATTTTGTAAAAGTGGATTGAGATTTCTCTTAACACTTCAGGCCTCCTAATTCTTTAAGGTCCTTTAAGAGATGTCTGAACAGTAAGATCTTCTTCCATTTGAAATGTGTTCCTCTGCCCAAGCATAGTTGGCAGTTCATATATTCATCTGTTATTATTACAAATTACTTCTCATCAGGAGTAAAACACCAAACATGCTCTTTTGCTGAAATTAGCACTTTTAAATTAAATGTTTGGAGCTAGGTTTTTCTTCTAAACCGTAAAAGTGTATTGGAACAATTCATATGTTTGTAAATTTAAATCTTATTAAGGCTTATAGAAATGTCAGTAATGAGAATGACCACTATTTCTTCCAATGAGATCTGGGATAATATAGAATGCATCAGAAATGAAATTTCTACTGACCTAACCCAGAATTATAATAATGTGAAGCCACCACCAATATCAAAGTGTACATAGTATACTGTGGCTAACAATTAGAAAATATTTTGTTTAAATACCAAAGACACAAAAATTGAATAAGAAATGGGATGAGAGTCAGGGATAGAAAAGTGCAGGAAACCAGTTTGTGAAAGAATGAAGTCCCAAGCACATTGATTAGCTAAAATTTGAGAGATTTCAAAATCTCTTCTCTCATGATCTGCAGGCACAAATGATAACATCTCACACTTGGACTCTAAGAAATGTGTAGCCACATTTCGAACAGCTTCTTATCCACAAGAAGTACATTTATTTTCCTAGATTTTCTCTAATGTAAAATAATTTTAAATATTAAGAAAAATATTGAATGTCTGTATGATACAGATAATAAGTCTAATATGTGATTGAGTATTTGCATCACTGGATGAAAAGATATTCTGCTAACATAATAAGAAATCTGGAAGTCTTTTTCCATATTCAGTGACAGCTCCAGAATGACAGGAGGGGCTCATTTAAAGACTATTTTATAATGAAAAGCATATACATACTCATGAGTACATATGTAATAATATACATGTAATTATATATAGTAGACATCCTTCCACCACCATACCACACAGATTTCAATGTCTGAGTTTATGCCCAAATTTTAGAGGCCAAAATTAGACAACCATTTTATTGAGGCATTTAGATGCATGCTTATACAGGAATGGTTGGCAGAAAATTGAAGAGAGGCAGCGATGCAGACTCTTCATATTGAGATTTTGCCAAAAGTGGGAATTATGAATTCAAGGTAAAGGTAAAAACATATTTCAATATATGATATCAATAAAGATTCAAGGGATAGAATCCAGTCTCTCTTGTTTTCCAGCTTTGTGAACTAGAGTCAATGTAGTAAAGTTAAGGTAAACCATGACACATTTGAAACTACTAAAATTGTAGTTGAAGTTATAATTAATTTTCTGTCATTCCTAAAGATACAAGGGGAAAAACAGGACAGAATCTCACAGTTGTGTTCACAGTTACATATTTCTAATTCATAATATTGAGGCAGGAAAGAAAGTTAATAACCTACCTAAAATTAATAATGTGATTATAAAAATTTTATTCAATAGGGCCCTCGTCTGTAAAAAGAACAAAACCACAGTCACTTCGCAAATCTCCATCATTATCTTCGCTCTTCTTTATCCTCCAAAAGCAATTGGGTTCAGTCAAACTGCACAAAATGAGACAAAGCTTCAGGGGAAAAAAAGGCAATAGTGAAAGCCCACATCTTCTTCATGTCTGCTAGGATCTAGCATGGAGCAGTGAAACATGATTCTTATGCAGGCAAACATAACACACACATCTACACCAGTTTGTATATTTTAACGCTTCTGCTGATGGGCGATCCACTTAAATATATTCAACAGTTTCTTTCCGTTCATCATATATTCTGCTCCCTGGATACAATGGGAAAATTCTGGCCTCAAGCTCTACATCTGAGGTCTGAAAACTTTTGATCAAAACATTTCCAAAAACATGTTTTGAAGATAATGTTCTCCATTCACAGCAGCCATGATTTCATTAATATCCATGCCACAAATATTCCAAAGGCCAATCTTCTCTTGAACAGCCTTCAACAGACCATGTGTCAACAGCAATATTTATGAACCCAATAGATTTCCTCAGAACTTTTATAGTAAGGCAAGAGTTGAGAAGTTATAAATGTTCCATATCATTTGGACTTTGAGTTGAATCGTGGCACATTATGACTTTCATTCCCTGGTGTAGGGAAGGGAAGTTTCACATGCAACATTGAGCCAGGAGTTGAGCATGTTCACAAAATCTCTTTAAGCTTCCCATGATTCTTGTGATCTGGAGAATATGTCATTATGCTAAATCCAATAATTCCTGGAATCATACAGATTCAACGTGCATCCTGTTCAACATCAATTCCTATGCAGACATTTAATGGGTTGTAATGCTGATCTCTTGCCTGATAATCAGTTCTTGACATTCAATGACATTTGATATTTTTTTTGATGTTTGTTCACACCTCCATAAGATGGTTGAGAATAATATTATGTGTTTTCTTTAAAGGAATGAGAGAATATACTTATCATTTATGAGAGAGCATTTTATTGCTAATATTATTATATAACATATATTTTTATGCCTAGTTGGTATATGTTTTGAAATGGTATTGTCTTGGTTTACATTGCAACAAGACAGATGCATGTCTGATATGTAGGTTGATGTCTATAGGCAGCAGAGGGCTGGTACCACTTAGGTCAATGATTGTACAGTAAAAAAATAAGGTGGGAGAGAAAAAGAAGAGAGAAAAATCAAGATGGAGACAGAGAAGAGTGATCTGCATCTGGGTGGTCTTGAATTTGTCAAGGTAGTTGGGGCGGATTTCTGTAATCAAATTTATATTTTCTAGGCAGGCAGCTTATATCCTTACCAACTGTTTGTACGTTTATTGTTTGGATGTATTTTGGATTGAAAATTTATCATAGAAATCCGATTGTTGTGTTAGAGTTTGTTGCATCTTGATTTTTATGTTTAATTGGGTATTTCTTATTTACATTTCAAATGTTATTCCCTTTACTGGTTTCCTGACCACAAGCCTCCTACCACCCCTGCTTCTATATGGGTGTTCCCCTCTCCATCCATACCCTTACTGTTTCTCCCCCCAAAAATTCCCTACACCAGTGGTCAGCCCTTGGCAGGATCAAGGTCTTCTCTTTCCATTTATGCCTAGCAAGGTCACCCTTTGCTACATATGCAGTTGTAGCCATGGGTCAGCCTGGGTAGTGGTTTAGTCTCTGGGAGCTCTGGGTGTTGACATTTTTGTTCTAATGGGGTTGCAAGCCTCTTTAGCACTTTCAATCCTTTCTCTAATTTCTCCAATGTGAGTCCTATTCTCAGGTCAGTAGTTTGCTTCTAGCATTCACCTCTGTACTTGACTTGTTCTGGCTGTGTCTCTCAGGAAAGATCTATATACAATTCCTGTCAGCATGCATTTCTTAGCATCATCCATCTTATCTAGTTTTGGTAGCTGCATATATATGGGCCACATGTGGGACAGGAGCTGAATGACTGTTCCTTCAGTCTGTGCTCAAAACATTGACTCCCTATCCCCTCCTATGGATATTTTTGTTTCCATTTGTAAGGAGTGAGGCATCCCAATTTTGATCATCTTTGTTCTTGAGTTTCATGTAGTCTGTGGATTGCATTTTTTTTGCACTGCTAATATTTATATTGAAGATAATTCATTTGCAGACCACTAACCTGTTCACTGTTTATATTTTGTTTTCCTAGCACATGCTATAAAAAAATCACAATTTATAAGTTATTTCAAAAAATTTAATCAAATTGATTTCTGTAACAGTACACCACAAATTAAGCCAACCAGTTTACAGACTATGCTTTTTGTTTTTTTTTTGTTTTTTTTTCATTTTTAAAAAATGTTTTCTTACGTTTATCACAAAATAATCGATATGACCTTTATAAAAATGATTTCTTTTTCAGATTTTACATGCATTTTTTTCTTGAACTGCATCATCTGTTGCATCACCTAGAAATGGAGTTACAGACGGCACGAGCTGCCTTGTGGGTGCTGGGAATCGGAAGAGCAGCCAGTCCCCTAAACCTAGGCGCTACCTCTCTAGACTCCATCTCTGAAATAGGATGTTCTTTTTTTTTGTGGATTGCATTTTGGATAATCAAAATTCAGGACTATTATCCACTTATCGGTGAGAGCATACCATCTGTGTTTTTCTGTGATTTGGCTACCTCACGCAGGATGATATTTCTAGTTCATTCCATTTGCCTATGAATTTCATGAAGTCATTGTTTTTTGATACCTGAGTAGTATGCCATTGTGTAGATGCACCATATTTTCTGTATGCATTCCTCAGTTGAAGGGCGTCTGGGTTCTTTCTAGCTTCTGACTATTATAAATAAGGCTGCTATGAACATAGTGGAGAATGTGGCTTTGTTGTATGTTGGTACGTCTTTTGGGTATAAGCCCAGGAGAGGCAGACCTGGGTCCTCAGGTAATACAATGTCCACTTTTGTGAAGAACCTTCTCACTGATTACCAAAGAGGTTGTTCCAGGTTGCAATACCACCAACAATGGAGGAGTGTTGTTCTTTCTCCATATCTTCACCAACATCTGCTGTCACCAAGTTGTTGATCTTAGCCATTCTGACTGGTGTGAGGCGGAATCTCAGGGTTGTTTTGATTTGCATTTCCCTGATGACTACGGATGTTGAACATTTCTTTATGTGCTTCTCAGCCATTAGATATTCCTCAGCTGTGAATCTTTGTTTAGCTCTGTACCCCATTTTTAATAGGGATATTTGGCTCTCTGGAGTCTAACTTCTTGAATTCTTAGTATATTTTGGATACTAGCCCATTATTGGATGTAGGATTGCTAAAGATCTTTTCCCAATCTGTTGGTCCTAATGACAGTGTCCTTTGCCTTACAGAAGCATTGCAGTTTTATGAGGTTCTATTTGTTGATTCTTGATCTTAGAGCATAAGACATTAGTGTTCTGTTCAGAAAAATTTTCCCAGTGCCCATGTATTAGAGAGTCCTCCCCATTTTTTCTTCTATTAGTCTGAGTGTATCTGGTTTGATGTGAAGATCAATGATCCACTTGGGCTTAAGCTTTTACAGGGTGATAAGAATGAATTCATTTGCAATCTTCTACATGCTGACCTCCCGTTGAACCAGCACCATTTGTTGAAAATGCTACCTTTCTTCCACTGGGTGGTTTTAGCTCCTTGGATGAAGATCAAATGACTATAGGTGTGAGTGTTCATTCCTATGTCTTCAATTCTTTTCCACTGATCTGTCTCCCTGTCTCTGTACCAATACCATATAAGTTTTTTAACTATTGCTCTGTAATAATGCTTGAGGTCAGGGATGATGATTCCCCAAAAAGTCCTTTTATTGTTGAGGATAGTTTTAGCTATCCTGGGATTTTGTTATTCCAAATTAATCTGCAATTTGCTATTTTACATCTATGAAGAATTGAATTTGAATTTTTGTGAGGATTTCAATGAATATGTAGCTTGCTTTTGGCAAAAGGGCCATTTTTGTTATATTAATCTTTCCAACCCATGAGCATTGGAGGTCTTTCCATCTTCTGAGATCTAGTTTCATTTATTTCTATACGACTTTATGATATTATCAAACAAATCTTTCTCTTGCTTGGTGAAAGTCACACCAAGGTATTTTATATTATTTGGGAGTATTATGAAGGGTGTTGTTTCCCTAATTTATTTCTCATTTTGTTTATCCTTTGAGTATAATAAATCTCCTGATATATCTGAGTTAATTTAATACCCACCCACTTTGTTGTCGTTATTTATCAGCTTTAGTAGTTCTCTGGTGGACCTTTTCTGGTCACTTAAATATACTATAATATCATCTGCAGATAGTGATACTTAGACTTCGTCCTTTCCAATTTGTATTCCTTTCACCTCCTTTTGTTGTCTGATTGCTGTGTCCAGGACATCGAGAAGTATATTTAATAAGTAGGGAGATAGTTGAAAGCCTTGTCTAGTCCCTGATTTTAGTGGGATTGCTTCAAGTTTCTCTCCATTTATTTTGATGTGAGCTATTGGTTTGCTGCATAACGCTTTTAGTGTGTGTAGGTATGGACCTTGAATTCCTGATCTTTCTAGGACTTTTATCACAAAGTTGTGTTGAATTTTATTAAATGCTTTCTAAGCATCTAATGAAATAATCATGTGGTTTTTATGTTTCAGTTTGTTTATATTATGATATACGTTATTGGATTTCTGTATATTGAACCATCCCTGCATACCTAGGTTGAAGCCCATTTGATCATGTTGGATCATCTTTTTCATGTGTTCTTACATTTGGTTTTGACGAATGTTAGTGAGTAATTTTGCATCCATTTTCATAAGGGAAATTCATCTGAAGGTCTCTTTCTTTGATGGGTCTTTTAGTGGTTTAGATGTAAGAGTAATTGTGGCTTCACAAAAAAGAATTTGGTAGTGCTCCATCTGTTACTATTTTGTATAGTAATTTGGACAGTATTGGTATGAGATCATCTATGAAGGTCTGATAGAATTCTGCACTGAACTCATGTGGTCCTGGGCTCCTTTTGGTTGGGAGACAATAAATAACTGCTTCTATTTCTTAAGGAGTTTTGAGGTTACTTACAAGGTTTATCTCTTTGAGGGGAATTGAATCTACTGATGTTGAGTGATATTAAGGAATAGTGGTTGTTCTTTCCTGTTATTCCCATTGTTAGAGGTGGCATTATGTTTATGTGTCTCTCTTCCCTTGGTTTTGTTGCAAGGAGATTAGTTTCTTGCTTTCTCTAGGGTGAAGTTTCCTACCTTGTGTTGAAGTTTTCTATCTATTTTTCATTGTAGGGCTGGATTTGTAGAAATATTTTGTTTAAAATGTTTTTCATCATGGAATATCTTGGTTTACCCTCTGTGTTAAGTTAGAGTCTTGCTGGATATGGTAACCTTGGCTGACATTTGTGTCCTCTTATGGTCTGTATAATATATGTCCAGTATTATCTGACTTTCATAGTCCCTGGTACTAATTCTTGTATAATTCTGATAGGTCTGCCTTTATATGTTACTTGACCTTTTTCGCTTACTGCTTTTAATATTCAGTCTTTGTTTTGTGCATTTGTTGTTTTGACTATTTTGTGACAGAAGGAATTTCTATTCTGGTCCAATCTATTTCGAGTTCTGTAGGCTTCTTGTATGTTTATGGGCATCTCTTTCTTTAGGTTAGGGAAGTTTTCTTCTATGATTTTGTTGAAGATATTTACCAGCCCTTTATGTTGCGAGTCTCCACACTCTTCTATACCTATTATCATTAGGTTTGAACTTTGATCTGTGTCCTGATTTCCTGTATGTTTAGGGCTAGCAGCTTTTTCCAATTTCCATTCTCTTTGATGGTTGTGTCAATGTTTTCTATGATATCTCCTGCTCCTGAAATTCTCTCTTCTATCTCATGTAATCTGTTGGTGATGATTGCATCTATGACTCCTGATATCTTCACAAATTTTCTATCTCCAGGGTTTTCTCACTGTGTGCTCTCTTTATTGTTTCTATTTCCATCTTAACTCCTGCATGGTTTTGTTAAATTTCTTCTCCTCTTTGGTTGCGGTTTTCTGTAATTTTTTATTGTATTTTTGTGTTTCCGTTTTAACGGCTTCTACTTGTTTGCTTTTGTTGTCCCATATTTCCTTAAGGGAGTTATTTTTTTTGTTTATCTCTATATTTTTTTTATTAACTTGAGTATTTCTTATATACATTTCAAGTGTTATTCCCTTTACCGGTATCCGGGCAAACATCCCCCTCCCCCCTCCCCTTCCGTATGGGTGTTCCCCTCCCAACCCTCCCCCCATTGCCGCCCTCCCCCCACCAGTCTAGTTCACTGGGGGTTCAGTCTTAGCAGGACCCAGGGTTTCCCCTTCCACTGGTGCTCTTACTAGGATATACATTGCTACCTATGAGGTCAGAGTCCAGGGTCAGTCCATGTATAGTCTTTGGGTAGGGGCTTAGTCCCTGGAAGCTCTGTTGCTTGGCATTGTTGTACATATGGAGTCTCGAGCCCCTTCTAGCTCTTCCAGTTCTTTCTCTGATTCCTTCAACGGGGGTCCTATTCTCAGTTCAGTGGTTTGCTGCTGGCATTCGCCTCTGTATTTGCTGTATTCTGGCTGTGTCTCTCAGGAGCGATCTACATCCGGCTCCTGTTGGTCTGCACTTCTTTGCTTCATACATCTTGTCTAATTGGGTGGCTATATATGTATGGGCCACATGTGGGGCAGACTCTGAATGGGTGTTCCTTCAGTCTCTGTTTTAATCTTTGCCTCTCTCTTCCCTGCCAAGGATATTCTTGTTCCCCTTTTAAAGAAGGAGTGAAGCATTCACATTTTGATCATCCGTCTTGAGTTTCATTTGCTCTAGGCATCTAGGGTAATTCAAGCATTTGGGCTAATAGCCACTTATCAATGAGTGCATACCATGTATGTCTCTCTGTGATTGGGTTAGCTCACTTAGGATGATGTTTTCCAGTTCCAACCATTTGCCTACGAATTTCATAAAGTCGTTGTTTTTGATAGCTGAGTAATATTCCATTGTGTGGATGTACCACATTTTCTGTATCCATTCCTCTGTTGAAGGGCATCTGGGTTCTTTCCAGCTTCTGGCTATTATAAATAAGGCTGCAATGAACATAGTGGAGCACGTGTCTTTTTTATATGTTGGGGCATCTTTTGGGTATATGCCCAAGAGAGGTATAGCTGGATCCTCAGGCAGTTCAATGTCCAATTTTCTGAGGATTCTCCAGACTGATTTCCAGAATGGTTGTACCAGTTTGCAATCCCACCAACAATGGAGGAGTGTTCCTCTTCCTCCACATCCTCGCCAGCATCTGTTGTCCCCTGAGTTTTTGATCTTAGCCATTCTCACTGGTGTGAGGTGAAATCTCAGGGTTGTTTTGATTTGCATTTCCATTATGACTAAAGATGTTGAACATTTCTTTAGGTGTTTCTCAGCCATTCGGCATTCCTCAGCTGTGAATTCTTTGTTTAGCTCTGAACCCCATTTTTTAATAGGGTTATTTGTTTCCCTGCGTTCTAACTTCTTGAGTTCTTTGTATATTTTGGATATAAGGCCTCTATCTGTTGTAGGATTGGTAAAGATCTTTTCCCAATCTGTTGGTTGCCGTTTTGTCCTAACCACCGTGTCCTTTGCCTTACAGAAGCTTTGTAGTTTTATGAGATCCCATTTGTCGATTCTTGATCTTAGAGCGTAAGCCATTGGTGTTTTGTTTAGGAAATTTTTTCCAGTGCCCATGTGTTCCAGAAGCTTCCCTAGTTTTTCTTCTATTAGTTTGAGTGTGTCTGGTTTGATGTGGAGGTCCTTGATCCACTGGGACTTAAGGTTTGTACAGGGTGATAAGCATGGATCGATCTGCTTTCTTCTACATGTTGACCTCCAGTTGAACCAGCACCATTTGCTGAAAATGCTATCTTTTTTCCATTTGATGGTTTTGGCTCCTTTGTCAAAAATCAAGTGACCATAGGTGTGTGGGTTCACTTCTGGGTCTTCAATTCTATTCCATTGGTCTATCTGTCTGTCTCTGTACCAATACCATGCAGTTTTTATCACTATTGCTCTGTAATACTGATTGAGTTCAGGGATAGTGATTCCCCCTGAAGTCCTTTTATTGTTGAGGATAGCTTTAGCTCTCCTGGGTTTTTTGTTATTCCAGATGAATTTGCAAATTGTTCTGTCTAACTCTCTGAAGAATTGGATTGGCATTTTGATGGGGATTGCATTGAATCTGTAGATCGCTTTTGGTAAAATGGCCATTTTTACTATATTAATCCTGCCAATCCATGAGCATGGGAGATCTTTCCATCTTCTGAGGTCTTCTTCAATTTCCTTCTTCAGTGTCTTGTAGTTCTTATTGTACAGATCTTTTACTTGCTTGGTTAAAGTCACACCGAGGTACTTTATATTATTTGGGTCTATTATGAAGGGTGTCGTTTCCCTAATTTCTTTCTCGGCTTGTTTCTCTTTTGTGTAGAGGAAGGCTACTGATTTATTTGAGTTAATTTTATACCCAGCCACTTTGCTGAAGTTGTTTATCAGCTTTAGTAGTTCTCTGGTGGAACTTTTGGGATCACTTAAATACACTATCATGTCATCTGCAAATAGTGATATTTTGACCTCTTCTTTTCCGATCTGTATCCCTTTGATCTCCTTTTGTTGTCTGATTGCTCTGGCTAGAACTTCAAGAACTATATTGAATAAGTAGGGAGAGAGTGGCCAGCCTTGTCTAGTCCCTGATTTTAGTGGGATTGCTGCGAGTTTCTCTCCATTTAGTTTAATGTTAGCAACTGGTTTGCTGTATATGGCTTTTACTATGTTCAGGTATGGGCCTTGAATTCCTATTCTCTCCAGGACTTTTATCATGAAGGGGTGTTGAATTTTGTCAAATGCTTTCTCAGCGTCTAATGAAATGATCATGTGGTTTTGTTCTTTCAGTTTGTTTATATAATGGATCACGTTGATGGTTTTCCGTATATTAAACCATTCCTGCATGCCTGGGATGAAGCCTACTTGGTCATGGTGGATGATTGGTTTGATGTGCTCTTGGATTCGGTTTGCCAGAATTTTGTTGAGTATTTTTGCATCGATATTCATAAGGGAAATTGGTCTGAAGTTCTCTTTCTTTGTTGTGTCTTTGTGTGGTTTAGGTATAAGAGTAATTGTGGCTTCGTAGAAGGTATTCGGTAGTGATCCATCTGTTTCAATTTTGTGGAATAGTTTGGATAATATTGGTATGAGGTATTCTATGAAGGTTTGGTAGAATTCTGCACTAAACCCGTCTGGACTTGGGCTCTTTTTGGTTGGGAGACCTATAATGACTGCTTCTATTTCCTTAGGAGTTATGGGGTTGTTTAACTGGTTTATCTGTTCCTGATTTAACTTCGGTACCTGGTATCTGTCTAGGAAATTATCCATTTCCTGAAGGTTTATAAGTTTTGTTGAATATAGGTTTTTATACTAAGATCTGATGATTTTTTGAATTTCCTCTGAATCTGTTGTTATGTCTCCCTTTTCATTTCTGATTTTGTTAACTTGGACGCACTCTCTGTGTCCTCTCGTTAGTCTGGCTAAGGGTTTATCTATCTTGTTGATTTTCTCAAAGAACCAACTTTTGGTTCTGTTGATTCGTTCTATGGTCCTTTTTGTTTCTACTTGGTTGATTTCAGCTCTGAGTTTGATTATTTCCTGCCTTCTACTCCTCCTGGGTGTATGTGCTTCTTTTTGTTCTAGAGCTTTTAGGTGTGCCGTCAAGCTGCTGACATATGCTCTTTTCTGTTTCTTTCTGCAGGCACTCAGCGCTATGAGTTTTCCTCTTAGCACAGCTTTCATTGTGTCCCATAAGTTTGGGTATGTTGTACCTTCATTTTCATTAAATTCTAAAAAGTTTTTAATTTCTTTCTTTATTTCTTCCTTGACCAGGTTATCATTGAGTAGAGCATTGTTCAATTTCCAAGTATATGTGGGCATTCTTCCTTGATTGTTATTGAAGACCAGTTTTAGGCCGTGGTGGTCCGATAGCACGCATGGGATTATTTCTATCTTTCTGTACCTGTTGAGGCCCGTTTTTTGACCAATTATATGGTCAATTTTGGAGAAAGTACCATGAGGAGCTGAGAAGAAGGTATATCCTTTTGCTTTAGGATAGAATGTTCTATAAATATCCGTTAAGTCCATTTGGCTCATGACTTCTCTTAGTCTGTCTACATCTCTGTACAATTTCTGTTTCCATGATCTGTCCATTGATGAGAGTGGGGTGTTGAAATCTCCCACTATTATTGTGTGAGGTGCAATGTGTGTTTTGAGCTTTAGTAAGGTTTCTTTTATGTATGTAGGTGCCCTTGTATTTGGGGCATAGATATTTAGGTTTGAGAGTTCATCTTGGTGGATTTTTCCTTTGATGAATATGAAGTGTCCTTCCTTATCTTTTTTGGTGACTTTTAATTGAAAATTGATTTTATTTGATATTAGAATGGCTACTCCAGCTTGCTTCTTCTGACCATTTGCTTGGAAAATTTTTTCCAGCCTTTCACTCTGAGGTAATGTCTGTCTTTGTCTCTGAGGTGTGTTTCCTGTAGGCAGCAGAATGCAGGGTCCTCGTTGTGTATCCAGTTTGTTAATCTATGTCTTTTTATTGGGGAGTTGAGGCCATTGCTGTTGAGAGATATTAAGGAATAGTGATTATTGCTTCCCGTTATATTCATATTTGGATGTGAGGTTATGTTTGTGTGCTTTCATTCTCTTTGTTTTGTTGCCAAGACGATTAGTTTCTTGCTTCTTCTAGGTTATAGCTTGCCTCCTTATGTTGGGCTTTACCATTTATTATCCTTTGTAGTGCTGGATTTGTAGAAATATATTGTGTAAATTTGGTTTTGTCATGGAATATCTTGGTTTCTCCATCTATGTTAATTGAGAGTTTTGCAGGATACAGTAACCTGGGCTGGCATTTGTGTTCTCTTAGGGTCTGTATGACATCAGTCCAGGATCTTCTGGCCTTCATAGTTTCTGGCGAGAAGTCTGGTGTGATTCTGATAGGTCTGCCTTTATATGTTACTTGACCTTTTTCCCTTACTGCTTTTAATATTCTTTCTTTATTTTGTGCGTTTGGTGTTTTGACTATTATGTGACTGGAGGTGTTTCTTTTCTGGTCCAATCTATTTGGAGTTCTGTAGGCTTCTTGTATGCCTATGGGTATCTCTTTTTTTAGATTAGGGAAGTTTTCTTCTATGATTTTGTTGAAGATATTTACTGTTCCTTTGAGCTGGGAGTCTTCACTCTCTTCTATACCTATTATCCTTAGGTTTGATCTTCTCATTGAGTCCTGGATTTCCTGTATGTTTTGGACCAGTAGCTTTTTCCGCTTTACATTATCTTTGACAGTTGAGTCAATGACTTCTATGGAATCTTCTGCTCCTGATATTCTCTCTTCCATCTCTTGTATTCTGTTGGTGAAGCTTGTATCTACAGCTCCTTGTCTCTTCTTTTGGTTTTCTATATCCAGTGTTGTTTCCATGTGTTCTTTCTTGATTGCTTCTATTTCCATTTTTAATTCCTTCAACTGTTTGATTGTGTTTTCCTGGAATTCTTTCAGGGATTTTTGCGATTCCTCTCTGTAGGCTTCTACTTGTTTATTAATGTTTTCCTGTGTTTCCCTAAGGGAGTTCTTCACATCTTTCTTGAAATCCTCCAGCATCATGATCAAATATGATTTTGAAACTAGATCTTGCTTTTCTGGTGTGTTTGGATATTCCATGTTTGTTTTGGTGGGAGAATTGGGCTCCGATGATGCCAAGTAGTCTTGGTTTCTGTTGCTTGGGTTCCTGCGCTTGCCTCTCGCCATCATATTATCTCTAGTGTTACTTTGTTCTGCTATTTCTGACAGTGGCTAGACTGTCCTATAAGCCTGTGTGTTAGGAGTGCTGTAGACCTGTTTTCCTGTTTTCTTTCAGCCAGTTATGGGAACAGAGTGTTCTGCTTTCGGGCGTGTAGTTTTTCCTCTCTACATGTCTTCAGCTGTTCCTGTGGGCCTGTGTCTTGAGTTCACCAGGCAGCTTTCTTGCAGCAGAAAAGTTGGTCTTACCTGTGGTCCCGAGGCTCAAGTTCGCTCGTGGGGTGCTGCCCATGGGCTCTCTGTGGCGGCAGCAACCAGGAATACCTGTGCCGCCTCTTCCGGGAGCTTCAGTGCACCAGGGTTCCAGATGTCCTTTGGTGTTTTCCTCTGGCATCCGAGATGTATGTACAGAGATCAGTCTCTTCTGGTTTCCCAGGATTGTCTGCCTCTCTGAAGGTTTAGCTCTCCCTCCCATGGGATTTAGGTGCCGAGAACTGTTTATCCGGTCTGTTTCTTTCATGGTCCGGCGGTGTCTCTGGCAGGGGTCCTGCCGCTCCTGGGCCCTCCCCCACGGGAGCCCAGAGGCCTTATACAGTTTCCTCTTGGGCCAGGGATGTGGGCAGGGGTGAGCAGTGTTGGTGGTCTCTTCCGCTCTGCAGCCTCAGGAGTGCCCACCTGACCAGGCGGTTGGGTCTCTCTCTCACAGGGTCTGGGAGCAGAGAGCTGCTGCGGGCCGGGATCCGAGGGTGTGGGACTTATTATTTTTTACTTTCTTAACATCCTCCATTATGATGATAAAACATGATTTTAAATCTAAATCCTGCTTTTCCAGTGTATTTGGATATCCAGTGTTTGCTTTGGTGAGAGGCCTGGACTCTGATGATGTCAAGTAGTCTTGCTTTCTGTTGCTTGTGTTCCTGCACTTGCCTCGCCATCAGGTTATCTTCTGTGTTAGTTTGTCTTTTTGTTTCTGAAGGTGGCCTGACCCTCTTATTGACCTGTGTAGCAGTCCTCCTCTAGACCTGTTTTCTTTGGGTAGCATGGTGCAGCTGAGATAATTCAGTGCTAGTTCAAATGGCCTGCTATAGCCTAAACTAGCAAGAGCATGATAGCAAGGGTAGAAATGGGAACTGGTTCAGCTGTTTTTATTTGTTATTGTTGTTGTTTGGTTGTTTGTTTGTTTTGTTTCTTTACTGCAACACTGATATGCAAACTTATATAACTTAGTTTGACTACAATGAGTGACACAGATGGATCATTTAATGTTATTTTTAACTTTTTGAACTACTACATATACTTATTCTTCTAACAGACACACTGAGAGACACCACCTGGACGTGAAGGTAAACGGTCAACAGTTCTCTGCACCCAAAGCCAGTGGGAGTGAGAGCTAAACCTTCAAAGGTGCAGACATGCCTGTGAAGCCAGAAGACACTACACTCTGCCCACATTTCTGACTCCAGAGGAAAACACCTAACGCCATCTGGGACCCCGGTGCGCGGGGGCCCAGGAAAAAGGTGGTTGCTACCCTCACAGAGAGCTCAAAACCAGCCCCCCACAAGCAACTTGAGCCTCGGGACCACAGGTAAGACCAACTTTTCTCGTCCAAGCGACCTGTCTGGTTTACTCACAAACAGGACCACAGGAACACCTGAAGACCAGTAGACACGAAATAATACACCTCCGAAAGGAGAACACTCTTCCCATAACTGGCTAAAACAAACAGGAAAACAGGTCTACAGCATTCCTGACACACAGGCCTACAGGATGGTCTAGCCACTGTCAGAAATAGCAGAACAAGGTAAAACCAGAGACAACCTGATGGCGAGAGGCCAGCACAGGAACCGAAGCAACAGAAACCAGGACTACACGGCATCATCAGAGCAGAATTCTCCCCCCAAAGCAAACACTGAATATCCAAACACACCAGAAAAGCAAGATCTAGACTAAAAGCCGCATTTGATCATGATGCTGGAGGACTTCAAGAAAAACATGAAGAACTCCCTTATAGAAACAAAGAAAAACATAAATAAACAAGTAGAAGCCTATAGAGAGGAATCACAGAAATCCCTGACAGAATTCCAGGAAAACACAATCAAACAGGTAAAGGAATTAAAAATGGAAATAGAAGCAATAAAGAAGGACACAGCGAAACAACCCTGGATATAGAAAATCAAATGAAGAGACAAGGAGCCATAGATATAAGCATCACCAACAGAATGCAAGAGATAGAAGAGAGAATCTCAGGAACAGAAGATCCCATAGAAATCATCAACACAACATTCAACGAAAATGTAAAAAAGAAAAAGCTACTGGTGCAAAACATACAGGAAATCCAGTACTCAATGAGAAGATCAATCCTAAAGATAACTGGTATAGAAGAGAGTGAAGACTCCCAGCTCAAAGGACCAGTAAATATCTTCAACAAAATCATAGAAGAAAACTTCCCTAACCTAAAGTGATGCCCATAAGCATACAAGAAGCCTACAGAACTCCAAATAGATTGGACCAGAAAAGAAACTCCTCCCGTCACATAGTCTTCAAAACAACAAATGCACAGAATAAAGAAACAATATTAAAAGCAGTAAGGGAAAAAGTTCAAGTAACATATAGAGGCAGACCTATCAGAATCACACCTGACTTCTCGCCAGAGACTATGAAAGCCAGAAGATCCTGGACAGATGTCATACAGACCCTAAGAGAACACAAATGCCAGCCCAGGTTACTGTATCCTGCAAAACTCTCAATCAACATAGATGGAGAAACCAAAATATTCCATGACAAAACCAAATTTATACAATATCTTTCTACAAATCCAGCGCTACAAATGATAATAAATGGTAACGCCCAACATAAGGAGGCAAATTACACCCCAGAAAAAGCAAGAAACTAATCATCTTGGCAATAAAACCAGGAGAAGAGAAGCACACAAACATAACCTCACATCCAAATATGAATATAAGAGGAAGCAAAAATCACTATTCCTTAATATGTCTCAACATCAATGGTCTAAACTCCCCAATAAAAAGACATAGATTAACAAACTTGATACACAATGGGGACCCTGCATTCTGCTGCCTAGAGGAAACACACCTCAGAGACAAAGACAGACACTACCTCAGAGTGAAAGGCTGGAAAACAACTTTCCAAGCAAATGGTCAAAAGAAGCAAGCTGGAGTAGCCATTCTAATATCAAATAAATCAATTTTCAATTAAAGGTCATCAAAAAAGATAAGGAAGGACACTTCATATTCAACAAAGGAAAAATCCACCAAGATGAACTCTCAATCCTAAATATCTATGCCCCAAATACAAGGGCACCTACATACATAAAAGAAACCTTACTAAAGCTCAAAACACACATTGCACCTCACACAATAATGGTAGATTTCAGCACCCCACTCTCATCAATGGACAGGTCTGGGAAACAGAAATTAAACAGAGACATAGACAGACTAAGAGAAGTCATGAACCAAATGGACTTAATAGATATTTATAGAAGATCTTATCCTAAAGCAAAAGGATATACATTCTTCTTAGCACCTCATGGTACTTTCTCCAAAATTGACCATATAATTGGTCAAAAAATATGCCTCAACAGATACAGAAAGTTAGAAATAATCTTATGCGTCCTATCAGACCACCACGGCCTAAAGCTGGTCTTCAATAACAATAAGGGAATAACACCCACATACACATGGAAGTTGAATAATGCTCTACTCAGAAGTCCCACACCGGCGGATCCCGGACCGCAGCAGCTCTCTGCTCCCAAACCCCGTGGGAGAGAGACCTCACCGCCTGATCAGGTGGGCACTCCTGAGGCTGCAGAGCGGAGGAGACCACCAACACTGCCCACCCCTGCCCACATCCCTGGCCCAAGAGGCAACTGTATAAGGCCTCTGGGTTCCCGTAGGGGAGGGCCCAGGAGCGGCAGGACCCCTGCACCTGAGACACTGCCGGAACCTGAAGGAAACAGACCGGATAAACAGTTCTCTGCACCCAAATCCCGTGGGAGGGAGAGCTGAACCTTCAGAGAGGCGGACACGCCTGGGAAACCAGAAGAGACTGCACTCTGTGCACATCCAGGCGCCAGAGGAAAACACCAAACACCATCTGGAACCCTGGTGCACGGAGGCTCCTGGAAAGAGCGGCGCAGATCTTCCCGGTTGCTGCCACAGCGGAGAGGACTTAGGCAGTACCCCACGAGCAAACTTGAGCCTTGGAACTGCAGGTAGGACCAACTTTTCCCCTGCAAGAAACCTGCCTGGTGAACTCAGGACACACAGAGGCAAAATTCCTCTAAGGCCGGGCACTTCCTGTGTTTACCGGAAGTCCCACACCGGCGGATCCCGGACCGCAGCAGCTCTCTGCTCCCAAACCCCGTGGGAGAGAGACCTCACCGCCTGATCAGGTGGGCACTCCTGAGGCTGCAGAGCGGAGGAGACCACCAACACTGCCCACCCCTGCCCACATCCCTGGCCCAAGAGGCAACTGTATAAGGCCTCTGGGTTCCCATAGGGGAGGGCCCGGGAGCGGCAGGACCCCTGCGCCTGAGACACTGCCGGAACCTGAAGGAAACAGACCGGATAAACAGTTCTCTGCAACCAAATCCCGTGGGAGGGAGAGCTGAACCTTCAGACAGGCAGACACGCCTGGGAAACCAGAAGAGACTGCACTCTGTGCACATCCAGGCGCCAGAGGAAAACACCAAACGTCATCTGAAACCCTGGTGCACGGAGGCTCCCGGAAGGAGCGGCACAGATTTTCCCGGTTGCTGCCACAGCGGAGAGGACTTAGGCAGTACCCCACGAGCAAACTTGAGCCTTGGAACCACAGGTAGGACCAACTTTTCCCCTGCAAGAAACCTGCCTGGTAAACTCAAGACACAGGCCCACAGGAACAGCTGAAGACCTGTAGAGAGGAAAAACTACACGCCCGAAAGCAGAACACTCTGTCCCCATAACTGGCTGAAAGAAAACAGGAAAACAGGTCTACAGCACTCCTGACACACAGGTTATAGGACAGTCTAGCCACTGTCAGAAATAGCAGAACAAAGTAACACTAGAGATAATCTGATGGCGAGAGGCAAGCGCAGGAACCCAAGCAACAGAATCCAAGACTACATGGCATCATCGGAGCCCAATTCTCCCACCAAAGCAAACACGGAATATCCAAACACACCAGAAAAGCAAGACCTATTTTCAAAATCATATTTGATCATGATGCTGGAGGACTTCAAGAAAGACATAAAGAACTCCCTTAGAGAACAAGTAGAAGCCTACAGAGAGGAATCGCAAAAATCCCTGAAAGAATTCCAGGAAAACACAATCAAACAGTTGAAGGAATTAAAAATGGAAATAGAAGCAATCAAGAAAGAACACATGGAAACAACCCTGGACATAGAAAATCAAAAGAAAAGACAAGGAGCTGTAGATACAAGCTTCACCAACAGAATTCAAGAGATGGAAGAGAGAATCTCGGAAGCAGAAGATTCCATAGAAATCATTGACTCAACTGTCAAAGATAATGTAAAGCGGAAAAAGCTACTGGTCCAAAACATACAGGAAATCCAGGACTCAATGAGAAGATCAAACCTAAGGATAATAGGTATAGAAGAGAGTGAAGACTCCCAGCTCAAAGGACCAGTAAATATCTTCAACAAAATCATAGAAGAAAACTTCCCTAACCTAAAAAAAGAGATACCCATAGGCATACAAGAAGCCTACAGAACTCCAAATAGATTGGACCAGAAAAGAAACACCTCCCGTCACATAATTGTCAAAACACCAAACGCACAAAATAAAGAAAGAATATTAAAAGCAGTAAGGGAAAAAGGTCAAGTAACATATAAAGGCAGACCTATCAGAATCACACCAGACTTTTCGCCAGAAACTATGAAGGCCAGAAGATCCTGGACAGATGTCATACAGACCCTAAGAGAACACAAATGCCAGCCCAGGTTACTGTATCCTGCAAAACTCTCAATTAACATAGATGGAGAAACCAAGATATTCCATGACAAAACCAAATTTACACAATATCTTTCTACAAGTCCAGCACTACAAAGGATAATAAAGGGTAAAGCCCAACATAAGGAGGCAAGCTATACCCTAGAAGCAAGAAACTAATCATCTTGGCAACAAAACAAAGAGAATGAAAGCACACAAACATAACCTCACTTCCAAATATGAATATAACGGGAAGCAATAATCACTATTCCTTAATATCTCTCAATATCAATGGCCTCAACTCCCCAATAAAAAGACATAGATTAACAAACTGGATACGCAACGAGGACCCTGCATTCTGCTGCCTACAGGAAACACACCTCAGAGACAAAGACAGACATTACCTCAGAGTGAAAGGCTGGAAAACAATTTTCCAAGCAAATGGTCAGAAGAAGCAAGCTGGAGTAGCCATTCTAATATCAAATAAAATCAATTTTCAACTAAAAGTCATCAAAAAAGATAAGGAAGGACACTTCATATTCATCAAAGGAAAAATCCACCAAGATGAACTCTCAATCCTAAATATCTATGCCCGAAATACAAGGGCACCTACATACGTAAAAGAAACCTTACTAAAGCTCAAAACACACATTGCACCTCACACAATAATAGTGGGAGATTTCAACACCCCACTCTCATCAATGGACAGATCATGGAAACAGAAATTAAACAGAGATGTAGACAGACTAAGAGAAGTCATGAGCCAAATGGACTTAACGGATATTTATAGAACATTCTATCCTAAAGCAAAAGGATATACCTTCTTCTCAGCTCCTCATGGTACTTTCTCCAAAATTGACCATATAATTGGTCAAAAAACGGGCCTCAACAGGTACAGAAATATAGAAATAATCCCATGCGTGCTATCGGACCACCACGGCCTAAAACTGGTCTTCAATAACAATAAGGGAAGAATGCCCACATATACGTGGAAATTGAACAATGCTCTACTCAATGATAACCTGGTCAAGGAAGAAATAAAGAAAGAAATTAAAAACTTTTTAGAATTTAATGAAAATGAAGGTACAACATACCCAAACTTATGGGACACAATGAAAGCTGTGCTAAGAGGAAAACTCATAGCGCTGAGTGCCTGCAGAAAGAAACAGGAAAGAGCATATGTCAGCAGCTTGACAGCACACCTAAAAGCTCTAGAACAAAAAGAAGCAAATACACCCAGGAGGAGTAGAAGGCAGGAAATAATCAAACTCAGAGCTGAAATCAACCAAGTAGAAACAAAAAGGACCATAGAAAGAATCAACAGAACCAAAAGTTGGTTCTTTGAGAAAATCAACAAGATAGATAAACCCTTAGCCAGACTAACGAGAGGACACAGAGAGTGCGTCCAAATTAACAAAATCAGAAATGAAAAGGGAGACATAACTACAGATTCAGAGGAAATTCAAAAAATCATCAGATCTTACTATAAAAACCTATATTCAACAAAATTTGAAAATCTTCAGGAAATGGACAATTTCCTAGACAGATACCAGGTATCGAAGATAAAGCAGGAACAGATAAACCAGTTAAACAACCCCATAACTCCTAAGGAAATAGAAGCAGTCATTAAAGGTCTCCCAACCAAAAAGAGCCCAGGTCCAGATGGGTTTAGTGCAGAATTCTATCAAACCTTCATAGAAGACCTCATACCAATATTATCCAAACTATTCCACAAAATTGAAACAGATGGAGCCCTACCGAATTCCTTCTACGAAGCTACAATTACTCTTATACCTAAACCACACAAAGACACAACAAAGAAAGAGAACTTCAGACCAATTTCCCTTATGAATATCGACGCAAAAATACTCAATAAAATTCTGGCAAACCGAATTCAAGAGCAGATCAAAACAATCATCCACCATGATCAAGTAGGCTTCATCCCAGGCATGCAGGGATGGTTTAATATACAGAAAACCATCAACGTGATCCATCATATAAACAAACTGAAAGAACAGAACCACATGATCATTTCATTAGATGCTGAGAAAGCATTTGACAAAATTCAACACCCCTTCATGATAAAAGTCCTGGAAAGAATAGGAATTCAAGGCCCATACCTAAACATAGTAAAAGCCATATACAGCAAACCAGTTGCTAACATTAAACTAAATGGAGAGAAACTTGAAGCAATCCCACTAAAATCAGGGACTAGACAAGGCTGCCCACTCGCTCCCTACTTATTCAATATAGTTCTTGAAGTTCTAGCCAGAGCAATCAGACAACAAAAGGAGATCAAAGGGATACAGATCGGAAAAGAAGAGGTCAAAATATCACTATTTGCAGATGACATGATAGTATATTTAAGTGATCCCAAAAGTTCCACCAGAGAACTACTAAAGCTGATAAACAACTTCAGCAAAGTGGCTGGGTATAAAATTAACTCAAATAAATCAGTTGCCTTCCTCTATACAAAAGAGAAACAAGCCGAGAAAGAAATTAGGGAAACGACACCCTTCATAATAGACCCAAATAATATAAAGTACCTCGGTGTGACTTTAACCAAGCAAGTAAAAGATCTGTACAATAAGAACTTCAAGACACTGAAGAAAGAAATTGAAGAAGACCTCAGAAGATGGAAAGATCTCCCATGCTCATGGATTGGCAGGATTAATATAGTAAAAATGGCCATTTTACCAAAAGCAATCTACAAATTCAATGCAATCCCCATCAAAATACCAATCCAATTCTTCAAAGAGTTAAACAGAACAATTTGCAAATTCATCTGGAATAACAAAAAACCCAGGATAGCTAAAGCTATCCTTAACAATAAAAGGACGTCAGGGGGAATCACTATCCCTGACCTCAAGCAGTATTACAGAGCAATAGTGATAAAAACTGCATGGTATTGGTACAGAGACAGACAGATAGACCAATGGAATAGAATTGAAGACCCAGAAATGAACCCACACACCTATGGTCACTTGATTTTTGACAAAGGAGCCAAAACCATCCAATGGAAAAAAGATAGCATTTTCAGCAAATGGTGCTGGTTCAACTGGAGGGCAACATGTAGAAGAATGCAGATCGATCCATGCTTATCACCCTGTACAAAGCTTAAGTCCAAGTGGATCAAGGACCTCCACATCAAACCAGACACACTCAAACTAATAGAAGAAAAACTAGGGAAGCATCTGGAACACATGGGCACTGGAAAAAATTTCCTGAACAAAACACCAATGGCTTATGCTCTAAGATCAAGAATCGACAAATGGGATCTAATAAAACTGCAAAGCTTCTGTAAGGCAAAGGACACTGTGGTTAGGAAAAAACGGCAACCAACAGATTGGGAAAAGATCTTTACCAATCCTACAAGAGATAGAGGCCTTATATCCAAAATATACAAAGAACTCAAGAAGTTAGACCGCAGGGAAACAAATAACCCTATAAAAAAATGGGGTTCAGAGCTAAACAAACAATTCACAGCTGAGGAATGCCGAATGGCTGAGAAACACCTAAAGAAATGTTCAACATCTTTAGTCATAAGGGAAATGCAAATCAAAACAACCCTGAGATTTCACCTCACACCAGTGCGAATGGCTAAGATCAAAAACTCAGGTGACAGCAGATGCTGGCGAGGATGTGGAGAAAGAGGAACACTCCTCCATTGTTGGTGGGATTGCAGACTGGTAAAACCATTCTGGAAATCAGTCTGGAGGTTCCTCAGAAAATTGGACATTGAACTGCCTGAGGATCCAGCTATACCTCTCTTGGGCATATACCCAAAAGATGCCTCAACATATAAAAGAGACACGTGCTCCACTATGTTCATCGCAGCCTTATTTATAATAGCCAGAAAATGGAAAGAACCCAGATGCCCTTCAACAGAGGAATGGATACAGAAAATGTGGTACATCTACACAACGGAATATTACTCAGCTATCAAAAACAACGAGTTTATGAAATTCGTAGGCAAATGGTTGGACCTGGAAAATATCATCCTGAGTGAGCTAACCCAATCACAGAAAGACATACATGGTATGCACTCATTGATAAGTGGTTATTAGCCCAAATGCTTGAATTACCCTAGATCCCTAGAACAAACGAAACTCAAGACGGATGATCAAAATGTGAATGCTTCACTCCTTCTTTAAATGAGGAAAAAGAATACCCTTGGCAGGGAAGAGAGAGGCAAAGATTAAAACAGAGACTGAAGGAACACCCATTCAGAGCCTGTCCCACATTTGGCCCATACATATACAGCCACCCAATTAGACAAGATGGACGAAGCAAAGAAGTGCAGACCGACAGGAGCCGGATGTAGATCGCTCCTGAGAGACATAGCCAGAATACAGCAAATACAGAGGAGAATGCCAGCAGCAAACCACTGAACTGAGAATAGGTCCCCTATTGAAGGAATCATAGAAAGAACTGGAAGAGCGTGAAGGGGCTCGAGACCCCAAAAGTACAACAATGCCAAGCAACCAGAGCTTCCAGGGACTAAGCCACTACCTAAAGACTATACATGGACTGACCCTGGACGCTGACCCCATAGGTAGCAATGAATATCCTAGTAAGAGCACCAGTGGAAGGGGAAGCCCTGGGTCCTGCTAAGACTGAACCCCCAGTGAACTAGTCTATGGGGGGAGGGCAGCAATGGTGGGAGGGTTGGGAGGGGAACACCCATAAGGAAGGGGAGGGGGGAGGGGGATGTTTGCCCGGAAACCGGGAAAGGGAATAACACTCGAAATGTATATAAGAAATACTCAAGTTAATAAAAAAAAACCATAAAAAAAAGAGTAATTGTGGCTGCATAGAAGTAATTCAGTAGCTCTCCTTCTGTTTCAATTTTGCAGAATATTTAGATAGAATTGGTATGATCTCTTCTATGAACATCTGATATATTTCTGCACTGAACCCATCTAGACCTGGGCTCTTTTTTGATGGGAGTCTTTTAATGACTTCTTCTATTTCTTAAGGAGTTATGTGGTTGTTTAAATGGTTTATCTGTTCCTGATTTAACTTAGGTACCTGCAATCTGTCTAGGAAATTGTACAATTCCAGCAGATTTTCAAGTTTTGTTGAATATAGGATTTCTTAGCAAGATCTGATGATTTTTTTTGAATTTCCTCTGATTCTGCAGTTATATCTCCCTTTACATTTCTGATTTTGTTATTTTGCACACATTCTCTGTGTCCTCTGGTCAGTCTGGCTAAGGGTTTCTCGATCTTGTTGATTTTCTCAAAGAACCAACTTTTAGTTCTGTTGATTCTTTGTAGGGTCTTTTTTGTTTCTACTGTGTTGATTTCAGCTCTGAGTGTGATTATTTCCTGCCTTCTACTCCTCCTGGGTGTATTTGTTTCTTTTTGTTCTAGGGCTTTTAGGTGTGCTGTCAAGCTGCTGATATATGCTCTCTCCTGTTTCTTTCTGCAGGCACTTAGAGCTATGAGTTTTCCTCTTAGCTCAGCTTTCACTGTGTCCCATAAGTTTGGGTATATTGTACCTTCATTTTCATTAAATTCTAAGAAGTCCTTAATTTCTTTCTTTATTTGTTCCTTGACCAGGTTATCATTGAGTAGAGCATTGTTCAACTTCCATGTATGTGTGTGTGTTCTTTCCTTGTTGTTATTGAAACCCAGCTTTAGCTTGTGGCTGTCTGATAGGATGCATGGGATTTTTTATATTTTTCTGTATCAGTCGTGACCTGTTTTATCACCGATTATATGGTCAATTTTGGAGAAATTACCATGAGCTGGTGAGAAAAAAGTATATCCTTTTGATTTACGATGATCTGTAAATATCTGTTAAGTCCATTTAATTCTTGACTTCTCTTAGTCTGTCTATGTCTCTGTTTAATTTCTGTTTCCATGACCTGTACATTGATGAGAGTGTGGTATTGAAATCTCCTACCATTATTGTGTGAGGTGCAATGTGTGATTTGAACTTTAGTAAGGTTTCTTTTATGTATGTAGGTACCCTTGCATTTGGAGCATAGATATTTAGGATTGAGAGTTAATTTACGTGCATTTTTTCCCTTGATGAATATGAAGTTTTCTTCCTTATCTTTTTTAATATCTTTTGGTTGAAAGTCATTTTATTTGATATTAGAATGGCAACTCCAGATTGTTTCTTTGGGCCTTTGCTTGGAAAATTGATTTCGTTTCTTTCACTCTGAGGTAGTGTCTGTCTTTGTCTCTGAGTTGTGTTTCCTGCACGCAGCAAAAGGCTGGGTCCTCTTTATGTATCCGTTCTGTTATTCTGTGTTTTTTTTTTTTTTCATCTTATTAACTTGAGTATTCCTTATTTACATTTTGATTGTTATTCCCCTTTCTGGTTTTCCGACCAACTTCTCCCAAACCCCTACCCCTCACCTTCTCTATTGCTGTTCCCCTCCCCATCCTGCCTCCATTACCGGCCTCCCCCCAAAATCACATTCACTGGGCGTTTAGTCTTGGCAGGAACAAGGGCTTCCCCTTCCACTGTTTCTCTTATTAGGCTATTCATGGCTACCTATGCTGTTAGAGCCCGGGGTCACTCTATGTATAGTCTTTGGGAAGTGGCTTATTCACTGGAAGCTCTGGTTGGTTGGCATTTTTGTTCATATTGGGTCTCAAGTCCCTTCAAGCTCTTTCAGTCCTTTGCTGATTCCTTCAACGGGGGTCCCGTTCTCAGTTCAGTGGTTTAATGATGGCATTCACCTATGTATTTGCTGTATTCTGACTGTGTCTCTCAGAAGATATCTACATCTGGTTCCTGTCAGCCTGCATTTCCTTGCTTCATCCATCTTATCTAGTTTGGTGGCTGTATATGCAGGGTCCACATGTGGCGCAGGCTCTGAATCTGTGTTCCTTTTGCCTCTGTTCTAAACTTTGCTTCCCTCTTCCCTCCCAAGGTTTTTCTTGTTCTCCTTTTGAAGAAAGGGTGAGGCATTCACATTTTGGTCATCCTTCTTGTGTTTCACGATTTCAGTGCATCCAGGGTAATTCCAGCGTTTGGGCAAATAACCCCTTGTCAATGAGGACATACCATGTGTGTTTTTCTGTGATTGGGTTAACTCACTCAGGATGATATTTTCCAGTTCAATCCATTTGCCTATGAATTTCATAAAGTCATTGTTTTTGATAGCTGAGTGGTATGCCATTGTGTAGCTATACCACATTTTCTGTATCCACTCCTCTGTTGAAGGGCATCTGGGTTCTTTCCAGTTTCTGGCTATTATAACTAAGGCTGCTATGAACATAGTGGAGCATGTGTCTTTGTTATAACTTGGGGCATGTTTTGGGTGTAAGCCCAAGAGTGGTTTAGCTGGGTCCACAGGTAGTTCAATGTTCAATTTTCTGCAGAACCTCCAGACTGTTTTCCAGAATGGTTGTACCGGTCTGCAATCCCACCAACAATGGAGGAGTGTTCCTCTTTCTCCACTTCCTTGCCAGCATTTGCTGTCACCTGAGTTTTTGAACCTTGCCTTTCTCACTGGTATGAGGTGAAATCTCAGGGTTGTTTTGATTTGCATTTCCCTTATGACTAAATATGTTGAACATTTCTTAAGTGTTTCTCAGGCATTCAGCATTCCTCAGCTGTGAATTCTTAGTTTAGCTCTCAACCCCATTTTTTTTTTTTTTTTTTTTTTTGCAATCAGCAAGAGGGTTTATTGGAAAACACAGGTACCTGCGGGCACACAGTCTCTTCGGAGGACTTGCGCGCCCAGCAGCTCCAGCATGGGGCTTTTATAGGGATTGGGGAAGCAGAAGCGGGCGTACAGAAGCAGATGCATAGTTATGGTCAACCCCATTTTTTAAGAGGGTTATTTGTCTCCCTGTGGTCGAACTTCTTGAGTTCTTTGTATATTTTGGATATAAGGCCTCTATCTGTTGTAGGATTGGTAAAGATCTTTTCCCAATCTGTTGGTTACTGTTTTTGTCCTAACAACAATGTCCTTTGCCTTACAGAAGCTTTGCAGTTTTATGAGATCCCATTTGTTGATTCTTGATATAAGAGCATATGCCATTGGTGTTTTTTGTTATGTTTTATTTACTTATTTATATATATATATATATATATATATATATATATTTATTTATTTATTTATTTATTTTGGCTAGAGGTATTTTTATTCATAGATCCAAAGAACCCATATACACTTACATCAGTACTTTCATTTGACACTGACCTCTAGAGGATTCTTTTTGTACTTCACCATATTTTCTTTCTTTCCCACCCCAGTGACCAAATTTCGCATATTAATTATCCATCCTTTACAATGGGTTTCATTAATTTGGTTTAAATTTCTTTTATTAAATAATAGATGACTACTCCAGCTTCTTTCTTCTGTTTGGTTGCTTGGAAAAATTTTTCCAGCCCTTTACTCTGAGAAATTGCCTATGTTTATTTCGAAGGTATGAATTGTGTATGCCTCAGAACGATATAGCCTTTTATAGTACCCATTCTGTTACTCTATTTTTTAAGTTTGGGAAATGAATCTGTTGATATTGAAAGTCATTAATGACCAGATATTATTATTTCCTGTTATTTTTATGTTGTTGTTACTGGTGGTAGTAGTAGCTGTGGTGGTGGAACAGAGGGACAGTGTCTGTGCATGCATGTTCTTTCCTTTTTCGTTTCTTTTGCTGTATGTGTGAATAGATATTTTTTGAATTTGGATTTCACTTGATATATCTTGTTTTTCTCCAGTATATTATTGGTAGAACATTTTGTTGAATATAGTAATCTATGTTGGAACCTGTTTTATTGTGGTTGAAAGATGTCTGACCAAGATCTTCTACCTTTTAGAGTGTTTGTTATGAAGATAAGTGAAATTCTGATTATTCTGCCTATCAGAATCTGAGATGGATGTCCATTTCCCCCTTCTGCTTTAAATATTTTCTCTTTTTTCTGTAGATTTTGTATTTTTATTTTTTTTTAATTTTCATTATTATGGGCCCTGAAATTTTTCTCTCCTATCTCAGTGTAATTGCTATTTGATGAGGTCTTTTACTTTTATAGGCTTCACTCTCTTTAGATTGGGAGAATCTTCTTTGATGATTTTGTCGAGAATATTATCTGAAACTTGGAACTCCTTCACCATCTTCTATTTCTCTTATTCTTGGATTACATCATTTCATAGTATGATATATCTCATCTGTGGTTTGGATCATGAATTTTTTAGATTCACCATTTTCTTTAACCAGAATATCAATTTCTTCTATTGTAAGATCTATGCATGAGGTGCTCTCTTCCATTTACTATATTCTGTTGCCTATGATTGCTTCTGTTTTTCGTATTCTATTCCTTAGGGTTTCCAATTTCAAGGATTTCTACTTCCAGGTACCAAAGAATTTTACTCACTTTCTTGACATGCTTAACTGTGCTTTTGTTGTTCTTGTTTTGTTTGGGTTTTTTTCTTTTCGCTGAATATCTTTCAGAGATTTATTTGTTTCCTCCTTAAAGACCTCTTTTTCTTTGGTTGTATTTTACTATATTTCTTGAAGAAGTTATTCATTTCCTATTTAAAGGTATCTATCATCTTTACATGATTGGAATATGTATTTTTTTTTATTTTAGGACCTCTAATCCTTGCTGTATTGCAGTACGTATCTTGGGAGGTGTCATATGTCCTTGCTTTTAGTGGATTTTGTTATTTCAAGGGTCTTCAGCCATCTGGATAGTTTTGGTCTATGGATGTTCTTATTGTAGTGGGTATTGGGTAGGGAATAGACTTTGTTTTCCAGGTGTGGGAGGCATCTGATGGTATCCCTTGGATCTCTGTTTCCAGACCTCCAGTTCTGTATGTTTCTGGAGCCTTAGATCAGATGAAAATGGATAGGAAGTTGGCAGGAGAGTGGCAATCTTCCTGGGTTAGCAGGCTGCTAAGTGCAACTCTGTTTGATCCACAGGGCTCAGAGACCAGGGGAGATGGGTTGGTCAAGGGAAAGTTACATTGTGTGTCTAGAATCTGATGAATGAACCGAAGAGTTTTGTGTTTTCTTCATTGTTTGTTTCCATTTGTAGGTCTTGGTGTGTTTTATCCCATTCTATCACCTTTTAAAATTTATTTTCCTTTTTGCTTTATGTGTTTCATTTATTTCCTCCCTAAGAGCTTCTACTTGTTTGAATGTGGTATTCTTAAAGGCCTCTGTCATTTTCATGCAATGCTATTTTAGGTCTGAGTTGTTCTCTACAGGCGTTTTGGGGAATCCAGAGTAGGAGATCTGGGTTCTGATAATGCCAATTTATATTGGCTTCTGCAGCTTATGTTCTTGAACTTGTCTTTCATCTTCTGTTCATATCTGCTGTTAATTAGCCTCTTTTTCTGATACTGTAGTAGGGTTCTTTGGAGAGACGTCAAGTTGTTTGACTTTTGGTTGAGCAGGTTTCCTGGGAGTCAAGCATTGCTGTCTCTGGCTAGGTCTGCCCTCCAGTATCCCGATGTTCATATATCCCTTGTTAAAGCAGACAATCTGAGATCCAGATTGGTTTGGAACCCCAGGGCATGCAAAATGATCTGCCATAGTTTCAGGTGGAGGTGCAGATTGGAGGGACAATGGGGCTGAGAAAGAGCAGGATAGATCCCACATGTCCTGAGATCTGTGTGGGTATTCCCCATAAGGGTCTTACCTAACTTCTTAGGTATGGAAAACTTACTGTTACACATTTAGGGTGTCAAGAGTTGGAACCACACACTTCTTTCATAAGTCCAGACAGTATAGTTCATTCATGTGTATAATTTTTATAGAATATTGAGTTTATGTTTTTCGTATTCCATATTACTCTTGTTTAGGCTATGGGTAATGAAGCTTGGAAGGGCATATAGGACTGTTTATTGTAAGGTGAGTTTTATGGAATAAAGATTTTCATGGAATAATTTGTAAGAATCATATGCAAACCTGTGCATCTATGTACTTTTAGTGTTACTGTAGTAATATGTCATGTAATTTATGGTGCATTGTGTGAAATATCCTATTTGTAATCAAGTAATAAACAATAAGACTTAGTTTTAATAAATTTAGTGAAACGTTTATTTCCATCATAAATCATGGTAATTATAATTGACAGAGATGCTCTTCCATTGCAATGAAGATGCTGAAGTTATATTTATTGGTGCATGGATGTACAATGGACCTCAAAGAGCCTTGCAAATATCTGTGCTTAATCAATAAGATCTTTGTAATTGCATGTCTCAGTCATAAAATAGGAAGCCTTTTTATCCATGTAGAAGGTTGAGTTCAGATACCCATAACTTCTTCAATGTTTGAATATATCTTACCTCAGTAATATATCAAACTAAGGTTCAAGTGATTGAAGAAGAAAAAAAAAACAGCATTTATGGGAAACAAGCAGCACAGGATCATTTTTTCTAATAAATGATATCAAACATTTAATGAAAACACAACACAAATGTTTCTAATATTATTCTAAAAAAGACATCGAATAGAGGCTATTATATGTTCCACATGGAATCAAATATCTATTCCAACAATAAATAAAGGAACAAAAAACTAGAAGGAAACTATGAAATATTCCTGTTGAACATGGTATAAATTTTTATTTTATATATGCATCAGATGTATACTTTAAGATTTCTATACAAGAGAATAAGTTAAACAAACAATGAAACCAAAAGTTTTCTTGACAATCAGGAAGGACACGGTGCTATGTGGTGTATAGACTTTCCATCATATCATTTTTTTTATTAACTTGAGTATTTCTTATATACATTTCGAGTGTTATTCCCTTTCCCGGTTTCCGGGCAAACATCCCCCTCTCCCCTCCCCTTCCTTATGGGTGTTCCCCTCCCAACCCTCCCGCCATTGCCGCCCTCCCCCCCATAGTCTAGTTCACTGGGGGTTCAGTCTTAGCAGGACCCAGGGCTTCCCCTTCAACTGGTGCTCTTACTAGGATATTCATTGCTACCTATGGGGTCAGAGTCCAGGGTCAGTCCATGTATAGTCTTTAGGTAGTGGCTTAGTCCCTTGAAGCTCTGGTTGCTTGACATTGTTGTACATATGGGGTCTCGAGCCCCTTCAAGCTCTTCCAGTTCTTTCTCTGATTCCTTCAATGGGGGAACCTATTCTCAGTTCAGTGGTTTGCTGCTGGCATTCGCCTCTGTATTTGCTGTATTCTGGCTGTGTCTCTCAGGAGCGATCTACATCCTGTTCCTCTCGGTCTGCACTTCTTTGCTTCATCCATCTTGTCTAATTGGGTGGCTATATATGTATGGGCCACATGTGGGGCAGGCTCTGAATGGGTGTTCCTTCATTCTCTGTTTTAATCTTTGCCTCTCCCTTCCCTGCCAAGGGTATTCTTTTTCCTCATTTAAAGAAGGAGTGAAGCATTCACATCTTGATCATCCGTCTTGAGTTTCATTTGCTCTAGGGATCTAGGGTAATTCAAACATTTGGGCTAATAGCCACTTATCAATGAGTGCATACCATGTATGTCTTACTGTGATTGGGTTAGCTCACTCAGGATGATATTTTCCAGTTCCAACCATTTGCCTACGAATTTCATAAACTCGTTGTTTTTGATAGCTGAGTAATATTCCATTGTGTAGATGTACCACATTTTCTGTATCCATTCCTCTGTTGAGGGGCATCTGGGTTCTTTCCAGTTTCTGGCTAGTATATATAAGGCTGCGATGAACATAGTGGAGCACGTGTCTCTTTTATATATTGAGGCAACTTTTGGGTATATGCCCAAGAGAGGTATAGCTGGATCCTCAGGCAGTTCAATGTCCAATTTTCTGAGGAACCTCCAGACTGATTTCCAGATTGGTTTTACCAGTCTGCAATCCCACCAACAATGGAGGAGTGTTCCTCTTTCTCCACATCCTCGCCAGCATCTGCTGTCACCTGACTTTTTGATCTTAGCCATTCTCACTGGTGTGAGGTGAAATCTCAGGGTTGTTTTGATTTGCATTTCCCTTATGACTAAAGATGTTGAACATTTCTTTAGGTGTTTCTCAGCCATTCGGCATTCTTCAGCTATGAATTGTTTGTTTAACTCTGAACCCCATTTTTTAATAGGGTTATTTGTTTCCCTGCGGTCTAACTTCTTGAGTTCTTTGTATATTTTGGATATAAGGCCTCTATCTGTTGTAGGATTGGTAAAGATCTTTTCCCAATCTGTTGGTTGCCATTTTGTCCTAACCACAGTGTCCTTTGCCTTACAGAAGCTTTACAGTTTTATGAGATCCCATTTGTCGATTCTTGATCTTAGAGCGTAAGCCATTGGTGTTTTGTTCAGGAAATTTTTTCCAGTGCCCATGTGTTCCAGATGCTTCCCTAGTTTTTCTTCTATTAGTTTGAGTGTGTCTGGTTTGATGTGGAGGTCCTTGATCCACTTGGACTTAAGCTTTGTACAGGGTGATAAGCATGGATTCTTCTACATGTTGACCTCCAGTTGAACCAGCACCATTTGCTGAAAATGCTATCTTTTTTCCGTTGGATGGTTTTGGCTCCTTTGTCAAAAATCAAGTGACCATAGGTGTGTGGGTTCATTTCTGGGTCATCAATTCTATTCCATTGGTCGATCTGTCTGTCTCTGTAAAAATACCATGCAGTTTTTATCACTATTGCTCTGTAATACTGCTTGAGTTCAGGGATAGTGATTCCCCCTGAAGTCCTTTTATTGTTGAGGAGAGCTTTAGCTATCCTGGGTTTTTTGTTATTCCAGATGAATTTGCAAATTGTTCTGTTTAACTCATGAAGAATTGGATTGGTATTTTGATGGGGATTGCATTGAATCTGTAGATTGCTTTTGGTAAAATGGCCATTTTTACTATATTAATCCTGCCAATCCATGAAGATGGGAGATCTTTCCATCTTCTGAGGTCTTCTTCAATTTCTTTCCTCAGTGTCTTGAATTTCTTATTGTACAGATCTTTACTTGCTTGGTTAAAGTCACACCGAGGTACTTTATATTATTTGGGTCTATTATGAAGGGTGTCTTTCCCTAAATTCATTCTCGGCTTGTTTCTCTTTTGTATGGAGGAAGGCAACTGATTTATTGAGTTAATTTTATACCCAGCCACTTTGCTGAAGTTGTTTATCAGCTTTAGTAGTTCTCTGGTGGAACTTTTGGGATCACTTAAATATACTATCATATCATCTGCAAATAGTGATATTTTGACCTCTTCTTTTCCGATCTGTATCCCCTTGATCTCCTTTTGTTGTCTGATTACTCTGGCTAGAACTTCAAAAACTATATTGAATAAGTAGGGAGCGAGTGGGCAGCCTTGTCTAGTCCCTGATTTTAGTGGGATTGCTTCAAGTTTCTCTCCATTTAGTTTAATGTTAGCAACTGGTTTGCTGTATATGGCTTTTACTATGTTTAGGTATGGGCCTTGAATTCCTATTCTTTCCAGGACTTTTATCATGAAGGGGTGTTGAATTTTGTCAAATGCTTTTTCAGCATCTAATGAAATGATCATGTGGTTCTGTTCTTTCAGTTTGTTTATATAATGGATCACGTTGATGGTTTTCCGTATATTAAACCATCCCTGCATGCCTGGGATGAAGCCTACTTGATCATGGTGGATGATTGTTTTGATGTGCTCTTGAATTCGGTTTGCCAGAATTTTATTGAGTATTTTTCCATCGATATTCATAAGGGAAATTGGTCTGAAGTTCTCTTTCTTTGTTGTGTCTTTGTGTGGTTTAGGTATAAGAGTAATTGTGGCTTCGTAGAAGGTATTTGGTAGTTATCCATCTGTTTCAATTTTGTGGAATAGTTTGGTTAATATTGGTATGAGGTCTTCTATGAAGGTGATAGAATTCTGCACTAAACCCGTCTGGACCTGGGCTCTTTTTGGTTGGGAGACTTTAATGACTGCTTCTATTTCCTTAGGAGTTATGTGGTTGTTTAACTGTTCCTGATTTAACTTTGATACCTGGTATCTGTCTAGGAAATTGTCCATTTCCTGAAGATTTTCAAGTTTTGTTGAATATAGGTTTTTATAGTAAGATCTGATGATTTTTTGAATTTCCTCTGAATCTGTAGTTATGTCTCCCTTTTCATTTCTGATTTTGTTAATTTGGATGCACTCTCTGTGTCCTCTCGTTAGTCTGGCTAAAGGTTCATCTATCTCGTTGATTTTCTCAAAGAACCAACTTTTGGTTCTGTTGATTCTTTCTATGGTCCTTTTTGTTTCTACTTGGATGATTTCAGCTCTGAGTATGATTATTTCCTGCCTTCTACTCCTCCTGGGTGTATTTCCTTCTTTTTGTTCTAGAGCTTTTAGGTGTGCTGTCAAGCTGCTGACATATGCTCTTTCCTGTTTCTTTCTGCAGTCACTCAGCGCTATGAGTTTTCCTCTTAGCACAGCTTTCATTGTGTCCCATAAGTTTGGTTATGTTGTACCTTCATTTTCATTAAATTCTAAAAAGTTTTTAATTTCTTTCTTTATTTCTTCCTTGACCAGGTTATCATTGAGTAGAGCATTGTTCAATTTCCACGTATATGTGGGCATTCTTCCCTTATTGTTATTGAAGACCAGTTTTAGGCCGTGGTGGTCCGATAGCACGCATGGGATTATTTCTATCTTTCTGTACCTGTTGAGGCCCGTTTTTTGACCAATTATATGGTCAATTTTGGAGAAAGTACCATGAGGAGCTGAGAAGAAGTTATATCCTTTTGCTTTAGGATAGAATGTTCTATAAATATCCGTTAAGTCCATTTGGCTCATGACTTCTCTTAGTCTGTCGACATCACTGTTTAATTTCTGTTTCCATGATCTGTCCATTGATGAGAGTGGGGTGTTAAAATCTCCCCCTATTATTGTGTGAGGTGCAATGTGTGTTTTGAGCTTTAGTAAGGTTTCTTTTACGTATGTAGGTGCCCTTGTATTTGGGGCATAGATATTTAGGATTGAGAGTTCATCTTGGTGGATTTTTCCTTTGATGAATATGAAGTGTCCTTCCTTATCTTTTTTGATGACTTTTAGTTGAAAATTGATTTTATTTGATATTAGAATGGCTACTCCAGCTTGCTTCTTCTGACCATTTGCTTAGAAAATTGTTTTCCAGCCTTTCACTCTGAGGTAATGTCTGTCTTTGTCTCTGAGGTGTGTTTCCTGTAGGCAGCAAAATGCAGGGTCCTCGTTGCGTATCCAGTTTGTTAATCTATGTCTTTTTATTGGGGAGCTGAGGCCATTGATGTTGAGAGATATTAAGGAATAGTGATTATTGCTTCCCATTATATTCATATTTGGATGTGAGGTTATGTTTGTGTGCTTTCATTCTCTTTGTTTTGTTGCCAAGACGATTAGTTTCTTGCTTCTTCTAGGGTATAGCTTGCCTTCCTCATGTTGGGCTTTACCATTTATTATCCTTTGTAGTGCTGGATTTGTAGAAAGATATTGTGTAAATTTGGTTTTGTCATGGAATATCTTGTTTTCTCCATCTATGTTAATTGAGAGTTTTGCAGGATACAGTAACCTGGGCTGGCATTTGTGTTCTCTTAGGGTCTGTATGACATCAGTCCAGGATCTTCTGGTCTTCATAGTTTCTGGCGAGAAGTCTGGTGTGATTCTGATAGGTCTGCCTTTATATGTTATTGACCTTTTTCCCTTACTGCTTTTAATATTCTTTCTTTATTTTGTGCGTTTGGTGTTTTGACTATTATGTGACGGGAGGTGTTTCTTTTCTGGTCCAATCTATTTGGAGTTCTGTAGGCTTCTTGTATGCCTATTTGTATCTCTTTTTTTAGGTTATGGAAGTTTTCTTCTATGATTTTGTTGAAGATATTTACTGGTCCTTTGAGCTGGGAGTCTTCACTCTCGTCTATACCTTATTATCCTTAGGTTTGATCTCCTCATTGAGTCCTGGATTTCCTGTATGTTTTGGACCAGTAGCTTTTTCCACTTTACATTATCTTTGACAGTTGAGTCAATGATTTCGATGGAATCTTCTGCTCCTGAGATTCTCTCTTCCATCTCTTGTATTCTGTTGGTGAAGCTCGTATCTACAGCTCCTTGTCTCTTCTTTTGGTTTTCTATATCCAGGGTTGTTTCCATGTGTTCTGTCTTGATTGCTTCTATTTCCATTTTTAATTCCTTCAACTCTTTGATTGTGTTTTCCTGTAATTCTTTCAGGGATTTTTGCGATTCTTTCAGGGATTTTTGCGATTCCTCTCTGTAGGCTTCTACTTGTTTATTAATGTTTTCCTGTGTTTCCCTAAGGGAGTTCTTCATGTCTTTCTTGAAGTCCTCCAGCATCATGATCAAATATGATTTTGAAACTAGATCTTGCTTTTCTGGTGTGTTTGGATATTCCATGTTTGTTTTGGTGGGAGAATTGGGCTCTGATGATGCCATGTAGTCTTGGTTTCTGTATCTTAGGTTCCTGCACTTGCCTCTCGCCATGAGATTATCTCTAGTGTTACTTTGTTCTGCGCTTTCTGACAGTGGCTAGACTGTCCTATAAGCCTGTGTGTCAGGAGTGCTGTAGACCTGTTTTCCTCTCTTTCAGTCAGTTATGGTGACAGAGTGTTCTGCTTTCGGGCGTGTAGTTTTTCCTCTCTACAGGTCTTCAGCTGTTCCTGTGGGCCTGTGTCTTGAGTTCACCAGGCAGCTTTCTTGCAGCCGAAAAGTTGGTCTTACCTGTGGTCCCGAGGCTCAAGTTTGCTCGGGGGGTGCTGCCCACGGGCTCTCTTCGGCGGCAGCAACCAGGAAGACCTGTGCCGCCCCTTCCAGGAGCTTCAGTGCACCAGGGTTCCAGATGGCCTTTGGTGTTTTCCTCTGGCGTCCGAGATGTGTGTGCAGAGAGCAGTCTCTTCTGGTTTCCCAGGCTTGTCTGCCTCTCTGAAGGTTTAGCTCTCCCTCCCACGGGATTTGGGTTCAGAGAACTGTTTATCTGGTCTGTTTCCTTCAGGTTCCGGCTGTGTCTCAGGCAGGGGTCCTGCCGCTCCTGGGCCCTCCCCCACGGGAGCCCAGAGGCCTTATACAGATTCCTCTTGGGCCAGGGATGTGGGCAGGGGTGGGCAGTTTTGGTGGTCTCTTCCACTCTGCGGCCTCAGGAGTGCCCATCTGACCAGGTGATTGGGTCTCTCTCTTACGGGGTCTGGGAGCAGAGCCCATCATATCATTTTAATAACATGAGCTTTAGGCAAAAATGAAAGAAAGCTCATAACATACTATTTGTGTTGCAAGTAACATAGAGGTTGTCTGCCGAATAAAAAACATGGAACCTTACCTCTCAACTGGATAAAAGCAAATTCAAATTCAGTTTAGGATCTGAAGGTTTTCAACTCTAGGATTTATATAATGAGTAAAGTCTTAATCTCTGTCCAATGTGCATAAGCACAAAATGACTCCAAAAAACTGACACAGCTCAGGATTGTAATCAATAGTACTCGCAATGGAGAAAAGAGTCAGCCTCAATGCATGTTTCCAAATCATTTGACATGACATTATCATCCAGTATAAAAAAAAAGAAAATTTCAACATCAGGACACTTAATTGACCCAAACTGTATGTGTTCAAAATTACTGAAAAAGATATAAACTGAAAAAGGCATAAAACAAGCAAAGTATGAAACAAATTTTTAATCATGGTAACCAAGAAAGTTCAATAAACACTGTTGCAAGACCTTATTATAATCCAGTGAAGTGCCAATCATCTTGAAAGTGGAATTAAGGTCTCCACTTCATTTCTAGTGGGAATAGAATTCAGTGTGTCTTGCTCTTTTTTTTATCTTTATTAACTTCAGTATTTCTTATTTACATTTTGATTGTTATTCCCCTTCCCGGTTACCGGGCCAACATCCCCCAACCCCTCCCCCTCGCCTTCTCTATGGGATTCCCCTCCCCGTCCTCCGCCCATTACCATTCTTCCCCCAACAATCACGTTCACTGGGGGTTCAGTTTTGGCAGGGCCAAGATCTTCCCCTTCCACTTGAGCTCTTACTAGGCTATTTATTGCTATCTATGAGGTTGGAGCCCAGGGTCAGGCCATGTATACACTTTGGGTAGTGACTTAGTCCCTGGAAGCTCTGGATGGTTGGCATTGTTGTTCATATGGGGTCTCGATCCCCTTCAACCTCATCCACTTCTTTCTCTGATTCCTTCAATGGGGGTCCCGATCATGTTCAGTGGTTTGCTGCTGGCATTCACCTATGTCTTTGCTGTATTCTGGATGTGTCTCTTAGGAGAGATCTACATCTGGTTCCTGTTGCTTCCACTTCTTTGCTTCATCCATCTTATATAGCTTGGTGGCTGTATATGTATGGACCACATGTGAGGCAGTCTCTGAATGGGTGTTCCTGCTGCCTCTGTTCCAAGCTTTGCCTCCTTATTCCGTGCCAAGGATATTCTTGTTCCCCTTTTAAAGAAGGAGAGAAGCATTCGCATTATGGTCATCCTTCTTGAGTTTCATATGTTCTGTGCATGTAGGGTAATTTAAGCATTTGGGCAAATACACACTTATTTTTTTTTTGTTCTTTTTTTTTTTTTCGGAGCTGGGGATCGAACCCAGGGCCTTGCGCTTCCTAGGCAAGCGCTCTACCACTGAGCTAAATCCCCAACCCCGCAAATACACACTTATGAATGAGTGCATACCATGTGTGTTTTTCTGTGATGGGATACCTCACTCAGGATGATACTTTCCAATTCCATCTATTTGCCTATGAATTTCATAAAGTCATTGTTTTTGATAGCTGAGGAATATTCCATTGTGTAGATGTACCACGTTTTCTGTAACCATTCCTCTGTTGAAGGACATTTGCGTTCTTTCCAGCTTCTAGCTTTTATAAATAAGGCTGCTATGAACTTAGTGGAGCATGTGTATTTGTTATATGTTGGGGCATCTTTTGGGTATATTCCGAAGAGAGCTATAGCTGGGTCCTCCAGTATTTCAATGTCCAATTTTCTGAGGAACCTCCAGACTGATTTCCAGAATGGTTGTACCTGTCTGCAATCCCACCAACAATGGAGGAATGTTCCTCTTTCTCCACATCCTCTTCAGTATTTGCTGTTACCTGAGTTTTTGATCTTAGCCATTCTCACTGGTGTGAGGTGAAATCTCAGGGTTGTTTTGATTTGCATTTCCCTTATGACTAAAGATGTTGAACATTTATTTAGGTGTTTCTCAGCTATTCGGCATTCCTCAGCTGTAAATTCTTAGTTTAGCTCTGAACCCCATTTTTTAATAGTGTTATTTGTCTCTCTGAGGCCTAACTTCTTGAGCTCTTTGTATGTTTTGGATATAAGTCCTCTATCAGTTGTAGGATTGGTAAAGATCTTTTCCCAATCTGTGGTTGCCGTTTTGTTCTAACAACAGTATCCTTTGCCTTACGGATGCTTTGCAGTTTTATGAGATCACATTTGTTGATTCTTGATCTTAGAGCAGAAGGTATTGGTGTTTTGTTCAGGAAATTTTCTCCAGTGCCCGTGTGCTCGAGATGGTTCCCCACATTTTCTTCTATTACTGTGAGTGTATCTGGTTTGATGTGGAGGTCCTTGACCCACTTGGACTTAAGGTTTGTGAAGAGTGGTATGCATGGATCGATGTGCATTCTTCTACATGCTGACCATCAGTGGAACCACCACCATTTGCTGAAAATGCTATCTTTTTTATATTGGATAGTTTTGGCTCCTTTCTCAAAAATAAAGTGAGCATAGGTGTGGGTTCACTTCTGTGTTTTCACTTCTATTCAACTGGTCTATCTGTCTCTCTCTGTACCAATACCATGCAGCTTTTATCACTATTTCTCTGTAATAGTGCTTGCGTTCAGGGATAGTGATTCCCCCAGAATTCCTTTTATTTTTGAGGATATTTTTAGCTCTCCTGGGTTTTTTTGTTATTCCAGATGAATTTGCAAATTGTTCTGTCTAACTCTATGAAGAATTCGATTGGTATTTTGGTGGGGATTGCATTGAATCTGTAGATGGCTATTATTAATATGACCATTTTTACTATATTAATTCTGCCAATGCATGAGCATTGGAGATCTTTCCATCTTCTGAGGTCTTCTTCAATTTGTTCTTCAGAGGCTTGAAGTTCTTATTGGACAGATCTTTCACTTGCTTGGTTAGAGTCACCCCGAGGTATTTTATATTATTTGGGATAATTATGAAGGCTGTATTTTTCCTAATGTCTTTCTCGGCTTGTTTCTCTTTTGTGTAGGGGAAGGCTACAGATTTATTTAAGTTAATTTTATACCCAGCCGCTTTGCGGAAATTGTTTATCAGGTTTAGTAGTTCTCTAGTGAAACTTTTGGGATCACTTACATATAGTATCATATCATCTGCAAATAGTGATATTTTGACTTCTTTTTTCCAATTTGTATCCCTTTGATGTCCTTTTGTTGTCTGAATTGTGGGGCTAGGACTTTGAGAACTATATTGAATAACTAGGGATAGAGTGGGCAGCCTTGTCTAGTCCCTGATTTTAGTTAGGTTAGATTGCTTCAAGTTTCTCTCCGTTTAATTTAATGTTAGCTACTGGTTTTCCGCATATGGCTTTTACTATGTTTGGTATTGTCTGTGGATTTCTATACTTTCCAGGACTTTTATCATGAAGGTGTATTGAATTTTGTCAAATGATTCTCAGAATCTAAGGAAATGATCATGTGGTTTTGTTGTTTCAGTTTGTTTATATACTGACTTATGGGGATGGTTTTCCGTATATTAACCATCCCTGCATGCCTGGGATGAAGCCACTTGATCATGGTGGATGATTGATTTGATGTGCTCTCAGATTCCGTTTGTCAGAATTTTATTGAGTATTTTCGCGTCGATATTCATGAAGGAAATTGGTCTGAGGTTCTCTTTCTTTGTTGGGTCTTTGTGTGGTTTAGGTATAAGAGTAATTGTGGCTTCATAGAAGGAATTCGGTAGTGCTCCATCTGTTTAAATTTTGTGGAATAGTTTGGATAGTATTGGTATGAGGTCTTCTATGAAGGTCTGATAGAATTCTCCACTGAACTCCTTTTGACCTGGGTGCTTTTTGTTTGGGAGACTTTTAATTACTGCTTCTATTTCTTCAGGAGTTATGGTATTGTTTAAATGGTTTATTTGTTCCTGATTTAACATCAGTACCTGGTATCTGTCTAGGAAATTGTCCATTTCCTGCAGATTTTCATGTTTTGTTGAATATAGGCTTTTTTAGAAGGATCTGATGATTTTTTTGAATTTCCTCTGATTCTGTAGTTATGTCTCCCTTTCATTTCCAATTTTGTTAATTTGGACACATTATCTGTGTTCTCTGTTTAGTCTGGCTAAGGATTTATCTATCTTGTTGATCTTCTCAAAGAACCAATTTTTGGTTCTGCTGATTCTTTGTATGGTCCTTTTTGTTTCAACTTGGTTGATTTCACCTCTGAGTTTAATAATTTCCTGCCTTATACTCTGTGTATTTGCTTCTTTTTGTTCTAGAGCTTTTAGGTCTATTGTCAAGCTGCTGGTATATGTTCTCTCCTGTTTCTTTCTCCAGTTACTAAGAGCTATGAGTTTTCCTCTTAGCACAACTGTCATTGTGTCCCATAATTTTGGGTATGTTGTACCTTCATTTTCATTAAATTCTAAGAAGTCTTTAATTTCTTTCTTCATTTCTCCCTTGACCAGGTTATCATTGAGTAGAGCATTGTTCAACTTCCATGTATGTGTGTGTGTTTTTTCCTTATTGTTATTGAAACCCAGCTTTAGCTTGTGGCTGTCTGATAGGATGCATGGGATTTTTTTATATTTTTCTGTATCAGTCGTGACCTGTTTTATCACCGATTATATGGTCAATTTTGGAGAAATTACCATGAGCTGGTGAGCATTATTCAACTTCCATGTATATGTGGGCATTTTTCCCTTATTGTTATTGAAAACCAGCTTTAGCCTGTGGTGGTCTGATAGGATACATGGGATAATTTCTATCTTGCTGTGTCTGTTGAGGAGTGCTTCATGACCGATTATATGGTCAATTTTGGAGAACATACCATGAAGTGCTGAGAAGAAGGTATATCCTTTTGTTTTAGTATTGAATGTTCTATAAATATCTACTCAGTACATTTGGTTCATGATTTCTCTAAGTCTGTCTATGTCTCTGTTTAATTTCTGTTTCCATGATCTGTCCATTGATGAGAGTGGAGTGTTGAACTCTCCTACTATTATTGTGTGAGGCGCAATGTGTGGTTCGAGCTTTAGTAAGTTTTCCTTTATGTATGTAGGTACCCTTGTAATTGGAGCATAGATATTTAGGATTGAGCGTTCATTTTGTTAGATTTTTCCTTTGATGAATATGAAGTGTCCTTCCTCATCTTTTTTGATGACTTTTAGTTGAAAATCAATTTTATTCGATATTAGAATGGCTACTCCATTGTTTCTTCAGACCATTTGCTTGGAAATTTGTTTTCCAGCCTTTCACTCTGAGGTAGTGTCTGTCTTTGTCTCTGACGTGTGTTTCCTGTAGGTAGCAGAATGCAGGGTCCTCATTGCGTATCCAGTTTGTTAATCTATGTCTTTTTATTGGAGAGTTGAGAACATTGATGTTGAGAGATATTAAGGAATACTGATTATTGCTTCCTGTTATATTCATATTTGGATATGAGGTTATGTTTGTGTGTTTCTCTTCTCTTAGTTTTGCTGCCAAGACAATTAGTTTCTTGCTTTTTCGAGGGTTTACCTTGCCTCCTTATGTTGGGCTTTATGATTTATTATTCCTTGTAGTGCTGGATTTGTAGAAAGATATTGTGTAAATTTGGTCTTGTCATGGAATATCTTGGTTTCTCCATCTAAATTAATTGAAAGTTTTGAAGGATACAGTAACCTGGACTGGCATTTGTGTTCTCTTAGGGTCTGTATGAGATCTGTCCAGGATCTTCTGGCTTTCATAGTCTCTGGCGAGATGTCAGGTGTGATTCTGATAGGTCTGCCTTTATATGTTACTTGAACTTTTTCCCTTACTGCTTTTAGTATTCTTTCTTTCTTTTGTTCATTTTGTGTTTCAACTATTATATGATGGGAGGAGTTTCTTTTCTGGTCCAATCTATTTGGTGTTCTATAGGCTTCTTGTATGCTTATGGGCATCGCTTTCTTTAGGTTAACGAAGTTTTCTTCTATGATTTTGTTGAAGATATTTACTGGTTCTTTGAGCGGGGAGTCTTGACTCTCTTCTATACCTGTTATCCTTAGGTTTGATTTTCTTATTGAGTCCTGAATTTCCTGTATGTTTTGGACCAGTAGCTTTTTCTGTTTTACATTTTCTTTGACTGTTGTGTTGATGATTTCTATGGAATCATCTGTTCCTGAGATTCTTTCTTCTATCTCTTGTATTCTCTTTGTGATGCTTGTATCTATGGCTCCTTGTCTCTTCCTTTGGTTTTCTATATCCAGGGTTGTTTCCCTGTGTCCTTTCTTTATTACTTATATTTCTATGTTTAATTCCTTCACCTGTTTGATTGTGTTTTCCTGGAATTCTTTCAGGGTTTTTTGTGATTCTTCCCTATAGGCTTCTACTTGTTTATTTATGTTTTCCTTCGTATCTCCAAGGGAGTTCTTCATGTCTTTCTTGAAGTCCTCCAGCATCATGATCAAATGTGGTTTTAAATCTAGATCTTGCTTTTCTGGTGTGTTTGGATATTCAGTGTTTGCTTTGGTGGGAGAATTGGGCTCTGAAGATGCCATGTAGTTTGGTTTCTCTTGCTTGGGTTTCTGCCCTTGCCTCTTCCCATCAGGTTGTTTCTGCTGTTACCTTATTTGCTATTTCTGACTGTGGCTAGACCGTCATATAGCCCTGTTTGTCAGGAGTGTTCTAGACCTGTTTTCTTGTTTTCTTTCAGCCAGTTATGGGAGCAGCGTGTTCTGCTTTCAGTCGTGTAGTCTTTCCTGTCTACTGTTCTTCAGCTTTTCCTGTGGGCCTGTGTCCTGAGCCCACCAGGCAGGTCGCTTGAAGCAGAAAAGTTGGTCTTACCTGTGGTCCCACGGCTCAAGTTGCTCGTGGGGGGCTGCATTTGAGCTCTCTGTGAGGGCAACAACCAGGAGGGCCTGCACTGGCTTTTCCTCTGCACCGTGGTCCCAGATGGCGTTAGGTGTTTTCCTCTGGTGTCAGAAATGTGGTCAGAGTGTAGTCTCTTTTGACTTCCCAGGTGTGTGAAACCCTCTGATGGTTTAGGTCTCCCTCCCATGGGATTTGGGTGCAGAGAACTGTTGACCGGTTCCCTTCAGGTCTGTGCTGTGTCTCTCAGTGTGTCTCTTATAAAAATAAGTATATAAGGTAGATCAAAAAGTTATAAATTACATTAAATGATCAATCTGTTTCACTCATTGTAGTCAAATTAAGTTATATAAGTTTGCATACCAGTGTTGCATTAAAAAGACAAAACAAACTAAACAAACAAACAACAAAATGACAACAAAACAACAGCTGAACCAGTTCCCATGTGTACCCTTGCTATCATGCTCTTGCAAGTTTAGGCTCCAGCAGGGCACTGGAACTACCACTAAATTATCTCAGCTGCACCATGCTACCCCAAGAAAACAGTTCTAGAGGAGTGCTGATACACAGGTCAACAGGAAGGTCAAGTCACCTTCAGAAACAGAAAGACAAACTAACAAAAGAGAAAACCTGATGGCGATGCAAGTGCAGTAACACAGGCAACAGAAAGAAAGTCTACTTGTCATAATCAGATCCCAGGCCTCCCACCAAAGCAAACACTGGATATCCAAATACACTGGAAAAGGAATATTTAGGTTTAAATTCACATTTTATCATCATAATGGAGGACATTAAGAAAGTCAGAAATAACTCCCTTAAGAAAATATGGGACAACACAAGCAAGCAAATAGAAGCCGTTAAAACGGAAACACAAAAATAAAATAATAAATTATAGAAAACCACAATCAAACAGGAGAAGAAATTGGACAAAACCATCCAGGAGTCAAAATGGAAATAGTAACAATAAAGAGAGCACACAGAGAGATAACCCTGGAGATAAAAAATCTAGGGAAGAGATCAGGAGGCATAGATGCAAGCATCACCAACAGAATACACGAGATAGAAGAGAGAATTTCAGGAGTAGAAGATATCATAAAAAACATTGACACAACCGTCAAAGAGAATGGAAAATGGAAAAGGCTGCCAGCCCTAAACATACAAGAAATCAGGACACAAATCAAAGACCAAACCTAAAGATAATAGGTATAGAAGTGTGTGAAGACTCGCAATATAGAGGGCTGGTAAATATCTGTAACAAAATCATAGAAGAAAACTTCCCTAACCTAAAGGAAGAGATGCCCATATACATACAAGAAGCCTAAAGAACTCCAAATAATTTGGACCAGAAAAGAAATTCCTCCTGTCATAAAATATTCAAAACACCAAATGCACAAAACACTGAATGAATAGTAAAAGGAGTAAGCGAAAAATGTCAAGTAATATATAAAGGCAGACCTATCAGAATTATACCAGAATTCTTACCAGGGAATATGAAAGTCAGAAAATACTGGACAGATGTTATTCAGACCATAAGAGGACACATATGCCAGCCAAGGCTACTACATCCAGCAAGACTCTCAATTAACACAGAGGGTGAACCAAGATATTCCATGATGAAAAAAATTTTAAACAAAATATTTCTACAAACCCAGCCCTACAAAGGATAATAAAAAACTTCAAAACAAGGTAGGAAACTTCACCCTAGAGAAAGCAAGAAACTAATCTCCTTGCAACATAACCAAAAGAAGAGAGACACACAAATATAATTACACCTCTAACAATGGGAATAACAAGAAACAACAACCACTATTCCTTAAAATCACTCAACATCAGTAGATTCATTTCCCCAGGAAGAGATAAACCTTGTAAGTAACCTCAAAACTCCTTAAGAAATAGAAGCAGTTATTAACAGTCTCCCAACCAAAAAGAGCCCAGGACCACATGAGTTCAGTGCAGAATTTTATCAGACGTTCATAGATCTCATACCAATACTTTCCAAATTATTATACAAAATAGAAACAGATGGAGCACTACCAAATTTTTTTTGAAGCCACAATTACTCTTATATCTAAACCACTAAAAGACCAATCAAAGAAAGAGACCTTCAGATGAATTTCCCTTATGAAAATAGATGCAAAAATATTCACTAACATTCGTCAAAACCAAATGTAAGAACACATCAAAAAGATGATCCACCATGATCAAATGGGTTTCATCCTAGGTATGCAGGGATGGTTCAAAGTACAGAAATCCATCGACCTATATCACAATATAGACAAACTTAAAGATGAAAACCACATGATCATTTCCTTAGATGCTTAGAAAGCATTTAATAAAATTCAAGACACCTTCGTGATAAAATTCCTAGAAAGATCGGGTATTCAAAGCCCATAGCTACACATACTAAAAGCCATATACAGCAAACCAGTAGCTCACATCACAGTACATGGAGAGAAACTAGAAGCAATCCCACTAAAATCAGGGACTAGACAATGCTTTCCACTCTCTCCCTACTTATACAATATAGTTCTCGATGTCCTAGTCGTAGCTATCAGTCAAGAAAAAGAGGTCAAAGGAATACAAATTAGAAAGGAAGAAGTGAAAGTATCACTATTTGCAGATGATATGATAGTATATTTAAGTGATACAAAAAGTTCATCCAGAGAACTACTAAACCTGATAAATAATGACACCAAAGTGGGTGGGTATAAAATTAACTCAAGTAAATCAGGAACTTTATTTTTTTATTAACTTGAGTATTTCTTATATAGATTTCGAGTGTTATTCCCTTTCCCGGTTTCCGGGTAAACATCCCCCTCTCCCCTCCCCTTCCTTATGGGTGTTCCCCTCCCAACCCTCCCCCCATTGCTGCCCTCCCCCCAACAGTCTAGTTCACTGGGGGTTCAGTCTTAGCAGGACCCAGGGCTTCCCCTTCCACTGGTGCTCTTACTAGGATATTCATTGCTACCTATGAGGTCAGAGTCCAGGGTCAGTCCATGTATAGTCTTTAGGTAGTGGCTTAGTCCCTGGAAGCTCTGGTTGCTTGGCATTGTTGTACATATGGGGTTTCGAGCCCCTTCAAGCTCTTCCAGTTCTTTCTCTGATTCCTTCAACGGGGGTTCTATTCTCAGTTCAGTGGTTTGCTGCTGGCATTCGCCTCTGTATTTGGTGTATTCTGGCTGTGTCTCTCAGGAGCGATCTACATCCGGCTCCTGTTGGTCTGCACTTCTTTGCTTCATCCATCTTGTCGAATTGGGTGGCTGTATATGTATGGGCCACATGTGGGACAGGCTCTGAATGGGTGTTCTTTCAGTCTCTGTTTTAATCTTTGCCTCTCTCTTCCCTGCCAAGGGTATTCTTGTTCCCCTTTTAAAGAAGGAGTGAAGCATTCACATTTTGATCATCCGTCTTGAGTTTCATTTGTTCTAGGCATTTAGGGTAATTCAAGCATTTGGGCTAATAGCCACTTATCAATGGGTGCATACCATGTATGTGTTTCTGTGATTGGGTTAGCTCACTCAGGATGATATTTTCCAGTTCCAACCATTTGCCTACGAATTTCATAAAGTCGTTGTTTTTGATAGCTGAGTAATATTCCATTGTGTAGATGTACCACATTTTCTGTATCCATTCCTCTGTTGAAGGGCATCTGGGTTGTTTTCAGCTTCTGGCTATTATAAATAAGGCTGCGATGAACATAGTGGAGCACGTATCTTTTTTATATGTTGAGGCATCTTTTGGGTATATGCCCAAGAGAGGTATAGCTGGATCCTCAGGCAGTTCAATGTCCAATTTTCTGAGGAACCTCCAGACTGATTTCCAGAATGGTTGTACCAGTCTGCAATCCCACCAACAATGGAGGAGTGTTCCTCTTTCTCTGCATCCTCGCCAGCATCTGCTCTCACCTGAGTTTTTGATCTTAGCCATTCTCACTGGTGTGAGGTGATTTCTCAGGGTTGTTTTGATTTGCATTTCCCTTATGACTAAAGATGTTGAACATTTCTTTAGGTGTTTCTCAGCCATTCAGCATTCCTCAGCTGTGAATTCTTTGTTTAGCTCTGAACCCCATTTTTTAATAGGGTTATTTGTCTCTCTGCAGTCCAACTTCTTGAGTTCTTTGTATATTTTGGATATAACGCCTCTATCTGTTGAAGGATTGGTAAAGATCTTTTCCCAATCTGTTGGTTGCCGTTTTGTCCTAACCACAGTGTCCTTTGCCTTACAGAAGCTTTGCAGTTTTATGAGATCCCATTTGTCGATTCTTGATCTTAGAGCATAAGCCATTAATACACCTCAAATCAGGAACTTTCTTATACTCAAAGGATAAACAAACTGAAAAAGAAATTAGGGAAACAACACTCTTCATAATACACCCAAATAATATAAAATACCTTGGTGTGAGTCACCAAGCAAGAGAAAGATTTGTATGATAATTACTTAAAGTCTCAAAGAAATAAAGAAGATCTGAGACGATGGAAAGTCCTCCAATGCTCATGGATTGGAAAGATTAATATAACAAAATGGCCCTTTTGCCAAAAGCAATCTACATATTCAATGAAATCCTCACAAAAATTCAAATTCAATTCTTCATAGATATAAAAAGAACAAGTTGGAGATTAATTTAGAATAACAAAATCCCAGGATAGCTAAAACTATCCTCAACAATAAAAGGACTTTTTGGGGAATCATCAAACCTGACCTCAAGCATTATTGCATAGCAATAGTTAAAAAAATTATATGGTATTGGTACAGAGACAGGGAGACAGATCAGTAGAATAGAATTGAAGACCTAGAAATGAAAACACACACACCTATGGTCACTCGATCTTCATCCAAGGATATAAAAAATCATCCAATGGAAAAAAGGTAGCATTTTCATCAAATGGTGCTAGATCAACAGGAGATCAGCATGTAGAAGAATGCAAACCAATTCATTCTTATCACTCTGTACAAAGCTTAAGCCCATGTGGATCATTGATCCTCACATCAAACCAGATAGCCTCAGACTAATAGAAGAAAACATGGGGAGGAGTCTCTAATACATGGGGACTGGGAAAATTTTTCTGAACAGAACACCAATACCTTATGCTCTAAGATAAAGAATCAAAAAATAGAACCTCATAAAACTGCAAAGCTTCTGTAAGGCAAAGGACACTGTCATTAGGACAAAATGCCAACCAACAGATTGGGAAAAGTTCTTTAGCAATCCTACATCCAATAATGGGCTAGTATAGAAAGAATTCAAGAAGTTAGACTCCAGAGAGCCAAATATCCGTATTAAACATGGGCTACAGAACTAAACAAAGATTCACAGTTGAGGAATATCTAATGGCTGAGAAGCACATAAAGAAAGGTTCAACATCCATAGTCATCAGGGAAATGCAAATCAAAACAACCCTGAGATTCCACCTCATACCAATCAGAATGGCTAAGATGAACAACCTGTTGACAGCAGATGTTGGTGAAGATATGGAGAAAGAAAAACACTCATCCATTGTTGGTGGTATTGCAACCTGGAACAACCTCTTTTGTAATCAGTCAGAAGGTGCTTCACAAAAGTGGACATTGTATTACCTGAGGACCCAGGTCTGCCTGTCCTGGGCTTATACCCAAAAGACGCTCCAACATACATCAAAGCCACATTCTCCACTATGTTCATAGCAGCCTTATTTATAATAGCCAGAAGCTAAAAAGAACCCAGATGACCTTCAACTGAGGAATGTATACAGAAAATATGGTGCATCTACACAATGGCATACTACTCAGGTATCAAAAAACAATGACTTCATGAAATTCATAGGCAAATGGAATGAACTAGAAATATCATCCTGATTTAGGTAACCAAATCACAGAAAAACACAGATGGTATACTCTCACTGTTAAACCACTACTCAGGCTGACCCATGGCTACAACTGCATATGTAGCAAAGGATGACCTTGCTAGGCAGAAATGGAAGGAGAAGCCCTTGGTCCTGCCAAGGACGGACTCCTGGTGTAGGGAATTTTTGGGGGGAGAAAGGATAAGGGGTTATGGATGGAGAGAGGAACACCCATATAAAAGGGGGGTTGTAGGAGGCTTGTGGTCAGGAAACCGGTAAAGGGAGTAACATTTGAAACATAAATAAGAAATACCCAATTAAACATAGAAATCAAGATGGAACAAACTCTAACACAACAATTGGATTGTATGTTAAATTTTCAATCCAAAATACATCCAAACAATAAACTTACAAACAGTTGATAAGGATATAAGCTTCTTGCCTAGAAAATATAAATTTGATTACAGAAATCCACCCCATCTACCTTGACAATTCAAGACCACCCAGATGCAGATCACGCTTCTCTGTCTCCATCTTGATTTTTCTCTCTTCTTTTTCTCTCCCACCTTATTTTTTTACTGTACAATCATGGCATTGACCTAACTGGTACCAGCCCTCTGCTGCCTATAGACAACAACCTACATATCAGACATGCATCTGTCTTGTTGCAATGTAAACCAAGACAATACCATTTCAAAACAAATACCAACTAGGCATAAAAATATATGTTATATACTAACATTAGCAATAAAATTCTCTCTCATAAATGACAGGTATATTCTGTCATTCCTTTAAAGAAAACACATAAAATTGTTCTCAACCATCTTATTGAGGTGTGAACAAACATCAGAGAAAAAAATATTATCAAATGTCATTGAGTGTCAAGAACTGATTATCAGGCAAGACATCAGCGTTACAACCCACTACATGTATGCATAGGAATTGATATTGAACAGGATGCATGTTGAATCTGTATGATTCCAGGAATTATTGGATTTAGCATAATGATATATTCTCCAGATCACAAGAATCATGAGACGCTTAAGGAGATTTTGTGAACATGTTCAACTCCTGCCTCAATGTTGAATGTGAAAGTTCCCTTCCCTACACCAGGGAATGAAAGACATAATGTGCCACGATTCAACTCAAAGTCCAAATGATATGGATCATTTATACCTTCTCAACTCTTGTCTTACTATAAAAGTTCTGAGGAAATCTATTGGGTTCATAAATATTGCTGTTGACACTGGTCTGTTGAAGGTTGTTCAAGAGAAGATTGGCCTTTGGAATATTTATGGCATTGATGTTAATGAAATCATGGCAGCTGTGGATGGAGAACATTATCTTCAAAACATGTTTTTGGAAATGTTTTGATCAAAAGTTTTCAGACCTCAGATGTAGAGCTTGAGGCCAGAATTTTCTCATTGTATCCAGGGAGCAGAACATAGGATGAACAGAAATGAATTGTTGAATATAATTAAGTGGATCGCCCATCAGCAGAAGCCTTAAAATATACAAACTGGTGTAAATGTGTGTGTTATGTTTGCCTGCATAAGAATCAGGTTTCACAACTGCTCCATGCTAGATCCTAGGAGACATGAAGAAGCTGTGTGCTTTCACTATTGCCATTTTTTCCCTGAAGTTTTGTCTCATCTTGTGCAGTTTGACTGAACCCAACTGCTTTTGGAGGATAAAGAGTAGTGAAGATAATGATGGAGATTTGCGAAGTGACTGTGGTTTTGTTCTTTTTACACACGAGGGCCCTATTCCAGAAGATTTTTATAATGACATTATTAATTTTAGGTAAGTTATTAACTTTATTTCCTGCTTCAATACTATGAATTAGAAATATGTAGCTGTGTACACAACTGTGAGATTCTGTCCAATTTTTCCCTTGTAACTTTAGGAACGACAGAAAATTAATTATAATTTCAATCACTATTTTAGGACTTTCAAATGTGTCATGGTTTACCTTAGCTTTACTACATTGGCTCTATTTCACAAAGCTGGGAAATGAGAGAGACTGGATTCTATCTCTTGAATCGTTATTGATATCATATATTGAAATATGTTTTTACCTTTACCTTGAATTCATAATTCCCACTTTTGGCAAAATCTCAATATGAGGAGACTGCATCACTGCCTCTCTTCAATTTTCTGCCAACCATTCCTGTATAAACATACCTCTAAATGCCTCAATAATATGGTTATCTAATTTTGGCCTCTAAAATTTGGGCATAAACTCAGACATTGAAATCTGTGTGGTATGGTGGTGGAAAGATGTCTACTATATATGATTACATGTATATTATTAAATATATACTCATGAGCATGTATATGCTTTGCATTATAAAATAGTCTTTAAATGAGCCACTCCTCTCATTCTGGAGCTGTCACTGAATATGGAAAAAGCCTGCCAGATTTCTTATTCTGTTAGCAGAATATCTTTTCATCCAGTGATGCAAATACTCAGTCACATATTAGACTTATTATCTGTATCATATAGACATTCAATATTTTTCTTAATATTTAAAATATTTTACATTAGAGAAAATCTAGGAGAATAAATGTACTTCTTGTGGATAAGAAGCTGTTCTCAATGTGGCTACATAGTTCTTAAATTCCAAATGTGAGATGTTATCATTTGTGCCTGCAGATCATGAGAGAGGGGGTCTTGAAATCACTCAAATTTTCGCTAATGAGTGTGCTTGGAACTTCATTCTTTCATACACTGAAGTTTCCTGCACTTTTCTATCCCTGACGCTCACCCCATTTCTTATTCAATTTTTTTGTCTTTGGGATTTAAACAAAATATTTTCGAATTGTTAGCCACAGTATACTGTGTACACTTTGATATTGGTGGTGGCTTCACATTATTGTAATTTTGGGTTAGGTCAGTAGAAATTTCATTTCTGATGCACTCTGTATTATCCCAGATTTCATTGAAAGAAATAGTGGACATTCTCATTAGTGACACTTCTATAAGCCATAATAAGATTTAAATTTACAAATATACGAATTGTACCAATACACTTTTACAGTTTAGAAGAAAAATCTAGGTCCAAACATTTAAGTGAAAAGTGATAATTTCAGCAAAAAGAGCATGTTTGGTGTTTTACTCCAGATGAGAGGTAATTTCTAATAGTAACAGATGAACAGATGAACTGCCAACTGTGCTTGGGCAGAGGAACACATTTCAAATGGAAGAAGATCTTACTGCTCAGACAACTGTTAAAGGACCTTAAAGAATTAGGAGGCCTGAAGTGTTAAGAGAAATGTCAATCCACATTTACAAACTTAAAATAATAACAACACACTAAAAGGTAACTTTAAGTTGATGTGTAATGGAGCCTATAAGATATTATTCAGGTTACAGAGTATATTCTATCATTTAATGTACTTGAAATGAATAAATACATTTAAGTGGAATATATCTTTAAATATTTTAATGAATATTGACAGTTGAAACTATTAAATACATGTTCTACGAACAAGGAAATATTATTGATAATGTTTCTCACTATGCATAAAATTAGCATTTTTATAATGTTTAACTTCAAAGAGTTTTTCCTAATTTGAAATTTGAAAAATGTTCTTTTGATACAATAAATTCTCTCCTAAAAGAACTGATACCCTTTTTAAAATAAATTGATTGTTAGATCATTTACACAGATATATAATTCATTTTGCATATACTTACTCTATTAGGTATTATTATATAAGGGCTTTTGAATATATTTCTAAATGATTTACCTTTGAATTCTTCATGCTCTTTTACTCTGCTTGATACTCAAATAATATTTTGAGTTTTGAAACAATTTACTATTCAACATTTGATATACAATCATGAGTAATAAACATATTAAATATCCATTATTGATATTTTTGGGTATAAAGGTATATGAATGTAAAAGTTGAACAAAAATTTTTGATGTAATCTATGATTTGCAAAATATTAAATATTATTAACATGTTTGAATATAAAGTACATTTAAATAATAAAAATATAGTGCAAATATGTTTTGTATTTCATGTGTGGTTTAAGTCATGCTTGTTATTTGCATTGGTGGAATTACATCTCCCAGACTATATTATAACAGTCTTACTCAATTGGACTCTAATGTGGCTTGAAGATTGTATTCAGAGATAAAATAGTCCTCTTATTGACTTTCACAATTAAAAAATTTATCATAGATTAGTATCCTAGGTCTATGAATTATTAAGTTGTATTCAAATATTAAGATCTCTAATTTATGAGATTTATTTCATGAAATTTAGACAGAAATTTAGAATGTCTTGTGGTACAAACTTAACTACAATTGAAATTTTATTTTTCATACGTCTCCCTTCAACATCATTATGCTTGGTTTTAGGATACCAGCAAGAAAATATGAGTTTTTTCTGGTATTGTTATTTGCAACTGATGAGATCAACAAGAATCCTTATCTTTTGCCCAACATGTCTTTGATATTTAACATCATTTTTGGCCTGTGTGAAGATACATTGGGAGTTCTGGATAAAGCATATTTACATCAAAACAGCAATTCTGAACTATTTAATTATTACTGTGGTATAAATCAACTTTGTGATGTAGACCTTACAGGACCATCATGGACAACATCCTTAAAACTATCAATTTATTCAAGAACACCAAAGGTAATAAGGTGTGACACCAACTTTTAAATTCCATTTACATGTGCCTACAATAAAACTTGGACACCATGCATTTGTGGGTATGCTGCTACACACACACACACACACACACACACACACACACACGCACGCACGCACACACACACTAAAGTAAAATAATCAGATTGTATAACTATACTGGGAAAATAGAAAAAACTGCTTTTCAGAACATTCAGATTCAGGAATATTCTAGGATATAATAGTAAAAATATATGATATGTATACTGTAATCTTACAACACTTAATCTGAGTTCTGAATGGTGAGAAACGTTACTTGTATATATGTCCAAACCTTGTAACAATCATTTTCTCATGTGGATGTTTCATCCTCTCTTCTATACTCTTTAGATTTTCTTTGGCTCATTTAACCCTAATCTGAGTGACCATGACCAGTTTCCCTATATCTATCAGATAGCAGCCAAGGACACATATTTGTTCCATGGCATGGTCTCCTTGATGTTTCATTTTGGATGGACTTGGATAGGACTGGTCATCTCAGATGATGACCAAGGTATTCAGTTTCTTTCAGACTTGAGAGAAGAAATGCAAAGGCATGCAATCTGTTTAGCTTTTGTGAATATGATCCCAGAAACCATGCAGATATACAAGACAAGAGTTAAGATATATGACCAACAACTTATGACATCTTCAGCAAAGGTTGTTATCATTTATGGAGAAGTGAACTCCACTCTAGAACTCAGCTTTAGAAGATGGGCATATTTAGGTGCACAGAGAATCTGGATCACAACCTCACAATGGGATGTCATCACACATAAAAAAGATTTCAGCCTTGATTTCTCCCACGGGACTGTCACTTTTGCCCACCACCACACTGACATTGCTGTATTTAGAAATTTTATGCAAACAATAAACACATCCATGTATCCGGTAGACATTTCGCAGTCTATGCTGCAGTGGAATCATTTTAACTGTTCAATCTCAAAGAACAAGAAGAAAATGGATTGTTTTACGTTCAAAAACCCATTAGAATGGTTAATACAGCATACATTTGACATGGTCCTGAGTGAAGAAGGTTACAATTTGTATAATGCTGTGTATGCTGTGGCCCACACCTACCATAAACTCATTTTTCAACAAGTAGAGTCTCAGAAAATGGAAGAACCCAAAGGATTATTCACCGACTGTCAGCAGGTAATGTTTGTTACATTTCATTATGCTTAGATTTATCAATGTGACCTTTCAGGCCACTAGGAAGTTCACATACATTTGTGAGAGGTTGTCCCTCAGTGTATAGTTTTCTATACTGCAAAACTCCAAAATGAATTTTTGACCTGGATATATCTTAAACAGTGATAACATTGAATAGGAGACAATACATTTTTATAAATATCAGTGAATTATGTGAAATTGTGTTTCAATTTTTAACCAAATAAGTTCAAAATTTAAAAAGAGCCAAGAGTTTTATCATAAAATCCTTAAGTGATGACTAGACTAGACTATTTTTCTCAAGAAGAATTTCTCAAAAATAAGTATATGTGCTCTGATAATAGATATTCATTTGAATTAATAATTGTTTATAAAACACAAATGATGAAGAGTGCACATTGTATTAAGTTTATGGTTATTTCATATATGTGTGCAGTATGTACATGATTTACCCACTATCATACTTTACTTCCAAAACTTCCAGAATGTTTAATTTCCCCTTATTTCTTACATATTTGGCTTTAGCTTTTAAATATTATTTTTGACAAACATGTGTACACATACACACACAAACCATGTGATTTGTTCTCTGGTAATCATTTATTCCAGGTTTTTTAACCATCACACATTAATATAAGTTATATTAACATGTAATTATACAATATAGCATGTAATTATAACTTGTAATAATTCAGTATAGTGCATTTTACTACATCGGATTACATTAATACACCTGTCTTTTCTGAAAGAAACTAAAAGATCATGGGACATTCTCAATTTGGCATTCTCTGTATTGATATTCACATGTAATCATCTAATGATTCCTCTCATTTAGGTGACTTCTTTGCTGAAAACTATTGAATTTACTAACCCTGTTGGAGAACTGGTGGACACGAAACATAAGGAAAATCAGTGTGCCACGTATGACATTTTCATCACTTGGAATTTTCCACAAGGCCTCGGATTAAAAGTGAAAATAGGAAGCTATTTTCCTTGTTTGCCACAGAGTCAACAACTTCATATATCTGAAGACTGGGAGTGGGTCACAGGAGAAACATTGGTAAGTATATTATAATTTTTATTTTTATAGATGTCTAAATTTTAAAATAGGATGCACTGAGACAATGTCCATGTGGTTAAGACCAATTAATACTCTTGCAAATGACCATTCTCAGTTACAAGCACCAAAATTGAATAACATTAAAATTCATGTAATCCGGTCATAGGGATTCAAGAACTCTGAATTTCATGTTCCTTTGCAGCGATGTAACTATTTACCCCACACTACAGAAATATATTTATTAAATTTATACCAACATATACATGTATACATACACACACATATATATTTTACATATATATATATATATATTACTGTAACTACAGATAAACGCTGTAATTTTCTGATTATGTATGCATAAAGTTGTAGCCTAATTAAGTAGAGCATGGATTCACTAAGAGAAGTATTTTTCCAGATTCAAACTTTTCACTTTTTAATTTATAGATTTTTATTATTAATTTTATTTATTTAAATTTAATATTATCCTCCTTCCCAGTTTCCCCTCCTCTGCAGAGTATTGCCTTATCTGGAATCGTAGTGAAGAGAGGCCTATGGAGGGTGCATGACACTGAATATGAGAATGTTAGATCAGTGAGGCCAGAGTGGCCAGATTTTGGGGGAGCTCTCTAATAGAAACAAGGGTAGGGATGGAATGGGTATTAGAGGTTATCTTTTACACTTAGGAAAAGTTCATTAATAGTATGAGAGTCTTAAATGACATACTTTGTTCTTATTCATTGAATAAGTCTTTCTTGATATATCCTATCTTCTCTCTCCATAAAACTCAGTGTTACTATTTTTATTTATAAATCTTGGGAAAAAAACTGATGCCACATAAACGTTCCATTTGAATTAATCAGATTAGCAAGGAAGAAATTTAAATTGTTACACAAACAATATTTTATATATAATATTACATGACATAGTAATTATTGTATGACATTCAGTATATTTTAAGGTAATACAATAATAAATTATCAGAGGAATATATCTGTTAATGTCCCATTTATTAATCTATGGGTCATTTTGCATATGATGTATTCATGAACTACACACACACACATACACATCAATTACATATATATACATATATATATAATTGCATACTTCATATATATATTACATATAAATGTGTGTGTATCTGTGTGTCTGTGTGTCTATATGTGTATTGCCTCAGATTCCCCCCTCAGTGTGTAGTATGACATGTACTGCAGGATTCAGAAAAATTCATCAGAAAGAAACAGCCGATTGCTGCTTTGATTGTGTCCAGTGTCAAGAAAATGAGATTGCCAATGATACAGGTACATGCTTTCATGCAGAAGAACATTTGATGAATTCGAATACCTTCTCTTTACAAACTAGAAATATGATATAACCTAGATGGAAACTATAGCCCAAAATTCTCCATGTTTAAGAATTAAATTAGTTAAATAATATCAGTTTCTCTTGGATCCAATATATTTCCTGTAATATCTTCTAAAAAATCTCATGTCTCTCACAATATAATGGATAATGGTTTTATATTATGCAGAAAATGTTTCAGGGGACATACATGTGAAAACTTTTTAAAAATAATTTTAGGCATAACCTAAGCAGATGTTTATTCTTCTTTGATCCTATGTACAGAGAATCTTGAATACATGTACAGTGCACAATCTTTCTGTCACACAGTTTAGTCCTTGACAAAAACAAGATGCTCAGAACAACAAGTGTTCTCTAGCGAAACATATATTAATATCTTAAATAGCAAAAGAAATTAGGCATTTCCTATCAAAAATTAGAAAAAGAGTGACGATTTCAACAATGCAACAAGAGATGGGAGAGTGCTTATTATTAATCACAGCCTAACTAAGGCAAGCGGGATGAATGTCAATATAAATAATCTTCATGCCATAAATTTCTATAGCCATAACCAGGGGGATTAGTTTTGGGGAAGAAAATTGTACAACAACAAGAGGGACATGCATAAGTTTATGAGACATACGGCTTCAAGAATGAAAATATTCCTTTACACAAACAGTATTTGAATGAGGAATTGCATGTTCACAAGACTATGTGTAGATAAAGACAAAGTGCACAATTCCCAAAGAATAATGATTTTGGTCAATCAAAATCAATAAATATGTTTGCGTACTACCCTTATGTCTAAATAGTGATTTTATGGTTTGAGAAATAAAATCAACTGAGATTATGCATATTAGTAATCATCATATTTTTATTTCATTTTTGTTTAAGAGATAAATTTTCCATTTTTTATAACAATTTGTTCCATCTCAAAGCATAGGTTAATAGATAGCAGGCTTAAGTTATTAGTCCCTAGAGCAATAATTAACAAAATATATTCTCAACCCCAAATTATTGATATATCCTCTGAATAAAACAAATATATAATTATTAAATACACAATTATGGTACCTTATAAGGGATTATTGTTCTTTGCCAGCAGATATGGAGCAGTGTGTGAAATGTCCAGATGATTCATATGCCAACTTAGAACAAAGCCAGTGTCTCCAAAGAGTGGTGACATTTCTCGCTTATGAAGATCCACTGGGCATGGCTCTAGGCTGCATGGCCCTGTCCTTCTCAGCCATCACAATCCTAGTCCTGGTCACTTTTGTGAAGTACAAAGATACACCCATTGTGAAAGCCAACAACCGCATTCTCAGCTACATCCTGCTCATATCTCTAGTCTTCTGTTTTCTCTGCTCATTGCTCTACATTGGACACCCCAACCAGGCCACCTGCATCCTGCAGCAGACCACATTTGCAATATTTTTCACTGTTGCTATTTCTACTGTGTTGGCCAAAACAATAACTGTGGTCACAGCTTTCAAGCTCACTACTCCAGAGAGAAGGATAAAAAAGATAATGATAAAAGGGGCAATTAACTTGCTCATTCCCATTTGCACCCTAATCCAACTTGTTCTCTGTGCAGTCTGGTTGGTGATATCTCCTCCATTTATTGACAGAGATATACAATCTGAACATGGGAAGGTAATCATCATTTGCAACAAAGGCTCAGTCATTGCCTTCCACTTTGTCTTGGGATATTTGGGCTCCTTGGCTCTGGGGAGCTTCACTGTGGCTTTCTTGGCTAGGAACCTTCCTGACAGATTCAATGAGGCCAAGTTCTTAACATTCAGCATGTTGGTGTTCTACAGTGTTTGGATCACCTTCCTCCCTGTCTACCACAGCACCAGGGGGAAGGATATGGTTATTGTGGAGGTTTTCTCCATCTTGGCTTCTAGTGCAGGGTTGCTAGGGTGTATATTTTTCCAAAAGTGTTATGTTCTTTTAGTTCGACCAGATTTAAATGTTCTTCGGAAATAGAAAAATAAATTGCTTTATCGACCCTTTGATAGTTTTAAAATATTAGAAGATTCTCAACATATCTATTTTGCTTTGTCTTAAGAAAAGTGTTCATAAATCATCAAAGAAAATTAAGTAATATCTAAGAATAGTATTTGTACCACAGGACAGCACTGCCTAAAGCAATACCAATTACTAAGTTTTGGTGGCAAATGAGCTCTCAGAAACCTAAACATATTGAGAACAGGAATTCTCCATTAATGAGAGGCTACAATCACTTTGATTTGTAGATATGTGTTTAAGAAATGTTCTTAACTACGGATTAGTATAAGGTGACTCTGCTCCATGTAGCCAGTGCCACCTCCAAGCAAGTTGTTCTGGAAGTTATAAGGAAGAAGACTGTCATAGGCTGGACATGAAGCCAGTAATCAGCATTATTTCATGGTCTATCGTTGAATTCCTGCATCCAGGTTCTTATTTATTTATTTATTTATTTATTTATTTATTTTTGACTTCATTCAATTGAATGTGACCAAGGTCCATATGGAAATAACACTTTTCTCATGGTGTTTTGTTATAGCAACAGAAACTAAAACATCAGCAAATTGGTAAATTGCTTTATGTGAGTATTGGAATGCCATTGGATTCATTATGGATGCAATGAAAGGCACTGATTTGAAAAGAGAAACAAGGTTGAATCTTAGTAGAGTGTGGAGCATCATTACAAAATTTAATAATGTTAATGGTTACCACAGAGGCATGAGATATTGGAATAGCTTCATAATATACTATGAAGATATTCAGAATATCAAATACCATACTAAGAAGAGTACAGTATACGAAAAGGACGTGGGGTTCAGATTTTGCCTACTTTTGATCTTTATATGAAAACACACCATATCATTATGAAATGTAAGAGTGGCTCATTAGCTAAGGAAAATTGATAAGAAAAATAATGTAATACAAATTACCCTTTTCAAAATTTGGTCAGTGAAGTCTGCAAACATATAAAACACTTTAGATGAAGAATCGCATGCATTTTCTCCAAGTAGGAATAACTAAAGATTATTTAGTTTCATATTGCATACACAAAGACACAGATTCAAAAAAAACACTATTTCTGAACAATAGTTTGTGAAGTAGTGTCATTTTTTCAAAATAATGGTTTTTGATTTTTTATTTTTTACTGGTATTTGGTAGTTTACTTTTCAGTGTGTAATTTAATTGCAGTTTTTCCATTATATATCTTGATTCTAACACACCATTTTTACCTCTCTGGCACTCCTAAAAAGTCCATGGACTCTTATATCATTAAATGTTGCTGAATACATATATGTGTTTTATATACATGTACATTTTGAAATATAAACTGTAGGGACCATGTAAAAATTACATATATTTATGTTCTCATGGCTCATCATTTGATACTACATAACCAACAATTCTTTGTTTCCTTCCCTTGCAATGACAATGTGTCCTATTATATTACTTACAAATTCCTTTAAATTGCTGTGTAGCCTAAAAGCTTTGCAAGCTATCTTCCTTCCATACTGACATTCACAGTGTAATGATTCTTCCTCAGATTGTATTTTTGGAGTCATATTCCTAAAACTTTTTTCTACCTATGCTCTTCTTAGAATATTCTTCTTCACAGCTAACTTCCTCATCCTTTGACACTGAAGATTTCTCCCATCAACTTCTTCACTAATCCCTGGGCTTTTTGTTCTTGTTGTTGTTGCTGATGTTGTTCATTTGGTTGCTTGGTTGGTTTTGTTTGGTTTCACTTTTTGGTTTCTTTGTTTGTTGTGTTTTGTTTTGATTCTTTGGATGAGGGAAAAATTTGTAAGAAGATACCTTCATCTTTATACCCTTTACCTTTACACTGGAAACATGTAGTGCAATTTCTACCAATTTGAATTCTAGTAATTAGAGGTAAAGCTTCTGATTGCAGACCACCATACCTCTTACATTCCATATATAAAATATGAAATCTCCATTTTCTGCATACTGTCACATTTCCCTGACTGTGAAGGAAGTTTGTTAGTCTGATAAAACAGTGACAAGTAATTTTTTCAGAAATTCTTCTTGATCATTGAGCACATCATCAGTAATAGTCAACTTTGATATGTACTTACATGACATGCAATAGTTTAAAAACCTTTGAGAGTTTTTTAAGATCAGGTTCCTTTCACAGATGCAATTTCACCAAGTTCTTTTTTCATTTAATTTAATTTAAATATTTATCTTTTTTATTTATTCTTTGTGATTTTCACATTATGCATCTCCACATGTTCACTTGATAAAGCATATGCAAAATATTGTACTGGTTAATTTTTATCACCTTGATAAAATTAGAATCATTTCAGAGGAGGAAATGTGAACATGAGTTTAAGGTGCTTCTTTGATTAGTGATCAGTGTAGCTGGACCCAATGCAATGTGTGCAATGCTATACTTGGCTTGTCAGCCCAGTGCAGTGTCGAAAACCAAACTTAGCAAGTCAATAATTTTTATTCCTCCATGGCTTCCTTTAGTTCATGCTTATGTTTTTCCAGTGCAATTCTATAAGCAGGAATACAAATGAACCCTAAAATTCCCAGAATTTTCTGTTAGCACAGCATCAGAAATCGAAAGGGAAGTTGTTCCCTAATTTGATATAAATCAAGGACTGGGTCTTAAGCACAAAACAATATGATTGAAATGTTTTTTAAGAAATTGCATTTTAATGAACTCCTAATGCCAGGCATGGTGGCTCATGATAGTAATATTCTCAATACGAAGGATGAGGCAACAATGGATTTTGAGAAACAAAGTTAAAATCAGGCTGTGTGATGCTAGATCATATCTGGTATTTGTTAGCATCTGTACTTTTAATTTGAATAGAAATATTAAATGTTCTCTATTTGGGAATGCGGTGAGTGTTTGTTAATTTAGGGAAAGTTGTTTCCAGGCTCAAAGCACCTATGAATACATCTTTTGATTTTCACTCTTTTGTCACTGTGCACTCATAGACATATGAGTACCTCCAATCAAACAAATATGATTTAAAATAAATGGGAGAACAAAACAAATCAAAAGACAACAAAAATACTTTGAAGTTTTTCTGAGATTTATTTTTTCCGAATTGAAGGTATTTGGACCTAACCTATTTTAGGTTAAAATTCAAGAACTCACACTAGTCCTGAAAATTCAATATTCAAGTCAAACATCACTAAGGGATTATGGCATGCATCTATACACTTTGCAGATGTACTTCCTAATGTGGAAAAGCAATCCCTCATATAAACCACATAACAAGTAAAACAGCAGCAGTCACAAACACATAAATGTTCTCTGGGAAACTGTGTAGAGTTGCTGCCAAATGCCTGTAATCTTGTGAAGAAAAAGGCATATGGGAGGACTATAAGTTAATCAAAGGCATCTTCTTCTACACAGTAACCTTATGATTAACATAAATGATGAGACAATATCTTACAAGAAATAACAAAGATTCGCTCAGCTTTGAAAGTTTCATTTCCCATTGTTGAATATTCACTGGAAAGCTTGCTGGATTGTAGAATCTTCTGGAATAAACACCATCACTCATTCTCTCAGTTGAAGGCACTGGTACAAAATAAATAACACATAAGCCTTTCTAAGAAACTACATCTTCTAGTCTTTTTGTTTCTCACTTTCTTCTTGGTGTCATATTTCAGAATTATTAATTCTCCTGTATACTGTCTAAATGTATGTAAGATTTTGGCAAGAGGCTTTAGAAAACTCATTGACAACCAGAGAACCAAATAAAACTAATAAAAAAGGAGTTCAAAACCAAACAAATAATACTCAACTGAGGAATATCGAATGGCCATGAAGCACCTAATGCAATGCTCAACATCCTTAGTTGTACCCTTCCTTTACACAAAAGAGAAACAAGCCGAGAAAGAAAGTAGGGAAACGACACCCTTCATAATAATCCAAAATAATATAAAATACCTCGGTATGACTTTAACCAAGCAAGTAAAAGATCTGTACAATAAGAACTTCAAGACTCTGAAGAAGACCTCAGAAGATGGAAAGATCTCGCATGCTCATGGACTGGCAGGATTAACATAGTAAAAATGGCCATTTTACCAGAAGCGATCTACAGATTCAGTGCAATTCCCATCAAAATACCAATCCAATTCTTCAGCGAGTTAGACAGAAAAATTTGCAAATTCATCTGGAATAACAAAAAACCCAGGGTAGCTAAAACTATCCTCAACAATAAAAGGAATTCTGGAGGAATCACTATCCCTGAACTCAAGCAGTATTACAGAGCAATAGTTATAAAAACAGCATGGTATTGGTACAGAGACAGATAGACCAGTGGAATATAATTGAAGACACAGAAATGAACCCACACACCTATGGACACTTGATTTTTTACAAAGGAGCCAAAACCATTCAATGGAAAATAGATAACATTTTCAGCAAATGGTGCTGGTTCAACTGGAGGTCAGCATGTAGAAGAATGCATATTGATCCATGGTTATTACCTTGTATAAAGCTTAAGTCCAAGTGGATCAACGATCTCCACATCAAACCAGATACACTCAAACTAATAGAAGAAAAACTAGGGCAGCATCTCGAACACATGGGCACTGGAAAAAATTTCCTGGACGAAACACCAATGGCTTATGCTCTAAGATCAAGAATCAGTAAATGTGATCTCATAAAACTGCAAAGTTTCTGTAAGGCAAAGGACACTGTTGTTAGGACAAAGTGGCAACCAAGAGATTGGGAAAAGATCTTTACCAATCCTACAACAGATAGAGGCCTTATATCCAAAATATACAAAGAACTTAAGAAGTTAGACTGCAGGAGACAAATAACCCTATTAAAAATGGAGTTCAGAGCTAAACAAAGAATTCACAGCTGAGGAATCCCGAATAGCTGAGAAACAACTAAAGAAATGTTCAACATCTTTAGTCATAAGGGAAATGCATATCCAAAGAACTCTGAGATTTCACCCGAAACCAGTGAGAATGGTTAAAATCAAAAACTCAGGTGACAGCAAATGCTGGCAAGGATGTGGAGAAAGAGGAATACTCCTCCATTGTTGGTGGGATTGCAGACTGGTACAACCATTCTGGAAATCAGTCTGGAGGTTTCTCAGAAAATTGGACATTGAACTACCTGAGGACCCAGCTATACCTCTCTTCAGCATATACCCAAAAGATGCCCCAACATATAGCAAAGACACTTGCTCCACTATGTTCATAGCAGCCTTATTTATAGTAGCCAGAAGCTGGAAAGAACCCAGATGCTCTTCAAGAGGAATGGATACAGAAAATGTGGTACACCTACACAATGGAATATTACTCAGCTATCAAAAACAACGACTTTATGAAATTCATAGGCAAATGGATGGAACTGAAAATATCATCCTGAGTGAGGTAATCCAATCACAGGAAAGCACACATGGTATGCACTGATTGATAAGTGGCTATTAGCCCAAATGCTTGAATTACCCTAGATGCACAGAACACATGAACCTCAAGAAGGATGACCAAAATGTGAATGCATCACTCCTTCTTTAAAAGAGGAACAATACCCTTGACAGGGAATAGGGTGGCAAAGTTTAGAACAGAGGCAGAAGGAACACCCATTCAGTGCCTGCCTCACATATGGCCCATATATATACAGCCACCAAACTAGATAAGACGGATGAAGCAAAGAAGTGCAGGCCTACAGGAACCAGATGTAGATCTCTCATGAAAGACATACCCAGAATACAGCAAATAAATAGGTGAATGCCATCATTAAACCACTGAACTGAGAACGGGACCCCCATTGAAGGAATCTTAGTAAGGACTGAAAGAGCTTGTAAAGGCTTGAGACCCCATATGAATATCAATGCCAAACATCCTGAGTTTCCAGTGACTAAGCCATTCCCCAAAGACTATACATGGACTGACCCTGGACTCCAACTGTGTAGGTAGCAATGAATAGCCTAGTAAGAGCACCAGTGGAAGGGGAAGCCCTTGGCCCTGCCAAGACTGAAGTCCCAGAGAACGTGATTGTTGGGTGGAGGGTGGTAATGGGGGTAGGATGGGGAGGGGAAGCCCATATGGAAGTGGAGAGGGAGGGGTTAGGAGGATGTTGGCCCAGAAACCAGGAAGGGGAATAACAATCGAAATGTAAATAAGAAATACTCAAGTTAATAAAGATAAAAAAAAGTATTACATGCTGACAGGAGCCTGATGTAGCTTTCTCCTGAGAGGCACATTCAGAACATGTTAAATACAGAGGCTAATGCTAGCAGCAAACTATTGAACTGAGAATGGAGTTCACCTTGGAGGAATTAGAGAAAGGATTGAAAGAACTGAAGCGGCTTGCAATCCCATAAAAGGAGCAGTACCAACCAACCAGAGCTCCCATGGACTAAACCACTACCCAAAGACTACATGGACAGATGCTTGACTCCAGCTTCGTATGTAGCAGAGGATGACTTTGCTAGGTACCACTATAAGGAAAAGCCCTTGGTATTGTGAAGGCTAAAGTCCCAGTATAGGGAAATACCGGGGTTGTGTAGGAAAAGGAGCTGGTAGGGGAAGGAACACCATATTGTAGAAGGGGAGGAGCTTGGGATAGGAGTCTTATGACTGGGAAACTGAGAGAGAAAATAACATTTGAAGTGCAAATAAAAAATATCCAATTAAAAAAAGTGATACCCTCCCCCAAAAAATAAATAGAGGAAGCCTATCTCATAGGAAAATCAGCACTCTCAAGTGTTTTTGGTACCTAAAGTCTCTAAGACATGCATATACCAACCAGGCTTCATACAAGTGCTGCTCCACGCCCCTGACACATATACAGAAAAGACTTCCTGGTTTTGCCTCAGGGAAAGAAGATATGCCTAAGCTTTGAGAGTCTTGAGTTCCCCAGGAGTCGGGACATGGTGGGGGGACTTCTCTGAAACAGTGGGAAGAAGGGTGGGATGATTAATTTTGGGAATGTGAACTGGGAAGGATAATAACTTGACTGTAAAATATAAAAATAATTATTAAATTTGATAAAATAGAAAGTAAATTGCCTACATTTATCAAATGGAGAGAAACTTAAAACAACTCCATTAAAATCAGGGAGAAGACAAAACTGCTAGCCCTACTCCACGTTATTCAATCTAGTACCTGAAGTTTTAGTCAGAGCTCAAGACAACTATGATATGTAAACATAAGCAACACTCAAAATTCTACCAGAGCAATCCTACAGCTCACAAATACCTTCACCAATGTGTCTGGATACAGAATTACTTCAAAGAAGTCAGGAGCCCTCCTTTATACAAATAATAAATGTACTAAGAATAGCATTAGTAAAACAACATCCTTTATAATAGCCATGAATAATATAAAATATATTGCTGTAACTCTAATAAAGAGAGCGAAAGATCTCTATGACAAGAACTTCAAGTCCATGAGGAAAGAAATTGAAGAAGGTATCAGAAGATGGAAAGATGGACAATGCTCATGGATTTGTAGTATTCACAGTGAAAATGGCTGTTTCACCTAATCTAATATACAGATTCAATGCAATACCCATAATAATTCCACCACAATTCTTTCCAGATCTTCAAAGAGTAATTCTAACATTTTCATGGGAAAATAATGAAAACAAGAAAACCAAAACAATCTTGAACAATAAAAGAACTTTGGGAGGAATTGTTATGTCTTACCTCAATCTGTATCCCAGAGTAACAGCAATTAAAACTACATGGTTTCAGTACAAACACAGAAAGTTTGATCAATGAAACAATTGAAATTTCAGAAATGAATCAACCTACATATGCACACTCGATATTTTAGAAAGTAGCCACAACAATACAATGGGAAAAATGGAGCTTCTTCAGCAAAAAGTGCTGCTCAAACTAGAGATCTATATACAGAAGAATAAAAGTAGATCTGTATTGATCACTATGAAAAATCTCAAGCCTGAGTGTATACAGGATTTCAACATAAAACTAGAAACAGTAAATCTCATAAACTAAAAATATCTTGAATACATTGATGCAAGAGACATTTAACTGAACAGAACACCAATGGTTTAGGATATAAGATCAACAATTGATAAATAAGAATTCAGGAAATAGAATAGATTATGAAAGGCAAATGATATGTTTAATGAGACAAAAGTAAAGCCTATATTTTGGGAAAGGATCTTCACCAAACCTACATCTGATAGAGGGCTAATATCCAAAATTTATAAAAAATTCAAGAAGTTAAACACCATCAATGCAAAGAATCCATTAAAATGAAATACAGAAATGGGTAAATAAAACAATCATTTAATATATGGGCTAAAGAAGTAAGCAGAGAATTCTAACGGAGGAATCTTAAATGGCCAATAAGCCCTTGAGGAAATGTTGGAAGTCCACAGTCATCAGGGAATCCTAATTCGAAAGGGCATGGAGGTTCCATCTTCTAAACATGAGATTGGCTAATATAAGAAATGGAAGAGTTTTGCATTTCTTTCTTTCTTTTTTTTCAGAGCTGGGGACTGAACCCAGGGTCTTGTGCTTGCTAGGCAAGTGCTCTACCACTCAGCTAAATCCCCAACCCTAAGTGGCTATTAGCCCAAATGCTTGAATTAACCTAGATGCATAGAACACATGAAACTCAAGACGGATGATCAAAATGTGAATGCTCCACTCGTTCTTTAAAAGGGGAACAAGAATACCCTTGGCAGGGAATAGAAAGGCAAAGATTAAAACAGAGACAGAAGGAACACCCATTCAGAGCCTGCCCCACATGTGGCCCATACATATACAGCCACCCAATTAGACAAGATGGATGTAGCAAAGAAGTGCAGGCCAACTGGAGCTGGATGTAGATCTCTCCTGAGAGACACAGCCAGAATACAGCAAATACATAGGCGAATGCCAGCAGCAAAACACTCAACTGAGAATAGGACCCCCATTGAAGGAATCAGAGAAAGAACTGGAAGAGCTTGAAGGGGCTCGAGACCCCATATGAACAACAATGCCAAGCAACCAGAGCTTCCAGGGACTAAGCCACTACCTAAAGACCATACATGGACTGATCCTGGACACTGACATTATAGGTAGCAATGAATATCCTAGTAAGATCACCAGTGGAAGGGGAAGCCCTGGGTTCTGCTAAGACTGAACCCCCAGTGAATGTGATTGTTGGGGGGAGGGTAGCAATGGGGGGAGGATGGGGAGGGGAACAGCCATAAAGAAGGGGAGGGGAAGGGGTTAGGGGGATGTTGGCCCAGAAACCGGGAAAGGGAATAACACTCGAAATGTAAATAAGAAATACTTAAGTTAATAAAAAAAGTAATAAAAAATAAAAAAATAAAATAAAAAAAGAAACGGAAGAGATAGCACTGACGAAATTCATACATCCTGAGTGAGGACACAGATCAAAAAGGACATTCAATGTATATACACAATTCCTCATACAAACATTGTTTGAATAAAGGAATGTTTCCATTATTAAAACTGTATGGGTCATACATTTTAACATGTCCTCTTCATTGTGGTAAGGTATACCTTTTTCTTAACTATATATTCCAAGTTTTTTATCCATCCAGTTTTCCTTAATTACACTGTGATTGCTGATGAGCAGTATTACATCTTTTGAGGAAATTTTGTTATCTTCACTCTTGTTATAGTTGACAGCAAGTGCTTCATCTTTTAAGCTATATAAATTCTTAAAATATATTTTATAAATAAAACTGTTACCGTGAGCATCTAGTATATTTCAGGGACCAAGCAGGAAAATACACTGGAAACACTGTGGACTGATACCGTAGTCACGATAGTTGCTTTGTACACAGAATAAAGAAAGATTTAACTTATACATAGAGTACTCCCACACCTGTCATTTTGCTAACAGCCTATATCCATGTCTGGTTTTGAGCTGCATAAGCATAAGTGCATACTGTAATACCTAAGAAGCTGTTTAAAAGCTCCAAATTTAAAGTTGTTTTAAGTAATTATTTTTCATTCTAGCAAGAAAAAGAGAATTAAATGGTCTTATGTAGTCAGAGCTTCCTCAAAATTACCTTCAGCCCCTGATTTATTTGCTTTTATTTCCCAAGTGCTAGGATTATAGTTGTAAGTCACCACAAGAGTAATTCATTCAGGCAAAATTATTTGTCTTTGAAATTTACTGTTTAAAACTGTTTATAGGCTTCAACTGTCACTTCCCCTCCCATATTCATCAGATTTGTTCAGCCTGAACCAGACAGGTAACCTTTCCATCCCTCACCCAATGTCCCTGTTGGCTGAGTACTCAGGAACAAGCCAAGCTACTCTGAGCAGCCTGCTTCCCCAGTGGGACCCCAATTATTCTCCTACCTCTTTACCCAGCTTCATTAGAACTGTATATACTGGACCATACCGGGAAGCTTCCCATATCCTACCCATCTTCCACTCCTGCTGAGTCCTATGGAGGAACTCCAGCTGCCCTGAACAGCCTTTTACCCCCGGAAGATTACCATTCTTCTGACACCTCTCTGCCCAATTTCAATGGATCTGTAGCTCCCGAATGATGTTCTCCTTCTGCCAGACTCTCTGCTCACATTCTCAGCCATCTGCTCCCTGTGGTTAGCTGCCACAAATCCCTGTAATCTGGTAAAATACAAATTCCAGAGGCTCTGACTTTAACAATCAGATTCATATAATTAAATCTCACTTCACAAAATGTCTACACAATAAGCTTTGAGCCAATTGATATTGATAAAACCTGCCCACCAAGATAAGACGCTTTGTTCTGTAATTATCCATTCCTTTTAAGATATTCATAGCTACCTCTGGCACTGTAAAGCCATGAAAATTGTGGAGAGATTTTCTCTTCTTCCTTTTTTTTTCTTCCACTTGTCTCTCCTATCTCTCCTGTCTCTAAAACTATCAGCCTGCCTTCTTTTGCCACTGGAGAATCAGAGGTTCTACCCTTGTCTTTCACCTGCTCTCACCTGCTGACCAACAGCAATCTACACATCCAGGTACCAAATCCACTGTAGTGGCTAAAGTTCCTTGAAAGAACATAATCAACAAAGGCCAGGGCAATATGAAACCTTTAGAACATCCCAACCTTTATACAACAATCCAGTAGAGCCTAACACAACTGAAGCTCAAGAAAATAACCATAAATCCAATCTTATAAATGTGATAGAGGCACAGTCTCCCAGAGTACATTTCCTGGCCTTAGTTGGAGAGGATACACCTAATCCTCTTGAGAATTAAGGCCCCAGTGAGGATGGGGAGCACACTCTCTGAGGCAAATGTGAGCTGGAATGGGAAGAAGAACTGTGGGAGGAAGAAAAGCAGTATGGCAACATATACAATGTGAATGAATAAAATAACTAATAAAAATTTAAAAATGTACAAATAATCAATGAAATGCCATAGAGCCTTTAAAAATAAAATTGTTAAATTTGCAAACAAATAAAAAGAACTAAAAAAATGGTGATAGTGACATTTAAAGAAGAAAGAAATAAATCTCGAAAAAGCAACAAGGAAAATACAATTTAATTTATACACCTCTTTCAAGAGGAAACATATGAGTCTTTAAAGATGTACAGGAAAATACATTAAATATGAAGAAAATAAATCAATTGTGCAAGACATGAAAATGGAAATAAAAACAATAAAAAAATATAAACTGAGGGATTCATGAGTATGGAAAACTTACAAAAGAAAGCAGGAATAACAGAAGAAAGCATCACCATTGAATATAGGAGGTGGAAAAGAGAATCTCAGGCCCGAAGAAACAATAAAATAAATTGAGACATCAGTCAAAGAAAATGTTTAATTTAAAAATTTCCTGACACAAAACTTCAGGAGACCTAAGAATAGGAATATAAGAAGGTAGAGTCTCAGCTCCAAGGCCCAGCTAATATTTTAATAAAAATCATAGAAAGACATCTTCCACAACAAAAACTAAGAGATGCCTTTAACCATATCAGAAGCATATAGAACACCAATTAGACTACACCAAAACAGAAAATCCTCCCACTACTTAATAACCAAAGCACAAGCTCTACAAACAAAGAGAGAATGCTTAAAGCAGAAGGGGGGGGGGTAAAGACAGGTAACATACAGTGTGAAACCTATCTGAATTAAACCATAGTTCCTAGCAGAGATTCTAAAAGTTGGAAGTGAGTAGACAGTTATTTTCCAACCTCTAAAAATCAAATGATACCGACCTAGACTACTATACCAGTAAAAATTTCATTAACCATAGATAGGAGGATACAAAGGACACAGTTATTTTAAGACAAATAAGAATCAAACAATGTCGGGGTTGGGGATTTAGCTCAGTGGTAGAGCGCTTGCCTAGGAAGCACAAGGCCCTGCGTTCGATCCCCAGCTCCGAAAAAAAAGAACCAAAAAAAAAAAAAAAAAGAATCTAACAATGTCTATCCGTAAATCCAACCATACAGAAAATACTAGAAGAAAATGATAACCACGAAAGGATAAGTGTATCCATAAAACAGAGGAGGTAGGAATTCTATTCCCACTAAACAAAGGAGTTTACACACACACACACACACACACACACACACACACACACACACACACACACACACAAACAAACACCACCAACATTACAATAAAGGAAATAACAAGAACTGGTCATTAATACCTCTGATCATCAGTAGACATAATTCTCCATTAAAAGATACAGGCTAACTCAATGCATAAGATAAAAATATCCATAAGAATTCTGCATACAAGAAACCCACCAGCAATAAAGATAGACACTACCTCAGAGTAAAGGACTAGAAGAATTTTTCTAAACAAATGAAAACAAGAAGCAAGTTGCGGTAGCAATTTATTTTTATTGAATATCATTTTACTTACATTTCAAATGTTACCCACTCTCATGGTTTCCCCTCAAGAAAGCCCCCTCCATCCCATCCTCAATCTCCATGCTTCTGTTAGAGGGACCCACACCCAACCACCCACACACCCACCCACTCATCCAATCCTGCCTCCCTGTTCTGGAATTCCCCTACACTGGGGCATCAAGCCTTCACATGACCAAATATCTCTTTTCCCAGTGATGTCCAAGATGCCTTCCTGCTACATATGCAGGTAGAGCCAATGGTCCTATGATGTATATTCTTTGGTTGGTGGTTTAGTCTGTGGGAACTCTGTGCATTCTGGTTGGTTGATATTTTTATTAATGTGAAGACAACGTATGAAATAGAGACTGGGGAAAACACCATCCAGAGACTGCCCCACCTGGTTATGCATCCCACATAGAGACAGCAAACCCAGACACTATGGCAGATGCCAAAAAATGTTTGCCGACAGGAGCCTGTTATTGCTGTATCATGAGAGGCTCTTCAAGATTCTGACAAATACAGAGGCAGATGATTGCAACCAACCACTAGACAGAGCATGGGATCCCCAAAGAAGGAGATAGAGAAAGGATTGAAGGAACTGAAAGTGTTTGCAACACCATTGGAGTAACAACTCTTAATATATAACAACATAAACTTTCAACAAAAAATAATCAAGAGAGACAGGGAACCATTCAGGTCTATACCTCCCCCAGGGGCACATAGGCATGCCTGCTCCCAGCCTGTCTCCAGAAGACCTGCAATAATCAGAAACAGAACAGGTTCACCACAACCAGGAAAACAGGAGGAAGGTCCTAACTAAGTATACAGGAAGCCTGCTATAACTGGGCATATGGAGTCCTTCCATAACCAGGGAGAGGGGAGGGCTGCCCTAGAAAAAGAAAGCACTATAGCCTCCCAGAAAGTTATGTTTAACCCAGGTCATACAGCTCCTCCAGCTACCAAGCAGGCAGCATTCAGTCATATACTGCCAGGCTACTCAAGACTAGAAAAACGGGATGGCAGTGGGCAAATGCAAGAACATAAGCATCAGAAGTTACTGAAATTTTGGGCCATCAGAACCCAGTTCTTCCACCAAAGCAACCTTGGATACTCTAATACCTGAAAAGAAATATTCTGACATAAAAACTCATCTCATGAGAATGAGATGAATTTGCAAATTGTTCTGTCTAACTCTCTGAAGAATTGGATTGGTTTTTTGATGGGGATTGCATTGAATCTGTAGATCGCTTTGGTAAAATGGTAATTTTTATTATATTAATCCTGCCAATCCATGAGCATGGGAGATCTTTCCATCTTCTGAGATCTACTCCAATTTCTTTCTTCAGAGGATTGAAGTTCTTATCATACGGATCTTTCAGGTGCTTGGTTAAAGTCACACCGAGGTATTTTATATTATTTGGGACTATTATGAAGGGTGTCGTTTCTGTACTTTCTTTCTCGGTTTGTTTCTCTTTTGTGTAGAGGAAGGGTACAGATATATTTGGGTTAATTTTATACCCAGCCACTTTGCTGAAGTTGTTTATCAGCTTTAGTAGTTCTCCAGTGGATCTTTTGGGATCGCTCAAATATACTATCATATCATCTGCAAATAGTGATATTTTGACTTCTTCTTTTCCAATCTGTATCCCCTTGATCTCCTTTTGTTGTCTGACTGCTCTGGCTAGAACTTCAAGAACTATATTGAATATGTAGGGAGAGAGTGGGTAGCTATGTCTAGTCCCTGATTTTAGTGGGATTGCTTCAAGTTTCTGTCCATTTTGTTTAATGTTAGCGACTGGTTTGCTGAAATGCCTTTTACTATGTTTAGGTATGGGCCTTGAATTCCTGTTCTTCCCAGGACTGTTATCATGAAGAGGTGTTGAATTCTGTCAAATGCTTTCTCAGCTTCTAATGAAATGATCATGTGGTTTTTATCTTTCAGTGTCTTTATGTAGTGGATTATGTTGATGGTTTTTCCTACATTAAACCATCCCTGCATGCCTGGCATGAAGCCTACTTGATCATGTTGGATGTTTGTTTTATGTGTTCTTGGATTCAGTTTGGAAGAATTTTATTGAGCATTTTTGCATTGATATTCATAAGGGAAATTGGCCTGAGGTTCTCTTTCTTTGTTGGGTCTTTGTGTGGTTTAGGTATAAGAGTAATTGTGGCTTCATAGAAGTAATTCAGTAGAGCTCCATCTGTTTCAATATTGTGGAATAGTTTTTAGATAGAATTGGTATGAGCTCTTCTATGATAGTCTGATATATTTCTGCACTGAACCTATCTAGTCCTGGGCTCTTTTTTGATGGGAGACCTTTAATGACTGCTTCTATTTCGTTAGGAGTATGGGGTTGTTTAAATGGTTTACCTGTTCCTGATTTAACTTGGGTACCTGTTATCTGTCTAGGAAATTGTCCAATTCCTGCAGATTTTCATGTTTTGTTGAACATAGGATTTCTTAGTAGGATCTGATGATTTTTTTGAATTTCCTTTGATTCTGCAGTTATAGCTCCCTTTTCATTTCTACTTTTGTTAATTTGGACAGACTCTCTGTGTCCTCTGATTTTCTCAAAGAACCAGCTTTTGGTTCTGTTGAGTCTTTGTATGGTTTTTTTGTTGTTGTTTTTTTGTTTCTACTGTGTTGATTTCAGCTCTGAGTATGATTATTTACTGCCTTCTACTCCTCCTGGGTGTATTTGCTTCTTTTTGTTCTAGGGCTTTTAGGTGTGTTGTCAAGCTGCTGATATATGCTCTCTCCTGTTTCTTTCTGCAGGCACTTAGAGCTATGAGTTTTCCTCTTAGAACAGCTTTCACTGTGTCCCATAAGTTTGGGTATGTTGTACCTTCATTTTCATTAAATTCTAAGAAGTCTTTAATTTCTTTCTTTATTTCTTCCTTGACCAGGTTATCATTGAGTAGAGCATTGTTCAACTTCCACGTATGTGTGGGTGTTCTTTCCTTATTTTTATTGAAACCCAGCTTTAGCCTGTGGCAGTCTGATAGGGTGGATGGGATTTTTTATATTTTTTTGTATCTGTTGAGGCCTGTTTTATCACCGATTATATGGAGAAATTACCATGAGGTGGTGAGAAAAAAGTATATCCTTTTGATTTAGGATGGAATGATCTGTAAATATCTGTTAAGTCCATTTAATTCATGACTTCTCTTTGTCCGTCTATGTCTCTGTTTAATTTCTGTTTCCATGATCTGTACATTGATGAGAATGTGGTGTTGAAATCTCCTGCCATTATTGTGTGAGGTGCAATGTGTGATTTGAACTTTAGTAAGGTTTCTTTTATTTATGTAGTTACCCTTGCATTTGTAGCATAGATATTTAGGATTGAGAGTTAATCTACGTGGATTTTTCCTTTGATGAATATGAAGTGTCCTTCCTTATCTTTTTTAATTACTTTTGGTTAAAAGTCATGTTTATTTGATATTAGAATGGCAACTCCAGATTGTTTCTTTGGGCCCTTTGCTTGGAAAATGAATTTGGATCCTTTCACTCTGAGGTAGTGTCTGTCTTTGTCTCTGAGTTGTGTTTCCTGCATGCAGCAAAATGCTGGGTCCTCTTTATGTATCCATTCTGTTATTCTGTGTCTTTTTTTTTTCATCTTATTAACTTGAGTATTCCTTATTTACATTTCGATTGTTATTCCCCTTTCCGGTTTTCCTACCAACTTCTCCCAAACCCCTACCCCTCACCTTCTCTATAGGTGTTCCCCTCCCCACCCTCCCCCCCATTACCGCCCTCCCCCCAACATCACATTCACTGAATAGTCTTGGCAGGAAAAAGGGCTTCCCCTTCGACTGTTGCTCTTATTAGGCTATTCATTGCTACCTATGCTGTTAGAGCCCAGGTCACTCCATTTATAGTCTTTGGGAAGTGACTTATTCACTGGAAGCTCTGGTTGATTGTTACTGTTGTTCATATGGGGTCTCAAGCCCCTTCAAGCTCTTTCAGTCCTTTGTCTGATTCCTTCAACGGGGGTCCCCTTCTCTTATCAGTGGTTTAATGATGGCATTCACCTGTGTATTTGCTGTATTCTGGCTGTGTCTCTCAGAAGATATCTACATCCGGTTCCTGTCAGCCTGCATTTCCTTGCTTCTTCCATCTTATCTAGTTTGGTGGCTGTATATGTAGGGGCCACATGTGAGGCAGGCTTTGAATGGGTGTTCCTTCTGCCTCTGTTCTAAACTTTGCTTCCCTATTCCCTCCCAAGGTTATTCTTTTTCCCATTTTGAAAAAGGGGTGAAGCATTCGCATTTTGGTCATCTTTCTAGTGTTTCACGCTTTCAGTGCAGGGTAATTCCAGCATTTGGGCGAATATCCCCTTGTCAATGAGGGCATACTGTGTGTGTTTTTCTGTGATTGGGTTACCTCACTCAGGATGATATTTTCCAGTTCAATCCATTTGCCTATGAATTTCATAAAGTCATTGTTTTTGATAGCTGAGTAGTATTTCATTGTGTAGATGTACCACATTTTCTGTATCCACTCCTCTGTTGAAGGGCATCTGGGTTCTTTCCAGCTTCTGACTATTATAAATAAGGCTGCTATGAACATAGTGGAACATGTGTCTCTGTTACATCTTGGGGCATGTTTTGGGTATATGCCCAAGAGTGGTTTAGCTGGGTCCCCAGGTAGTTCAATATCCAATTTACTGCGGAACCTCCAGACTGATTTCCAGACTGGTTATACAAGTCTGCAATCCCAACAATGGAGGAGTGTTCCTCTTTCTCCACATCCTTGCCAGCATTTGCTGTCACCTGAGTTTTTGATCTTAGTCATTCTCACTGGTATGAGGTTAAATCTCAGGGTTGTTTTGATTTGCATTTCCCTTACGACTAAATATGTTGAACATTTCTTAAGTGTTTCTCAGGCATTTGGCATTCCTCAGCTGTGAATTTTTTGTTTAGCTCTGAACCCCATTTTTAAGTGGGTTATTTGTCTCCCTGTGGTCGAACTTCTTGAGTTCTTTGTATATTTTGGATATAAGCCCTCTATCTGTTGTAGGTTTGGTAAAGATCTTTTCCCAATCTGTTGGTTACTGTTTTGTCCTAACCACAGTGTCCTTTGCCTTACAGAAGCTTTGCAGTTTTATGAGATCCCATTTCTTAATTCTTGATCTTAGAGCATAAGCCATTGGTGTTTTTGTGTTATGTTTTGTTTTTTTGTTTTTTTTTTTTTTTGCTAGAGGTATTTTTATTCATAGATCCAAAGAACCTATATAGACTTACATCAGTACTTTGATTTGACACTGACCTCTGGAGGATTGTTTTTGTACTGCACCATATTCTCTTTCCTTCCCCACCACAGTGACCAAATTTTGCATATGCTAATTTATCTGAAAAAAAAGCCTTTAAATTCCTAATATGCCTTCAAAAAGATGTAATATACAAAAGTTCTTTCCTTTTCACCAAAGATAGGCAAGACCTTTTTTTTTTTCTTTTCTTTTTTTTTTTTTTTTTCCGGATCTGAGGACCGAACCCCGGGCCATGCGCTTGCTAGGCAAGCGCTCTACCCCTGAGTTGAATCCCAAACCCCTAGGCAAAACCTTTTTATCTTTTCTTTTCTTTTTTAATTTTTATTTAATTTTTTCCCGTCTTTATTAATTTGAGTATTTCTTATTTACATTTCGAATGTTATTCCCCTTCCCGGTTTCACGGCCAACATTCCCCAATCTCTCCCCCACCCCTTCTTTATGGGTGTCACCCTCCCCATCCTCCCCCCATTACCACCCTCCCCTCAATAATCATGTTCACTGAGGGTTCAATCTTGGCAGGACCAAGAGCTTCCCCTTCAACTGGTGCTCTTACTAGGCTATTTATTGCTACCTATGAGGTTGGAGCCCAGGGTCAGTCCATGTATAGCCTTTGGGTAGTGGCTTCATCCCTGGAAGCTCTGGTTGGTTGGCATTGTCGTTCACATGGTTTCTCTAGCCCCTTCAAGCTCTTCCAGTCTTTTCTCTGATGCCTTCAACGGGGGTCCCGTTCTTAGTTCAGTGGACTGTTCCTGGCATTCACCTCTGTATTTGCTGTATTCTGGGTGTGTCTCTCAGGAGAGATTTACATCTGGTTCCTATCAGCCTGTGTTGGGAGCATTTATCTATAGCACTGACATCTAGTGGTCGCTTGTATTACTACCACCTTTAGCTTTCTTCTGACATCTTTACTAGGTCATAATTGATAAGCATGTTAATAAGATGTCTTTACTCCACCAATCCCCCGAGGACAAGTCCTTAGCCATGCTGTCTGTTTTGTACTTAAGGCAAGTGCCTTTGTTCCCCGGGGTCCCCGTACTATCAATTAGGTGTTCCTGCAATAAAGGCTGATTGAGAAGGATCCAACGGTGTTGCGTCTTCCTTGCCGGTCGAGGTGCGCGCGACAACTGGTGGCCCGTACGGGGACCCGAGAAAATTATCTTTTCTCGTCTGGATCCAGAACTTTTTCAGCCTCAGGACGGTCGGCGCCGGTAAGTTCCCAGTAGGGGCAATTAGTTGCTGGAATTGGGACAATAGAGTTCCTAGAAGTGGAACGGTAAAGTTCCTAGAATTGGGACTGTAAAGCTCCAGGATAAGGGATTGTAAAACTTCCCTGGTAGGACAATAAAGTTCTCTGGAAAAGCAGAGACAATGATAGCCTTGATTTAGAGGCAAAAAGGGGTTTGTGGAGCATGGTAATGTTGTCTTTTCCATTTGATCCTTTGTGGGTTGGACTAGCACTTTTGCCTTATACTCTTTTTGTGTTGTGGTGTTGCTTCTGTCTGAATTCCCACCGTCCAGGGCACGAATGCATTTGTTGGGAAGAGTCCACTGATGAGCCACAAGATCGTGTGTAAATAAACACGCCAGCTCGCCAGCTCGCCTTGCTCGTAAATCGATCGTAAATAAGGTCGTAAAAGCATGGGAAGCTCACACTCCACCCCGCTCCTGTCAGCTCTTCAGGAGCTTCTTGGTCAGCATAAGCTTAAAATTGAAAAGAAAATCCTGCTGAGTTTTCTTGATGAGTGTAACCGTTGTGCCCCGTGGTTTATAGTGTCAGGGTCGCTCACTTTGAGAGCATGGGAGAGGCTGGGAAAAGATCTGGATAAGGAGACTACTGTGGGCAAGCTTAAACCAGGGACAAAGCCGCTTTGGTGTATAATCCATGCCTGCTTGGAAGATAAAAGATGTGAAGAAGCTGTTAGGACAGGTCAGAGAATCCTTACAGAACAACAGGAGAGTATGTCAGAAGGAGAGAGAGTTTTGAAGGAGGGAAAGAAAGGAAAAGGAGGAAAAGAGGTAAGAGAAAAGACAGAAAAGATCAAGGAGAGGACAGACAAAGGCGGGAAAAGTAATCAAGATCAAGGAATAAAGAAAATTTATCCCTCATTAAAGGCATTGACCTTGGAGATGTCTAGTGATTCAGAGTTTAGTGATAGTGACCTAGCTGACCTTGAGGAGGAGGTAGCTCATTATGAGAAAGAGATTTATCATTCTGACTGGCCAAACACTTATGCTGTGCAGAAACAAGCCAAGGACTTAGATAAGAAGGCAATTATGCCAACAGCACCTCCTGCACCATCGTATAACTTTCAAAGGAAAACAATGGTGAAGTCTGCAAGAGGTACTTCTTTTTGCCCAGAAGTGTGGAAAGAGTTAGGACTGAGTTTTCCAGTTTTTCTGGATGCAAACGGGCAGCGACATCATGAACCTGTTGACTTTAAGACAATAAAACAATTAGCAGAGTCAGTCAAAACCTATGGAGTCAGCGCAGCCTTTGTTATGGCTCAAATTGAGATTCTTAGGAGATACTGTCTCACCCCTGGAGACTGGGGGACTTTAGCCAGAGCTTGTCTCTCTCCGGGTCAATATCTGGACTGGAAATCTTTTCTTTATGAAAATGCTAACGCTCAGGCTGCAATCAACTTGGCTTCAGGAGCCGACCCTCAGAGACATTGGGACGCTGACATGCTATTGGGAATAGGCAGATTTGCTTTGGACCAGACTGGTTATCCAGATCAGGTCTATACTCAAATTAATGACATAGCAATTAAAGCCTGGAAAGCATTGCCTAATAGAGGCGCAGTCTCTGGGAACCTTACCAAGGTTCTGCAAGGACCCACTGAGCCATTTTCAGACTTTGTAGCCCGCATGGTGGAGTCCGCTACTAAGATTTTCGGAGACCCTGATACAGCTATGCCTCTTATTAAACAACTAGTGTATGAACAGTGTACTAAGGAGTGTAGGTCTGCTATAACGCCGTACAAACATAAAGGTTTGGAAGTCTGGATGAAGGTCTGCAGGGAGATAGGCGGGCCATTAACTAATGTTGGACTAGCAGCGGCAATGATACAATTAAAAGGAAAGGGTTCTGCAGATACCTGCTACAAATGTGGCCACAAAGGGCATTACAGAAGGCAATGCCCTGAAAATAATAAGGAACAGAGTATTAAAAAACATCAAAGACCTAACTTGTGCCCTCGCTGTAAAAAAGGGAACCATTGGGCAAGTGAATGTCGATCTGTAAAGGACTTGAATGGCCGACCTCTGGTGACAGGAGATGATAGTGCATGGCCAAAAAACGGACGACGGGGCCCACGTCCCCAGGGCCCTCAAATATATGGGGCTCTACAGAACGACAGGCAGGGACAGAGCAGACGGAGGTCCTGGCCTTCTCTTCACCACCCGAAGGACCTAGGAGAGCCACTAAGGGCTCCGCAGGACTGGACCTCCACTCCACCACCAGACTCGTATTGACCCCCCAAATGGGAGTACAGCCTATAGACACAGATTTTAAGGGACCTCTCCCTAAAGATACAGTTGGGCTGTTGTTGGGGCGCTCCTCTTCTGCCCTGAAAGGCTTACACATTGTACCTGGAATAATTGATCCTGATTATTTGGGCACAGTAAAAGTCCTGGTAGCCTCTCCCCAGGGAATTTCTGCTATTTCCCCTGGAGACAGAATTGCCCAGCTGCTGCTTCTGCCCAGCCTGCATAAACATTTTCCTGCTGATAATAGAATTAGAGGAGATAGGGGCTTGGGATCTACAGGCTCCCGATTTGCTTTCATCTCATTAGAGCTTGGCAATCGTCCAATGTTAACCTTGACTGTGGAAGGACGCTCTTTTCTTGGCTTATTAGACACTGGAGCAGATAGTAGCATTATCTCTGTGCATGACTGGCCATCCAGGTGGCCTGCACAAAAATCTTCTCAGGCCCTACGCGGCCTTGGGTACGAAATGGCTCCTCTAATTAGCTCAAAGGAATTGACATGGGAGGATTCAGAAGGAAGGTCAGGAAGGTTTATTCCCTATATCATAGACATTCCTGTGACACTGTGGGGCAGAGATGTCTTAATAAATCTGGACTTGAGGCTGACTAATGAGTACTCTCCACAGACCAAGGACATGATGATTAAAATGGGCTACATGCCCAAAAAAGGTTTGGGAAAAAATTTACAAGGACGAGTTGCCCCAGTGCTACTGGAATCTAAAAAAGACAGAACAGGTCTGGGTTTTTCCTAGGGGCCATTGAGGGAAGCATACCCATTACATGGATTTCAGAGGAACATGTGTGGATTCCTCAATGGCCTTTATCCTCTGAGAAATTAACTGCTGCTACTGAATTAGTGTCTGAACAGCTAAAATTGGGACATATACAGCCATCCACGTCGCCCTGGAATACACCTATATTTGTCATTAAGAAAAAATCAGAAAGGTGGTGATTGTTGCATGATTTAAGAGCTATCAGTTCTCAGATGCAAATAATGGGCCCCATACAGAGGGGTTTACCATTGCTCTCCAGTATTCCCGATAATTGGCCTATTATTATTATTGACATAAAGGATTGCTTTTTTTCCATCCCTCTTGCCCCGCAAGATAGCGTGCGATTTGCATTTACCTTACCCTCTATGAACAATGAAGAACCGGATAAGCGCTATCAGTGGGTAGTCTTACCTCAAGGTATGGCTAATAGCCCTACAATGTGTCAGCTGTATGTGGGAAAAGCCTTACAGCCTATACGTGATCAATTCCCAAAATTGAGAATAATACATTTTATGGATGATATATTGCTTTCTGCTAAAGACTGTAGTACCCTAGAAACGGCCTATGCTGAAGTGATAAAGACGCTTGAAAGTAATCAATTGTTTATAGCACCAGAGAAGGTTCAAATGGGCAAAAAGGGAGAATATTTAGGAGCAAAGATTACTCCTCATAATGTTTCCCCTCAGAAAACTGAATTACAAAAAGATCATTTAAAAACATTAAATGATTTTCAAAAGTTGCTGGGAAGTATTAATTGGATTCGACCCTATATAAACATGCCTAATGCAGATTTACAACCACTCTATGAGATCCTTAAAGGGGATTCTCAGCTTACTTCACCCCGTGCTTTAACTGAGGAAGCACGAATGTCTCTAAGGAAAGTGGAGAGAGGACTAGAAAAGGCAATGCTGAGAAGATACAAGGAAAATGAGGATTTTTTTTGTGTATACTGAGAACTTTTCGTCAGCCTACAGGGGTGCTATGGCAACAGGGACCACTTCTGTGGATTTATCCTCATATTTCTCCTAATAAGACCCTTGAATACTATCCTTCTGCTGTTGCGCAGCTTGCTATGTTAGGTGTTAAATCTTGCATTCAACATTTTGGCATCTTACCAAAGAGGATTATTGTACCATATACTGCAACTCAGGTAGAAACATTGTGTGCCTTGATAGATGATTGGGCTATATTACGCTGTAGTTTTGACGGAGAGTTTGATAATCATTATCCTAAGGATCCTTTGTTGCAATTTTTTACTGAGCATCCAGTAATTTTTCCTAAGGTCACTGCCTCAGAGCCTTTGTCTGGAGCATTAGATATTTATACAGATGGCTCCAAAACAGGGGTAGGTGCCTATATGGTTAATTCTCAAGAACCAGTCTTAATTCAATTCAATCCAGGCACCCCCCAAATTACAGAATGCAAAATTGTATTGGAGGTTTTCAAAAGATTCCATGATCCTTTTAATTTAATTTCTGATTCTGCTTATGTAGTTAACGCTGTGCGCTCTCTTGAAATAGCAGGGCCAATTAGGTCGACTAGTACAGTATGTCAAATTCTTTTAGAATTGCAAAAATTAATTTGGGCCAGAAAAAATAAGTTTTTCATACAACATATTCGAGCTCATACTAATTTGCCTGGTCCCATGGCCAGTAATAATGCTTTGGTGGATGCTAGTACTCGCAGAGAATTCATTTTTCATACAGCTCCAGTTGATCTCGCTAGAGAATTTCATCAAAAGTTTCATGTTCCTGCTTTCACTCTTCAACAAAAATTTAAAATCTCTAGAGCTGTAGCTCGTGATGTAGTATTACGTTGCCAGAATTGTGTTCAATTTCACCACCCTCCTCAGGTGGGAATTAACCCTCGTGGCCTGATTCCATTAAAGCTCTGGCAGATGGATGTTACACATATATCTCAGTTTGGAAACTTAAAATATGCACATGTTTCTGTTGATACCTGCTCTGGCATTATACATGCCACTCTAATGACTGGTGAGAAGGCTCGTAACACCATTAGTCATTGCTTAGAGGCGTGGGCAGCCTGGGGAAAGCCTGACAGCCTCAAGACAGACAACGGACCTGCCTACACAGCAAAGTCTTTTCAGACATTTTGCCAAACAATGCAGGTCAAACATACTACAGGATTGCCATACAATTCCCAAGGTCAAGGAATTGTGGAAAGAGCACATCGTACTTTAAAAGAGCTCTTACAAAAACAAAAAGGGGGAATTGCCTATGGCAGGACACCAAAAGAACAGTTGTCTTTAGCTCTCTTTACTCTAAATTTTTTAATTTTGGATGCGCATGGCCGCTCTGCTGCAGATCGCCATGCAGCCACGAAACCCATGACTTATGCAGATGTAAAGTGGAAGGATGTCTTAACTGGTGAATGGTGTGGCCCAGATCCCGTAATTTCGAGATCTAGGGGAGCTGTTTGTGTTTTTCCACAGAATCAAGACAATCCAATCTGGGTGCCTGAACGTTTGACTCGCAAACTGCCTCCTGCTATTCGTGAAGATGAGACTACGAATACTACTACTACTACTGGAAATGATGATCCAGGTTGATTCACTCACGCTGTGGGCTATCGCCAGATCCTGGCCAGTACTTATGCCAGTTCATAGCAATTCTACTGTTTTGCCAACCTTTTTCTCCACATCCTGTTTGCGTGATGTTCCTTGTATAGTGCCTAGTGGAGAATTGCCTCAATGATATACTGCCACTAATCTTTCACTGTTACATACTTTATGTTTCACTCTTAGAAATTCCTCCCAGCCTTGTATATGGCTGCGAAGGACCACTTTGGCAAACTGGTTAGATCCTGTGAGCAACCGTGCTATGGGCACTGGAGCCATCCAGGCTGCTCTGAGTAAAATTACACAAGGGGCCTCTTCAGGCAATGAAGATACGTCAATTGATAACTCTGCTAATTCGTACATTACAACTTTGATTATGATGCATAATGGTAGCTTTCCATCACTCCCGGGGCAAGGCATTCGCAAACTGGTTAACTCTACCTGTCGTAGAGTCCTACCTACTTGCCCCCCATATAAAGCCTTTCCACCTAAATTTACCCCATGTCAGAGTCCGTTCCATAGACCTAAACAATTCCTACCGGGATTTGAATTTTCCCCTCCTCTTAGCAATGCCCAATATGATAGGAAGAGAAATAAGACTGGCAAACGTAATTTTTGGCCCTGGTATCAATGGGTATTATCTAATGAGCAGGGAGCATACACATCTCTAACTCCTTTTGCTCGATTATTAGGTGAAGAATTTACATTATATAACATTTCAGCCATTAGAACCAATAACAATACAAGTTTAGTAGGTGTTAAGATTAATAGCCTAATAGCTAATGATGCTGCTGTTGGCGCTCCAGTATGTGTTAGACCACCTTTCTTTTTTCTGATAAGTGCTAATGCAAGTAATTATGCTTTAAATTGCAATAGCTCTGACGTAGTTTGTTATTTAGCTGAATGCTGGGATGGCACCAATGATACCGCAGTGATTGTAAAGATTCCCTCCTTTGTGCCTATCCCTGTAGTAGCAAATCCAGATGATTTTCCCATACTTCATTTATTAAGAACTAAAAGGGATTTTGGTATTACGGCAGCTATAATTTCAGCCATTGTATTATCAGCCGCTGCAGCTACAACAGCCGCGATTGCTATGACTAATCAAATACAGACAGCTGAGACTATCAATAAGATTGTAGAAAGAACCACAGTAGCATTGGAGATACAAGAAGAATTCAATACCCACTTGGCATCTGGCTTTCTATTAGCTAACCAACGAATAGATCTGCTTCAAGAACAAATTGAGGCATTATATCATATGACGCAGCTGTCCTGCGTTTCCTCCTTTAGAGGCTTATGTGTTACTCCATTGAAAGCTAACTTTCTCAGTATTCTCAACAGAGCAAAGAAATCTCTAATTATTTGAAAGGAAACTGGTCCATGGAAGCGGAACAATTATCCAGACAATTGCTGATGCAGATTGCTGTCCTTAACAACACCAGAATGGAACCCATCTCGATTGGGGATTTCACCTCGTGGATCACCAATGCTTTCTCATTTTTCAAAGAATGGGCTGGCATGTTTGCCTAGGGGGCCATTGTCCTCTTGGGATGTGGAGTATGCCTATGGCTTTTTTGCTGTTTAAAACGAGAACATGCTAGACACAAAGCGATTGTTTACCAGGCTATGGCAGCCATTGAGAGCGGTGCTTCTCCCAGTGTGTGGCTGGCCTCTCTAAAAGATTGAGAGTTCGCCCTAGATCATATTTTGTCACTGTCATGTGAGGTCATTGTGTCCAGAGACCGGCAACTTTCCTCAGGCTCGGACCAACCTAAGCCAGGAGCCCGGTGGCGATAGGGTTAATTTCCAGTGACGGGTAAGGCCGAGTTTTGAGAGGAACGACCTAAGACAGGAGCAATGACGTGTATTGACGTGACACCCAGATCTAGACCAGTCATAAACAGAGGTGGCCCTGCCCTGTTTGTACATTCAGGCTGGTCCCATGCCCCTCTGCTCTGTCTCTCCCCTATTATTAGCACACCAATAGCCCAGAACGGTGTGTTGTACATTTCAGTCATCTCTAGCCATTGGGGTGCAGTCCTAACTGCAGGAGTGGCTCGTCATGGCCGAGCTGGGCACTCTGTGAGGCATGTCTGATCTCTCTCAGACCACTACCTCCACCTAATGGACTCATCTTTTATAAAACAAAAAAGAAGGAGATGTTGGGAGCATTTATCTATAGCACTGACATCTAGTGGTCGCTTGTATTACTACCACCTTTAGCTTTCTTCTGACATCTTTACTAGGTCATAATTGATAAGCATGTTAATAAGATGTCTTTACTCCACCAATCCCCCGAGGACAAGTCCTTAGCCATGCTGTCTGTTTTGTACTTAAGGCAAGTGCCTTTGTTCCCCGGGGTCCCCGTACTATCAATTAGGTGTTCCTGCAATAAAGGCTGATTGAGAAGGATCCAACGGTGTTGCATCTTCCTTGCCGGTCGAGGTGGACGCGACAAGCCTGCACTTCTTTGCTTCATCCATCTTATCTAGTTGGGTGGCTGTATATGTATGGGCCACATGTGGGGCAGGCTCTAAATGGGTGTTCCTTCTGCCTCTGTTTTAAACTTTGCTTCCCTATTCCCTGCCAAGGGTATTCTTGTTCCCCTTTTAAAGGACTGTAGCATTCTAATTTTGGTCATTCTTCTTGAGTTTCATGTGTTCTGTGCATCTAGGGTAATTCAAGCATTTGGGCTAATATCCACTTATCAATGAGTGCATACCACGTGTGTTTTACTGTGATTGGGTTAACCCACTCAGGATGATATTTTCCAGTTCAATCCATTTGCCAATAAATTTCATAAGGTCATTGTTTTTGACAGCTGAGTAATATTCCATCGTGTAGATGTACCACATATTTTTTATCCATTCCTCTATTGAAGGGCATTTGGGTTCTTTCCAGCTTCTGGCTATTATAAATAAGGCTGCTGTGAACATAGTGGCACATGTGTCTTTGTTATATGTTGGGGCATTTTTTGGGTATATGCCAAAGAGAGGTATAGCTGGGTCCTCAGGTTGTTCAATGTCTAATTTTCTGAGGAAGCTCCAGACTGATTCCCAGAATGGTTGTACCTGTCTGCAATCCCACCAACAATGGAGGAGTGTTTCTCTCACCAGCATCTGCTGTAACCTGAGTGTTTGAACTTAGCCATTCTTACTGGTGTGAGGTGAAATCTCAGGGTTGTTTTGATTTGCATTTCCCTTATGACTAAAGATTTTGAACATTTCTTTAGGTGTTTCTCAGGCATTTGGCATTCCTCAGCTGTGAATTCTTTGTTTAGCACTGAACCCCATTTTTAAGAGGGTTATGTGGCTCCCTGCGTTCATACTTCTTGAGTTCTTTGTATATTTTGGATATAAGCCCTCTATCAGTTGTAGGATGGGTAAAGATATTTTACCAATCTGTTCGTTGCCATTTTATCCTAACAACAATGTCCTTTGCCTTACAGAAGCTTTGCAGTTATATGAGATCCCAATTGTCGATTCAGGATCTTAGAGCATAAGCCATTGGTGTTTTGTTCAGGGAAATTTTCTCCAGTGCCCATGTGTTCGAGATGCTTTCCCACATTTTCTTCTATTAGTTTAAGTGTATATGGTTTGATGTGGAGGTCCTTGATCCACTTGGACTTAAACTTTGTACACGGTTATAAGCATGGATTGGTCTGCATTCTTCTACATGCTGACCTCCAGTTGAACCAGCACCATTTGCTGAAAATGCTATCTTTTTTCCATTTCATGGTTTTGGCCCCTTTGTCAAAAATCAAGTGAATGTAGGTATGTGTGTTCATTTCTCTGTGTTCAATTCTATTCCACTGGTCTATTTTTCTGTCTCTGTACCAATATCATGCAGTTTTTATCAGTATTGCTCTGTAATACTGTTTGAGTTCAGGGATAGTGATTCCCCCTGAAGTCCTTTTATTGTTGAGCATAGTTTTAGCTCTCCTGGATTTTTTATTATTTCAGATGAATTTGCAATATGTTCTGTCTAACTCTCTGAAGAATTGGATTGGTATTTTGGTGGAGATTGAATTGAATCTGTAGATTGCTTTCAGTAATATTGCCCTTTTTACTATATTAATCCTGCCAATCCATGAGCCTGGGAGATCTTTCCATCTTCTGTAGTCTTACTCAATTTCTTTCTTTAGAGGCTTGAAGTTCTTATTGTATAGATCTTTTACTTCCTTAGTGAAAGTCACACCGAGGTATTTTATATTATTTGGGACTATTTTGATGTGTGTCATTTCCCTAATTTCTTTCTCAGCCCCTTTCTCTTTTGTGTAGAGAAAGGCTACTGATTTATTTGAGTATTTTATACCCAGCCACTTTCCTGAAGGTGTTTATCAGCTTTAGGAGTTCTCTGGTGGAACTTTTGGGATTACTTAAATATGCTATGATATCATCTGCAAATAGTGATATTTTGAATTCTTACTTTCCAATATGCCCCCCTTTGATGTCCTTTTGTTGTCTGATTGCTCTGGCTAGAACTTCAAGAACTATATTGAATAGGTATGGAGAGAGTGGGCAGCCATGTCTAGTCCCTGATTTTAGTGGGATTGCTTCAAGTTTCTCTCCATTTAGTTTAATGTTAGCGACTGGTTTGCTGTATATTGCTTTTACTATGTTTAGGTATGGGCCTTGAATTCCTATTCTTTCCAGGATTTTTGTCATGAAGGGGTGTTGAATTTTGTCAAATGCTTTCTCAGCATCTAATGAAATGATCATGTGGTTTGTATCTTTCAGTATGTTTTATAGTGGATTACATTGATGGTTTTCTGCATATTAAAAAATCCCTGCATGCCTGGTATGAAGCCTACTTGATCATGGTGGATGATTGTTTTGATGTGCTCTTGGATTTGGTTTGCCAGAATTTTATGGGTATTTTTACGTTGATATTCATAAGGCAAATTGGTCTAAAGTTCTCTTTCTTTTTGGGTCTTTGTGTGGTTTAGGTATAAGATTATCTGTGCCTTCATAAAAGGAATTCAGTAGTGCTCCATCTGTTTCAATATTGTGGAATAGTTTGGATAGTATTGGTATGAGGTCTTCTATGAAGGTCTGATAGAATTCTGCACTGAATTCATCTGGACCTGGGCTCCTTTTGGTTGGGTGACCTTTAATGACTGCTTCTTTTTCTTTCAGAGTTATGGGGTTGTTTAAAAGGCTTATCTGTTCCTGATTTAACTTCAGTACCTTGTATCTGTCTAGGAAATTGTCTATTTCCTGCAGATTTTCACATTTTGTTGAACATAGGCTTTTATAGTAGGGTTGATGTTTTCGGTATTCACTCTGATTCTCTAGTTATGTCTTCCTTTTCATTTCTGATTTTGTTAATTTGGGCACACTCTCTTTGTCCTCTAGATAGTCTGGCTAAGGGCTTATCTATCTTGTTGATTTTCTCAAAGAACCAGCTTTTGGTTCTGTTGATTCTTTGCATGGTCCTTTTTGCTTTACTTGGTTGAGTTCATCTCTGAGTTTGATTATTTCCTGCCTTCTACTCCTCCTGGGTGTATTTGGGTCTTTTTGCTCTAGAGCTTTTGGGTGTGTTGTCAAGCTGCTGATATATTCTCTCTTCTGTTTCTTTATGCAGCCACTCAGAGCTATGTGTTTTCTCTTAGCACAGCTTTCATTGTTTCCTACAAGTTCGGATATGTTGTACCTTCATTTTCTTAAAGTCTAAGAAGTCTTTAATTTCCCTCTTTATTAATTCCTTGACCAGGTTATCATGGAGTAGAGAACTGTTCACCTTCCACATATATGTGGGCGTTCTTCCCTTATTGTTATTGAAGACCAGCTTTAGGCCGTGGTGGTCTGATAGGACACATGAGATAATTTCTATCTTTCTGTATCTGTTGAGGCCTGTTTCATTACCAATTATATAGTCAATTTTGAAGATAGGAACATGAAGTGGTGAGAAGAAGGTATGTCCTTTTGTTTTAGGATAGAATGTTCTATAAATATCTGTTAAGTGTATTTGCTTCATGACTTCTCTTAGTCTGTATATGTCTCTGTTTAATTTCTGTTTCTATGATCTGTCCATTGATGAGAGTGGGGTGTTCAAATCTCCTACTATTATTGTGTTAGGTGCAATGTGTGCTTTGAGATTTAGTAAGGTTTCTTTTATGTATGTCAGTGCCCTTGTATTTAGAGCATAAATATTTAGGATTGGGAGTTCATCTTGGTGGATTTTTCCTTTGATGAATATGAAGTGCCCTTCCTTATCTTTTTTGATGACCTTTAGTTGAAAATCGATTTTATAGATATTAGAATGGCTTCTCCAGCTTGCTTCTTCAGACCATTTGCTTGCAAAATTGTTTTCCAGCCTTTTACTCTGAGGTAGTGTCTGTCTTTGTCTCTGAGGTGTGATTCCTGTAGGCAGCAGAATCCATGGTCCTCATTGCATATCCAGTTTGTTAATCTATGTCTTTTCATTGGTGAGTTGAGCCCATTGAATTTGAGAGACATGAAGAAATAGTGAGTGTTGCTTCCTGTTATATTCATATTTATATGTGAGATTATGTTTTTGTGTCTTCTTCTCTTTCTTTTGTTGCCAAGACGATTAGTTTCTTGCTTTTTCTAGGGTGTAGCTTCCCTCCATATGTTGGGCTTTACTATTTATTATCCTTTGTAGCGCTGGATTTGTAGAAAGATATTGTGTAAATTTGGTTTTCTTCTATGATTTTGTTGAAGATATTTACTGGTCCTTTTAGCTGGGAGTCTTCACTCTCTTCTATACCAATTATCCTTAGGCTTGATCTTCTCATTGAGACCTGGATGTCCTGTATGTTTTGGACCAGTAGCTTTTTCTGTTTTACATTTTCTTTGACTGTTGTGTTGATGATTTCTATGGAATCTTCTGCTCCTGAGATTCTCTCTTCTATCTCTTGTATTCTGATTTTGATGCTTGTATCTATGGTTCCTTGTCTCTTCCTTTGGTTTTCTATATCCAGGGTTGTTTCCCTGTGTCCTTTCTTGATTGCTTCTATTTCCATTTTTAATTCCTTCACCTGTTTGATTGTGTTTGCCCGGAATTCTTTCAGGGATTTTTGTGATTCATCTCTATATGCTTCTACTTGTTTATTTATGTTTTCCTTCATTTCTCTAAGGGAGTTCTTCATGTCTTTCTTGAAGTCCTCCATCATAATGGTCAAATGTGATTTTAAATCTAGATCTTGCTTTTTTGGTTTTCTCAGATATTCAGTGTTTGCTTTTGTGGGAGAACTGGTCTCTGATGATGCCATGTAGTCTTGGTTTCTTTTGCTTGGATTCCTGTGCTTGCCTCTCACTACAGGTTGTCTCTGGTGTTACCTTGTTCTGCTATTTCTGACAGTGGCTAGACTGTCCTATAGGCTTGTGTGTCAGGAGTGCTGTAGAGCTGTTTTCCTGCTTTCTTTCAGCCAGTTATGGGATCAGAGTGTTATGCTTTCGGGCGTGTAGTCTTTCCTGTCTACTCTTTTGCAGCTTTTCTGGTGGGCCTGTGTCCTGAGTCCACCAGGCAGGTTGCTTGGAGCAGAAAAGTTGGCCTTACCTGTTTTCCTACAGCTGTAGTTGCTCGTAGGGGGCTGCTTTTGAGCTCTCCGTTAGGCGGCAACCATGAGGGCTTGTGCCGCCTTTCCCAGGGCCCCAGTGCACTGGGGTCCCAGATGGCATTAGGTGTTTTCCCTGAGAGTCAGAAATGAGGGCAGAGTGTAGTCCCTTCTGGCTTCCCAGGCTTATCTGCCCCTCTGAAGGTTTATCTCTCCCTCCCACTGGACTTGGGTGCAGAGAACTGTTGACCAGGTCCCTTCAGGTCAGGGCTGTGTCTCAGGGATGCATAGGTATTTTTAAATATTTGTTCATTTATTTATTTATTTATTTATTCGTTCATTCATTTATTATATGTACACTCTACAGCTTTCAACCAGAATGTATGCCTGCAGGCTAGAAGAGGGCGCCAGACCTCATTTCAGATGGTCTTCAGCCACCATGTGCTTGCTGGGAATTGAACTCAGGACCTCTGGAAGAGCAGTCAGGGCTCTTACCCACTGAGCCATCTCTCCAGCCCTGATATAGGAACTTTTCTAATTCCTACTATCAATGTTGAGTTTCTTACAATCATTCTAAAGTGTATAACTTTTGGTTCTGGCCTGTTGAAGGCTGTGGCCAATACTACAAGAAAAAAAGTTCAAGCCACAAGCTTCCGTTGACTGTAAAATGATCTCAAATCATAAGTTTCTACCTTATGATTGACTAAGGAAGATGGTTTTTTCATTGATCCCATCATAGCTTCAGAATTTGAACAATTATCCCTTTCTTGATTGATGTTTAAAGTCCGTGTATAGTGACTTTCAACAATTCCCATGTGAGGCCCATATCCTGATCATTAACGCTTTCTCGTGTGGATTTCCTTCTTTTGCTTTTAAGCATTCTCTCAAGTGGCCTCTTTTACCACCCTGAACTAACGTTATTGAAGGTGTTTCCAGATTAAATGTCGAAAATAATGTAGTTGCGGTCACATTCTACATTGTGAAGCTTTTAATGACTTGATATTAGATGCTTCTTCCTAAGGAGTAAACTTTAGGAGAGGACAAACAATATCGTCTTCTCATAGGGGACAAAGGATGTGGTCATTCTTGATCATCACAAGGACAAAACTGTTGAGCTTCCTGACTTGGGTGCTGAGAACAGAATACAGGTCCCCTGAAAGATTACCAACTGTTCTTGACTTTTTAGTCATTTCTCCAGCTTCCAAATGTGGGTGTATCTTTAAAAAATTATAAAAACTGGATAAATACATGCTGAATATGGTAAACTAGAAATATTCTAAAAGTAAAATAGAGAGTAGAAAGGGGCAGATGAAAAAGGCAAGTGAAAGATTCCTTGCCTACCAACAAGTACATTCAGGCTAGCTGTTGTTCTTCCCTTAGGTGTCCCATTATATTCTGCTTTCCATATTTTGTAATTGGTGTACTTACTTGGAGCCGTTTAATAAAGAAGCTATGTCTTTAATCTGAAGCTCCTGGAAGTTTCTCTTTCAATTTGATGTTCTGTTATTTCTCTGATAAAAGCCGAACATTTTGGTCTTTAGTTTTGTTTATGTAGGACTCAGGATCTGTTGCAGTCTAAAATTAAGACATAGTTTCTTGAAACATTGCCTTTACTCATTCATTGCCGTTCTCTTTTTATGTTGAATCTTCTCATTATTTTATGTTTTGTTGTCCATTTCATATTTCTATGGATATGTGCTCCATTTTAAGTGCACTTGTGTGTACACACATGTGTGAATCTCTCTCTGTCTCTGTCTCTGTCTACCCCTGTGTGTGCATGCGTGCATGCCTGTGTGTGTGTTTGTGTGTGTGTGAGTGTGAGTGAGTGTGTGTGTGTGTGTGTGTGTGTGTGTGTGTGTGTGTGTGTAAACCTCAGAAGTGTATGTTGAGATCAGAAGACGAGTCGAGGTAGTTTTCTCTTTCTACCATGTGTGTCCCAGGAATTGACTTGGTGGCAAATGGCTTTAGCTGAGGCACCCTGCTGTCTCTGATTAAACACCTTATTGTACCAGGTTTTTCCCCCAAGATAGGATTTCACTGGGTAGCCTTGACTTCCTGGAACTTGCTTTGTAGAACATGGTGGCCTCAAACTCAGAGAGAGCCACCTGCCTCTGCTTCGAGTGCTGGGATGTAAGATGTGCACCACATCACCTGGTTATGACAGGATTCTTAATTTTTTGCTTACTTTACAACCCAAACACGACTAAGTGGCAAAGACTTACCTGATAATGACACACACTTCATCAGTAGAATATATTTTATGTAGACAGGTACCGTAAAATCCTGACATAAGTCCATGAGCCTATGGCTTTAGTGAGACCACCTATTTCTCAGGGGACACTCACTGAAGCCCTCAATATTTTCTTGGCATATGTTAGCCATTTCTAAACTAAAGCTCCTTAGTTGTCTTATTAAAAAGAATCTGAAAGTTAAGAGTCTCTTTTGCCTTGCCTTGAAGTCTGATGAATACAGTCATCACTAGAACTGTAGTTCAAAAAATGTATTCACTACAACTTTCATGGAAATAAAAACTTCTTTTCTTCTTTTAAACATGGCAGCATGAGAAATGCACAACAGCTTCACAAACCAGGAATGAAATATCAGTTGTTACTGAATGGCTTCACAACTGTTTAAGTTTGAAAGCAGATGTTGTGTCACCCTGTAATATTAGGATGGGTTCATTAAGAACATTATCAAGTACTGGAGAGATGGCTCAGTGGTTAAGAGCACTGACTGCTCTTCCAGAGGACCTGAGTTCAATTCCCAGCAACCACATGTTGGCTCACAAACACCTGTAATGAGATTCGATGACCTCTTCCGGTGTGTCTGAATACAGCAACAGTGTATGCATATAAATAAAATAAATCTTAAAAACAAAGACCTTAAGAAAATATTATCAAGCCTGTTCTCGAAGCTATTTGGTGTCTAATAATGGACGCAGTGCAATTCTATTTGTTAAGAAATACTGCACCCCTGAACTTTAAGAGAAAGAAAACTCACTCTAAAATTTTTCCATTGGTCAACCACTGAGCTGATGCACTGCAGGGCAGGGTAGAATAGGATTGGGTGGAAGGAATTTCCCCTCTGCCCTCTGAGGGCTTGATGGAATATAATGTCTAAGAAAATTAAATGTGAGAAAAGTGTGTAAATGCTTTATTGTCCTTAAGTGCACACCAACATGATTCAGAAGTGTTTGGGCCCCACTCTTTCTAGGGGAAATGAAATACAGGAAATATCAGAAAAGAGCATGCTGGGTTTTCTCTTGTCATTGGGATTTGTTTGTTTGTTTGTTTTTGTTAACCTTACACACACGAGGCTCAACTTCAAAGAAGAATTCTTAATTGACAAAAGACCTCCATCCAACTGGCCGATGGGCAGTTATGTTGGGCATTTTCTTGATTAATTAGTGATGTGTGAAAGCCCAGTGAGTTGTGGGCAATATGACCACGGAGTGAGTCCTTGTTGTATGAAAAACAAGCTGAGTCAACCATTGGGGGCAAGCAAGTAAACAGCCCTCCTCTGTGGTCTCCGCTGTGATTCCTGCTTCCATGTTCTTCTCCGATTTCCCTTCATGAGAGACTATAAGTTATGAGATAGAATAAATAAAATCATCAGGTTGGTATTGATTGTGTGTGTATCACAGCACAGAAAACAAATTAGAACGAACAGTAAAAATCATTTAGGGAAAGTCACACACTTATGCTGGAGGGATGGCTCAGTGGTTATGAGCACTGACTGCTCTTCCAGAGGCCTGAGTTCAATTCCCAGCACCCACATGGTGGCTCACAACCATCTGTGATTGGATCTGGTGCCCTCTGCTGGCCAGCAGGCGCACACGCAGGCAGAATGCTGTCCTGCTTATCCTGTCTTGAGGTGACTGCCATCCTAAGAGTAATAAACTGATGTTTGTTTCATGAAACGTTAGTCTACACATCTAAGCAAGCATATTATCTCATGCCAGCATGAATTTAAACATTTCTCCACAGTCAAAGATGACACAAACATTTAGTGAAGAAAAAAATCCTTGCATGTCGCCGGCCACCACCAGGGCAATCAGGGGTTTTACACACTCCAGCCTCAGTGACATCCATTAAAAAAAATGGCATCTGAGGACAAAAGAACCATCAAATGCTGGACTTCTCATGAAGGTACATGCGATTAATCAACACAAACAGATAGTTGTAACATTTCATTTTTTGAAGTTTTATAACAGAAAGTGAACTAAGTAAGTACTGCCGGGATTAGTGCTGTGCATAGCACTCAGGCTTCGCTATGGTTCTGCCTTTTTCTCTGAACTTCAAAGCCAACAGCTGACTCCATTATACCAAATCGCTCAAGGGAGTTTCCTTTGATACTTCAACAGATACTTAGACATTTTAGTGTTGCATTTTTTTTAAAGATACCCGTATTGAAATGCAGTGAAACAGTTAAGAAACTGACCAAAGTAGATAACATTGCTGTTACTGAGTTGCAGCTATGCAGGCCCCAGCCTCCCTATCACTTTATGATGAGGGAAGACCTTTTATTTGTTATTCTTGTAATTATACATAATATGAAAGCTGTCATTTTTATCTTTTAAGTTGATAGTTGAATGGCATTAGACATTGACAATATTGAGGGATTATAATTCCCATCCATCACCAGAATTGTTTTACAATTCCAAACTGAAATTCTATACCCAATAAATATCAGCTCTTCACTTCTCCCTCTCATCGCCTTTGGCAGCCACCATGCTACTGTCCATTGCTGTAATTTGATGTCTCTAGGTTCTTTGTACAAATAAAATCATATAATATCTGTCTCTTGGCAACTGGGTTATTTCCTTTTATGCAAAATCCTTGGAGCAGCTATGTTCTGGCATGTGCCACAGCTTTTAGTCTGAATTATTTTCCATTTGTATACAGTGTGTGTTCTTCTGTGTTTGTATGCATCTCTTGACACCATGTTGATGTTGTGTATTGTTCCTCAGTAACATCCACCTTGTTTTTGAAGCCGGGTCTCTCACTTGAGATCAGTAAATTAAGTTAGGCTGTCTTAATCCCAGGACAGCCTTGGATCCCAGGGCTCCACCTGCCTCCACCTCACCAGAGCTGGCCTTGCTGGCAGAACATTATATGCCTGACTGGTCTTTTCGAGTTTTGTCATGAGTGTGTTTGTGTGTGTGTGTGTGTGTGTGTGTGTGTGTGTGTGTGTGTGTGTGATGGAATTGGTGTTTCTAAAAACAGCTTGGATCTATAGTAAAGTTTTAAAAAATTATTTCAATAAATATTATAGAGAATAATAGAATTTATTATAGTGTTTTCATGAATGTATATAATGTATTTTGACAATATTACCCAGCCCCCCTAATTTCTCTTGGGGTTGCATTGAATCTGTAGATGGATTTTGGAAATATGGCCATCCATGAGCATGCAAGGTCTTTCTAATTTCTAGTGTCTTCTTAAATTTCTTTCTTCAGTATGTAAAACTTTCATTATAGAGGTCTTTCACTTCCTTGGTCAGGTTTGGATTTTTAAAGTGTTATGAATGGTATTATTTCCCTGATTACTTTCTCAGTATACTTTTCATTCGTTTATAAGAAGATTACTGACTTTTACATGTCATTTATGTATTCTGCCATTTTGTTGAAAGTAAATACCCATCCTTTAGGCTTTCTGGTAGAGTCTTTAGAGCCTTTGATGTATAGAATCTTATTATCTACAAATAGAGATACTTTGACTTCTTCCTTTCCATATTATATTCCTTTTATTTGCCTTATATTGTTCTAGCTAAGATTTTTCAGTACCATCTTGAGTAAGAGTCAGGAAAGTGGGAACCCTTGTTTTCTCCATTTAATATTTCAGCTACAGGATTGCCATACATATTATGGTGAGATATGTTTCTTATATTCTGAGCTTCTTAATATATAAATATAGATAAGTTTCTATATTCTTTTGGGACGTTTGACAAGATTGATGTTAATTTTGTCAAAAGCCTTCTTTCTACTGCCATTTTATTTCTACTCTATATAAAACATTAAGTCATTTGTGAAATTTATAAAATTTATTGATTGAATATTGAACCAGTACTACATCTCTGGAGCCACCTTAATCATGGTGAGTGATTTCTTGATACACACACACACACACACACACACACACACACACACATACATATATATACATATATATATATATATATTTATGAGATTGGTCAGTAATTTTTTTATTTTGTGTTTTTATCTGGTTTTAGTATCAGGCTAATTGTAGCTTTATGAAACATTTGCTAATGTAACCTTCCTTTACTGTTTAATAGAATAGTTTGAGAAGCATTTGTATTCGTATTTCATTGAAGTTCTGGTAATTTTTCTAAGTGGAAGACATTTGATTACTGCCTCACGTTTATTGCTTCCTACAAACTGCTCTATTTTTAAATACCTTCATGATTTACTTATTGTTGGACATATACATCCAGAAACCTATGTGTTTGTTTTAGATTATTCCAATTCATTGAAATACATGATTTTTAAGGTAAAACCTAACAATTTTCCTGAATTTCATTACTGTGCATGATAACAGCTCTCCTTACTTCCAGTTTATTTACTTTGAGATTTTTCACCTTGATTGTTTGGTATTTAATTGATATCTATTTGGTATTTAATTGTTTTGAGAATTATACTATATTTATGTCTTTTTCATCCCTCCCTTTGCCCCAACCTCCTCCCAGTTCCTCCCTCAAATTTATGCCTTCTCTTTCTTTCTTTCTTTCTTTCTTTCTTTCTTTCTTTCTTTCTTTCTTTCTTTTGTACGTTCGTTCTCTCTCTCTCTCTCCCTCTCTCTCTCTCTCTATCTATCTATCTATCTATCTATCTATCTTTTCTTTCTCTTTATTTCTAACCCTACCACCTGTGATGGTCTGACATGACACATGAGCTAATTTCTATCTTTCTGCATCTGTTGAGGCCTGTTTTATGACCGATTATATGGTCAATTTTGGAGAAAGTACCATGCGGTTGTGAGAAGAAGGTATATCCTTTTGTTTTAGGATAGAATGTGCTATAAATATCTGTTATGTCCATTTGGTTCATGACTTCTCTTAGTCTGTCTACATCTCTGTTTCATTTCTGTTTCCATGACCTCTCCATTGATGAGAGTGGGGTGTTGAAATCTCCTACTAGTATTGTGTGAGGTGCGATGTGTGCTTTGAGCTTTAGTAAGGTTTCTTTTATGAATGTAGGTGTCCTTGTATTTGGGGCATAGATATTTAGGATTGAGAGTTCATCTTGGTGGATTTTTCCTTTGATGAATATGAAGTGTCCTTCCTTATCTTTTTTGATGACTGTTGGTTGAAAGTCGACATTGTTAGATATTAGAATGGCTTCTCCAGCTTGTTTTCCAGCCTTTTACTCTGAGGTAGTGTCTGTCTTTGTCTCTGAGGTGTGTTTCCGCTGGGGAGCAAAATGTTGTGTCCTCATTGCATGTCCATTTTGTTAATCTATATCTTTTTATTGGGTAATTGAGTATTGATGGTGAGAGATATTAAGGAATACTGATTGTTGCTTCCTGTTAAATTCAAATTTGATGGTGAGATTATGTTTGTGTGCTTGTCTTCTCATTGTTTTATTGCAAAATAATTAGGTTCTTGCTTTTTCTAGTATGTTTCTTACCTCCTTGTGTTTGGCTTTACCGTTTATTATCCTTTGTAGGGCTGTATTTGTAGAAAGATAATTTGTTTTTGTCTTGGAATATCTTCGTTTCTCCATCTATGTTAATTGAGAGTTTTGCTGGATTCAGGAACCTGGGTTGGCATTTGTGTTCTCTTAGGGTTTGTATGACATCTGTCCAGGATCTTCTGGCTTTCATACTCTCTGGTGAGGAGTCTGCTATGATTCTGATAGGTCTGCCTTTATATGTTACCTGTCCTTTTTCCTTACTGCTTTTAATATACTTTCTCTGTTTTGTGCATTTGGTGTTTTGACTATTATGTGATGGGAGGAGTTTCTTTTCTGGTCCAATCTATTGGGAGTTCTGTAGGCTTCTTGTATGTTTTTGGCCTTCTTTTTCTTTAGGTTAGGGAAGTTTTCTTCTATGATTTTGTTGAAGATATTTACTGGTCCTTCTATTTGAGAGTCTTCACTCTCTTCTATACCTATTACCTTTTGTTTCCATCTTCTCATTGTGTCTTGGATTTCCTGTATGTTTTGGGCCATTGCCTTTTTCCATTTTATATTATCTTTGACAGTTGTTTTAATCATTTCTACAGAATCTTCTGCTCCTGAGATTCTCTCATCTATCTCTTGTATTCTGTTGGTGTTGCTTGTATCTACGGCTCCTTGTCTCTACCTTTGGTTTTCTATATTCAAGGGTGTCTCCCTTTGTGCTTTCTTTATTGCATCTATTTCCATTTATAATTCCTTCACCTGCATGACTGTGTTTTTCTGTAACACTTTCAGGGATTTTTCTGTTTCCTCTCTATAGCCTCCTACTTGTTTATTTGTGTTTTCCTGCATTTCTCTAGGGAGTTCTTTATGTCTTTCTTGAAGTCCTCCATCATCATGATCAATTGTGGTTTTAAATCTAGATCTTACTTTTCTGGTGTGCTTGGATATTCAGTGTTTGCATTGCTGGTAGAATTGGGCTCTGATGATGCCACGTAGTCTTGGTTTCTGTTGCTTGGGTGCCTGTGCTTGCCTCTTTTCATCACGTTGTCTGTGGTGTTACCTTGTTCTGCTATTTCTGACAGTGGTTAGACCGTCGTATAACCCTGTGTGTCGGGAGTGCTGTAGACCTATTTTCCTGTTTTCTTTCAGCCAGTTATGTGAACAGAGTGTTCTTCTTTTAGGCATGTAGTCATTCCTGTCTACTGGTCTTCAGGTGTTTCTGTGGGCCTGTGTCCCCGAGGCCCTATAGAGTTTTCTCTTGGTCCAGGGATATGGACAACGTTGGGCAGTACTGGTGGTCTCTCCTGACTTGCAGTCTCAGGAGTGCCCACCTGTCTGCATGGGGAACTCTCTCTCCAATGGACTTCATGAAACAATGACTTCATGAAATTCATAGGCAAATGGAATGAACTAGAAATATCATCCTGAGTGAGGTAACCAAATCACAGAAAAACACAGAAGGAATGATCTCACCATTAAGTGGATAATAGCCCTAAATTTCGATTACCCAAAATGCAATCCACAGACTACATGAAACTCAAGAACAAAGATGATCAAAATGGGGATGCCTCACTTCTTACAAATGGAAACAAAAATATACATAGGAAGGGATAGGGAGTCAATGTTTAGAGCACAGACTGAAGGAATAGTCATTCTGCTCCTGTCCCACATGTGGCCCATATATATGCAGCATCCAAAACTAGATAAGATGGATGATGCTAAGAAATGCATGCTGACAGGAATTGTATATAGATCTTTCCAGAGAGACACAGCCAGAACAAGTCAAGTTCAGAGGTGAATGCTAGCAGCAAACTACTGACCTGAGAATAGGACTCCCATTAAAAAAATTAGAGAACGGATTGAAAGTGCTAAAGGGGCTTGCAACCCCATTAGAACAAAAATTTCAACTAACCAGAGCTCCCAGAGACTAAACCACTACCCAGGCTGACCCATGGCTACAACTGCATATGTAGCAAAAGATGACCTTGCTAGGCATAAATGGAAGGAGAAGCCATTGGTCCTGACAAGGGTGGACCCCTGGTGTAGGGAATTTTGGGGGTGGGGGGAGAAAAGGTAAGGGGTATGGACAGGGGAACACCCATATAGAAGTGGGGTTGTAGGAGGCTTGTGGTCAGGAAACAGGTAAAGGGAATAACATTTGAAATGTAAATAAGAAATACCCAATTAAACATAAAAATCAAGATGCAACAAACTCTAACACAACAATCAGATTTGTATGATAAATTTTCAATTCAAAATACATCCAGACAATAAACTTACAAACAGTTGATAAGGATATAAGCTGCCTGCCTAGAAAATAAAAATTTGATTACAGAAATCCACCCCATCTACCTTGACAATTCAAGACCACCCAGATGCAGATCACTCTTCTCTGTCTCCATCTTGATTTTTCTCTCTTCTTTTTCTCTCCCACCTTATTTTTTTTACTGTACAATCATGGCATTGACCTAACTGGTACCAGCCCTCTGCTCCCTATAGACATCAACCTACAAATCAGACATGCATCTGTCTTGTTGCAATGTAAACCAAGACAATACCATTTCAAAACATATACCAACTAGGCATAAAATATGTTATATAATAATATTAGCAATAAAATTCTCTCTCATAAATGACAGGTATATTCTTTCATTCATTTAAAGAAAACACATAAAATTATTCTCAATCATCTTATTGAGGTGTGAACAAACATCAAAAAAATATTTATCAACTGTCATTGAGTGTCAAGAACTGATTATGAGGGAAGAGATCAGCATTACAACCCATTAAATGACTGCATAGTAATTGATATTGAACAGGATGCACGTTGAATCTGTATGATTCCAGGAATTATTGGATTTAGCATAATGACATATTCTCCAGATCACAAGAATCATGGGAAGCTGAAAGAGATTTTGTGAATGTGCTCAACTCCTGGCTCAATGTTGCATGTGAAACTTCCCTTCCCTACACCAGGGAATGAAAAACATAATGTGCCACAATTCAACTCAAAGTCCAAATGATATGGAACATTTATACCTTCTCAACTCTTGTCTTACTATAAAAGTTCTGAGGAAATCTATTGGGTTCATAAATATTGTTGTTGACACATGTTCTGTTGAAGGTTGTTCAAGAGAAGATTGGCCTTTGGAATATTTGTGGCATAGATGTTAATGAAATCATGGCCGCTGTGGATGGAGAACATTATCTTCAAAACATGTTTTTGGAAATGTTTTGATCAAAAGTTTTCAGACCTCAGATGTAGAGCTTGAGGCCAGAATTTTCCCATTGTATCCAGGGAGCAGAACATAGGATGAATGGAAAGAAACTGTTGAATATAATTAAGTGGATCGCCTGTCAGCAGAAGCCTTAAAATATACAAACTGGTGTAAATGTGTGTGTTATGTTTGCCTGCATAAGAATCAGGTTTCACAACTGCTCCATCCAAGATCCTAGCAGACATGAAGAAGCTGTGTGCTTTCACTATTGCCTTTTTTTCCCTGAAGTTTTGTCTCATCTTGTGCAGTTTGACTGAACCCAATTGCTTTTGGAGGATAAAGAAGAGCGAAGATAATGATGGAGATTTGCGAAGTGACTGTGGTTTTGTTCTTTTTACAGACGAGGACCCTATTGAAGAAGATTTTTATAATCGCATTATTAATTTTAGGTAGGTTATTAACTTTATTTCATGCTTCAGTATTATGAATTAGAAATATGTAACAGTGTACACAACTGTATGATTCTGTCCTGTTTTTCCCCTTGTAACTTTAGGAACCACAGAATATTAATTATAACTTCAACCACTATTTTAGTACTTTCAAATGTGTCATGGTTTACCTTAGCTTTACTACATTGGCTCTAGTTCACAAAGCTGGAAAACGAGAGAGACTGGATTCTATCTCTTGAATCTTTGTTGATATCATATATTGAAATATGTTTTTACCTGTACCTTGAATTCATAATTCCCACTTTTGGCAAAATCTCAATATGAAGAGACTGCATCACTGCCTCTCTTCAATTTTCTGCCAACCATTCCTGTATAAGCATGCCTCTAAATGCCCCAATAAAATGGTTATCTAATTTTGGCTTCTAAAATTTGGGCATAAACTCAGACATTGAAATCTGTGTGGTGTGGTGGTGGAAGGATGTCTACTATATATGATTACATGTATATTATTACATATATACACTCATGAGTATGTATATGCTTTGCATTATAAAATAGTCTTTAAATGAGCCACTCCTGTCATTCTGGAGCTGTCACTGAATATGGAAAAAGCCTGCCAGATTTCTTATTCTGTTAGCAGAATATCTTTTCATCCAGTGATGCAAATACTCGATCACATATTAGACTGATTATCTGTATCATACAGACATTCAATATTTTTTTAATATTTAAAAATATTTTACATTAGAGAAAATCTAGGAGAATAAATGTACTTCTTGTGGATAAGAAGCTGTTCGAAATGTGGCTACACAGTTCTTAGAGTCCAAGTGTGAGATATTATCTTTTGTGCCTGCAGATCATGAGAGAAGAGATGTTGAAATCTTTCAAATTTTAGCTAACCAATGTGCTTGTGAATTCATTCTTTCACAAACTGAAGTTTCCTGCACTTTTCTGTCCCTGACTCTCATCCCATTTCTTGTTCAATTTTTGTGTCTTTGGGATTTAAACAAAATATTTTCTAATTATTAGCCACAGTATACTGTGTACACTTTGATATTGGTGGTTGCTTCACATTATTGTAGTTCTGGGTTAGGTCAGTAGAAATTTCATTTCTGATGCATTCTATATTATCCCAGATTTCATTGGAAGAAATAGTGGACATTCTCATTAGTGACACTTCTATAAGCCATAATAGGATTTAAATTTACAAATATATTAATTGTACCAATACACTTTTATGGTTTAGAAGAAAAACCTAGCTCCAAACATTTAATTTAAAACTGCTAATTTCAGCAAAAGAGCATGTTTGGTGTTTTACTCCTGATGAGAAGTAATTTCTAATAATAACAGATGAATATATGAACTGCCAACTGTGCTTGGGCAGAGGAACACATTTCAAATGGAAGAAGATCTTACTGTTCAGACAACTGTTAAAGGACCTCAAAGAATTAGGGGGCCTGAAGTGTTAAGAGAAATTTCAATCTACTTTTACAAAATTAAAATAGTAACAACACACTAAAAGGTATTGATGTGTAATGGAGCCTATAAGATATTATTCAGGTTACATAGTATATTCTATCATTTAATGTACTTGAAATGAATAAATAAATTTAAGTGGAATATATCTTTAAATATTTTAATGATTATTGACAGTTGAAACTATTCAATGCATGTCTATGAACAAGGAAATATTATTAATACTTTTTCTCACTATGCATAAAATTAGCATTTTCATAATGTTTAACTTCAAAGAGTTTTTCCTAATTTGAAATTTGAAAAATGTCTTACTGATACAGTAAATTCTCTCCTAAAAGAACTGATGCCCTTTTTGAAATAAACTGATTGTTAGATAATTTGCACAGATACATAATTCATTTTTCGTACATTTACTCTATGTTAGGAAGTTTTATATAAAGACTTCTGAATATATTTCTAAATGATTAACCTTTTAATACTTTATGCTCTTTTACTCTGCTTGGTACTCAAATAATATTTTGAGTTTTGAAACCATTTAGTATGCAACATTTGATATACGATCATGAGTAATAAACATATTAAATATGCATTAATGATACTTTTGGGTACAAAGGTATATAAATATAAAAGTTGAACAAAATTTTGATGTAATATATGATTTGAAAAGTATAAATATTATAAACATGTTTGAATATAAGTACATTTAAATAATAAAAATATAGTGCAAATGTGATATGTATTTCATGTGTGGTTTAAGTCATGCTTTTTATTTTGTATCGGTGGAATTACATCTCTAAGACTATTTTATAACAGTTTTACTCAATTGGACTCTAATGGTATTTGAGGATGGTATTTAGAGATAAAATAGTCCCCTTATTGACTTTCACAATTACAAAATTTATCATATGTTAGTGCCCTACATCTATGAATTCTTAAATCGTATTCAAATCTTAAGATCTCTAATTTATGAGACTTATTTCATGACATTTAGACAGAAATTTAGAATGTCTTGTGGTACAAACTTAACTACAATTGAAATTTTATTTTTCAAACATCTCCCTTAAACGTCATTATGCTTGGTTTTAGAATACCAGGAAGAAAATATGAGTTTTTTCTGGTACTGTTTTTTGCTACTGATGAGATCAACAAGAATCCTAATCTTTTATCCAACATGTCTTTGTCATTTTCCATCATTGTTGGCCTGTGTGAAGATACATTGGGAGTTCTGGAAAAAGCATATTCACATAAAAACAACAATTTCGAACTAATTAATTATTACTGTAGAATGAAGCAATGTTGTGATGTAGAACTTACAGGACCATCATGGACAACTTCCTTAAAACTGTCAATTTATTCAAGGAAACCAAAGGTAATAGTGTATGACACTTGACGAATTACCAACATTTAAATTCCATTTAAATTCCATTTAAATGTGTCTAGAAGAAAACTTGAATCCCATGCATTTGTGGGTATACTGCTACACACACTCATAGACACACACACACACACACACACACACACACACAAAATAAAATAATCAGATTGAATATCTATACTGGGAAAACAGGAAAAATTGTTTTCTATAACATTCAGATTTGTCAGGAATATTCTAGAATATAATGGAAAAATATATGACATGTATTGTATAATCTTATTACCCTTAATCTGAGTTCTGAACGGTGAGTTGCATTACTTGTATATATGTCCACACCTCCTAACAATCATATTCCTCATGTGGATGTTTAATCCTTTCCTTATACTCTTTAGATTTTCTTTGGATCATTTAACCCTAACCTGAGTGACCATGACCAGTTTCCCTATATCTATCAGATAGCAGCCAAGGACACATATTTGTTCCATGGCATGGTCTCCTTGATGTTTCATTTTGGATGGACTTGGATAGGACTGGTCATCTCAGATGATGACCAAGGTATTCAGTTTCTCTCAGACTTGAGAGAAGAAATACAAAGGCATGAAATCTGTTTAGCTTTTGTGAATATGATCCCAGAAACCATGCAGATATTCAAGACAAGACTTAAGATATATGACCAACAACTTATGACATCTTCAGCAAAGGTTGTTGTCATTTATGGTGAAATGAACTCCACTCTAGAACTCAGCTTTAGAAGATGGGCATATTTAGGTGCACAGAGAATCTGGATCACAACCTCACAATGGGATGTCACCACACATAAAAAAGATTTCAGCCTTGATTTCTTCCACGGGACTGTCACTTTTGCCCACCACCACAATGACATTGCTGTATTTAGGAATTTTATGCAAACAATAAACACATCCAAGTATCCAATAGACATTTCACAGTCTATGCTGCACTGGAATCATTTTAACTGTTCAATCTCAAAGAACAATAACAAAATGGATTGTTTAACATTCAACAACTCATTGGAATGGTTAGCACAGCACACGTTTGACATGGCCCTGAGTGATGAAGGTTACAATTTGTATAATGCTGTGTATGCTGTTGCCCACACCTACCATGAACTCATTTTTCAACAAGTAGAGTCTCAGAAAATGGAAGAACCCAAAGGAATATGCGCTGACTGTCAGCAGGTAACGTTTCTTATGTTTCATTATGCTTAGATATAGCAATGTGACCTTTCAGGCCGCTGGGAACTTCACATCCATTTGTTAGAGGATGTCTCTCAGTGTAAAGTTTTCTATCCTGCAAAACTCCAGAATGAATTTTTTACATTGACATATATCATGCACAGTGATAACTTTTAATAGGAGACAAGACATTTTTATAAATATCAGCGAATTGTGTGACAATGTGTTTCAACATTTAACCAAATGACTTCAAAATTTTAAAGGAGCCTAGAGTTTTATCATAAAATCCTTAGGTGATAACTAGACAGGAATATTATTCTGAAGAAGAATTTCTCAAAAATAAGTGCATGTGCTCTGATAATAGCTATTCATTTAAATTAATAATTATTTATAAAAACGCAAATGATGAAAAGTGCATATTTTATTGTTTATGTTTATTTTATATATGTATGCAGTATATACATGACTGACCCAATACCATTCTTTACTTCCAAAACATCCAGACTTTTTAATTTCCCCTTATTTCTTACATATTTGGCTTCAGCTTTTAAATATTATTTTTGACAAACGTGTATACATACACACACATACCATGTGATTATTCTCTGGTAATCATTTATTATAGCTTTTTAACGAGCAAACAATAATATGAAGTATATTACCTTGTAATTATACAATATGACATGTAACTATAACCTGTAATAATACAGTATAGTATATTTTACTACATTGGATTATTTTAATGCACCTGTCTTTTCTGAAAGATATTAAAAGATTATGGGAGATTCTCAATTTAGCATTCTCTGTATTGATATGCATATGTAATCATCTTATGATTCATCTCATTTAGGTGGCTTCTTTGCTGAAAACTAGGGTGTTTACTAACCCTGTTGGAGAACTGGTGAACATGAATCATAAGGAAAATCAGTGTGCCAAGTATGACATTTTCATGATTTGGAATTTTCCACAAGGCCTTGGATTAAAAGTGAAAATAGGAAGCTATTTTCCTTGTTTGCCACAGAGTCAACAACTTCATATATCTGAAAACTGGGAGTGGGTCACAGGAGAAACAGTGGTAGGTATACTACAATTTTTAATTTTTCGAAGATGTCTAAATTTTTAAATAGGAAGCACTCAAATAGTTTCTGTGTTGTTAAGACCAATTAATACTCTTGCAAATGACCATTCTCGGTTATAAGCACCAAAATTTAATAACACTGAAATTCATGTAATCTGGTCATAGGGACCAAAAAACTCTGAATTCCATGTTTAATTGCATCCATGTGACTATTTACCCCACACTACAGAAATATATTTATTAAGTTTATACAAATATATACATGTACACACACACATAAACACATGCACATATGAATATATAACTTTGTAACTACATTTAACAATGAAATTTTCTGAATGTATGAACATAGTTGTAGCCTAATTAATTATAGCATAGATTCATTAAGGGAAGTATTTTTCAGATTCATATGTTTTTAATTTATAGATTTTTATTTTTAATTTTATTTATTTACATTTTAATATTATCCTCCTTCCCAGTTTCCCCTCCTCTGCAGAGTATTGCATTATCTGGCATCAGGTGAAGAGAGACCCTTGGTCCTGTGGAGGGTGAATGCCACAGAATATGAGAATGTTAGATCAGTGAGGCCAGAGTGGCCAGATTTTTGGGGGAGCTCTCCAATAGAAGCAGGGGGATGGGGTGGAATGGGGATTAAAGGTTTTCTTTTACACTTAGGAAAAGTCCATTAATTTCATGAGAGTCTTTTATGACATACTTTGTTCTTATTCATTGAACAATTCTTTCTTGATATATCCTACCTTCTCTCTCCATACAACTCAGTGTTCTTATTTTTTTATTTATCAGTTTTCTTGAGAGAAAAATTGATGCCACATAAATATTCCATTTGAATTAATCAATTTAGGAAGGAGAAAATTTAAATTGTTACACCTGAAATGTTACATGTGTAATATTACATTGCATAGTAATTATTTTATGGCATTCAGTGAATGTATAGCATTGTAATGCAAAATAATAAATTATTAGAGGAATAAAAATGTAATGTCCCATATATTAATCTATTGGTCATTTTACATATGATGCATTCATGAACTACAAACACACATACACATTAAATACATATTTATATGCATAGTTCATGTATATATTTTATATATATTTATATGTGTGTGTGTGTCTGTGTGTCTGTGTGTCTGTACGTGTATTGCCTCAGGTTCCCTCCTCAGTGTGTAGTGTGACATGTACTGCAGGATTCAGAAAAATTCATCAGAAACAAACAGCTGATTGCTGCTTTGATTGTGTCCAGTGCCAAGAAAATGAGATTGCCAATGATACAGGTACATGCTTGCATGCAGAAGAAAATTTGGTGAATTTGAATAACTTCTCTTTACAAACTAGAAATATGATATGGCCTACATGGAAACTACAGACACAAAATCTCCATGTTTCAGCATTTACTTAGTTAAATAATATCATTTTCTCTTGGACCCAGTAAATTAACTACAATATCTTCTACAAACAACTCATGCCTCTCACAATATAATGGTTAATGATTTTATATTATGCAGACAATGTTTGGGGGACATACATGTGTAAAAATTAAAAAAAAATAATTGTAGGCATGACTTAAGCAGATGTTTATTCTTCTTCGATTCTTTGTACAAAGAATCTTGAGTACATTTACAGTCCACAATCTTTCTGTCACCTGGCTTACACTCTGACAAAGACAAGATGCTCAGAACAACAAGTGTTCTCTAATGAAACATATTTTAAGAGTTTACATGGCATAAAAGATTAGGCATTTCCTATCAAAGAATTAGAAAAAGAGTGACAAATTCAAGAATTCAACAAGAGATGGGAGAGTGCTTTAACTAATCACAGCCTAAATAAGGAAAGCAGAATGAATGTCAATGTAAATAATCTACATGCCATACCCTTCTATAGTCATAACCAAGGAAATTGTAGTTGGGGGAATGGAAATTGTACCACAACAAGAGGGACATGCATAAGTTTGTGAGGCATAAGGCCTCAAGAATGAAAATATTCCTTTACTCAAACAGTATTTGAATGATGAATTTATTAACAAGCCTATGTGTAGATACAAAAAAATGCACAATTCCCAAAGCAAACAAAATACATAATGTTTTTCATCAACCGACATCAATAAATATGTCAGTATACTACCCTTGTCTCTGAATAGTGAATTGATGGTTTGAGAAATACAATAAACTGAGATTATTCATATTAGTAATCATCATATTTATATTTCATTTTCATTTAAGAGATAACTTTTCCATTTTCTATAATGATGATTTGTTCCAAAACAAAGCATAGGATAATAGATAGCAAATTTAAGTTAGTAGTCCATAGAGCAATAATGAACAAAATATATTCTCAACCTCAAACTATTTATTGATATATCCTCTGAATAAAATAAATATACAATTAGTAACTATACAATTATGGTATCTTATAAGGGATTATTGTTCTTTGCCAACAGATATGGAACAGTGTGTGAGGTGTCCTGATGATTCGTATGCCAACTTAGAACAAACCCAGTGCCTCCAAAGAGCTGTGACATTTCTTGCTTATGAAGATCCACTGGGGATGGCTCTAGGCTGCATGGCCCTGTCCTTCTCAGCCATCACAACTCTAGTACTAGTCACTTTTGTGAAGTACAGGGATACTCCCATTGTGAAAGCCAATAACCGCATTCTCAGCTATATCCTACTCATATCTCTAGTCTTCTGTTTTCTCTGTTCATTGCTCTTCATTGGACATCCCAACCAGGCCACCTGCATCCTGCAGCAGACCACATTTGCAATATTTTTCACTGTTGCTATTTCTACTGTGTTGGCCAAAACAATAACTGTGGTCACAGCTTTCAAGCTCACTACTCCAGGGAGAAGGATAAGAAGGATGATGATAAAGGGGGCAACTAACTTGCTCATTCCCATTTGTACCCTAATCCAACTTGTCCTCTGTGGAATCTGGTTGGTGACATCTCCTCCATTTATTGACAGAGATACACAATCTGAACATGGGAAGATAGTCATCATTTGCAACAAAGGCTCAGACATTGCCTTCCACTTTGTCTTGGGATATTTGGGCTCCTTGGCTCTGGGGAGCTTCACTGTGGCTTTCTTGGCTAGGAACCTTCCTGACAGATTCAATGAGGCCAAGTTCCTAACATTCAGCATGTTGGTGTTCTACAGTGTTTGGATCACCTTCCTCCCTGTCTACCACAGCACCAGGGGGAAGGTTATGGTTGTTGTTGAGGTTTTCTCTATCTTGGCTTCCTGTGCAGGGTTGCTAGGGTGCATATTTGTCCAAAAGTGTTATATTCTTTTATTTCGAACAGATTTAAATTTTCTTCAGAAATAAAAAGATAAATTGATTTATTGACCGTTTGATAGTTTTAAAATGTTAGATGTGATTCTGATAGGTCTGCCTTTAAATGTTACTTGACCTTTTTCCTTTACTGCTTTTAATATTCTTTCTTTATTTTGTGCGTTTGGTGTTTTGACAATTATGTGACGGGAGGTGTTTCTTTTCTGGTCCAATCTATTTGGAGTTCTGTAGGCTTCTTGTATGTCTATGGGTATCTCTTTTTTTAGGTTAGGGAAGTTTTCTTCTATGATTTTGTTGAAGATATTTACTGGTCCTTTGAGCTGGGAGTCTTCACTCTCTTCTATACCTATTATCCTTAGGTTTGATCTTCTCATTGAGTCCTGGATTTCCTGTATGTTTTGGACCAGTAGCTTTTTCCGCTTTACATTATCTTTGACAGTTGAGTCAATGATTTCTATGGAATCTTCTGCTCCTGAGATTCTCTCTTCCATCTCTTGTATTCTGTTGATGAAGCTTGTATCTACAGCTCCTTGTCTCTTCTTTTGGTTTTATATATCCAGGGTTGTTTCCATGTGTTCTTTCTTGATTGCTTCTATTTCCATTTTTAATTCCTTCAACTGTTTGATTGTGTTTTCCTGGAATTCTTTCAGGGATTTTTGTGTCTCCTCTCTATGGGCTTCTACTTGTTTATTTATGTTTTCCTGGATTTCTTTCAGGGATTTTTGCGATTCTTTCAGGCATTTTTGCGATTCCTCTCTGTAGGCTTCTACTTGTTCTCTAAGGGAGTTCTTCACGTCTTTCTTGAAGTCCTCCAGCATCATGATCAAATATGATTTTGGAACTAGATCTTGCTTTTCTGGTGTGTTTGGATATTCCATGTTTGTTTTGATGGGAGAATTGGGCTCCGATGGTGCCATGTAGTCTTGGTTTCTGTTGCTTGGGTTCCTGCGCTTGCCTCTCGCCATCAGATTATCTCTAGTGTTACTTTGTTCTGCTATTTCTGACAGTGGCTAGACTGTCCTATAAGCCTGTGTGTCAGGAGTGCTGTAGACCTGTTTTCCTCTATTTCAGTCAGTTATGGGGACAGAGTGTTCTGCTTTCCGGCGTGTAGTTTTTCCTCTCTACAGGTCTTCAGCTGTTCCTGTGGGCCTGTGTCTTGAGTTCACCAGGCAGCTTTCTTGCAGCAGAAAAGTTGGTCTTACCTGTGTTTCCCGGGGCTCAAGTTCGCTCGTGGGGTGCTGCCCACGGGCTCTCATGGAGAAACCAAGATATTCCATGACAAAACCAAATTTACACAATATCTTTCTACAAATCCAGCACTACAAAGGATAATCAATGGTAAAGCCCAACATAAGGAGGCAAGCTATACCCTAGAAGAAGCAAGAAACTAATCGTCTTGGCAACAAAACAAAGAGAATGAAAGCACACAAACATAACCTCACATCCAAATATGAATATAACGGGAAGCAATAATTGCTATTCCTTAATATCTCTCAATATCAATGGCCTCAACTCCCCAATAAAAAGACATAGATTAACAAACTGGATACGCAACGAGGACCCTGCATTCTGCTGCCTACAGGAAACACACCTCAGAGACAAAGACAGACACTACCTCAGAGTGAAAGGCTGGAAAACAACTTTCCAAGCAAATGGCCAGAAGAAGCAAGCTGGAGTAGCCATTCTAATATCAAATAAAATCAATTTCCAACTAAAAGTCATCAAAAAAGATAAGGAAGGACACTTCATATTCATCAAAGGAAAAATCAACCAAGGTGAACTCTCAATAATAAATATCTATGCCCCAAATACAAGGGCAGCTACATACGTAAAAGAAACCTTACTAAAGCTCAAAACACACATTGCACCTCACACAATAATAGTGGGAGATTTCAACACCCCACTCTCATCAATGGACAGATCATGGAAACAGAAATTAAACAGTGATGTCGACAGACTAAGAGAAGTCATGAGCCAAATGGACTTAACGGATATTTATAGAACATTCTATCCTAAAGCAAAAGGATATACCTTCTTCTCAGCTCCTCATGGTACTTTCTCCAAAATTGACCATATAATTGGTCAAAAAACGGGCCTCAACAGGTACAGAAAGATAGAAATAATCCCATGCGTGCTATCAGACCACCACGGCCTAAAACTGGTCTTCAATAACAATAAGGGAAGAATGCCCACATATACGTGGAAATTGAACAATGCTCTACTCAATGATAACCTGGTCAAGGAAGAAATAAAGAAAGAAATTAAAAACTTTTTAGAATTTAATGAAAATGAAGATACAACATACCCAAACTTATGGGACACAATGAAAGCTGTGCTAAGAGGAAAAGTCATAGCGCTGAGTGCCTGCAGAAAGAAACAGGAAAGAGCATATGTCAGCAGCTTGACAGCACACCTCAAAGCTCTAGAACAAAAAGAAGCAAATACACCCAGGAGGAGTAGAAGGCAGGAAATAATCAAACTCAGAGCTGAAATCAACCAAGTAGAAACAAAAAGGACCATAGAAAGAATCAACAGAACCAAAAGTTGGTTCTTTGAGAAAATCAACAAGATAGATAAACCCTTAGCCAGACTAACGAGAGGACACAGAGAGTGCGTCCAAATTAACAAAATCAGAAATGAAAAGGGAGACATAACTACAGATTCAGAGGAAATTCAAAAAATCATCAGATCTTACTATAAAAACCTATATTCAACAAAATTTGAAAATCTTCAGGAAATGGACAATTTCCTAGACAGATACCAGGTATCGAAGTTAAATCAGGAACAGATAAACCAGTTAAACAACCCCATAACTCCTAAGGAAATAGAAGCAGTCATTAAAGGTCTCCCAACCAAAAAGAGCCCAGGTCCAGACGGGTTTAGTGCAGAATTCTATCAAACCTTCATAGAAGACCTCATACCAATATTATCCAAACTATTCCACAAAATTGAAACAGATGGAGCACTACTGAATTCCTTCTACGAAGCCACAATTACTCTTATACCTAAACCACACAAAGACACAATAAAGAAAGAGAACTTCAGACCAATTTCCCTTATGAATATCGACGCAAAAATACTCAATAAAATTCTGGCAAACCGAATTCAAGAGCACATCAAAACAATCATCCACCATGATCAAGTAGGCTTCATCCCAGGCATGCAGGGATGGTTTAATATACGGAAAACCATCAACGTGATCCATCATATAAACAAACTGAAAGAACAGAACCACATGATCATTTCATTAGATGCTGAGAAAGCATTTGACAAAATTCAACACCCCTTCATGATAAAAGTCCTGGAAAGAATAGGAATTCAAGGCCCATACCTAAACATAGTAAAAGCCATATACAGCAAACCAGTTGCTAACATTAAACTAAATGGAGAGAAACTTGAAGCAATCCCACTAAAATCAGGGACTAGACAAGGCTGCCCACTCTCTCCCTACTTATTCAATATAGTTCTTGAAGTTCTAGCCAGAGCAATCAGACAACAAAAGGAGATCAAGGGGATACAGATCGGAAAAGAAGAAGTCAAAATATCACTATTTGCAGATGACATGATAGTATATTTAAGTGATCCCAAAAGTTCCACCATAGAACTACTAAAGCTGATAAACAACTTCAGCAAAGTGGCTGGGTATAAAATTAACTCAAATAAATCAGTTGCCTTCCTCTATACAAAAGAGAAACAAGCCGAGAAAGAAATTAGGGAAACGACACCCTTCATAATAGACCCAAATAATATAAAGTACCTCGGTGTGACTTTAACCAAGCAAGTAAAAGATCTGTACAATAAGAACTTCAAGACACTGAGGAAAGAAATTGAAGAAGACCTCAGAAGATGGAAAGATCTCCCATGCTCATGGATTGGCAGGATTAATATAGTAAAAATGGCCATTTTACCAAAAGCAATCTACAGATTCAAAGCAATCCCCATCAAAATACCAATCCAATTCTTCAAAGAGTTAGACAGAACAATTTGCAAATTCATCTGGAATAACAAAAAACCCAGGATAGCTAAAGCTATCCTCAACAATAAAAGGACTTCAGGGGGAATCACTATCCCTGAACTCAAGCAGTATTACAGAGCAATAGTGATAAAAACTGCATGGTATTGGTACAGAGACAGACAGATAGACCAATGGAATAGAATTGAAGACCCAGAAATGAACCCACACACCTATGGTCACTTGATTTTTGACAAAGGAGCCAAAACCATCCAATGGAAAAAAGATAGCATTTTCAGCAAATGGTGCTGGTTCAACTGGAGGTCAACATGTAGAAGAATGCAGATCGATCCATGCTTATCACCCTGTACAAAGCTTAAGTCCAAGTGGATCAAGGACCTCCACATCAAACCAGACACACTCAAACTAATAGAAGAAAAACTAGGGAAGCATCTGGAACACATGGGCACTGGAAAAAATTTCCTGAACAAAACACCAATGGCTTATGCTCTAAGATCAAGAATCGACAAATGGGACCTCATAAAACTGCAAAGCTTCTGTAAGGCAAAGGACACAGTGGTTAGGACAAAACGGCAACCAACAGATTGGGAAAAGATCTTTACCAGTCCTACAACAGATAGAGGCCTTATATCCAAAATATACAAAGAACTCAAGAAGTTAGACTGCAGGGAAACAAATAACCCTATTAAAAAATGGGGTTCAGAGCTAAACAAAGAATTCACAGCTGAGGAATGCCGAATGGCTGAGAAACACCTAAAGAAATGTTCAACATCTTTAGTCATAAGGGAAATGCAAATCAAAACAACCCTGAGATTTCACCTCACACCAGTGAGAATGGCTAAGATCAAAGACTCAGGTGACAGCAGATGCTGGCGAGGATGTGGAGAAAGAGGAACACTCCTCCATTGTTGGTGGGATTGCAGACTGGTAAAACCATTCTGGAAATCAGTCTGGAGGTTCCTCAGAAAATTGGACATTGAACTGCCTGAGGATCCAGCTATACCTCTCTTGGGCATATACCCAAAAGATGCCTCAACATATAAAAGAGACACGTGCTCCACTATGTTCATCGCAGCCTTATTTATAATAGCCAGAAAATGGAAAGAACCCAGATGCCCTTCAACAGAGGAATGGATACAGAAAATGTGGTACATCTACACAATGGAATATTACTCAGCTATCAAAAACAACGAGTTTATGAAATTCGTAGGCAAATGGTTGGAACTGGAAAATATCATCCTGAGTGAGCTAACCCAATCACAGAAAGACATACATGGTATGCACTCATTGATAAGTGGCTTTTAGCCCAAATGCTTGAATTACCCTAGATCCCTAGAACAAACGAAACTCAAGACGGATGATCAAAATGTGAATGCTTCACTCCCTCTTTAAATGAGGAAAAAGAATACCCTTGGCAGGGAAGGGAGAGGCAAAGATTAAAACAGAGACTGAAGGAACACCCATTCAGAGCCTGCCCCACATGTGGCCCATACATATACAGCCACCCAATTAGACAAGATGGATGAAGCAAAGAAGTGCAGACCGACAGGAGCCGGATGTAGATCGCTCCTGAGAGACATAGCCAGAATACAGCAAATACAGAGGCGAATGCCAGCAGCAAACCACTGAACTGAGAATAAGTCCCCCGTTGAAGGAATCAGAGAAAGAACTGGAAGAGCTTGAAGGGGCTCGAGACCCCAAAAGTACAACAATGTCAAGCAACCAGAGCTTCCAGGGACTAAGCCACTACCTAAATACTATACATGGACTGACCCTGGACTCTGACCCCATAGGTAGCAATGAATATCCTAGTAAGAGCACCAGTGGAAGGGGAAGCCCTGGGTCCTGCTAAGTCTGAACCCCCAGTGAACTAGACTATGGGGGGAGGGCGGCAATGGGGGGAGGGTTGGGAGGGGAACACCCATAAGGACGGGGAGGGGGGAGGGGGATGTTTGCCCGGAAACCGGGAAAGGGAATAACACTTGAAATGTATATAAGAAATACTCAAGTTAATAAAAAAAAAAAAGAAAAAAAATGTTAGATGGTGCTCAACAGATCTATTTTGCTTTGTCATAACAAAATTTTTCATAAATCATCAAATAAAATTAAGTAATATCTAGAGATAGTATTTGTATCACAGGACAACACCGCATAAAGCAATACCAATTAGTAAGTTTTGGTAGCAAATGAGCTCTCACAAACCTAAACATATTGAGAACAGGAGATCTCCATTAAGGAGAAGCTACAATTGCTTTGATTTTTAGAGATGTGTTTTTAAGAAATCTTTTTTTTACAATATAATTGGTCTAAAACAGGCCTCAACCGATAAAGAAAGATAGAAATAATCCCATGCGTCCTTTAAGACCACCACAGGCTAAAGGTGGTCCTCAATAACAATAAGGAAAGAATCGCCACATATACATGGAAGTTGAACAATCCTCTACTCAATGATAACCTGGACAAGGAAGAAATAAAAAAAGAAATTAAAGACTTCTTAGAATTTAATGAAAATGAAGGCACAACATACCCAAACTTATGGGACACAATGAAAGCTGCCCTAGGAGGAAAACTCATAGCTCTCAGTGCTTGCAGATAGAAACAGGAGAGAGCATATGTCACCAGCTTGACAGCACACCTGAAACTCTAGAACAAAAAGAAGCAAATACACCCAAAAGGAGTAGAAGGCAGGAAATGATCAAACTCAGAGCTGAAATCAAACAAGTAGAAACAAAAAGGACTATCAAAAGAATCAACAGAAGCAAAAGCCGGTTCTTTGAGAAAATCAACAAGATAGATAAACCCTTAGCCAAATCAACCAGAGGACACAGAGAGTGTGTCCAAATTAACAAAATCGGAAAAGAAAAGGCAGACATAACAACAGAGTGAGTGGAAATTCAAAAAATCATCAGATCCTATCAGAAAAGCCTATATTCAACAACACTTGAAAATCTGGAGGAAATGGACAATTTCCTAGAGAGATACCAGGTACTGAAGTTAAATCAGGAACAGATACACCATTTAAACAACCCTATAATCCCTAAAGAAATAGAAGTGGTCATTAAAAGTCTCCCAACCAAAAAGAGCCCATGTCCAGATGAATTCATTGCAGAATTCTTTCAGACCTTCATAGAAGACCTCATACCAATATTTTCCAAAATATTCCACAAAATTGAAACAGATGGATCACTACCGAATTCCTTCTATGAAGCCACAATTACTCTTATACCTAAACCACACAAAGACCCAACAAAGAAAGAGAATTCAGACCAATTTCCCTTATGAATATCGATGTAAAAATACTCAATAAAATTCTTGGAAACCGAATCCAAGAGCACATCAAAACAATCATCCACCATGATCAAGTAGGCTTCATCTTAGGTATGCTGGAATGGTTAAATATGCAGAAAATCATCAACCCAATTCACCATATAAACAAACTGAAAGATAAAAACCACTTGATCATTTCATTAGATGGTGAGAAAGAGTTTGCCAAAATTCAATACCCCTTCATGATAAAAGTCTGGAAAGAACAGGATTTCAAGGCCAATACCTAAACATAGCAAAAGCCATATACAGTAAAACAGTAGCTAACATTAAACTAAATGGAGAGAAACTTGAAGCAATCCCACTAAAATCAGGGACTAGACAATGCTGCCCATTCTCCCTGCTTATTCAATATAGTTTTTGAAGTCCTAGCCAGAGCAATCAGACAGCGAATGGAGATTAAAGGACACAGATTGGAAAGGAAGAAGTCAAAATATTACTATTTGCAGATGATAAGATAGTATATTTAAGTAATTCCAAAAGTTCCACCAGAGAACTACTAAACCTGACAAATCCCTTCAGCAAAGTGTCTGTGTATGAAATTAACTCAAATAAATCAGTAGCCTTCATCTACACAAAAAAGAAAGAAGCTGAGAAAGAAATTAGGGAAAGACACCTTTCGTTATAGTCCCAAATAGTATAAAGTACCTCGGTGTAACTTTAACCAAGCAAGTGAAACATCTGTATGATAAGAATTTCTGGCCTCTGAAGAAAGAAATTGAAGATCTCAGAAGACAGAAAGATCTCCCATGCTCGTGGATTAGCAGGATTAATATAGTAAAAATTGCCATTTTACCCAAAGATATCTACAGATTCAATGCAATCCCCAATGAAATTCCAATCCAATTCTTCAGAGAGTTAGACAGAACAATCTGCAAATTCTTCTGGAATAACAAAAAACCCAGGACAGCTAAAACTATCCTCAATAATAAAAGGACTTCAGGGGGAATCACTATCCCTGAACTCAAGCAGTATTACACAGCAATAGTGATAAAAACTGAACGGTGTTGGTATAAAGACAGGCAGATAGAACAGTGGAATATAATTGCAGACCTAGAAATGAACCCACACACCTATGGTCACTTGAGGAGCCAAAACCATCCAATGGAAAAAAGATAGAATTTCAGCAAATGGTGCTGATTCAACTGGAGGTCAACATGTAGAAGAATGCAGATCAATCCATGCTTATCACCCTGAACAAAGCTTAAGTCCAAGTAGATCAAGGACCTCTACATCAAACCAGATACACTCAAACTAATAGAAGACAAAGTGGGGAAGAATCTCAAACATGGACTGACCCTGGGCTCCAACTGCATAAGTAGCAATGAATAGCTTAGTAAGTGCACCAGTGGAAGGCAAGCCCTTGGTCCTGCCAAGGCTGGACTCCCAGTGAACAGGAGTCTTGTTTCAGAGTTCAGTAATTGTGGGAGTACTGAGCAGGGAACACCAATATAGAAGGGTAGGGGGAGAGGTTAGGTGGATGTTGGCACTGAAATTGGGAAAGAGAATAACATTTGAAATGTAAATAAGAAATACCCAATTTAATAAAGATGGAAAAAATGGTGGGAAAGCAAAAGCGAAAGAATTTTGAACAGAGGTATAAAGGAATGGTGAATTGGGAACTGAAAGTAATTACTGGAAAGTCCCAGATTCCATGGAAGCAAGAAGTTTCCAGGATGCAATAGGAATGACCTTAGCTGAAAGACTCAACAAAGGGAAAGAGAACCTGTAGAGATCATTTGGAGATATAAGGCACTCCCTCCTGTTGAGGAATGAGACCACTCACACTTCCCAAAATTTTTACCAATATCACTAATTTCTAAAGGAAATACAATGACAAAAAGGGGAACAGACACAGCCGGAGCTGCGACACGCGGCCGCCAGCTCTGGCTGGGCTGAGGAGAGGCAGCGGCGGTGGCGAAAGCGGCCCCCCCGGCCCCCTGCGGCTTTTTGGCTGCCCGGGCCCAGAGGCCGCAGAGAAGTTGGCCGGGGCGTGGCTGGTCTGACAGAATCATCTGGGATCTTGGTGTCTGAACATAAGAGTTATCTTCACCTGTTGTGTGAAGCACAGCACCTTTCAAGCCACTGTAGAAATGGCCAAAGAAGAAAGGAAGATTATCAACAAGGGACAAGAAGATGAAATGGAGATACATGGCTATAACTTATGCCGCTGGAAGCTTGCCATGGTTTGTGTAGGGGTGATTTGTACTGGTGGTTTTCTCCTCCTCCTCCTCTACTGGATGCCTGAGTGGCGAGTGAAGGCCACGTGTGTTAGAGCTGCAGTTAAAGACTGTGAAGTGGTGCTTCTCAGGACGACTGATGAATTTAGAATATGGTTTTGTGCAAAAATTCACTTTCTTTCTCTGGAGAATCAACCAAATTTGAATGCAAAGTCTTTAGTTAATAAGGTTTCTAATGGCCATGCTGTTTGTCTGACTGAAGAAAATAGATGTGAAATGAATAAATACTCACAAAGTCAGTCACAACAGATGCGTTATTTTACCCACCATAGCATAAGATATTTCTGGAATGATGCCATTCACAATTTTGATTTTTTTTTTATTAACTTGAGTATTTCTTATATACATTTCGAGTGTTATTCCCTTTCCGGGTTTCCTGGCAAACATCCCCTCCCCCCTCCCCGTCCTTATGGGTGTTCCCCTCCCAACCCTCCCCCCATTGCCGCCCTCCCCCCAACAGTCTAGTTCACTGGGGGTTCAGTCTTAGCAGGACCCAGGGCTTCCCCTTCCACTGGTGCTCTTACTAGGATATTCATTGCTACCTATGAGGTCAGAGTCCAGGGTCAGTCCATGTATAGTCTTTAGGTAGTGGCTTAGTCCCTGGAAGCTCTGGTTGCTTGGCATTGTTGTACATATGGGGTCTCGAGCCCCTTCAAGCTCTTCCAGTTCTTTCTCTGATTCCTTCAACGGGGGTCCTATTCTCAGTTCAGTGGTTTGCTGCTGGCATTCGCCTCTGTATTTGCTGTATTCTGGCTGTGTCTCTCAGGAGCGATCTACATCCGGCTCCTGTCGGTCTGCACTTCTTTGCTTCATCCATCTTGTCTAATTGGGTGGCTGTATATGTATGGGCCACATGTGGGGCAGGCTCTGAATGGGTGTTCCTTCAGTCTCTGTTTTAATCTTTGCCTCTCCCTTCCCTGCCAAGGGTATTCTTTTTCCTCATTTAAAGAAGGAGTGAAGCATTCACATTTTGATCATCCGTCTTGAGTTTCGTTTGTTCTAGTGATCTAGGGTAATTCAAGCATTTGGGCTAATAGCCACTTATCAATGAGTGCATACCATGTATGTCTTTCTGTGATTGGGTTAGCTCACTCAGGATGATATTTTCTGGTTCCATCCATTTGCCTACGAATTTCATAAACTCGTTGTTTTTGATAGCTGAGTAATATTCCATTGTGTAGATGTACCACATTTTCTGTATCCATTCCTCGGTTGAAGGGCATCTGGGTTCTTTCCAGTTTCTGGCTATTATAAATAAGGCTGCGATGAACATAGTGGAGCATGTGTCTCTTTTATATGTTGAGGCATCTTTTGGGTATATGCCCAAGAGAGGTGTAGCTGGATCCTCAGGCAGTTCAATGTCCAATTTTCTGAGGAACCTCCAGACTGATTTCCAGAATGGTTTTACCAGTCTGCAATCCCACCAACAATGGAGGAGTGTTCCTCTTTCTCCACATCCTCGCCAGCATCTGCTGTCACCTGAGTTTTTGATCTTAGCCATTCTCACTGGTGTGAGGTGAAATCTCAGGGTTGTTTTGAATTGCATTTCCCTTATGACTAAAGATGTTGAACATTTCTTTAGGTGTTTTTCAGCCATTTGGCATTCCTCAGCTGTGAATTCTTTGTTTAGCTCTGAACCCCATTTTTTTAATAGGGTTATTTGTTTCCCTGCAGTCTAACTTCTTGAGTTCTTTGTATATTTTGGATATAAGGCCTCTATCTGTTGTAGGATTGGTAAAGATCTTTTCCCAATCTGTTGGTTGCCGTTTTGTCCTAACCACAGTGTCCTTTGCCTTACAGAAGCTTTGCAGTTTTATGAGGTCCCATTTGTCGATTCTTGATCTTAGAGCGTAAGACATTGGTGTTTTGTTCAGGAAATTTTTTCCAGTGCCCATGTGTTCCAGATGCTTCCCTAGTTTTTCTTCTATTAGTTTGAGTGTGTCTGGTTTGATGTGGAGGTCCTTGATCCACTTGGACTTAAGCTTTGTACAGGGTGATAAGCATGGATCGATCTGCATTCTTCTACATGTTGACCTCCAGTTGAACCAGCACCATTTGCTGAAAATGCTATCTTTTTTCCATTGGATGGTTTTGGCTCCTTTGTCAAAAATCAAGTGACCATAGATGTGTGTGTTCATTTCTGGGTCTTCAATTCTATTCCATTGGTCTATCTGTCTGTCTCTGTACCAATACCATGCAGTTTTTATCACTATTGCTCTGTAATACTGCTTGAGTTCAGGGATAGTGATTCCCCCTGAAGTCCTTTTATTGTTGAGGATAGCTTTAGCTATCCTGGGTTTTTTGTTATTCCAGATGAATTTGCAAATTGTTCTGTCTAACTCTTTGAAGAATTGGATTGGTATTTTGATGGGGATTGCATTGAATCTGTAGATTGCTTTTGGTAAAATGGCCATTTTTACTATATTAATTCTGCCAATCCATGAGCATGGGAGATCTTTCCATCTTCTGAGGTCTTTTTCAATTTCTTTCCTCAGTGTCTTGAAGTTCTTATTGTACAGATCTTTTACTTGCTTGGTTAAAGTCACACCGAGGTACTCAATTTTGATTTCTTAAAGGGACTGGATGAAGGTGTATCTTGTGCATCAATATATGAAAAGCATAGTGCAGGCCTGACAAAGGGGATGCATGCCTACAGAAAGTTGCTTTATGGAGTAAATGAAATAGCTGTGAAAGTGCCTTCTGTTTTTAAGCTTCTGATTAAAGAGGTTCTCAACCCATTCTACATTTCCCAACCGTTCAGTGTTATCCTGTGGAGCATCAATGAGTACTATTACTATGTTCTAGCCATGTGGTCATGTCCATAGTGTCCATTATAAGTTCACTGTATTCCATTAGAAAGCAATATGTTATGTAACATGACATGGTGGCAACTCACAGTACTGTGAGAGTCTCAGTTTGTAGAGTAAATGAAGAAATAGAAGAGATCTTTTCTACAGACCTTGTGCCGGGAGATGTCACGATCATTCCATTAAATGGGACAGTCATGCCTTGACATGCAGTACTTATTAATGGTACTTGCATTGTAAATGAAAGCATGTTAACAGGAGAAAGTGTTCCAGTGACAAAGACTAATTTGCCAAATCCTTCAGTGGATGTGAAAGAAATAGAGGAGGAGCAATACAGCCCAGAGACTCATAAGCAGCACACTTTGTTCTGTGGGACGACTGTTATTCAGACCCGTTTCTACACTGGGGAATTTGTGAAAGCCATAGTAGTTAGAACAGGATTTAGAACTTCCAAAGGACAGCTTGTTCGCTCTATACTGTATCCCAAGCCAACTGATTTTAAGCTCTTCAGAGACGACTACTTGTTTCTGCTGTGTCTTGTGGTCGTGGCCGGAATTGGGTTTATCTACACAATCGTCAATACCATCCTAAATGAGAAAGAAGTTCAGGAAATAATTATTAAGTCTCTTGATATCATTACAATTACTGTGCCACCTGCTCTTCCTGCCGGGATTGTGTATGCTCAGAGAAGACTGAAAAAAGTTGGGATTTTCTGTATTAGTCCCCAAAGGATAAACATCTGTGGACAGCTGAACCTTGTGTGTTTTGACAAGACTGGAACTCTTACTGAAGATGGTTTAGATCTGTGGGGAATTCAGCGAGTAGAAAATACCCGATTCCTTTTACCAGAAGACAATGTTTGCAACGAGATGTTGGTAAAATCTCAGTTTTTGCTTGTATGGCTACTTGTCATTCACTTACAAAAATCGAAGGAGTTCTTTTTGGTGATACACTTGATCTGAAAATGTTTGAAGCCATTGAGTGGGTTCTGGAAGAAGCAACTGAGGAAGAAACAGCGCTTCACAACCGGATCATGCCTACTGTGGTTCGTCCTTCCAAGCAGCTGCTGCCTGAGTCTACAACTGCAGGAGACCAATAAATGGAGCTGTTCGAACTTCCAGCTATTTATGAGATAGGAATTGTTCAACAGTTTCCATTTTCTTCAGCTTTGCAACGGATGAGTGTGGTTGCAAGGACACTAGGCGATAAGAGAATGGATGCCTACATGAAAGGAGCCCCCGAGGTCATTGCCAGTCTCTGTAAACCTGAAACAGTTCCAGTTGATTTTGAGAAAGAATTAGAAGATTATACCAAACAAGGCTTCCATGTAATTGCTCTTGCACACAGAAAATTGGAGTCAAAGCTGACCTGGCATAAAGTACAGCATGTCAGCAGAGATGCCATTGAAAACAACATGGATTTTATGGGACTGATTATAATGTAGAACAAATTGAAGCAGGAAACCCCTGCAGTACTTGAAGACTTGCATAAAGCCAACATTCGAACTGTCATGGTCACAGGAAACAACATGTTGACGGCTGTGTCTGTGGCCAGAGACTGCGGGACGATTCTACCTCAGGACAAAGTTATCATTGCTGAAGCACTACATCCAAAGGATGGGAAAGTGGCCAAGATCAATTGGCATTACACAGACTCCCTGACACAGTGTAGTGAATCGTCAGCCATTGACTCAGAGGCTATTCCAATTAAACTTCCCATGATAGCTTAGAGGATCTTCAGGTGACTCGCTACCATTTTGCAATGAATGGAAAGTCATTTTTAGTGATACTGGAACATTTTCAAGATCTCGTTCCTAAGTTGATGCTGCATGGCACTGTGTTTGCCCGGATGGCACCCGACCAGAAGACACAGCTGGTGGAAGCCTTGCAGAACGTAGACTACTTTGTTGGGATGTGCGGTGATGGTGCAAATGATTGTGGTGCTCTGAAGAGGGCACATGGTGGCATTTCCTTATCTGAGTTGAAGCTTCTGTGGCGTCTCCTTTTACTTCTAAAACACCCAGTATCTCTTGTGTGCCAAACCTTATCAGGGAAGGCTGAGCTGCTTTAATGACATCCTTCTGTGTGTTTAAATTTATGGCGTTATACAGCATCATACAATATTTCAGTGTTATTCTCCTGTATTCTATCTTGAGTAACCTGGGAGACTTTCAGTTTCTCTTCATTGATCTGGCAATCATTTTGGTAGTAGTATTTACAATGAGTTTAAACCCTGCCTGGAAAGAGCTTGTGGCACAGAGACCACCTTCGGGCCTTATATCCCTGAGTTCTGTCACAAAAGGAGACTGTAGAATGCTTGTCCCATCACTCACCACTGAGATCTGCATCATCTGGGGAGAAACACACACCAAGCCTCTGAACCAAGGTTGGGCAGTCCATAGTTGCCAGAAGCAGGGGAGCAGAGGTTCTAAGAGGGGAGCAAAGGCTCCAACAAACAAGGAAGACAGGCCTGCCTATTGGACGTTCTCCTTCAGGAGACCTCCAAACAGCAGCATGTTGGGTGCCATTTGTAAGCAAAGTGTGTTGGGGTGTACCTGGAAGAGAATGGGGGACAAGAGACACGAAGAAGGACACCAAGAGAAGAGTCTGATCAAGGCAACAATTTTATTTTTCTCCAGGGCTGAATTTATACCATAACATGGGTAACAGAGGGAGGGGGAAGTAAGAAACAGTTACACAATATTTGTGTGGTCAGGGAATAGGCTGATGTTGACGGGTTGTCAGAAAGGCCACAGGTTTGTCATATCTATTAGACAGCAGGATGTTGGTTTTTCAGAAAGGTTACAGGTCATCACATTGGGTACCTTAATGCATCTGATGTTATCATATTATTATTCATTTTGTCCACCAGATTTGTATTAGTCTTCTGCAGCTGACTGGAGATTTTCAAAGAACCCAGTCATACTTAAGTCTAACCATAATAATAACATCAACAATGGATGGCTTCAAGGGCATCACTCAACAAAATGTTATTGTGTCATGCATTTAATCATGTCTAGAAATGCTGGGCCGCTGCAGAATTGGGGTGTATGTATCTGGCATGGATACCAGCCTTGGTAACTAGATAGGTAGAGAGATTGCTGCCAGGCTCAGAGAGAGGCCTTCAACAGTGTCATATGGAATGGAACAAAGTAGGTGAGAGGCTTTCCTGACTGAAATTTAAGATGTCTAGCACTTATCTTTGGGTACAACAGTGCCAGACCTTGACTGAGTAAAAGACAGCATTTTATTTTTTATGTTTTTACGACAACATCCCAGAATCTATGCCCTTTTACTGAATTCAAATTATATTTCTGCTGCGGAACATAGAAGTACTAAGCTGAAACTAGCCAAGAAGTTTCTATTCCAAGGAAAATAATTCAGATAAACTGAACAGGTTATAAACTTTTCCAATAGTGAAATCAAGTCCAGGTCCTTCCTAGTTGTAAAACTGGTGGAGTACCACAAAGCCTAGAAAATATATTATACTAGAGCTGTGGCAAATATAACTACTAATATACTCTTAACTCTTGAGGGCTTACATCCTAAAGGAGAACCAAATAATGCTATTTCTGTAAAGCAGACTAATTTTTTTTACATTTTATTTTTCTTTATTAACTTGAGTATTTCATATTTACATTTCAATTGTTATTCCCCATCTTGGTTTCCAGGCCAACATCCCCCAGCCCCTCCCCCTCCCCTTCCAAAGGGGCTTCCCCTCCCCATTCTCTCCCCCATTACCGCCCTCCCTGCAACAATCACGTTCACTGGGGGTTCAGTCTTGGCAGGACCAAGGGCTTCCCCTTCCACTGGTGCTCTTATTAGGCTATTCATTGCTACCTATGAGGTTGGAGCCCAGGGCCCATGTGGTCGAGATGCTTCCCCATTTTTCTTCTATTAGCTTGAGTGTATCTGGTTTGATGTGGAGGTCTTTGATCCACTTGGACTTAAGCTTTGTTCAGGGTGATAAGCATGGATTGATCTGCATTCTTGTACATGCTGACCTCCAGTTGAACCAGCACCATTTGCTGAAAATGCTATTTTTTCCATTGGATGGTTTTGGCTCCTTTGTCAAAAATCAAGTGACCATAAGTGTGTGGGTTCATTTCTGGGTCTTCAATTCTATTCCACTTGTCTATCTGTCTGTCTCTTTACCAATACCATGCAGGTTTTATGACTACTGCTCTGTAATACTGCTTGAATTCAAGGATAGTGATTCCTGTGAAAGTCCTTTTATTGTTGAGGATAGTTTTAGCTATCTGGGTTTTTGTTATTCCAGATGAATTTGGAAATTGTTCTGTCTAACTCTCTGAAGAATTGGATTGCTATTTTGATGGGGATTGCATTGAAACTGTATATCGCTTTTGGTAAAATCTCCAATTTTACTATATTAATTCTACCAATTCATGAGCATGGGAGATCTTTCCACCTTCTGAGATCTTCAATTTCTTTCTTCAGAGGCTTGAGTTCTTATCATACAGATATTTCACTTGCTTGGTTAAAGTTTCACCGAGGTATTTTATCTTATTGGGGACTATTATGAAGGGGGTTGTTTCCCTAATTTCTTCCTTGCCTTTTTACACTTTTGTGTAGAGGAAGGCTACTGATATATTTGAGTTAATTTTATACCCAGTCACTTTTTGAAGGTGTATATGAGGTTTCGTACTTCTCTGTTGGAACTTTTGGGATCACTTAAATATACTATCATATCATATGCAAATAGTAATATTTTGCCTTCTTCTTTTCCAATCTGTATCCCTTTGATCTCCTTTTGTTTTCTGATTGCTCTGGCTAAAATTTCAAGAACTATATTGAATAAATAGGGAGGGAGTGGGCAGCCTTTTCTAGTGCTATATTTTAGTGGGATTGTTCAAATTTCTCTGGATTTATTTTATTGTTAGCTACTGGTTTGCTGTACATGGCTTTTATTATGTTTAGGTATGGGCCTTGAATTCCTGTTCTTTCCAGGACTTTTATCATGAAGGGGTGTTGAATTTTGTCACATGCTTTCTCAGCATCTAATGAAATGATCATGTGGTTTTCATCTTTCAGTTTCTTTATATAATGGATTACTCTGATGGTTTTCAATATATTACACCATCCCTGCATGCCTGGGATGAAGTCTACTTGATCATGGTGGATGATTGTTTTGATGTGCTCTTGGATTCTGTTTCCCAGAATTTATTTCAATATTTTTGCATCAATATTCATAAGGGAATTTTGTCTGAAGTTCTCTTTCTTTATTGGGCCTTTGTGTGGTTTAGGTTCAGAGTTAAACAAAGGATTCACAGCTGAGGAATGCTAAGGTCAAAAACTCAGGTCACAGCAAATGCTGGCCAGGGTGTGGAGAAACCCTCCATTGTTGGTGGAATTGCAGACTGGTACAACCATTCTGGAAATCAGTTTGGAGGTTCCTTATAAAATTGGACATTGAACTACCTGAGGACCCAGCTATACCTCTCTTGGCCATATACCCAAAAGATGCCCGAACATATATCAAAGACACGTGCTCCACTATGTTCATAGCAGCCTTATTTATAATAGCCAGAAGCTGGAAAGAACACAGATGCACTTCAACAGAGGAATGGTACAGAAAATGTGGTACATCTACACAATGGAATATTACTCAGCTATCAAAAACAACGACTTTATGAAATTCATAGGTAAATGGATGGAACTGCAAAATATCATCCTGAGTGAGGTAATCCAATCACAGAAAAACACACATGGTATGCACTCATTGATAAGTGGATATCAGCCCAACTGCTTGAATTACACTAGATGCACAGAACACATAAAACTCAAGAAGGATGACCAAAATGCGGATGCTTCACTCCTTCTTTGAAAGGGGAACAAGAATACCCTTGGGAGGGAATAGGGAGGCAAGGTTTAGAAGAGAGGCAGAAGGAACACGCATTCAGAGCCTGCCCCACATGTGGCCCATACATATACAGCCATCCAGTTAGACAAGGTGGATAAAGCAAAGATGCACAGACTGACAGGAACTGGATGTAGATCTCTCCTGAGAGACACAGCCAGAGTACAGCAAATACATAGGCGAATGCCATCAGCAAACCACTGAACTGAGAACAGGACCCCAATTGAAGGAATTAGAGAAAGGACTGAAAGAGCTTGACTGGGGCTTGAGACCCCATATGTACAACAATGCCAAGCAACCAGAGCTTCCAGGGACTAAGCCACTACCTAAAGACTATATATACATGGACTGACCCTGGACTCTGACCTCATAGGTAGCAATGAATATTCTAGTAAGATCACCAGTGTAAGGGGAAGCCCTGAGTCCTACTAAGACTGAACCCCCAGTGAACTAGACTGTTGGGGGGAGGGCGGCAATGGGGGGAGGATAGGGATGGGAGCACCCATAAAGAAGGGGAGGGGGAGGGATTAGGGGGATGTTTGTCCGGAAACCGGGAAAGGGAATAACACTCGAAATGTAAATAAGAAATACTCAAGTTAATAAAAAAAAATTTCACATAGTGCCTTTAAATCATATTCACCCTCCTTTTGCAATAGTATCTTGATCCACTCTATTTCCCTAACATAGAATTTCATGTACATTTTAAAAAATCAATCAAGTCTGGTAATTTTTTCCTATTAACTAAATTAAATATGACTAAGATACTTAAATCCAAGTGGTGAAACAGTACCTTGGCGAGAATATATTTTCAATTGGAAGATGACAAAGTCTTCTAGAGAGGGGGTGGTACTGAGAAACACAAATGAAACATGTGAAGTTAATTCCCTAGAAATGCACATATAATAATGTACCAGATACAGATGGTCAACAGTGCACAGTGAAGTTCACATCCGTTACCTGAAGGCTACAATCTCATTATGCGAATGAAAGAAGTCATATATAAAACACATTATCCTTAATTCATTGCTGCTTCTCTCATTGTGTTCTGTAAGAACCTTATGATACTAGCTTATAGTCTAATCACATAAAACAAGATTTGGAGATAGAGCTATATATTCTGAACACCACTGATGTAGTAAATCAACAATAGATTAATGATTGATTTTTTTTGGTAGTTAGTTATGACTGATCTAGGAATGCAATCTAATTCCCAAATCACTGCCATTAACTCTTGCCATTAGACTTTGCTAATAATTGTATTCTCTTTAATCTATACTTTTTCATGAGAGATCATATTAATCTCCTTAGTTTTACAAGTTTTGATGTATATTGATGAAGGTTTTATCCCCCTAAATGATTCCCAAATCTTTACCATCTTTCTATGCACACAGCTTTATGATCTCTCTAAGAAACACAAAACAAAACAAAAAACCTACCTAAAAAGAAAAAGACAACTCAAGATAAACAAATGTAAACAAATAATACACAAGGAACATTGCAAAATTCATTCCATGATGCCAGAATCGCCCTGTTAAGAAAGATAGTTTCAGATCATATTTCTATTGTGAACACTGATGTAAAAATCCCCAATAAAATACAACCAAAATCTAAGAACACATCAAAAACTTCATCTACTACAATCAAGTAGGTTTCATCTATTGCATGCAGATGTGGTTCAATATATGAAAGTTCATCAATGTAAATTATATATATATATAATTATATATAAAGATCATCATATAATCAATATAAACATATAAACAATCATATAATCATATAAACAAACTAAATGTAAAAATCACATAATTATCTCATTGGATGATTAACAAGCCTTTGACAAAATGTAACATAAATTCATGTTAATTCTTAAAGAGATCTGAGATACAAGGTAATATATAATCATAACACAATCAATACACAGCAAGCTAAGAGCCAACCTCAAATTAAGTGAAGAGAAATTTTAATTAATTCTACTAAAATCAGGGACAAAAATTTTTGCCCACTCTCTACATGCCAATTCAAAATAGTACTAGAGTTGTTACAGAGAGCAATATGACAACCAAAGGAGATCAAGAAGATATAAACTTGAAAGGAAAAGTCAAAGTTTTGCTGTTTATACATGATGTGATAGTATAAATGGTGCCTAAATTTCTCCCACAAAACTTCTACAGCTGATTCCTATCTTTAGCAAAGAATCTGGATACAAAATTGACTCATAAATTTGTAACTGCCCTTTACTCAAATGATGAATGGGCTGAGAAAGAAATCAGTAAACAATACCTTTCACAATGGACACAAATAATAAAAAATTATTCTGCCATGACTCTAAGAAAGCTAGTGAAAGAACTTCAGAATAACAACTTAAAGTCTTGGAGAAAAAATGGAAGGAGATACTAGAAGATGGAAAGATCTACAATACTCATAGTTTTGTAGGATTAACATAGTAAAAATGACGTCCAAAATCTTGGTTAGCAAAAATCATGTACAGTGTCAATGCAATCCTTCTGAAAATCCTAACACAATTCATTGCAGATCATGAATGAAAAATAATCAACTTCATGTGGAAAAATAAAACAGCCAGGATACTTAAAACAATGATAAAAGAAACTGAGGAAGTATCACTATTCCTGATAATTCCAATGCAACCACGAGTATAAAGCAACATTCAAACAAACAAAAAATTTTCATGGTATGTGCAACAAACCAAACTGTTTGATGAAATTGAATCCAAGAACATGAAATAACCCATGCATCTATGCACACTTAATATTTGGCAAAGAAGCATAAGCTATACAATGTAAAATAGAAAATAACTTCAACAAATGGTGTTCCAAGACAAAGAAGAAGGCGAATTATATATATATAATCTGTAAACCATAAAAGCCTCAAGACCATGTGGATCAAAATCCGCTAATAAAAGCAGATACACTATATCTGATAGAAGAGGGAATACAGAATAGCCTTGAACCCATAATCCCAGAAGACGACTTCCTAAACAGCACACCAACAGCTCATGATATAAGATTAACAATTAGTGAATGAGAACTCATAAAGTTGAAAATATTTTGTACAACAAAGGACACCATCGATAGGTAAAATTCTACCTTCCAAAACGGGAAAATACCCTCAAAAATACCATATTTGATAGAGGTCTGTCATAAAGAACTCGAGATATTAGAAATCAACAAACAAAACAATCCAGTTAAAAACTAAAGCAGCACTAAACAATTTTCAATAAAGAAATCTCTAATGTCCAAGAGCACTTAAAAATGTGAACATACTTAGATAGTATAGGATAAATAGTATAAATCAGTAGCCTTCCTCTACACAAAAGAGAAACAAGCTGAGAAAGAAATTAGGGAAACAACACCCTTCTTAATAGACCCAAATAGTATAAAGTACCTCGGTGTGACTTTAACCAAGCAAGTAAAAGTTCTGTACAATAAGAACTTCAAGACTCTGAAGAAAGGAATTGAAGAAGACCTCAGAAGATGGAAAGATCTCCCATGCTCATGGATTGGTAGGATTAATATAGTAAAAATGGCCATTTTTACCAAAAGTGATCTACCGATTCAATGCAATCCCCATCAAAATACAAATCCATTTCTTCAAAGAGTTAGACAGAACAATTTGCCAATTCATCTGGAATAACAAAAACCCAGGATAGCTTAAACTATCCTCAACAATAAAAGGACTTCAGGGGGAATCACTATCCCTAAACTCAAGCAGTATTACAGAGCAATAGTAATAAAAACTGCCTGGTATTGGTACAGAGACAGACAGATAGACCAATGGAACAGAATTGAAGACCCAGAAATGAACCCACACACCTCTGGGCACTTGATTTTTGAAAAGGAGCCAAAACCATCCAATGGAAAAAAGATAGCATTTTCAGCAAATGGTGTTGGTTCAACTGGAGGTCAACATGTAGAACAATGCAGATCGATCCATGCTTATCACCCTGTACAAAGCTTAAGTCCAAGTGGATCAAGGACCTCCACATCAAACCAGATACACTCAAACTAATAGAAGAAAAACTAGGGCAGCATCTCGAACACATGGGCACTGGAAATATTTTCCTGAACAAAACACTAATGGCTTATGCTGGCAGATCAAGAATCGACAAATGGGATCTCATAAAACTGCAAAGCTTCTATAAGGCAAAGGGCATTGTGGTTAGGACAAAACGGCAACCAAGAGATTGGGAAAAGATCTTTACCAATCCTACAACAGATAAAGGCCTTATATCCAAAATATACAAAGAACTCAAGAAGTTAGACCGCAGGGAGACAAATAAACCTATTAAAAAATGGGGTTCAGAGCTAAACAAAGAATTCACAGCTGAGGAATGCCGAATGGCTGAAAACACCTAAAGAAATGTTCAACATCTTTAGTCAAAAGGGAAATGCAAATCAAAACAACCCTGAGATTTCACCTCACACCAGTGAGAATGGCTAAGATCAAAAACTCAGGTGACAACAAATGCTGGCGAGGATGTGGAGAAAGAGGAACACTCCTCCATTGTTGGTGGGATTGCAGACTGGTACAACCATTCTGGAAATCAGTCTGGAGGTTCCTCAGAAAACTGGACATTGAACTGCCTGAGGATCCAGCTACACCTCTCTTGGGCATATAACCAAAAGATGCCCCAACATACTAAAAAGACACGTGCTCCACTATGTTCATAGCAGCCTTATTTATAATAGCCAGAATCTGGAAAGAACCCAGATGCCCTTCAACAGAGGAATGGATACAGAAAATGTGGTACATACACAATGGAATATTACTCAGCAATAAAAAGCAATGCTTTTATGAAATTCATAGGCAAATGGTTGGAACTGGAAAATATCATCCTGAGTGAGGTAACCCAATCACAGAAAAACACACATGGTATGCACTCATTGATAAGTGGCTATTAGCCCAAATGCTTGAATTACCCTAGATGCCTAGAACACATGAAACTCAAGACGGATGATCAAAATGTGAATGCTTCACTCCTTCTTTAAAAGGGGAACAAGAATACCCTTGGCAGGGAATAGAGAGACAAAGATTAAAACAGACACAGAAGGAACACCCATTCAGAGCCTGCCCCACATGTGGCCCATACATATACAGCCACCCAATTAGACAAGATGGATGAAGCAAAGAAGTGCAGGCAGACAAGAGCTGCATGTAGATCTCTCCTGAGAGACACAGCCAGAATATAGCAAATACAGAGGTGAATGCCAGCAGCAAAACCCTGAACTGAGAAAAGGACCCCCGTTGAAGGAATCAGAGAAAGAACTGGAAGAGCTTGAAGGGGCTCGAGACCCCATATGAACAACAATGCCAAGCAACCAGAGCTTCCAGGGACTAAGCCACTACCTAAAGACTATATATGGACTGACCCTGGACTCTGACCTCATAGGTAGCATTGAATATCCTAGTAAGATCACCAGTGTAAGGGGAAGCCCTGAGTCCTGCTAAGACTGAACCCCCAGTGAACGTGATTGTTGGGGGGAGGGTGGTAATGGGGGGAGGATGGGGAGGGGAACACCCATAAAGTACGGGAGGGGGAGGGGTTAGGGGGATGTTGGCCCGGAAACCGGGAAAGGCAATAACACTCGAAAGTTTCCTCCAGAGCTCAGGAGCAATCTGAAAAATAAAAAAGCCAAAAATAAAATTAAAAAATATATATAATGAATCATGATTAGGCAACAAACCCCTCTTTTGCTCAGTGAAATAAAAGCTGGTACAAATTTGATGTGCTAATATATGCATGGCACCTCCCTATCCACTCTGTCAGGGTTTAAGGCAGGAAAAACATGCTCCTTTTGATGGTAGTATTCTTCCTTCTCAACGTTCTATTTCTCCTGGCAAATTTCATTGATCCCAGATGCTTTTGGAGAATAAATTTTAATGAAGTCAAGGATGAAGCCCTTGGGATGACTTGTTCCTTCATCCTTGAAACAGTTCAGAAGCCTACGGACAAAGATTATTTCAACCAGACTCTGAATGTCCTGAAAGTGCATTTCTACTTTCCACGTAAATGACAAATTGAGTATTTGTTAAATGCTCTGAGGATGAAGATTATCCAAATCCTTGAGTCTTCTGTGCTGTTGCTAAGTCTGAACACTAAGAAACAACATTGATTCTTTTACAAATTCAATCCTATTTTCTGCATTTAATTAATCCAGTGAAGACTGTTTTTCTTCCAGGTGGCTTCTTACATAAAGCCTGGAAGCTGAGAAATAAAGGAGTATCTACATTGATCCTTCAGAGAAAGCCCTCCTAATAACAGTTTATATTGCATTCTAGAAAAAGATAACTTATTGCATTTGATCCCATAATATTTCATTGTGTTTTATCCCAAGTACATGCAAATAAATGGTCATAAACTTTGCTGACAGTCCTGTCAGTGTGCTGTTCCAAGATCATATGCTGGTTCCAGTAATATTTCTGGCACACATTGTAATCAAGAACTTATATACACACAAACTTATTCTCTCAAAATCATTACATGCAGTCACTTATTGCCTTCTAAACTTCATCAAGTTTGCAATGAGTAGTTCTTTACACTGAGAAATTCATACTTCCTATGAATGCCTAGATAGATATTTTTGTATGTATATGTCAAGGAATATTTAGGCCATTATAAAAATAAGCATATTCTAGACAATTTACACCAAAAGTGTCTTTTATAAACATATAATACTGGCACACACAAATACCACTGCAATTTACTTATTTTCCTAGTTCCCAGTAGGATGCTAGTATTATTTTTGTGTGACTGTAAAGGATCAAAGATGTTTCCTAGAACCTAATTTATAATGATAAGAAGTACCGAAAATGAATATACCACATTACTTTGTAAATAGAAAGTAGGTGAATGATATTTTGGTGGTGGGACAAGCCTTTAATCTGTGCACTGAGTATGTAGTACAAGTATATACCTGCTCACTTGAAGCAAGGGTAGTCTACATCAAAGTATCCTATACAACATTTGGATGTATTGCCCTCTTATGACCTAAATGATTCTTGCTCAAATAATGCAAATATACGTGTAGGCATGTATTATTTACCAAAAGAATGTTGGATATTTAAATTTATTTAAAAATAAACCTTTAGATAAAACTTTCCTCCATCAAAACATTGAAAGAAAAAATTTACAATAGAAGAATAGATATGAGGGGAAATATTAAGAATATTGGCCACTAAATATAAGTGATTGTAAGTACAGGAACCAAATGTTGCTTCAGAAAGACGATTATTCACTGATAAATCATATTTACACTTCCTTAACTGATTAACTTAACTTCCAAAAAAAATATCATGAACTCAATGACTCTCATGGATTTTTATATTGCTCAATAATTTCAAAATGAAGACATGATCAAAATTACTGTTTTGTCAATATATGTAGTTTTCTCTTTACCTTCTGATCAAGCACTCAAAAACAGACATAGAAATGCTCCCTGTGGATGAGATCAATACCCTACCTTATTTATGGGAGACATAGTCATGAACTTTTAAGGTGTTTGGTATTTTCCAGGTTCTCATATCAATCCAATTTCACAAAAAGTCATTTGTTTCCATCAAATGATATAAGAATCAAAACTTTCCAGTATAGAATAGTGCTTCTATTGAGTACTAATGATTATGTAAACATCTGTTCATAATACACACTGTACTCTTTTACAGAAAAACAACTACAAACCACAAATTTGCCTTGGCATTGGCCTTTACAGTGGATGAAATCAATAGGAATCCTGATCTTTTACCAAATATGTCTCTGATTATAAAATACAATTTGGGCCATTGTGATGGAGAAACTGTAACACTTCCACCCGATTGATTTTATCCAAATAATCATCTCCGTCTCCCCAATTATTCCTGTAATGAAGAGATTATTTGTTTGATTCTGCTTGCAGGACCACATTGGAGTGCATCTTTATATCTCTGGATATCTGTGTATGTCTACTTATCTCCATATGTGAGTTATCATAATCCAGAAATTCTTAACCTCATATTTCTGTGGGGGACTTTAATAGATATAAAGAAAGTTAATGAATGAGATTTGACCTATGTTTATGTCAATCTATGTAGTTCCAGGGCACTTACTAATCATAGATATTCTAGGCCTTCTGCTGGGAGCCACCACCAGAAGTTGACAGTTTCTAGAATGGAGAAATAGAGGAAGGAGGTTATGAAGAATTGAGTCTGGCATGGTGGTAGAGAAAACCGTGAAGCCTTGATTAACTGCAACTGAGAGTGTTCCTTTATAAAAATCTCAGTAAGCAGAGACTAATTCACGTTGTTTCACATCATAGAAAATATTATTTTGTCCTCAGATATGTTTTATCTTCATCTTCATCATAAATTTAGATCATCATTGCTAAACTATGAAATAAAAGACCTATCATTTGCAATCATGGAGGTGTTTGGTCATCAGTGATGAACTGTGATGGAACAGAATAATATTTTACAAACATCTTTCTCAATGATCCAATTTTAATTATCTGTTGTATTTTTTGCAAAGGTATGTCAGACCATTCTTAGCCTGGCAGCTTGTGATATTTCAGTGGCATTAGACAGCAAGAAAACCTCCAGATTTGGGGATTAAGCTCAGTGGTAGAGCTCATGTCTAGCAAGCACAAGGCCCTGGGTTTGGTCCTCAGCTCCGAAAACAAAACAAAAACCTCCAATCCAGTCTGTGGAGTTAGCCATTTTACTACCAGTGAGTGTATGACCAACCATAAAGGTCAGTGTGCCAATTGCCATTATATCCTGTGGCAAAAATTTTAGCAACATACTGCTATAGTTACTATAAGTCATTCTCTTTAATAATATAATGGTTATGTCATACTTTTGTGGAACTTATACATATATCTTATCTTGTTTTGCTTTTGATTCTTTGCCTAAAACACAAGAGGGGATCTGCACAAGTGCACTTTTGTAAGAGGGATTACAGGGTTCTGACTACTTGTTCTTTCATATTTTTCAATGTGATTATTTTTCTATAAGACACTTTGTGTGAAGGACATATTTCCATGCAATGTAACTCTGTTTCTGTACATTTTCTTCACGAGGCACAACTTATGAGTCCTATATGTTTTGCACTATAACTGCCTAGGTATTTAGTATTATGAATTTTTTTAATCTAATCTGGTGCTAAAATTTTTTCACTGCCAAATCTTGCCTATATTTTTAAATTCACTTTTTCTGATTAACTGTTTCCTGGGGAAGCACAGAGGTATATATTCCCAGAGTATTTTGTAGCCTTGCCCTAAAAAGTTGATCCCTGGAATCTTTATATGAGTCATAACCTCTAGGATACAAGGAATAGCTTCAAGTAATATAAAATGTATATATTTCTGAATGCTAAAGCAGTATCATGTATAGAAATTTCCTGTCAAATCATAGAAGTATTTCTGGATTATGGCATGAATGTCTTTTCTAAAAATAAAATTACTCATATATCTACAAGTTGTACATATATTAAAATCCCTAAAAACATTGAAAACAAAAATATTGAGACTAAAACTGAAAGAAAGAATGGAAGTCATTATAACATGCAAATATATTTTATTACATCTTTGTCAAACAGCTATTCCTGCTGTTCCCATTAGATGTGCATGTACAAGGCTTCCACATTTGCTCATTTGAATCAGAGGTGAGAGGAAAAGTCATAGGTAATCAACTGTTTGCAGGCAAAGTTGATTACAAGTTTTTTTAATGTACTTTTCCTCGTGCTCTGTGTGTTGCAGTTCCTTCAGCTTTCCTATGGACCTTTCTACTCCATCTTCAGTGATAAAGAACAATAACCATATCTCTATCAGATGGGCCCAAAGGACTCATCACTAGCATTGGCAATGGTCTCCTTCATACTTTCCTTCAAGTAGAACTGGGTTGGACTATTTGTCTCAGATGATGATCTAGGCAATTTCTCTCAGAGTTGAAAAAAGAGAGCCAAACCAAGGAAATTTGCTTTGCCTTTGTGAACATGGTATCAATCAGAGAAATTTCATTCTATCCTACAACTGAAATGTACTACAACAAAATTGTCATGTCATCCACAAAGGTTATTATCATTTATGGAGAAACAAACAGTATTATTGAATTGAGCTTCAGAATGTGGTCATCTTCAGTTAAACAGAGAATATGGGTCACCACAAAACAATTTGATTGCCCTACCAGTAAGAGAGACTTAACTCATGGCACATTCTATGGGACCCTTACATTTCAACACCACTATGGTGAGATTTCTGGCTTGAAAAATTCTGTACAGACATGGTACAATCTCAGAAGCACAGATTTATATCTCAGAATACCAGAGTGGAAGTATTTTAACTATGAAGCCTCAGAATCTAACTGTAAAATACTGAGAAATGATTTATTCAATGTCTCACTGGAATAGCTAATGGAACAGAAATGTGACATGTCATTTAGTGATTATAGTCACAACATATACAATGCTGTATATGCTATTTCATATGCACTGCATGAGAAGAATCTGCAAGAAGTTGAAAATCAGGCCATAAACAATGGGAAAGGAGAAAATACTCACTGCTTGAAGGTAGAGTTTCTTCTTTATTTTTATTGGATATTTTACATATTTTCATTTCCCCAAACTTTAAACACCCTTCCCCTGCTTCTATGAGGATGCTCTTATTACCACACACCCACCCTCACATCAACATCCTGGCATTGCCTTACATTGTCTATCTCATTCAGGTTTTCTAGTTTTGTTGAGTTTAGGCTTTTGTAGTAGGATCTGATGATTTTTTTTATTTCTTCAGTTTCTGCTATGTCTTTCTTTTCATTTCTGATTTTAATTTGGATACTCCCTCTGTGCCCTCTGTCTGGCTAAGGTTTTATCTGTCTTGCTGATTTTCTCAAAGAACAGACTCCTTGTCTTGTTGACTCTTTGTATAGTTCTCCTTGTTTTTACCTGGTTGATTTCAGCCGTGTGTTTGATTATTTCCTGCTATCTTGTCCTCTTGGGTGTTTATGCTCCTTTTTATTCTTTAATGTGTGCTTTCAATCTGCTAGGGTATGCTTTCTCGAGTTTCTTCTTGGAAATATTCAGAGCTATGGGTATTCCTTCTAGTACTGCAGTTATAGTGTCATATAAGTTTGGGTATGTTGTGCTTCATTTTCATTGAATTCTTCAGAATCCTTAATTTCCTTCTTTATTTCTTCTTTGACCAAGTTATTATTGAGTATGGCATTGTACAACTTCCATATTCATGTGAGCTCTTTTTCATTGTTGTTGTTATTTTTGAACACCAGCCTTAGCCCATGGTGATCCAAAAAGATGCCTATTATTTCAATCTTCTTGTACCTGTTTTTGACCAATTATATAGTCAATTTTAGAGCAAACCATCTGGTTCTGAGAAGAATGTATATTCTTCTGTTTTAAGATAAAATGTTCTATAGGTATGTGTTAAATCCATTTGATTCATAATTTCTATTACTTTCATTGTGTCTCTGTTTCCATGATCTTTCCATTGATGAGAGTGGGAAGTTAAAGTCTCCCACTATTATTGTGTGTGGTGCAATGCATGCTTTCAGAATTAGTAAATTTTCTTTAATGAATGTGGGTTCATTTGCATTTAGAGCATAGATGTTCAGAATAGAGAGTTCATCTTGGTAGATTTTTCCTTTGATGAGTATGAAATGTTCCTCATTAACTTTTCTGATAATTTTTGCTGGAAAGTCTATTATATTCAATATTAGAATGGTTACTCCAGCTTGTTTCATGAGAACATTTGCTTGGAAAAAAATTTCCAGCCTAGAATTCTGAGGTAGTGTCTGTCTTTGTCACTGAGGTATGGTTCTGTATGTATCAAAATGCTGGGTCTTTTTCGTATATTCATTCTCTTAGTCTAGGTCTTTTTATTGGGGAATTAAGTTCAATGATGTTAAGCGATATGAAGGAATATTGGCTGTTGCTTTGTGATATTTTTGTTGTTTGTGGTGGAACTATGTTTCTGTGGCTGCTATCTTTTTTTGGGTTTTTTGAAAAAAGATTACTTTCCAGCTTTTTCTAGTATGGAGTACCCTGTCTTTTACTGGAGTTTTTCATCTATTTTCCTTTGTAGGGCCGGATTTGTAGAAACACATTGAATAAATTTGGTTTTGTCATGGAATATCTTGGTTTCTCCATCTATGTTAATTGAGAGTATTGCTGGATATAGTAACCTGGGCTGGCATTTGTGTTCTCTTAGAGTTTGTATGACAACTGTCCAGGATCTTCTGGCTTCCTTAGTCTCTGGTGAGAAGTCTGTTGTAATTCTTATAGTTCTGCATTTATATGTCAATTGACCTTTTTCCCTTACTGCTTTCAATATTCTTTTTTTGTGCACTTGCTGTTTTAACTATTATGTGATGGGAGGAGTTTCTTTTCTGGTACAATCTATTTGTAGTTCTATAGGCTTCTTGTGTGTTTATTAGCATCTTTTTCTTTTGGTTAGGGAAGTTTTCTTCTATAACTTTGTTGCAGATATTTACTGGCCCTTTAAGTTGGGAATCTTCACTTTCTTCTATACCTATTATCCTTCGGTTTGATCTTCTCATTGTGTCCTGGATGTTCTGTAGGTTTTGGGCTAGGACCTTTTCACGTTTTACATTGTCTTTGACAGTTGTGTTGATGTTTTCTATGGTATCTTCTGCCTCTGAGATTCTCAGAAGTATCTCTTGTATTCTGTTGGTGATGCTTGTATCTACAGGTCCTTGTCTCTTCCTTTGCTTTTCTATATCCATTGTTGTCTCCCTTTGTGATTTCTTTATTGTTTCTATTTCTATTTTCAATTCCTTCACCTGTTTGGTTGTGTTTTCCTGTAATTATTTCAGGCATTTTTGTGTTTCCTCTCTAAGGACTTCTACTTGTTTACTTGTGTTTTCCTGAATTTCTCTAAGGGAGTTTTTTATGTCTTTCTTAAAGTCCCTCATCATTATTAAAAATGTGAATTCAAATCTAAATCTTGCTTTTCAAACACAGTTGTGTTTGGATATTCAGTATTTTCTTTGGTGGGAGAACTGGGCTCTTATGATGCCAAGTAGTCTTGGTTTCTGTTGCTTAGGTTCCTGCCTCTAACCATTGGGTTGTCTCTGGTGTTTGCTTGTCTTTCTGTTTCTGGGAGTGACTTGACCCTGCTGTATTCCTCTGTGTCAGCACTCCTGTAGAACTGATTTCATGTTTTGTTTCAGCCTTTCCTGAGAAGAGGTGCTCTGATTTCAGGTGTGTCTGTGCTCCTGGAGGCTCTTCCAGCTGTACAGGCAGGTAGGAATCAGAGGGTCCTGCCCCTGATTGCTCATGTAGGTGCTTACACCATTTGGCCACAGTTGGCACTATGCAATTCTCTCTTGGGTCTGAACTGTGGGCAGAGAAGAATCTCCTCTGACTTTTCAGGAGTATCCACATTTCTACAGGTCCAGCTCTCTCACCCACGGGATTTGGGTGCAGGGAGCAGTTTGGCTAGTTCCATTTGGGTACCAGCAGCTGTCTCTTCCTATATCCCTGTGTCCAGAGGCACTGTGCAGTTTCCCCTTGGAATAGGGAGGTGGGCTGTGGAGTGAAGACGTGGCAGTCTGTCCTCCAGCCCCAGGATGTCTGCATTCCTGGGTGGCCCCCTCTCTTCCCCACAGGATTTAGGATCGTTTTTCGTTCATATCATACTTGGTAAGTCTGGTGTAATTCTGCCAGGTCTGCTTTTATACATTACTAGACCATTTTCTTGTATTATGTTGGTGACGCTTTCATCTCTTTCCTGATCTCTTTCCTAGGTTTTCTTTCTTCAGGATTGTCTTTCGTTATGGTTTCTTTATTATCTCTATGTCCATTTTTAGATCCTATAAGGTTTTGTTTAATTCCTTCACCTGTTGGATGTGTATTTTCTTTAAGGGATTCTATTTGTTTGCCTGTGTTCTCCTGTATTTCTTTAAGGAAGTTCTTTATGTCTTTCTTAAAGTCCTCTATCATCATCATAAAATATGATTTTAAATAAGAATATTGCTTTTCCCTTATGTTGGGTTATCTGGAACTTGCTCTTGTGGGAGAACTGGGTCCAGATGATGCCAAGTAGCCTTGGTTTCTGTTGCTTCATTTCTTGACCTCTTACGTTCTAGTAATCTCTGAGGTTAGTTGGTCTTGCTGTCTCTGACTGGGGATTGTCCCTCCTGTGGGTCTGTGAGCTTAGGTTCTTAGGAGTGAAAGCACTTCACGGAGACCAGCTCTCTCTGGGCAGAATATGGGTTCAGAGGGCAGCGGGACAGCTTTAGGTCTGGGTAAAGATGCAGACCAGCTATGTCCTGTCCCAGATGACTGGGATGTTCATGTGCCCTGTGTGCTCCTGGTAGGTCCCTCTTTGAACAGTTATTGCAGCAAAAGTGGGGACTCATGTGGGTTTATAAGTGAAAGCACTCCTGGGATACCAGCTTTCTCTGGGCAGGAAGTGTTCTGGAGGCTGTAGAAGAGCCTTAGCTCTGGGTGCAGATGGAGACTGGAAGAATCTGTAGAGTTTCTACTAATGGACGATGCTTGGTGTCTTCAATTGCCTAGACATTTAGATTCTCTCAGATGCCCACATCTAATGAAATGAGAAATATTGTTCAATACAGATTGGTTTCTGGACCATTTTTTCTAAAGAAAATGAAATCTCATGACTATTTAAAATGTGAATGGAAAAAGAAGGCACAGTTCATCAATTGAAATTTTTAGTTTCATACAGACTACTCGAATTTCCATCAGCATACCCCTTCTAATATTTGGTGTAAACAGTTCATCCTCATGAATTTTCTCCATGATGGGAAGATGAGTTTTTATTTATAGTCATCCATTATATGGAAATATTTTTAAGAAATGGTTTTCATTAGGGTCCCCCAGGGATTTGGCCCCAGTGTTGGTTCTTGGTAACTTACTTTGTATTCTGAAAGTAATTTAACAGAAGTGGTAATATTCAGTCCCAGCTATAAAATTTGTTCAAAAGTGTGAGTGCATCCTTGTTACCATGTGTAGTTATATCTTTTATTCTGTGTATCTATGTTTATATTTGTTTTTGCTTTGTACATACATGTTTACCTCTCTGTATGATTATGGACATGTGCAACTATTTTTCTATGTATTAATTCCGTTCTATAAGTGTGTTTTTGTATGTGTGTGTTTCTTTGTGTTTTTGGCAGAGTATGGGTCTTTGTGAACCATTGAATGTATTTTGCAATTTTTTGCATGAGCTTACACATATTTGTATCTGCTTTACTGTTATGTGTCTGCCCGTTTCTTTGTGGTTATCTTGGGCATTGCCTGCCTTTTTGTTATTATGTGTGAGTAAAAAATTCTTTGTGTGTCAATACCATTCTGGGCTGGAACATATATATTTATGCCTTTCCTTGTATGTTGCTCTCAAGCTGTCTGTGTGTGTGTGTCAGTGTGTGTAGGTATGTGCATGTACATGTGTGTGTGTTTGTGTGTGTGTATGAGTGTGTATGTGTGTCAGTGCATGTATGTTGTGTGATTTCATATCTAGGTTTTTAGTTAAGTGCATATGTATGTCTTTTTTGTGCCTGAATTTTTACATATGTGTGTCTACATATATGTATATTTCTGTGGAAATAAGTTTATGGGTGTATTTTGCGAGGGCTTCAGAAAAGCCCTGAGTCTCTGTGTGTGTAAATGTGTGTGTGTGTGTGTGTGTGTGTGTGTGTGTGTGTGTGTTACCTACCTTTTTTTTCTGGATTTTTGTCTGGTAGTCTCATCTGAGAGAACTGAATTTCTTGGAATATTATAATTTCATTTATCCCATTGCTTTTATAGTGATTTTCCTTTTCATTTTTTAAATGACATTGCCTTTGAAATGAAATTAGAATACATTTTATGACATTAAGGAATGGTATATACATTACAATGAAATGCTTGTCTTTTAGATAAACTCATTTCTGAGAAAGACCTACTTCTCTTGGGAACAGAATAATTATGAAACAGAGAGAAATGGTGCATGAAGACTATGACATTGTTCACATGTGGAATTTCTCACAATGGCTTGGAATTAAGGTGAAGATAGGACAATTCAACCCACATTTTCCACAGGGTCAACAGTTACACTTATATGTAGACATGACTGAGTTGGCTAGAGGAAGTAGAAAGGTAGGTGTGTACTAGTTTATTGATTTATAATACAGAGTAATAAACACTTTCATGTGAATACATCGCAACATATTGAAATGAAATATTTTGTCACATCAGGAACCAATTTCTAGGTTCTTGTATTTTGTTTCTTGTATTCTTATATTTTGTATTTTGTTTTTAGTTTTGACATATTTACTAATATTTTGAAGATTTTCTACATGCATAAAATATACCTTTTTCATCTCAGAAAAATTTTCTGAAATTTAACTAATATAAAAATTTCTTCACCACAGTTTCTCTTTCCTTAAATTTGAATAATATTCTCTTCATACCATTGTTATTATTACACAATTATCTCATCTATTACATTAAACATCTGGAACACAAATTGATAGGAGTGACACTAATATTACAGTAATGAAACCCTAAAATTCATAATTGCCGACACTTGTCATTATATCCAAAAATGTTTTCCCATACCACAGGAAGACATTTACCAAGGTCACTAATGAACACAGTCACAGAAATTCTATTCAAAGAAACACCATGTTTTAAAAAACTTGAAAAACCCCTTCACACTTTTAAGTAAGATGGACAAAATTTCAAAGGAGCATGTAGACAGCATTAGAACAACTGGCAAAGAAATGGCTATTAAACATATCAAATACAGCAATAACAGCAACCAGCCAAATGTGAAAAAAATTCAGTTATGGTTGAATATTTTTGATACATTTCCTAAATGTAACCAATGACAAGAAGACTTGTTTATTTTTTTTAAGACATTTCTTGGTTGCCTGCAGAGGCTGTGGAGACTCATTCACGTACAAGTGGAGAACTTTCCTTTCATTTGTAAAAGTAGAAGAAACATTAAAATGTGTAATAAGGGAAAAAAGAAATTAGAGAGCAAAGCCTTTGATGGATATGTATGGAATAATAGTTGACTAAAATACCTACCAAAAGAACATAGCACACAACAGAAAGATCATTGTCTGAGAATAGGGAGAATTTAATCCAGTGATGCATGTATGATTCAACATATGCAGATTCATTGAGTGTAATATACAACAAAATATAGAATTATTTACTTTCTGTAAATGTCCAGAAATGGCTGTTAAGCAAGTGCAAAATTTATTCAGAGTTAAATAAACAAACACGTTATAGAACAGAAGGAATACATATTGATATGACAACATTTACTTTGACAAACCTATTGACAGTACTATAATGCACGAAGATAAAAATTAATATCCATGAAGTCAGAAATAATGACAGGTTTTGTTGGTTCATATTCTTATCCAAGGACTTTAGAGACAGAGGTATAAGAATCACTGTTTGTTTCTGATAGTCTGCCCTATATTGTGAGTGCAAACCTGCCATGTGTGATATGGAAACACTACACTACTTTAAAGCAAATTAACATGAAGCACAAAAGTATACCCATTTTCCTTCTCTAACTCTAATTGTAATAGTCATTAAAATATGACAGAGTGTTAACATCAATTTAAAGAAAATGAAGGAGAAAATCTGAAAATATGTTCTGATCTTCTTTGAGCATATTAATTCATTGATATTTCATTATAAGAAACTATTTCGAAACTATCAAAACATAGGAACAATTCTTCAAATTTTCAATTAACTTTAAACAATCTAATTTTTAACCAGCCTTTTCCAGTATATGCAGCCACTGTAGAGCATTTTGACCTCATGAAATATTCCATATTCAAGGTCACTACATATCATGTTATCATTTCCAACCATATTTCACCAATGTCAACATATTCCACTGTTTTTATATACAGTTTCTCGTGCTTTGCTGTGCTATTTTATTTGAGGTGATATTTGTTTATCTGTGACTTAAGGGTATATTGTACCTGTTTCAAATGTCTTCAAATACTAACTTGCTTGTTGGTTGCATTAATTAAACATTAACCATAAGGAAAGTGAGGAGGAAGAGATAATTTGACATATAGCTTATAGTCATAGAAAGATAAGTGTGAATATCTAGAGACTGGAACTAAAGAATATATCTTAAAAGAACACTGCTTACTGGCTCTACTGCCCACAGTAAGATGGACACTCCTATATCATTTACCAATTGAAAAGGCTTCAAAGGACAGGCTAGTGTTGGCTCAGAAAATAACCCCATTAAAGTTCCCTCTGTCTGTTCACAGTACTTAGTGCCAAATTGAATATAGTTACTTGAAAACCATCAGGTTGTGATCTCTGTAGGTTTTACACACAGGTAACTATCAGCTCTTTTTTTTTAATTACTAGCCATTCAGAATTTACCCAACATTTCTTCAATGTATTTTCAATATTCATTGCTGGTCATTAAAAACTGGACAGAGTAAAATGGCAATCACTTAATATACATAAAATAAGCTCATTGAAATATTATCGTACTAATACAAAACATAAAAGAAATAGCAAAAACGTTTATCAATATGTGTTTTCTTTTCTCAGATGCCATGCTCATTGTGCACTGCAGATTGTCATCCTGGATTCAGAAGAATCTGGAAGGAGGAAATGGCAGCCTGCTGTTTTGTTTGCAGCCCCTGCCCTGAAAATGAAATTCCTAATGAAACAAGTGAGTGTTTGCTGCTCTGATAATTCCTGAAAATATATATTCCTCTTGCGCCCCACTGGGATTATGATGTCTACGAAAGTCAATTGAAAATACAGAGTTATTACTTTTTAATTTAATAGCTGTAGATATAAGAATAATTAACAAAATCCTGCCACAAACAAACAAACAAACACATATCCCTTATGCCTTGACTCACATATTGACTCATTGCAAATTCGGGGCACATTATATTTTCACAAGCAATTACTTAGGAAATAAAACTGCAATATGAGCGAATTCTACACAAGATTGTTATAATAATTAATCTATTGTAAAACTACCTACATTAGAATTTATTCACAATTTTAAAAGAATTAAATTAGTCATATTTTATCAATATATCTGTCATACGTATGATTATCCAAACCATGTGCATATAGGAGCCCATGAAGAAAACCACATAATATCAAATCTACTTGACTAGGTCATGAGACTGCTATATATAAAATCCATGTTCTGTATAAGATTAATATACAAAACAAAAGTATTTTCAAATTTATGACAAACTGTTAAGTATGTAAAATTCTGAGAGAAATGTTCAAACACAGATGTTGTGTGAATCCAGGATGTAGTGGGTAAGTGTTAACCTATGATGTAGAATATATGACAGTACTCATATTGAGTATATTTCAAACCAGACCCATTATTAAGATAACTATCTAGGACTGGCAAAATGCAAAAAGTTTATGGTTAGCTTTTCAATTATTATGACTCATTTTATATAATGAATTAAAGTTCTTAAAAGACATACCATGTCTGTGATTTGGTTCAACAGTTAAATCATTTGTTGCTAAGGATTACAATCTGAGTTTATTTCCATGATGCATATAGAAGAACCAAGCAACCTATTCAGAAGATCTCTTTGAAGTCATGCATTCCAACAATACACTATGCTTGAAAATAATTATCAAAATTACACAGAAATTGTTTCAAATGTAAAAACAAAAAGAATTAATAACTCTATCTATGAATCCCATTACATTAATTGTTTATGTGTGTGGGATGGGTAATACATGTACAGGTACATATAAGAGCAAATAATACCCCTGTAGTTACATTTACGTGAAATTTAAGACATCTGACATGGGTGCTGTGATCTGAACTCATGTTCTCTGGTAGAGCAACATATCTTTATATCTAAATCAATTTCTTAGTCTTTTAGGCAACTTATGAAATAGTAGCTTTCCAAAAAATCATTCTTCTGGATAAGAATACTCTAAACCCAGGAATACATATCAACATTCTTTGAAATGACATAAAAATTAAGTGGAATTAAAATCACAGCTAATATTCTAGAAATGATGGGAATTGCAATTTAGGAATGAGATACCATTGCTTAAGACAAACCATATGGGTAATAACTCTTGCTCAAGATTTTCTCTGTTACAGTGCTTACTCTGTTTTTCATGCTTGAGTATATGCACAGACACTGAGACACATAGGAATGGAGATGAGGCAAGGATGAAAGTGCTCAACATTCCAAAAACAAAAAAGAGCTCACATACACATGGAAGCTGAACAGCTCTCTACTTAATGATAAATTGGTCAAGGAAGAAGTAATGAAATTGAAGACATTTTAGAATTTAATGAAAATGAAAAGAAACCATACCCAAACTTATAGGACACAATGAGAGCAGTGCTAAGAGGAAAACTCATAACTCTTGGCGCCTCTGAAAGGAAACTGGGGAAAGCATACATTATCAGCTTGACAACACACCTAAAAGCTGTAGAACTAAAAGAAGCAAATACATATATAAGGAGTGGATGGTAGGAAATAATCAAACTTCAGGGCTGAAATCAAACAAGTAGAAACAAAAAGCACTATACAAAAAAAATCAACAAAACTTTGAGCTGGTTCTTTAAGAAAATCAAAAAGATAGATAAACCCAGACTAAACGAAGAGAGTATCAAAATTAAGAGCATTAGAAATGAACAGTCAGACATAACAACAGAACCTGAGGAAATTAAAAAATCAACAGTTCTTACTACAAAAGGTTATATCCAGCAAAACTGGAAAAACTGGATGAAACAGACAATTTTCTAGACAGATATCAAGTCTCAAATTTAAATCCGAATCAGAGAACCATCCAAACAGTCCCACAACTCCTAAAGAAATAGAAGCAGTCATTAAAAGACTCCCAACAAAAATATGTACAGGTACAGATGGGTTTAGTGCAGAATTCTATCAGATATTCATAGAAGGCTTAAAACCAATACTGTCTAAATTATTCAAAAATGGAAACAGAAAGAACATTATCCAATTCCTTCTATGAAGCTACAATTACACTTATCCCTAAAGCACACAAAGACCCAACAAAGAAAGAGAACTTCAGACCAATTTCCCTTATAAATATCGATGCAAAAATACTCAATAAAATTCTTGCAAACCAAAACCAAGAACCTATCAAAATGATCATGATCAAGTAGGCCTCATCCCAGGGATGCAAGGGTGTTTCAATATATGGAAATCCTCCAATGTAATCCACTGTATAAACAAGCTCAAATAAAATAAAATAAAACAAATGATCATCTCCTTAGATGCCGAGAAAGCATTTGACAAAATTAAATACCTCTTCATCATAAAAGTCTTGGAAAGATAAAGAATTCATGGCTCACACCTAAACATAGTAAAAGCAATATATACCAAACCAGTAACCAACATCAAACTTCATGGAGAGAAATTTGAAGCAATCCCACAAAAATCAGGGACTAGACAAGGATGACCACTCTCTCCTCACCTATTCAATATAGTGCTCAAATCCTAGCCATAGAAATCTGAGAAAAAAAGAGCTCAAAGGGATACAAATTGGAAAAGAAAAAGTCAAAACATCACTATATGCAGATCATCTGGCAGTATAATTAAGTGACCCCAAAAATTCTACCAGAGAATTGGAAGCCTTATAAACAAGTTCAATAAAGCGGCTGGATATAAAAATAATTCAAACAAATAAGTAGCCTTGTTCTACTCAAAGGATAAACAGGCTGAGATAGAAATTAGGGAAACAACACCCTTCACAATAGTCACAAATATTACAAAATACACATGTGTGATTCTAACCAAGAACTGAAAGATCTATATGACAAGAACATCAAGTCTCTGAAGAATGAAATTGAGGAAGATTTCAGAAAATAGAAAGATCTCCCATTCTCATGGACTGGCAGGATTAATATAGTAAAAATGGCCATTTTGCAAAAATCGATCTACCGATTCAATACGACCCCCATCAAAATTCCAACTCAATTCTTCATAGAGTTAGAAAAAGCAATTTGCAAATTAATTTAGAGTAACAATAAAACCAAGAACTTGAAAACTGCCCTCAACAATAAAACCACTTCTGGAGGCATCACCATCCCTGACCTCAAGCTGTATTACAGAGGAATGGTGATAAAAACTTTATGGTATTGGTAAAGAGACAGGCAGGTAGATCAACGGAATATACTTGAAGACCCAGAAATGGACCTACACAACTATTGTCACTTGATCTTTGACAAAGGTACTAAAACAATCAAGTACAAAATGGACAGCATTTTCAGCAAATGGTTGTAACTGGTGGTCCGCATGTAGAAGAATGGAAATGGATCCACTCCTACTGCCCTGTACAAAGCTCAAGTCCAAGTGGATTTTGGACCTCCACATAAAACCAGATACACTCAAACTAATAGAAGAAAAAGTGGGGAAGAACCTGAAACACATGGGCACAGGGAAAATTTCCTTAACAGAATACCAATGGCTTATGCTCTAAGTTCAAGAATCAGCAAATGGAACTTCATGAAATTGCAAAACTTCTTCCATAAGGCAAAGGACACTGTCATTAGGACCAAACTGCAATCAACATATTGGGAAAAGATCTTTACCAATCCTAAATTCAATAAAAGGCTAATATCTAAAATATTCTAAGAACTCATGAAGTTAGACTCCATAGAATCATATAACTCTAATGAAAAATGGGGTACAGAGCTAAACAAAGAATTCTCAGTTGAGGAACATTGAATGGTTGAGAAGCACCTAAAGAACTGTTCAAAATACTCAGTTATCAGGGAAATGCAAATCAGAGCAACCCTGAGATTCCACCTCATACCAATCAGAATGGCTAAGAAAAATCTCAGGTGACAGCAGATGCTGGTTAGTATGTGGAAAAAGAGGAAAACTCCTCCAGTGTTTGTAGGATTGCAAACTGGTACCAACACTCTGGAAATCAGTCTGGAGGTTCTTCAGAAAACTGGCCGTAGTACTATCTGAAGACCCAGCTATACCACTCCTTGGCATATACCCAAAAGATGCTCCAAAATTTAACAAAGATACATGCTCTACTATGTTCATAGCAACCTTATTTATAATAGCCAGAAGCTGGAAGGAACGCAAATGTCCTTCAACAGAGGAATTCATACAGAAATGATGGTAATTCTACAAAATGGAGTGCTACTCAGCTATCAAAAATGACTTCATGAAATTCATAGGCAAATGGATGAAAGTAGAAAATATCATCCTGAATGAGGTAACACAATCACGAAATAAGACACAGGGTATTCACTCACTGACAAATGGATATTACCCCAAAAACTCGAATTGTCCAAGATGCAATCCACATATCAAAGGAAGCTCAAGAAGAAGGATGATTAAAGTGCATATTCTTCAGTCCTTCTTCGAAGGGGGATCAAAAATATTCATAGGAGAAAATATGGAGACAAAGTTTGGAGCAGAAAATGAAGAAAAGCCATCCAGAGCTTGCCCCACCTGGTAATTCTAGCCCCTATACATACAGCCCCCAAACACAAACAATATTGCTGATGCCAAGAAGTGCATGTTGACAGGAGTCTGATATAGTTGTCTCCTGAGAGTCTCTGCCACAGCATGACCAATACAGAGGTGGACACTCATAGCCAACCATTGAACTGAGAATTGGCCCTCAATGGAGGAGTTACAGAAAGGATTGAAGGAGTTAAAGGGTTTGAAAACCCATAAGAACAACAATACCAACCAAAAAGAACTCCCAGGAATTAAACCACCATCAAAAGAGTACGCATGGAAAGACCCATGACTCGAGCTGCATATGTATCAGAGGATGGCCTTGCTGGGCACCAGTGGGAGGAGAAGTCCTTGGTCCTGCCAAGGGTCCACCTCCCAACATAGGGAAATATCAGTGATGGTAAGCTGAAAAGGGTGGGTGAATTGGCAAGGGACCAAGCTCATAGAAGTGGGATTTGAATGGGATAGGGGTTTTATGGAAGGGAAATTGAGATGGGATAACATTTGAAATGTAAATTAATTAAACAATATCCAATAAAAATGGGGAAAAGAGAAGCGATCAAGATGAAGTACTTCTTAGTACAAAGTATCTCCACAGTTTTTTCAGTGCTAATATTAGTGCATCCCATGAATAATAATCAGAACTTTCGTTTACTTATTGCCAGATGATGATACATCTCATGGCTTATTTCTTTAACGTTTTCTACTTTTCAAACATTGATGTTATATTACCTCTCCTTCTCCACCTTCTTCTTATTTATGTCTTATAACAGGAATCACTTAAATCCAACAATGCTATTGTTACAAATACACGAATATATACTTATAAATGTGTACACTTACAGACAGCTTACCTGGCCAATTTAGTGTTCTTTCTATGTCAGTGACTTTGAGATAATGAATTCTCGAGTACCTACTATAGGTATTGTCCCAGTAAAGTCAGAATCTCAATGTATTATTGGGAGCAAATCCATAAGAAGAGTCAATGATCTCAGAAAACTATGAGTGTTTGGTTTTGTATTTTAAAAAATATACCCAACAACATTGGGGTTTATAAAGGTATCTTTTATGAATTCAATAAACTACTTGATATTAACATAGAACCAAAAGATGGCTTTTTAAATATTTGCTTTCTGATAACATTAAAAATGAAACAATAACAACATTAAGTAGATAAAGAAATAATTTCATGACTTTATTTTTCATATATCTTTATGAATGTTTAGTATTGAGAGCAATGCTGAGCATCAACTTCCTTCAAATTACATTATCTGCATCAAAGGCAGCCTTACAATGCTTCTTTCAACAGCCTTACTTGAAATAACTTGTCAACAAAATTTCCAAAGTAGCACTAACTAAACTTTTCTTTGGACATCAGATATGGATCAGTGTGTGAACTGTCCAGAATACCAGTATGCCAACATAGAAAAGAACAAATGCATTCAGAAAAGTATCATCATTCTAAGCTATGAAGACCTCTTGGGGATGGCTCTTGCCTTAATAGCATTCTGTTTCTCTGTATTCACAGTGGTGGTATTTTGGGTCTTCACGAAGCACTATGACACTCCTATTGTGAAGGCCAATAACAGAATCCTTAGCTACCTATTAATCGTGTCACTCATGTTGTTTTCTGTGCTCCTATTTCTTCATTGGCTATCCTAACAGATTAACCTGTAGCTTACAGCAAATAACATTTGGAATTGTCTTTACTGTGGCTATTTCCACAGTTCTGGCCAAAACAATCACTGTGGTTCTGGCTTTCAAAATCACAGACCCAGAAAGACGATTAACTTTTGGTATTGGGGACACCCAACTACATTATTCCCATATGTTCCCTATTGCAATGTATTCTGTGTGCAATCTGGCTAGCAGTTTCTCCTCCCTTTGTCGATATTGATGAACACTCTGAGCATGGCCACATCATCATTGTGTGCAACAAGGGCTCTATTATTGCATTCTACTGTGTCCTGGGATACTTGGCCTGCCTGGCCTTTGGAGGCTTCACTATAGCTTTCTTGGCAAAGAACCTGCCTGACACATTCAACGAAGCCAAGTTGTTGACCTTCAGCATGCTAGTGTTCTGCGCTGTCTGTGTCACCTTCCTCCCTGTCTACCATAGCACCAAGGGCAAGGTCATGGTTGCTGTGGAGATCTTCTCCATCTTGGCATCTAGTGCAGGGATGCTGGGATGCATCTTTGCACCTAAAGTCTACATCATTTTAATGAGACCAGACAGAAATTCGATCCACAAAATCAGGAAGAAATCATATCTCTGAAAAGGTATTTCAGGAATTCTTTCAAATGTAAAGTTGATACATACACCCCAAATATTTAGTTACAGAGCATGTATCTAGTTTTAGAGTCACTCTCACTGGTTCCTCTACTTATGTATAGAAGTACCATATCTTCTGATCTTGCATACATTGCCTATAAAATCTTACAATCATTCATTTGCTTAATATCTTCTGAAAAAATTGAAATTTTCAAATAATTAGTACAATTTTATTCATTATTTTGCTTTCATGACGATTTCCCCCTGGTAACTTCAAATAAATTTGATACGTCAGTTGAATCTATAACCTTATAAAGAAAGTGAGTTCTAGGACAGACAGGGATTATACATAGAAACAAACTAACTAAAAACCAACAAAGATGAAATCAGAACACATTTTCTTATTTTTAGTAAGAACACATACTTGACAAAATACTATCTTTTTTTCAGCTGCTCTTTAAGATATTGGCCAACAGTCTAAGCTGAAAATGTTCTTTATCTACTCTCAAATACAAAAATATTATATCCAACAATGGACAGAATCTGGGGACTCCTGTGGTTGAGTTAGGGAATAGGTGGAAGATACTGAGAAGGAGGGTGAGCCATAGGAAGGCAAGCAGTCTCAACTAGCCTGGACAACCAAGACACCGAGTCACTAACAAGTCAGCATACTCCAGCTGTTATGAGGCCCCCAACACAAATGCAACATAGGATTGCCTGATCCAGTCTCACCAAGAGAATACACACCTAAACATGGAGAGACTTCCCCAAGGGATTGGGGAGGTCTGGGGTTTGGGTTGCGGATTGCCCCTCGATGATTGGAAGGAGTTATTGGATGAGAATGAATCAGGGGGAAGACTAGGAAAGGGATAATGATGGAACTGTAAAAAAAATTAAAGAATACAAAACCAAAACAAAACGAAATAAAGTAAGCTTGTAGATATATCAACATGATATTATATTGCAATTATGGAAAGGATTGGTAAAACTCCTGATATTGGTTTGTACCTAATGTTTCTCAGTCTGTTCTTGGTGTGAAGTAATGATTTGGATCCTGGACTCAGAAAATTCTAGAAGGATCAAACGGGGGCCAGATGGTTTCTCTGTGCTGCTTTCTAGAAAATGAATTTTTAAAAGAGAATTGAGTGTTTGCAGTTGCAATAAATCCTTCACATTCATCATTCTCCTGCAACAATGGGAGGCTGAATGGGTGTATAATGCATCAGAATTATCAAAAAATTACTTCCCTGAGTTACTCTTCACAGAAATATGATCATTAGCAATGTCCCTTTAAAGAATACATTCTGCTTTTACAGTGACATTTTACTCATTGAAAATTTATGGAAAGTGGCCTTTTCACAATGAAATTTGATATTTAAACTGTGGATTAATGGAATTCTACACAAATTTATTATAATAACTGATCTCTAAATTTTCTTTTATATTATATTACCATCTTGAATAATATCATATTAACTTATTCTTTTTATATCTATATGTATCCCTATATATTTTCTTTTCACCATGTAAGTTCAGGAGCCAGTAGAGAACAGAAAATGTCAAAAGATCAACTGTACTGTAAATCTTGGATGCTGGTAATCAAGATTTAAGAACCCTGTTAGTTAATGAAGAAAATAAATGAATAATTGAAACATTGAAATAACTGCTAAGGAAGAGACTAGTGACTTTATTCATGAACTAGACACCCCCATTTCAAAAATTCACGTTTTAATACCTACAGTTTTGTAGATAACTTTTGATACACGATATACAGAATATGAGGAATCTTATATTTTATATTTCATAAATACCAAGCTTATTGTGCTGCATTATAATGGGTTAAAATGTTATTGCACAGTTAGCCACAATTATTCAAATTGTTTTGTCAACTGCAGAACGAATACTATTCAAAAATTATTTGTTTAGTGTTGCCTACATAAAAATTGGAGACTGGTATATTTAGCCTGTAGTAATTTAAAAGGAAATCAATATCTTTAAATGACATTTGTGGCCTGAATGATGGCTAAGCAATTAAATCCCTTGACACTAAATATGATAAACTGAGTCTTCCTCAGGACTATTTAATAGCATGAGAATACCTAACCCTAGGGGGTGTCTGAAATACATGAATTCTTAAATAATACATACTCAGAATTATTATACAATGTAATATAAAACTATTTCTAATAAAATAATAACACGATTTAGAGAAATAAGTACAACAAAATTTTAACAAAAATCGTTTTTATTATTTTTCTTATGTGTATGTGTGTGCGATACATTCACAAGTGCAGCTTCAAATGAGAGGCATACAGTGATCCTGGATTTAGACAGAGAGATAGATGTAAAAACCCTGACATGGAAGGAGGAAGAGAAATCAGATATTCAGCATGGGCAGAACATTCTCTGCACAGATGCTCCAAATGTCCAGACCCATAAAAACATTAACTAATAATTGCTTTCCATAAACGTATTTTATATATAAAAATAATAAATGAAACCCTGGAAGCACATCATCCCTCTCTCCAAATATTCCAACATTCAGTGCAATTGCAATTAATGTTTCTCTTATTTCCTTTCTTTTTGTAACATTTTTTAGTTTGTTTAATATTTTTTTAAAAATTCCTAATTTTATCCTCCTCTCAGTCTACCCTCTGTTCCACATCTGATACACAATCACCTTTCTCCACTAGGATGTCCCCACTCCACATCCTCACTTCACCAGACTTCTTCACTTCCTGGGGGCTCCAGTCTCTTAAGGGTCAGGTGCATCATTTATGACTGAGTCAGACCCAGCAGTCCTCTGCTGTATATGTGTTGGGGACCTCACATCAGATGGTTATGCTGCACGGTTGGTCGTCCAACATCTGAAAGATCTCGGGGTCCAGGATAATTGAGATCACTGGTTCCCATATGGGGTATCCTGCCTCCTCAGCTTCTTTCAAATTTTCACTAATTCAACCACATGAGTCAGTAGCTTCTATCCATCAGTTGGGTATAAATATCTGAATCTGAATGCTTGTTGTGTCTTTCAGAGGGCAACCATGATAGACCCCTTTTTGTGAAAACATCATAGCCTTTGTAATAGTTTCAGATCTTGGGGTTTCCCCTTGAGCTGGATCCCACTTTGGACCTGTGGCTGGACCATGTTTTCCTCAAGCTCCTCCTCATTTTTTTCACTGCAGTTCTTTCAGTCAGGAAAAATTATGGGTCAATTATTGTCTGTGGAATGGCAACCCCATACCTCATTTGATGCCCTGTCTTTCTGCTTGACCTGGGATCTACAGTTTCCTTCTCCCTGCTGTCAGGCATTTGACCTTAGGTCCCCCCTTTAATTTCCTTTGAGCCTCACCTCCCAGGCCCCTTGGACAATCTGGAGGGTCCCCCAACCTCCTACCTCCCAATGTTGCCTGTTATCATTCTTTCTTCTGCCCCTCAGGGCTTCATTCCTTTTGCCCCACCCATTAGTTTATTGAGTTTCCCCACATTCTCTTTCACACCCAGGTCCTTCCCTTCCTCCTTCCTCCTGTGATACTTTTATTCTTTCTACCAAGTTGGATTGAGGCATCCAACTTTGGACAATCGGTTTGTTAATCTTTTTAAGTTATATGAACTATATCCTGGTTGTTCTGTACTATTTGGTATTTTGGCTAATATACAATTATCAGTAACTACATACTGTGCATGTCCTTTTTGGTCTGAGTTACCTCACTCACGATCATATTTTCACGTTCTATCCAATTGCCTGTTAATAGGTGGGTAGTATTCCATTGTGTAAATGAACCACATTTTCTGAACTCATCATTCTGTTTTAGGACATGTGGGTTGTTTCCACCTTCTATCACAAACAAAGCTACTGTGAACATTGTTGAGTAAGTATCCCACCTGTGGGATCTTTCAGTTTTATGCCCAAGAGTCGAATCACTGGATCATCAGGTATTTCTACTTCCAATTTTCTGAGGAATCTCCAGTTTGATTTCTAGGGTGGTTGTAGCAGTTTGCAATTCCATCAGGAATGGAGGAGTGTTCCTCTTTCTCCACATCCTTGACACCATTTGGTGCTGCCTGAGGTTTTGATCTTAGCTATTTTGATTGGTGTCAGATGGAATCTCAGGGTCATTTGATTTGCATTTCTATGATCACTTAGGACTTTGAACATTTCTTTAAATGGCTCCCAACCATTCTCCATTTCTCTGTTGTGAATTCTCTATTTTGCTGTGTATGAAATTATCCCCTGAGCCAATGAGCTCAAGGTATTTCCCCCACTTTCTTTTCTATTAGATTCAGTGAATCTGGTTTATATGGAGATCTTTGATCCACGTGGACTAGAGCTTTGTACAAGGTGACAAATATGGATCTACTTTCATTTTGCTACACAGAGACTTCCAGTTGGCCCAGCACTCTTAATTGAAGATGCTTTCTTTTTTCCATTGTATATTTTTTGCTTCTTTGACAAAAATCTATTGTCCCTAAGTATGTGTGTTCATTTTTGGGTCTTCTAATTTTATTCCATTGATCAATGTGTCTCTCTCCAGCAATACTATGAAGGTTGGATAACTATTGCTTTTTAGTATAGATTCAGGTCAGGGGTTGTGATTCCTCCAGCAATTCTTTGATTTCTTTCTTGAGAGACTTGAAGTTATTATCATACAGGTTTTTCACTTGATTGTTTTAAGTGACCCAAGATACTTTTTGTTATTTGTGGCTATTGTAAGGGGAGTTGTTTCCCTAATTTCTTTCTCAGCCTATTTTTTGTTGTTGTTGTTTTTATTTTTATTTTTGTAATTAAAAGATCCTGATTTTTATCTTTGTGTTTGTTCATATAGTAAATTATGGTCATTGAATTTGTATATGGAACCAACCTTGCATCACTTAAATGAAGCCTACTTGACCATGGCAAATGATGGTTTTGATTTGCAGGAATGTTACTGAGTATTTTTACATTGATATTCTTAAGCAAAGTTGGTCTGAAGTTCTTTTTCTTTGTTGTGTCCTTGTGTGGTTAGGGAATAGTGTAATTATGACTTCATAGAATGAATTAGGTAGTGTTCCTTCTGTTGGTATTTTATGAAATAATTTGAGGAATATTAATATTAGGTATTCTTTGAAGATCTGGTTGAATTTTGCATTTCAGAATTTTTGTTAACGGCTGAGGAAGACACAGATTTATAAGTATGACAGAATAATACGAGTCATTTTATTGCTCTATCTTTTTTTTATGATAGCAGCATTTACTTTTGTAGGTACAGAAACTAATCAATTATTTTTGGTATTCCAAATACTGTCTTGGTGTGCTCAGTCCCATGTAGGGTTTATTCACACAAATCAGACAACTTTGCTTCCCTTCCCTACACAATTTGTGCCACCAATGCCCTAGCTATCCTGTAAGAAAAACATCATTTTTTGTCATAATATTTTCAAGGAGTACAGGAGCTTCCTGTACTAGAGACAGTAGAGTATTGTCAATACTCTGTGATGGCACCAGCTCAAAATCTAATATATGTTGCCCAGTAACATAGTGCATAGACCACACTGACATCATAACTTCACAGTTCTCAGTAACTTTATTGAGTTCTAGTTTTTTTTTTTTTTTCGGGGCTGGGGACCGAACCCAGGACCTTGCGCTTCCTAGGTAAGCGCTCTACCACTGAGCCAAATCCCCAACCCCGAGTTCTAGTTTTTAAGCAATTCAACTCATTGTGCATCCATTTTCTTCACTGTAATCCTATGCAATTATTTATGTCTCAGCAGAACAGTAAATAAAGGGATACAAATAATAAATGGAAAATCCAAAATTTCCAATACATATTTCAACTTAAGCTTGCATAATTTAAATAAGCGGTCAGTTTGCATTTTTTTTTTTTTTTTTTGGAGCTGGGGACCGAACCCAGGGCCTTGCGCTTGCTAGGCAAACGCTCTACCACTGAGCTAAATCCCCAACCCAGTTTGCATTTTTATATTTTTATTAAGTATTTTATGATTTATATTTCAAATTGATCCTCTTTCCCTCCTCTCTCACCCTCCTTCCCCTGCTTCTTTGAAGATGCTCCCATTACCACCCACCCACTAACAACTCAACACACTGGCATTACCCTACACTGGGGAAACGAGTCTTCCCAGAAACAAGGTCTTCTCCTCCTATTGATGCCAGGCACTGCCATCCTCTCATACATATGTGGCTGGAGCCATGGATCCCTCCATGCATGCTCTTTGGTTGGTGGTTGAGTCTCAAGGAGATCTCGATGGTCTGGTTGATTGATACTGTTGTTCTTCCTATGATGTTGCAAACCCCTTCAGCTCTCCTTCAATCATTTCTCTAACACCTCCGCTGGGGTCCCAGGGTTCAACTGTATGATTAGTTGCAAGCATCCTCCTTTGTGTCAGTAACGCTCTGGCAGAGCCTCTCAGGAGACATTCATATCAGCCTCCTGACAGCAAGTACTTCTTGGTGTCAGCAATAGTGACTGGGTCTGGTGGTAGCACGTGCAAAGAATCATCAGGTGGGGCAGTCTCTGGAGGGCCCTTCCTTCCATTTCTGCTCTAGTCTTTGTTCCTGTTTTTCCTCCCATGAGTATTTAATTACCCTTCTAAGAAGGACTGAAGCATCTATATGTTGGTCTTCCTTCTTCTTGAGCTTCATCTGGTCTGTGGATTATATCTTGGGTATTCTGAGCTTATGGGCAAATATTCACTTATCAGTGAACACATTCCATGTATATTATTTTGTGACTGGGTTACCTCACTAAGGATGATATTTTTTAGTTCTGTCCATTTGCCTAAGCATTTCACGAAGTCATTGTTTTTAATAGCTGAGTAGTACTCCTTTGTATAAATGTACCACATTTTCTGTATCCATTCCTCTGCTGAAGGACTTCTGGGTTTATTCTAGCTTCTGGCTATTATAAATAATGCTGCTATAAACATAATGGAGCATGTGTCCTTGTTATGTGATGTTACACAACAGAGCATGTTTTGGGTATATGCCTAGGAGTGCTATGTCCAATTTTCTGAGGAACAAAGAGACTGATTTCCATAGAGGTTGTAACAGTTTGCAATGCCACCAGCAATGGAGTAGTGTTCCTCGTTATCCACATCCTTGTCAACATGTGTTGTCACCTGAGGTTTTGATCTTAGCCAATCTTTGTTGTGGAAGGTAGAATCTCAGGGTCATTTTGATATGCTTTGCTCTGCTCACTAAGGACTTTGAACATTTCTTTAGGTGCTTCTCAACCATTCAAGATCCCTATGTTCTGAATTCTTGGTTTAATTTTAGAACCCCCTTTTTTTATTGAGTTTTTTATTTTTTTGGTTGGTTAGCTTCTTAAGTTCTTCTTATATTTTGGATAGAAGCTCTCTATTGGATGTGGGGTTAGTGAAGATTTTTTTCCAATCTTCAGCATACTTATTTGTCTTATTGGCTATGTCCTTCGACTTACAGAAGCTTTCCAGTTTCATGAGGTCCCATTTATCAACTCTTGATTGTAAAGAATGAACCATTGGCATTCTGTTTAGGAAATTTCTACCTGTGTCAATGAGTTCAAGGTTCTTTCCCACTTTCTCTTTTATTAGATTCTGTGTATCTGGTTTTTTTTCCATCTTTATTAACTTGAGTATTTATTATTTACATTTTGATTGTTATTCCCCTTCCCGGTTTCTGGAACAACATCCCCCAACCACCTCCCCTCACCTTCTGTATGGGTGTTCCCCTCCCCATACTCCCCCCAGTACCATCCTCCCCCTAACAATCACGTTCACTGGGGGTTTAGTCTTGGCAGGACCAAGGGCTTCCCCTTCCACTGGTACTCTTGCTAGGCTATTCATTGCTACCAATGAGGTTGGAGCCTAGGGTCAGTCCATGCATATCCTTTCGGTAGTGGCTTAGTCTTGGAAGCTCTGGTTGGTTGACATTGTTGTTCATATGAGGTCTTGAGCCCCTTCAAGCTCTTTCAGTCCTTTCTAAGATTCCTTCAACGGGGGTTCTGTTCTCAGTTCAGTGGTTTGCTGCTGGCAATCGCCTATGTATTTGCTGTATTCTGGCACTGTCTCTCAGGAAAGATCTACATCTGGTTCCTGTTGGCCTGCACTTCTTTGCTTCATCCATCTTATCTAATTGTGTGGCTCTGTATATGTATGGGCCACATGTAGGGCTGGCTATGAATGGGTGTTCCTTCTGCCTCTGTTCTAAACTTTGCCTCCCTATTCCCTCCCAAGGGTATTCTTGTTCCCCTTTTAAAGAAGGAGTGAAGCATTCAGCTGTTCCTATGTGCCTGTGTCCTGAGTCCACCAGGCATGTCGCTTGGAGAAGAAAAGTAAATCTTACCTCTGGTCCCAGGGCTCAAGTTCCTCATGGGGGGCTTCTTTTGAGCTTTCCATGAAGGCTTCAACCAGGAGGGCCTGTGTCACCTTTTCCCTGAGCCGCAGTGCACTGGGGTCCCAGATGGCATTAGGTGTTTTCTTCTGGAGTCAGAAATGTGGGCACAATGTAGTCTCTCCTGGCTTCCCAGGCGTGTCTGCCTCTCTGAAGGTTTAGTTCTCCCTCCCATGGAATTTGGGTGCAGAGAACTATTGATCCTGTCCCTTCAGTTCCGGGCGGTGTTTGGAGCACAGGGGACCTACAGCAACAGTGCCACTATCTTCCGGTTCCCAGAGGCCATATACAGTTTCCTCTTGGGCCAGGGATGTGGGCAGGGGTGGGCAGTATAGGTGGTCTCTCCTGCTCTGCAGTCTCAGGAATGCCCACCTGTCTGGGTGGTAAGCTCTCTCTCCCAAGGGGTTTGGGAGCAGGGAGCTGTGGGCCGGGATCAGTGAGGTTCAAGCCCCACCTAAAAACTCGAAGTGTCTGGTCCCAGAGGAATTTTGCCTCTCAGTGTCCTGAGTCCACCAGACAGGTCACTTGGAGCAGAAAAGTTGGTCTTACCTGTGGTCCTGGGGCTCAAGATGCTCTTGGGGGGCTGCTTTTGAGCTCTCCATGAGGGCTGCAACCAGGAGGGCCTGCACCACATTTTCCCTGAGCCCCAGAGCACCAGGGTCCCAGATGGGGTTAGGTTTTTTCCTCTGGAGTCAGAAATGTGGGCAGAGTGTAGTCTCTCCTGGCTTCCCAGTCATGTCTGCCCCTCTGAAGGTTCTGCTCTCCCTCCCACGCGATTTGGGTGCAGAGAACTGTTGACCGGGTACCTATAGGTCCAGGCGGTGTCTGGTCTTTATGTCATTCTTGAAGTCCTCCATCATCATGATCAAATGTGATTTTAAATCTAGATCTTGCTTTTATGGTGTGTTTAGGTAATCACTGTTTGCTTTGGTGGGAGAATTGGGCTCCAATGGTGCCATGTAGTCTTGGTTTCTGTTGCTTGGGTTCCTGCACTTGCCTCTTGCCATAATATTGTCTCTTCTGTTACCTTGTTTTGCTATTTCTGACAGTGGTTAGACCGTTCTATAGGCCTGTGTATCAGGAGTGCTGTACACCTGTTTTCCTGTTCTCTTTTGGCCAGTTATGGGAACAGAGTGTTCTGCTTTCATGTGTATTGTCCTTCCTGTCTACTGGTCCTCAGGTGTTCCTGTGGGCATGTGTCCTGAGTACACCAGGCAGGTCACTTGGAGCAGAAGAGTTTGTCTTACCTCTAGTCTCAGGCCTGAAGTCGCTCCTCATTGCTGGGTTTCAGCTCTGGCTTCTGTCAGCAACCAGAAGGGCCTGCCCTGCCTTCTTTCAGGACCCTGTTCACAGGGGGCCCACATGGTGCTAGGAGTATCCCTTTAGAGTCAGAAATGTAGGCAAAGTGTAGTCTCTTTGGCTTCCCAGGCTTGTCTGGGCCTCTGGAGGTCTAGCTCTCCCTCCCACCGGATTTGAGTGCAGGGAGTTGTTTGACTGGATCTCTTCAGATCCAGAGGTGTCTGGATCCCAGTGTTGAGTGCCCCTATCTTCCTGTTCCCAGATGTCCTATATAATTTCCTCTTTGGCCATGGATGTGGGGAAGGGTGGGCTGTACTGGACGTCTCTCCTGCCCTGAAGTCTCAGGAGTGCCCACCTGTCTGGGACCTGAGCTCTCTCTCCCACAGGGTTTCGGAGTAGGGAGCTGTGAGCCAGATCAGCAAGGATCGGGACCCCAAGATGTTTAACATTTATCAAGTGCTTGTCAGATAGTCGATATTCCTCAGCTAATATTTCGTTTTTAGCTCTGTACCCCATTTTTAATAGGTTTATTTGACTCTGTGAACTCTACCTTCTTGAGTTCTTTTATGTATTGGATATTAACCCCCTATTGGATATAGGATTGTTAAAGATCTTTCCCCAATCTGTTTGTTGCTCCTTTATCCTAATGACAATGTCCTTTGCCTTAGAGAAACTTTGTAATTTTTAGAGGTACAATTTGTCTTTTGTTGATTTAGGCATTAGCCATTGGTGTTCTGTTTAGGAAAATTCTTTTTTTGGAATTTTTTATCTATATTTCAAATGTTATCCCCATTCCAGGTTTTTGGTCTTAAACCAATTATTAATTCTCTCCTCCTCTTTCTTCTGTGAGATTGTTGCTCCACCTAACCACCCACTCCTTTCACCTACCCATCTTGACATTACCTTACACTCAGTGGTTCAGCCTCAGCAGGCCAGAGGGCTTTTTTTCCCCATGGGTTCCCAAGAATGCCATCCACTGCTACATATGCAGCAGGAGTCAAGGTTTCATGAATTAGAATTTTGATAAGAATTGCATAGAATACGTATTTTGCTTTTGTAAGATGACCATTTTTACTATATTAACCCTGCAATAAACCCACCCCTATGATGACTTGAGTTTTGACAGAAAGCTAAAGCAATCCAGTGATAAAAAGAGTGCATGTTCTAGAAATGGTTCTGGCTTAAGTTGTAGTTAGCATGTAGAAGAACCAAACTTGACCCATTCTTATCTCCTTGTACAAAGCTCAAGTCCAAGTGGATCAAAGACTAACACATAAAACCAGATATACTGAATCTATTAGAAGATGAAATTGGGAAAAAACTTCAAAATCATAAGCACAGCAGAAAATTTCTTGAATAGAACAACAGTGGACCAGGATCAAAGATCAACTATAGATAATGGGAACCTCATAATTGCGTAGTTTCTAGAAGGCAAAGGACACTGTCAATAGGACAAAACAGCAAACAGATCTTTATCAATCCTACATCTCAATACAGGGCTAATGGCTAGTATATAAAGAGAACTCAAGAGGCTTGACTCAAGAGAACCAAATGACCCTATCAAAAATAGGATATAGAGCTAAACAAAGAATTCTCAACTGAGGTATTTTGAATGGCTAAGAACACTTAAAGAAATGTTCAACATGACTAGTCATCAGGGTCATGCAAATCAAAAGGAACATGTGATTCCACCTCATGCAAGTCGGGATTGCTAAGATCAAAAACACATGTGATAATAGATGCTAGTGAGGATATGGAGAAATAGGAGCACTCCTCCATTGTTGGTTAAATTGCAATTTAGTACAACCACTCTAGAAATCATTGTGATGGTTCCTCAGAAAATTGACATAGTAATACATGAGGACCCAGCTGTAACAATCCTGGGCATACAGCCAAAAGATGCTCCATTATGTTTATAGCAGCCTATTTATAATAGCAGAAGCTGGAAACAACTAAAATGTCCCTAAACAGAGGAAAGGGTTCAGAAACTGTGGTACAATTTCACAATGCAGTATTACTTAGCTATTAAATCCAATGACTTCATGAAATTCACATGCAAGTAGATGGAAGTAAAATATATCATCTTGAGTGAAGGAACCCAGTCACAAAAGAACACGCATGGTATGTACTCACTGTTAACTGGATTTTAGGGAAAAAAATGCTTGGAATACCCAGAACACAACACAGAGAAAGTATGAAGTTCAAGAAGGAAGACCAATGTGTGAATGTTTCAGACATACTTAGTGGGTTGAACCAAATGCTCGGAAGTTAGAGGGTGGGACATATTAGGAGGAAGAGCAGAGGATATCAGGATAAAGCAGGGCAGGATCAGGGGTGGGAAAACAAGAGGGAAAGTTTCAGAAGGTAAGGATTTTGAACAGAGGTGTATAGCAATAGTGAATGGGGAACTGAATGTAGTTACTGGAAAGTCCCAGATGCCAGGAAAACAAAAGGTTTCCAGGATGCAATAAGAACAACATTAGCTGAACTATTCAACAACGGGAGAGAGAACTTGTAAAGACCATTTGGAGAGATAAGGCACTTCCTCCTGTTGAGGAATGGGACCACCCACTCTTCTCAAAAATTTTACCAATATCACTCATGTGTAAAGATATATAGTGACAAAAATGGAGCAGAGATTGGAGCAAAGGACATCCAGAGACTGCTCCACCTTGGGATCCATGTCATTTGCAGCCACCGACCCAGTTTATCTTAGTGAAGTCAAGAAGTGCTTGCTGACAGGGACTGATGTAGCTGTCTTCTGAGGGTCTCTGCCAAAGCCTTATTATTACAGATGGAGATGCTTGTTCCCAAACATCAGATATAGCACAGCAACAGCAATGGAGGTGGTAGGGGAAGGATTGAAGGAACTGAAAGTATTTGCAAGTCCATAAAAAGAACAATATCATGCATCCTGAATACCCAGACTTACCAGGGACTAAAACACCTACCAAGGAATAAACATGGAGGAACCCATGGCTGCAGCTGCATTTGTAGAAGAGGATGCCCTCATCTGGCATCGAGGGAAAAGTAGGCCCTTGGTCCTGTTAAGTCTTGATGTCCTAGCATAGCAAAATTCTAGTGTGGTGTGGCAAGAGTTGGTGGATTGATGAGGGAGCACCTCATAGAAGTAGGTGGAATAAAGGGTTTTTGTAAGGGAGCATTGTTAGATGAATAACAATTGAATTGTAAATAAGTAAAATAACCAATATAAAAATAAAAAACAATATGTGTAAAAAATTAGAATTAGGTATACAAAATATTTTAATGTATGTACACTAACATAGTATTATTCAAAATATTTGTGTTATTTAGCTTTATAGCAATCTTCCAAGGTCCACCAATACTCTAATATGAATTTTAGTATCATGTAGGAGAAACTGTATTTCTAGAGATTGTATAGGGGAAGTGAAAATACTGTGAAAACTGTGTTATGGTCATTCATCTCAGTGCCTCCCAGTGCGGGATGATGTCACAGGTGAGGCAGGCGCAAGAGAGATTGAGGCCTGTCATTGGTTGAGAAGGAAGGAAGGGTGGGAGAAAATTTTGAAGGAAGAGGATGAGACTGTAACAGAAGAGAGTAGGAGACTGAGAGAAGCCACCAAAATAGAACATGAAGGCTGATGTTATGATTCCATGCTGTAACTTTACATGTAGTTATAAATGTGCACAGGGTTTTGAATGTATAGGTGGGCCATTATATCTTATCAATTGGATCAAAGGTTATTGTGTTGTGCATTCTTCATTGACTAGATTTAATTGTATGAAAGTGTGTGGCTGCTAGAGATGCTGGGTCGCCACAGAATTGGAATGTTTGTATCTGACATGGAGATCAGCCTTGGGATCTAGATAGGTAGAGAATTTGCTGCCAAGTTCAGAGAGAGGCCTTTGACAGTGTGATATAGGATGGAGCAAAGCGGATGAGGGGCGTTGCTCACTGAAACTTAAGATATCTAGCAGATATCTTGGGGTAAAACAGTTTCAGACATTGACTGGTTACAAGACAGCATTTTATTTTTTGTTTTTTTCCAACATCCCAAAATCTATGCCCTTTTCCTGAATGCACCTTATTCTTCAGCTGCAGAACCTAGAAGTACTAACCTGAATCTAACCAGGAAGTTTCCATTCCGAGGAAAATAATTCAGCTTAACTGAAGAGGTTATAAATCTTTCCAATAGTGAAATCAAGTCCAGGTCTTACCCAGTTGTAAAACCATACAACCACAAAGCCTAGAAAGAGTACAAATATTCTACTAGAGCTGTGGCAAATATAACTTCTAATGTATTCTTAACTTTTGAGGGCTTAGAACCTAAAGGAGAACAAAATAATGCTATTTCTGTAAAGCAGACAAATTTTTAATACCTATCCTTATCCACACATAAGCATAGTATTGTTTACTAAGAATACAAGTTATTTTCAATTGTCTGATTAAAAATTAAACAATTTTTAATTTTCTGCATTGCAGAAAATCTCTACTTGTAAACAGGAAAAGACATCTAATTATGGGGTGTCCAACCCTATGTGATATATGCACAACATGAGCCCTATCCCTGGATTTCACAAGGAATTTCATGTGAAGGGACTGGAAGATGGTGAAATCTAGAACACTAGGGCTCCTGCTGAGAGGAAATGTCTTCTATGTAATAGTGGAGCTGCACCTTGATAACACAATAAGTGAATCACTTAAGGAAGACATACAAAATGACATTACCAGTTGGCAATCCATAGGGAGGGATTCATAGTCACATAACCACACAGCTAAGTGAAAAATGGCATGCATTCCACTGATGCTGAGAGATGGACTTTCAGTCGTCTTCTATGTTATATGACATCCTATGTATCCTTGGCATTAGGAAAACATGTGTTTCACATACATCTTTGAGGCTAACCATTAATATGGATAAGCAATAATCAAGCAAGCAGTAAACAAATCAATCAATTCTAAACAAAATTGCATATACGAAATTGTGAACTGTAAGATTTTATCCACTCTGTTCTCTAGGATAGTCCTGTCAGTATCAACTACATAAGTGACAATCACTTAAAAGATGCATTTAGGAGAAATCTAATTAAATTTTTAACAGGATATTTCATGTATTACATTTCAAATGTTATCTCATTTATCCCTATTATATGCCCCTTCCTCTCCACATTCTTCCATGAAGATTTTCCCATTCCCATGCACACAGTCCCAATTCAATGCCCTGACATTATTCTATATTGGAGAAATGAGCCTTCACAGGACCAAGGGCTTTTCCTCCTATTGATGCTGGACAATGCCACCCTGTGCCACATATTTGGCTGGAGTCATGGGTCCCTCCATGTACTTATTGGTTGGTGGTCCAGTCCCTGGTAACTGCGGATGGAGGTCTAGTTGACTGATATTTCTGTTCTTCCTATGAGGTTGAAAACCCCTTCAGCCCATTCAATCCTTTCTATAAGTCCTGCACTGTCTCAGACTGTGCTCAGTCTGCTGGTTGACTTCAAACCTTATTTCTATTAGTAAGGCTCTGGTAGAATCTCTCAGGAGACATCCAAATCAGGCTCTTGTCAGTAAGCACTTTTTGGCATCAGCAATAGTGACTGGGTTTGGTGGCTGCATATGGGATGGATTTGTAGGTAGTGGAGTCTCTTGATGACTTTTTGTTCAGTCTCGGCTCCACTCTTTGTTCCTGTATATCTTCCTGTGAGTATTTTGATTTCCCTTCAAAGAAAGACTGAAGCATCCACATTTTGATCTTCCTTCATCTTGAACTTCATATGGTCTGTGAATTGTTCTTGGGTATTCAGAATGTTCGGCAAATATCAACTTATCAGTGAGTGCACAACATGTGTGTTCTTTTGTGAGTGGGTTAGGTAACTCAGGATGATACTTTCTAGTTCTACCCACTTGCTTAAATATTTTTTAGCCATTGTTTTTAATAGCTGAGTAATATTCCATTGTGTAAAGGTGTCACATTTTCTGTATTAAGTTTTCTGTTGAAGGGCATCTTGGTCCTTTGCAGTTTCTGGCTATTGTAAATAAGGCTGGAAGAACACAGAGAATATGTGTCTTTGTTACATGTTGGAGCACCTTTCCAGTATATATTCTGAGTTTTAGTATAGCTGGGTCCTCAGGTACTACTATGCCAAATTTTCTGGGGAACCACCAGAATGATTAACAGAGTGGTTGTAGCAACTTGCAATCCCACCTACACTGGAGGAGTGTTCCTTTATTCCCACATCCTTGTCAACAACTGCAGTTACCTGAGATTTAATCTTAGCCATTCTGTCTGTTGTGATGTGGAATCTCAAGGTTGTTTTATTTTGCATTTCCATATTGACTAAGGATGTTGAGCATTGCCATTCAATATTCCTTTGTTGAAAATTCTTTGTTTGGTTCCATACTCCATTTTTAATAGTGTTATTCAGCTCTCTGGTTGACAATTGGTGTTTTAAAGACTCTTCCCAAAATCTTGAATCCAATTTTACAGTATACAAGAGAATTGATAATTCTGAAATATGATACCAAGAAGAAAGTGAGAAACAAAAATACTAGAAGACGGAATTCATTAGAAAGATGTGTGGTTTTTTTTTTTCTTATCCCAGTATCCTCGACTGAGAGAATAAGTGATGGTGTTGGTTCCAGAAGATTCTACAATCCACCAAGTTTTCTAGTCAATATTCACCATAAGCAAATTAAACTTTTAAAGCTGGGAGAACCTTTGTTATTAAATGTAAGATGTTCTCTCCTCACTCATGTTCTCATAAGGGCACTGTGTAGAAGAAGATTCCTTTGATTAACTTATAGTCCTCCCATATACCTTCTTCTAAACAAGATTATAGGAATTTGCCTTCAACTCTCCACAGTTTCCCAGAGAACATTTATGTGATTGTGACTGCTGCTGTTTTACTTGTTATGTGGTTTATATGAGGAATTGCTTGTCCACATTAGGAAGCACATCTGTGAAATGTACAGTTGCATGCCATAATACCTTAGTGATGATTGAATTGAAAATTTGAATGTTCAGGACTACTTTGAGTTCTTGAATTTGAGCCTAAAATAGGTTAGGGCCAAATATCTTCAATTTGGAAAAAAATAAATCTGATAAAAATTTCAAAGTATTTTTTTGTCTTTTTATTTGTTTTGTATTCCCATTAATTTTAAATCGTATCTGTGTGATTGGAGAAATTCAAATGTCCATGAGTGCATGAGGACAAAAGAGGATAATGAAAACCAAAAGATGAATTCATAGGTGCTTGTGAGCCTGGGAACAAAATTCCCTTAATTAACAAACTATCTTCACAGTCTCAAAGAGAGAACATTTAATACTTCTATTCAAAGTGAAGGTACAGATGCTTACAAATACCAGATACGATCTATCACCACACAGCCTGATTTTGACTTTGTTTCTCTTAGTCTATTCTTGCTTCATCCTTCGTATTGATAATATTACTATGATGTGCCACCATGCCTGTCATTATGTTTTCATTAAAAAGCAATTACTTAAGAAACACTTCAATCATAGTGTTTTGTGCTTAAAACTCAGTCTTTGATTTATATCAAATTAGGCATCAACTTCCCATTCGATTTCTGTTGCTGTGCTAAAAGACTACTTTGGGAATTTTAGGGTTCATTTGGATTCGTACTTATAGTATTGCATTGGGAAAACTTAAGCATGAACTAAATGACTCCATGGAGGAATAAAAATTACTGACTTGCTAAGTTTGCTTTACAATACTGCACTTGACTGAAAGGCCAAGGATAGCATTGCTCACATTGCATTGTGTCCTGTTACCCTGATCATTAATCAAAGAAGTACCCTAAACTCATGTTCACATTACCTCCTCTCAAGTGATTCTAATTTTATCATGGTGATGAAAATTAACCAGTACAATATTTTGCATATGGTTTATTAAATGAACCTGTGGAGACATATGATGTGAAAGTTAAAAAGAAGAAATGAAAAGGTAAATGTTAAATTAAATTAAATAAAAAAAATTAAACTACCAAGTAACAGTAAAAAATCAAAAACCATTATTTTGAAAAACATGACACTGTTTCACAAACTATTGTTCAGAAATAGTAGTATGATTTTGTATCTGTGTCTTTGTGTATATAATTGAAACAATAATTTTTAGTTATTCCTGTTTTGAGAAATTGCGTGAGATTCTTCATCTAAAGTGTTTTTTATGTCTGCAGACTTCACTGACCAAATATTGAAAAAGTTATTTTGTATTACATTATTTTTCTTACCAGTTTTTCTCACTGAATGGGACACTCTTACATTTTGTAATGATATGGTATGTTTTCATATAAAGATCAAGTACAGCCAAAATCTGAACCCCAAAGTCCTTTTCATATAGTGTACTCTTCTTAGTATCTTATTTGATATTTTGAATATCTTCATAGTATATTATGAAGCTATTCCAATATCTCATACCTCTGTGGTGACCACTGACAATATTAAACTTTCTAACGATGCTCCACCCTCTAATAAGATTCAATCTTGTTTCTCTTTTCAAATCAATGCCTTTCATTGTATGCGTAATATATGCCATTCCAATTCCCACTCAAGGCAAGTTACCAATTAGCTGATGTTTCAGTTTATGTTGCTGTAACAAAACAACATGGTCAAAACATATATGAGAAAAGTGTTATTTCCCTATGTACCTGGGTCACGCTTAATTGAATGAAGCCAAGAAAAGAACATGGATGCAGTGATTCAACGAGTATTCCATTGAGTAATGCTCATCGCTGGTTTCATGTCCATCCTATGACAGTCTTCTTCCTTATAGCTCCCAGAACAACTTGCTTGGAGGTGGCACTGGCTACATGAAGCAGAGTCACCTTACACTAATCCTTAATTAAGAACGTTTCTTAAACACATGTCTACAAATCAAAGCACTTGTAGCCTTTCCTTAACAGATTTCCTGTTCTCAATATGTTTAGGTTTCTGAGAGCTCATTTGCCACCAAAACTTACTAATTTTATTGCTTTAGGCAGTGCTGTCTGATGGTAAAAGTACTTTCGCTAGATATTACTTAATTTTCATTGATGATTTATGAAAACTTTTGTTAAGACAAAGCAAAATAGATATGTTGATCATCACCTAATGTTTTAAAAGTATCAAAAGGTTGCTAAAGCAATTTATGTTTTTATTTCTGAAGAACATTTAAATCTGGGTGAACTAAAAGAACATAACACTTTTGGAAAAATATACACCCTAGCAACCCTGCACTGGAAGCCAAGATGGAGAAAACCTCCACAATAACCATAACCTTCCCCCTGGTGCTGTGGTAGACAGGGAGGAAGGTGATCCAAACACTGTAGAACACCAACATGCTGAATGTTAGGAACTGGCCTCATTAAATCTGTCAGGAAGGTTCCTAGCCAAGAAAGCCACAGTGAAGCTCCCCAGAGCCAAGGAGCCCAAATATCCCAAGACAAAGTGGAAGGCTATGACTGAGCCTTTGTTGCAAGTGATGATTATCTTCTCATGTTCAGATTGTATATCTCTGTCAATAAATGGAGGCGATGTCACCAACCAGATTGCACAGAGAACAAGTTGGATTAGTGTACAAATGGGAATGAGCAGGTTAGTTGCCCCTTTTATGATCATCTTTGTTATCCTTCTCCCTGGAGTAGTGAGCTTGAAAGCTGTGACCACAGTTATTGTTTTGGCCAACACACTAGAAATAGCAACAGTGAAAAATATTGCAAATGTAGTTTGCTGCAGGATGCAGGTGGCCTGGTTGGGATGTCCAATGTAGAGCAATGAGCACAGAAAACAGAAGACTAGAGATATGAGCAGGATGTAGCTGAGAATGCGGTTATTGGCTTTCACAATGGGAGTATCCCTGTACTTACCAAAAGTGACTAGTACTAGAATTGTGATGGCTAAAAAGGACAGGGCCATGCACCCTAGACCCATCCCCAATGAATCTTCATAAGCGAGAAATGTCACAGCTCTTTGGAGGCACTCGGTTTGTTCTAAGTTGGCATACGAATCATCTGGACACTTCACACACTGCTCCATATCTGCTGGCAAAGAACAATAATCCCTTATAAGTTATCATAATCATATAGTTAATAATTGTATATTTGTTTTATTCAGAAGATATATCAATAAATATTTTAGGGTTGAGAAAATATTTTGTTCATTATTGCTCTAGGAACTACTAACTTGAGTTTGCTATCTATTTACCTATGCTTTGTGATAGAACAAATCATCATCATAGAAAATGGAAAAGTTATCGCTTAAACAAAAATAAAATAAAAATATGATTACTAATATGTATAATCTCAGTTTATTTTATTTCTTAAACCATAATTTCACTATTCAGAGACAAGGGAAGTATACTGAGGTATTTATTGATGCCAGTTGATGAAAAACATTATGTATTTTGTTTGCTTTGTGAATTATTCACTTTTTTTGTATCTACACATAGGCTTGTGAGCACACAATTCCTCATTCAAATACTGTATGAGTAAAGGAATATTTTCATTCTTGAGGCCTTATGCCTCATAATTTTATGCATGTCCCTCTTGTTGTGGTACAATTTCCTTTCCCGCAACTACAATTTCCTTGGTTATGAGTATAGAAGGTTATGGCATGAAGATTATCGATATTGACATTCATCCCGCTTTCCTTAGTTAGGCTGTGATTAATGATAAGCACTCTCCTATCTCTTGTTGCATTCTTGAAATCATCACTCTTTTTCTAATTCTTTGATAGGAAATGTCTAATCCTTTGTGCCATGTAAGCTCTAAAAATGTGTTTCACTAGAGAACACTTGTTGTTCTGAGCATCTTGTCTTTGTCAGGGACTAAGCCGGATGACAGAAAGATTGTGGACTGTACATGTAGTTAAGATTCTTTGTACAAAGAATCGAAGAAGAATAAACATCTGCTCAGGTTATGCCTAAAATTATTTTTTAAAAAATGTTACACATGTATGTCCCCCTAAACATTTTCTGCATAATATAAAACCATTAACCATTATATTGTGACATACATGAGTTGTTTGTAGAAGATATTGCAGGTAATTTACTGGGTCCAAGAGAAACTGATATTATTTAACTAATTAAATTCTGAAACATGGAGATTTTTGGACTGTAGTTTCCATCTAGGTCATATCATATTTCTAGTTTGTAAAGAGAAGATATTCAAATTCATCATCTTTTCTTCTGCATGCAAGCATGTACCTGTATCATTGGCAATCTCAATTTCTTGGCACTGGACACAATCAAAGCAGCATTTGGCTGTTTGTTTCTGATGAATTTTTCTGAATCCTGCAGTACATGTCACACTACACACTGAGGAGGGAACCTGAGGCAATACACATACAGACACACAGACAGACAAACACACAGACATCCAGACATACACAGACACACACACACACACATACACATATATGTATAAAATATATATACATAAACAATGCACGTTATATTTGATATACAAATATGTATTTAATGTGTATGTGTGTGTAGTTCATGAATACATCATATGTAAAATGATCCACAGATTAATATATGGGATATTACCAGATATATTCCTCTGATAATTTATTATTTTGTATTAACCTGCAATACACTGAATGTCATACAATAATTACTATGTCATGTAATATATATGTAACATTTCTGGTGTCAGAATTTAAATTTTGTCCTTGCTAAACTTGTTAATTCAAATGGAACATTTATGTGGCATCAGTATTTCTCTCAAGATTTTGAAATATAATAATAAGAACACTGAGTTGTAAGGAGAGAGAAGGTAGGATATATCAAGAAAGAATCGTTCATTGAGTAAGAACAAAGAATTTCATATAAGACTCTCATACAATTAATGATATTTGCCTAAGTGTAAAAGACAACCTTTAATCCCCATTCCATCCCTCCCCCTGCTTCTATTAGAGAGCTTCTCCAACAATTTGGCCACCCTGGTCTCACTGATCTAACATTCTCATAATCTGTGGCATGCACGCTCCACATAACTAAGGGCCTTTCTTTACTCTGATGCCAGATAAGGCAATACTCTGCAGAGGAGGGGAAACTGAGAAGGAGGATAATATTAAATGTAAATAAATAAAATTAATAATAAAAATCTATAAATTAGCAAAAGAAAAGTTTGAATCTGGAAAAATACTTCTCTTAATGAATCTATTCTATACTCAATTGGGCTACAACTATGTTCATATAAGCAGATAATTTCATGGTTTATGTGTAGGTACGTATATATGTATATATATATACATATATATACACACATACACACACATATGTGTCTGTGTGTATGTATATTGCTATAAATTTAATAAATATATTTCTGTAGTATGGGGTAAATAGTCACATGGATACAGTTGGACATGGAATTCAGAGTCCTTTGATCCCTATGACCAGATTACATGAATTTCAGTGTTATTAAATTTTGGTGCTTGTAACTGAGAATGGTCATTTATGAGCATATTAATTGGTCTAAACCACATGGATATTATTTGAGTGCTTGCTATTTTAAAATTTAGATATCTTTAAAAAAGTAAAAATTGTAGTATACTTACCAATGTTTCTCCTGTGAATTTCAGTGTTATTAAATTTTGGTGCTTGTAACTGAGAATGGAAATTTATGAGCATATTAATTGGTCTTAACCACATGGATATTATTTGAGTGCTTGCTATTTTAAAATTTAGATATCTTTAAAAAAGTAAAAATTGTAGTATACTTACCAATGTTTCTCCTGTGAATTTCAGTGTTATTAAATTTTGGTGCTTGTAACTGAGAATGGAAATTTATGAGCATATTAATTGGTCTTAACCACATGGATATTATTTGAGTGCTTGCTATTTTAAAATTTAGATATCTTTAAAAAAGTAAAAATTGTAGTATACTTACCAATGTTTCTCCTGTGACCCACAGCCAGTCTTCAGATATATGAAGTTGTTGACTCTGTGGTAAACAAGGAAAATAGCTTCCTATTTTCACTTTTAATCCAAGGCCTTGTGGAAAATTCCAAATCATGAAAATGTCATACATGGCACACTGATTTTCCTTATGATTCATGTTTACCAGTTCTCCAACAGGGTTAATAAATACCCTAGTTTTTAGCAAAGAAGCCACCTAAATGAGATTAATCATTAGAAGATTACATATGCATATCAATACAGAATATGCCAAATTGAGAATGTCCCATAATCTTTTAATGTCTTTCAGAAAAGACAGGTGTGTTAAATTAATCCCATGTAGTAAAGTACATGATACTGCATTATTACAAGTTATAATCACATGTTATATTGTATAATTACAAGTTAATATACTTCAAATTAATGTTCGATGGTAAAAAAAAAAGCTAGAATAAATGATTACCACAGAACAAATCACATGGAATGTGTGTGTATGTGTACACATGTTTGTCAATAATAATATTTAAAAGCTGAAGCCACATATGTAAGAAATAAGGGGAAGTTAAAAAGTCTGGAAGTTTTGGAACTAAAGGATGGTAGTGGGTCAATCATGTACATACCGAATACATATATGACATAAACATAACCTTAATAAAATGTGCACTCTTCATCATTTGTTTTTTATAAATAATTATTAATTTAAATGAATAACTATTATCAGAGCACATGTACTTATTTTTGAGAAATTCTTCTTGAGAAAAATATTCCGGTCTAGTCATCACTTAAGAATTTTATGATAAAACTCTTGGCTCCTTTTAAATTTTGAACTCATTTGGTTAAATGTTGAAACACATTGTCACACAATTCACTGATATTTATAAAAATGTATTGTCTCCTATTAAAACTTATCACTGTGCAGGATATATATCCATGTAAAAAATTCATTTTGGAGTTTTGCAGTATAGAAAACTTTACACTGAGAGATAACCTGTAACAAATGTATGTGAACTTCTCAGGGGCCTGAAAGGTCACATTGTTAAATCTAAGCATAATGAAATGTAAGAAATGTTACCTGCTGACAGTCAGTGAATACTCCTTTGGGTTCTGCCATTTTCTGAGACTCTACTTGTTGAAAAATGAGTTCATGGTAGGTGTGGGCCACAGCATACACAGCATTATACAAATTGTAACCTTCTTCACTCAGGACCATGTCAAATGTGTGCTGTGTTAACCATTCCAATGGGTTGCTGAATGTAAAACAATCCATTTTCTTCTTGTTCTTTGAGATTGAACAGTTAAAATGATTCCATTCCAGCATAGACTGCGAAATGTCTACTGGATACATGGATGTGTTTATTGTTTGCATAAAATTCCTAAATACAGCAATGTCATTGTGGTGGTGGGCAAAAGTGACAGTCCCGTGGAAGAAATCAAGGCTGAAATCTTCTTTATGTGTGATGACATCCCATTGTGAGGTTGTGATCCAGATTCTCTGTGCACATAAATATGCCCATCTTCTAAAGCTGAGTTCTAGAGTGGAGTTCACTTCTCCATAAATGATAACAACCTTTGCTGAAGATGTCATAAGTTGTTGGTCATATATCTTAACCCTTGTCTTGTATATCTGCATGGTTTCTGGGATCATATTCACAAAAGCTAAACAGATTGCATGCCTTTGCATTTCTTCTCTCAAGTCTGAAAGAAACTGAATACCTTGGTCATCATCTGAGATGACCAGTCCTATCCAAGTCCATCCAAAATGAAACATCAAGGAGACCATGCCATGGAACAAATATGTGTCCTTGGTTGCTATCTGTTAGGTATAGGGAAACTGGTCATGGTCCCTCAGGTTAGGGTTAAATGATCCAGAGAAAATATGAATAGTATAGAAGAGAGGATGAATCATCCACGTGAGGAATATGATTGTTAGGAGGTTTGGACATAAATACAAGTAAAGTTACTCACCGTTCAGAACTCAGATTGTGGGTAGTAAAATTAAACTATAAATATCATATATTTTTCATATTCTAGAATATTCCTGACAATTCTGAATGTTCTAGAAAACAATTTTTCCTGTTTGCCCAGTAGAATTATACAATCCGATTATTTTAGTGTGTGTGTGTGTGTGTGTGTGTGTGTGTGTGTGTGTGTGTGGCAGCAGCATACCCACAACTGCACGGTGTCCAAGTTTTCTTGTAGGCCCATATAAATGGAATTTAAAAGTTGGTAATCTGTCCAGTGTCACATATCATTACCTTTGGTGTCTTTGAATGAATTGACATTTTTAAGGAAGTTATCCATGACGGTCCTATAAGGTCTACATCACAACTTTGCTTTCTTTCACAGTTATAATTAATTAGTTTGTAACTGTTGTTTTGATGTGAATATTCTTTATCCAGAACTCCCATTGTATCTTCACACAGAGCAGCAATGATGATAAACATCAATGACATGTTGGGTAAAAGATAAGGATTCTTGTTGATCTCATCGGTAGCAAAAAAACAGTACCAGAAAAAATTCATATTTTCTTGCTGGTATTCTAAAAACAAGCATAATGATGATTAACTGAGATGTTTGAAAAATAAAATTTCAATTGCAGTTAAATTTGTAACACAAGAAATTCTAAATCTCTGTCTAAATGTCATGAAATAAGTCTCATAAATTAGAGATCTTAAGATTTGAATACAATTTAAGAATTCATAGAACTAGGACACTAACATATGATAATTTTTTTAATTGTGAAAGTCAATAAGGGGACTATTTTATCTCTGAATACCATCTTCAAACTACATTAGAGCCAAACTGAGTAAGACTGTTATAATATAATCGTGGAGATGTAATTCCACAAATACAAAATAAGAAGCATTACTTATCCCTTATGAATATCGACGCAAAAATACTCAATAAAATTCTGGCAAACCGAATTCAAGAGCACATCAAAACAATCATCCACCGTGATCAAGTAGGCTTCATCCCAGGCATGCAGGGATGGTTTAATATACGGAAAACCATCAACGTGATCCATTATATAAACAAACTGAAAGAACAGAACCACATGATCATTTCATTAGATGCTGAGAAAGCATTTGACAAAATTCAGCACCCCTTCATGATAAAAGTCCTGGAAAGAATAGGAATTCAAGGCCCATACCTAAACATAGTAAAAGCCATATACAGCAAACCAGTTGCTAACATTAAACTAAATGGAGAGAAACTTGAAGCAATCCCACTAAAATCAGGGACTAGACAAGGCTGCCCACTCTCTCCCTACTTATTCAATATAGTTCTTGAAGTTCTAGCCAGAGCAATCAGACAACAAAAGGAGATCAAAGGGATACAGATCGGAAAAGAAGAGGTCAAAATATCACTATTTGCAGATGATATGATAGTATATTTAAGTGATCCCAAAAGTTCCACCAGAGAACTACTAAAGCTGATAAACAACTTCAGCAAAGTGGCTGGGTATAAAATTAACTCAAATAAATCAGTTGCCTTCCTCTATACAAAAGAGAAACAAGCCGAGAAAGAAATTAGGGAAACGACACCCTTCATAATAGACCCAAATAATATAAAGTACCTCGGTGTGACTTTAACCAAGCAAGTAAAAGATCTGTACAATAAGAACTTCAAGACACTGAAGAAAGAAATTGAAGAAGACCTCAGAAGATGGAAAGATCTCCCATGCTCATGGATTGGCAGGATTAATATAGTAAAAATGGCCATTTTACCAAAAGCGATCTACAGATTCAATGCAATCCCCATCAAAATACCAATCCAATTCTTCAAAGATTTAGACAGAACAATCTGCAAATTCATCTGGAATAACAAAAAACCCAGGATAGCTAAAACTATCCTCAACAATAAAAGGACTTCAGGGGGAATCACTATCCCTGATCTCAAGCAGTATTACAGAGCAATAGTGATAAAAACTGCATGGTATTGGTACAGAGACAGACAGATAGACCAATGGAATAGAATTGAAGACCCAGAAATGAACCCACACACCTATGGTCACTTGATTTTTGACAAAGGAGCCAAAACCATCCATTGGAAAAAAGATAGCATTTTCAGCAAATGGTGCTGGTTCAACTGGAGGGCAACATGTAGAAGAATGCAGATCGATCCATGCTTATCACCCTGTACAAAGCTTAAGTCCAAGTGGATCAAGGACCTCCACATCAAACCAGACACACTCAAACTAATAGAAGAAAAACTAGGGAAGCATCTGGAACACATGGGCACTGGAAAAAATTTCCTGAACAAAACACCAATGGCTTATGCTCTAAGATCAAGAATTGACAAATGGGATCTCATAAAACTGCAAAGCTTCTGTAAGGCAAAGGACACTGTGGTTAGGACAAAACGGCAACCAACAGATTGGGAAAAGATCTTTACCAACCCTACAACAGATAGAGGCCTTATATCCAAAATATACAAAGAACTCAAGAAGTTAGACCGCAGGGAAACAAATAACCCTATTAAAAAATGGGGTTCAGAGCTAAACAAAGAATTCACAGCTGAGGAATGCCGAATGGCTGAGAAACACCTAAAGAAATGTTCAACATCTTTAGTCATAAGGGAAATGCAAATCAAAACAACCCTGAGATTTCACCTCACACCAGTGCGATTGGCTAAGATCAAAAACTCAGGTGACAGCAGATGCTGGCGAGGATGTGGAGAAAGAGGAACACTCCTCCATTGTTGGTGGGATTGCAGACTGGTAAAACCATTCTGGAAATCAGTCTGGAGGTTCCTCAGAAAATTGGACATTGAACTGCCTGAGGATCCAGCTATACCTCTCTTGGGCATATACCCAAAAGATGCCTCAACATATAAAAGAGACACGTGCTCCACTATGTTCATTGCAGCCTTATTTATAATAGCCAGAAAATGGAAAGAACCCAGATGCCCTTCAACAGAGGAATGGATACAGAAAATCTGGTACATCTACACAATGGAATATTACTCAGCTATCAAAAACAACGAGTTTATGAAATTCGTAGGCAAATGGTTGGAACTGGAAAATATCATCCTGAGTGAACTAACCCAATCACAGAAAGACATACATGGTATGCACTCATTGATAAGTGGCTATTAGCCCAAATGCTTGAATTACCCTAGATCCCTAGAACAAACGAAACTCAAGACGGATGATCAAAATGTGAATGCTTCACTCCTTCTTTAAATGAGGAAAAAGAATACCCTTGGCAGGGAAGGGAGAGGCAAAGATTAAAACAGAGACTGAAGGAACACCCATTCAGAGCCTGTCCCACATTTGGCCCATACATATACAGCCACCCAATTGGACTAGATGGATGAAGCAAAGAAGTGCAGACCGACAGGAGCCGGATGTAGATCGCTCCTGAGAGACACAGCCAGAATACAGCAAATACAGAGGCGAATGCCAGCAGCAAACCACTGAACTGAGAATAGGTCCCCTATTGAAGGAATCAGAGAAAGAACTGGAAGAGCTTGAAGGGGCTCGAGACCCCAAAAGTACAACAATGCCAAGCAACCAGAGCCTCCAGGGACTAAGCCACTACCTAAAGACTATACATGGACTGACCCTGGACTCTGACCCCATAGGTAGCAATGAATATACTAGTAAGAGCACCAGTGGAAGGGGAAGCCCTGGGTCCTGCTAAGACTGAACCCCCAGTGAACTAGTCTATGGGGGGAGGGCGGCAATGGTGGGAGGGTTGGGAGGGGAACACCCATAAGGAAGGGGAGGGGGGAGGGGGATGTTTGCCCGGAAACCGGGAAAGGGAATAACACTCGAAATGTATATAAGAAATACTCAAGTTAATAAAAAAAAAAAAAAAAAAAAAAAAAGAAGCATTACTTAAACTACACTTGAAATACATAACGTATTTGCCTTATATTTTTAGTATTTAAATGTACTTTATATTCAAACATGTTAATAATATTTGATATTTTTCAATCATATACTACATCAAAAATTTTGTTCAACTTTTATATTCATATACTGTTACACCCTAAAAATATCATTAATGCATATTTAATAATGTCTATTACTCATGATCCTAAACCTAATGTTGCATACTAACTTGTTTCAAAACTCAAAATATCCTTCAAGTATCAAGCAGAGTATCAAAAGAGCATAAAATATTAAAAAGTGAATCATTTATAAATATATTCAAAAGCCCATATATAATTCTACCTAATATAGAGTAAGTGTACGAAAAATGAATTATGTATCTGTGTAAATTATCTAACAATCAGTTTACTTCAAAAAGCAAATCAGTGTTTTTAGAAGAGAATTTATGGTATCAGTAAGAACATTTTTTAAATTTCAAATTAGGAAAAACTTTCAAGTTAAACATTATGAAAATGCTAATTTTATGCATAGTAAGAAGCATTACAAATAATATTTCCTTGTTCTTAGAACATGCTTTTAATAGTTTTATCTGTTAGTATTCATTTAACAATAAATATACAAGGATATATTCAACTTAAATTTATTTATTCATTTCAAGTTCAAAAAAATGATACAATATACTATGTAACCTGAATAATATCTTATAGGTTCCATTACACATCACCTTAAAGTTACCTTTTAGTGTGTTGTTACTATTTTCATTTTATAAAAGTGGTTTGAGATTTCTCTTAACACTTCAGTCTTCTTAATTCTTTAAGTTGTCTGAGCAGTAAGATTTTCTTTCACTTGGAATGTGTACCTCTGCCCAAGCACAGTTGGCAGTTCATATATTCATCTGTTATTATTAGCAATTACCTCTCATCAGAAGTAAAACAACAAACATGCTCTTTTGCTGAAATTAGCACATTTAAATTGACTGTTTGGAGCTAAGTTTTCCTTTCTAAACCGTAAAAGTGTATTGACATAATTCACATATTTGTAAATTTAAATCTTACTATCGCTTATAGAAGTGTCAGTGAGAATGTTCACTATTTTTTCCAATGAGATCTGGGATGATATAGAATGCATCAGAAATGAAATTTCTACTGACCTCACACAGAATTACAATAATGTGAAGCCACCACTACTATCAAAGTGTACACAGTATACTGTGGCTAACAATTAGAAAATATTTTGTTTAAATCCCAAAAATACAAAAAAAAATTAAGAAATGGGATGAGAGTGCAGGATAGAAAAGTGCAGGAAACTTCACTTTATGAAAAAATGAAGTTCCAAGCACATTGGTTAGCTAAAATTTGAGTGATTTCAGCATCCCTTCTCTCGTGATCTGCAGCCACTAATGATAACATCTCACACTTGGGATCTAAGAAGTATGTAGCCACATTGAGAACTTCTTATCCACAAGAAGTACATTTATTCTCCTAGATCTTCACTAATGTTACACATTTTTAAAAATTAAATAAATATTGACTATCTATATAATGCAGATAATAATTCTAATATGTGCCTGAGTGTTTGCATCACTGGATGAAAAGATATTCTGGTAACAGTATAACAGTTCTGCAGGCTTTTTCCATATTCAGGGACAGCCCCAGAATGACAGGAGGGGCTCATTTAAAGACTATTTTATAATGCAAAGCACATATATGTGCTCATAATATATATGTAATAATATACATGTAATCATATATAGTAGACATCCTTCCACCACTACACCACACATATTTCAATGTATAAGTGTATGTCCAACTTTTAGAGGCCAAAATTAGATAACCATTTTAGTGAGTCCTTTAGATGCATGCTTATACAGGAATGCTTGGCAGAAAGCTGAAGAGAGACAGTGATGCAGTCACTTGCCCAAAGTGAGAATTATGAATTCAAGGTAAAGGTAAAAACATATGATATCAAAAAAGATTCAAGAGATAGAATCCAGTCTCTCTTATTTTCCAGCTTTGTGAACTAGAGCCAATGTAGTAAGGCTAAGGTAAACTGTGACACACTTGAAAATATTAAAATAGTGGTTGAAGTTATAATTAATATTCTGTTGTTCCTAAAGTTACAAGGGGATAAACAGGACAGAATCTCACCGGTTGTGTACACAATTGCATATTTCTAATTCATAATATTGAAGCAAGAAATAAATTTAATAACTTACCTAAAATTAATAATGCAATTATAAAAATTTTCAATAGGGCTCTGGAGTGTAAAAAGGCCAAAACCACAGTCATTTCACAAATCTCCATCATTATCTTCACTCTTCCTTATCCTCCAAAAGCAATTGGGTTCAGTCAAGCTGCACAGGATGAGAGAAAACTTCAGGGAAAAAAGACAATAATGAAAGCACACAGCTTCTTCATGTCTGCTAGGATCTAGGATGGAGCAGTTGTGAAACCTGATTCTTATGTAGGCATAATACACACATTTACAGCTATGTGTGTATTTTAAGGCTTCTGCTGTCTGGAGATCCACTTAATTATATTCAACAGTTCCTTTCCGTTCATCCTATGTTCTGCTCCCTGGATACAATGGGAACATTCTGGCCTCAAGCTCTACATCTGAGGCCTGAAAACTTTTTATCAAAACATTTCCAAAAACATGTTTTGAAGATAATGTTCTCCATCCACAGCTGCCATGATTTCATTAACATCCACGCCATAAATATTCCAAAGGGCAATTTTCTCTTGAACGGCCTTCAACAGACCATGTGTCAACAGCAATATATATGAACCCAATAGATTTCCTCAGAATTTTTATATTACAGCAAGAGTTGCAAAGGCATAAATGTTCCATATCATTTGGACTTTGAGTTGAATAATGACACATTATATCTTTCATCCCCTGGTGTAGGGAAGGGAAGTTTCACATCCAACATTGAGCCAGGAATTGAGAATGTTTAAAAAATCTCCTCAGATTTCCCTTAATTCTTGTCATTTGGAGAATATGTCATTATGCTAAATCCAAAAATTCCTGGAATCATATAGATTCAACACTCATCCTGTCCAATAGCAGTTCCTATGAAGACATTTTATGAGCTGTAATGCTGTTAACTTGCCTGATAATCATTCCTTGACACTTATAGACATTTGGTAAATATTTTTTTGTTTGATGTTTGTTCACACCTCATTAAGATGGTTGGGAACAATTTTCTATGTTTTATTTAAAGGAATGAAAGTATATAGCTGTTGTTTATGAGGGAGAATTTTATTGCTAATGTTAGCATATACCATTTATTTTTTATGTCTAGTTGGTATTTGTTTTGAAATGGTATTGTCTTGGTTTACATTGCAACAAGAGAGATGTATATCTGATATGTAGGTTGATGTCTATAGACAGCAGAGGGCTGGTACCAGTTAGGTCAATGCCATGATTGTACAGTAAAAAAATGAGGTGGGAGACACTGCCTGGACCTGAAGGGAACAGATCAACAGTTCTCTGCACCCAAATTGCGTGAGAGGGAGAGCTAAACCTTCAGAGGGCAGACAAGCCTGGGAATCCAGAAGAGAATACACTCTGCCCACATTTCTGACTCCAGAGGAAAACACCTAATGCCATCTGGGACCCTGGTACACGGAGGCTCCGGGAAAAGGAAGCACAGGCCCTCCTGGTTGCTGCCCTCACGGAGAGCTCAAAAGAAGGCCCCCACAAGCAACTTGAGCTGCAGGACCACAGGTAAGACCATCTTTTCTGCTCCAAGCAAAATGCCTGGGAGACTCAGGACACAGGCCCACAGGAACAGCTGAAGACCAGTAGACAGGAAAGACTACCCACCCGAAAGCAGAACACTCTGTTCCCATAACTGGCTGAAAGAAAACAGGAAAACAGGTCTACAGCACTCCTGACACACAAGCCTATAGGACGGTCTAGCCACTGTCAGAAATAGCAGAACAAAGTAACACCAGAGACAACCTGATGGCAAGAGGCAAGCACAGGATCCCAAGCAACAGAAACCAAGACTACATGGCATCATGGAAGCTCAATTCTCCCAACAATGCAAACACTGAATATCTGAACACTCCAGAAATGCAAGATCTAGATTTAAAATCATATTTGATCATGATGCTGGAGGACTTCAAGAAAGTTATGAAGAACTAGCTTAGAGAAACGCAGGAAAACATAAATAAACAAGTAGAAGCCTATCGAGAGGAATCACAAAAATCCCTGAAAGAATTCCAGAAAAACACAATCAAACAGTTGAAGGAATTAAAAATGGAAATAGAAGCAATAAAGTAAGAACACAGGGAAACAACCCTGTATATAGAAAACCAAAGGAAGAGACAAGGAGCCGTAGATACAAGAATCACTAACAGAATACAAGACATAGTACAGAGAATCTCAGGAGCAGAATATTCCACAGAAATCATCGAAACAACTGTAAAAGATAATGTAAAACGGAAAAAGCTACTGGTCCAAAACATACAATAAATCCAAGACAAAATGAGAAGATCAAACCAAAGGATAATAGTTATAGAAGAGAGTGAAGACTCCCAGCTCAAAAGACCAATAAATATCTTCAACAAAATCATAAAAGAAAACTTCTCTAACCTAAAGAAAGAGATGCCTATAAGCATACAAGAACCCTACAGAACTCCAAATACATTGGACCAGAAAAGAAACTCCTCCCGTCACATAATAGACAAAACACCAAATGCAAAAATAAAGAAAGAATATTAAAGGCAGTAAGGGAAAAAGGTCAAGTAACATATAAAGGCAGACCTATCAGGATCACACTAGACTTTTCCCCAGAGACTATGAAAGCCAGAAGATCCGGGACAGATGTCATACAGACCCTGTATGAACACAAATGCCAGCCCAGGTTACTGTATCCTGCAAAATCTCAATTAACATAGATGGAGAAACCAAGATATTCCATGACAAAACCAAATTTACACAACATCTTTCTACAAATTCAGTGCTACAAAGGATATTAAATGTGCTGGGAAGAAAGGCTCGCACTTCCACTGCCTGAAAAAAAATACTCTTAAACATTTATCTGTTTCATGAATCAAGGCTTGGCCTAATAAGCAGATCACTCAGTAATGAGTGGTGTCATTTTCAAATCAACAATGTGTCCACTGTTCAATTCAAAGATGAATGGGCACTCAGAGGCTTGAATTCATCTCCTGGATCTGCTAGAATGTGAAATCAAGAGTGACATCTGCTGTCCCAGGTAGCAGTCTCCTGGATAATGAGCATAAACATGGGATAACAAAAAATTCAGGATATCAAAAAGTATTCTCAACAATATCAGAAATTCTGAGGGAATCACCATCCCTGATCTCAAGCTATACTACGATGCAATAGTGATAAAAACTGTAAGGTATTGGTACAGAGAAAGGCAGGTAGATCCATGGAATAGAATTGAAGACACTGAAATATACCGACGCAAAATCCACAAATCCAGTGCTACAAAGGATAATAAATGGTAAAGCCCAACATAAGGAGGCAAGCTACATCCTAGAAAAAGCAAGAAACTAATCGCCTTGGCAACAAAACAGAGAGAAGAAAAGCACACAAACATAACCTCACATCCAAATATAAATATAACAGGAAGCAACAATCACTATTCCTTAATATCTCTCAACATCAATGGACTCAACTCCCCAATAAAAAGACATAGATTAACAAACTGGATACGCAATGAGGACCCTGCATTCTGCTGCCTACAGGAAACACACCTCAGAGACAAAGACAGACACTACCTCAGAGTAAAAGGCTGGAAAACAAGTTTCCAAGGAAATGGTCTCAAGAAGCAAGCTGGAGTAGCCACTGTATTATCAAATAAAATTGATTTTCAACTAAAAGTCATCAAAAAAGATAAGGAAGGACACTTCATATTCATCAAAGGAAAAATCCACCAAGATGAACCCTCAATCCTAAATATCTATGCTCCAAATACAAGGGCACCTACATACATAAAAGAAACCTGACTACACCTCAAAGCACACATTGCACCTCACACAATAATAGTAGGAGATTTCAACACCCCACTCTCATCAATGGACAGATCATGCAAACAGAAATTAAACAGAGACATAGACAGACTAAGAGAAGTCATGAGCCAAATGGACTTAACAGATATTTATAGAACATTGTATCCTAAAACAAAAGGATATACCTTCTTCTCACAACCTCATGGTACTTTCTCCAAAATTGAGCATATAATTGGTCATAAAACAGGCATCAATAGATACAGAAAGAAAGAGAAAATACCATGTGTCCTATCAGACCACCACAGGCAAAAGCTGGTCTTCAACGACAATAAGGGAAAAACACCCACATATACATGGAAGTTGAACAATGATCTAATCAATGATAACCTGGTCAAGGAAGAAAAAAAAGAAAGAAATTAAAGACTTCTTAGAATTTAATGAAAATGAAGGGACAACATACCCAAACTTATGGGATACAATGAAGGCTGTGCTAGGAGGAACACACATAGCTCTGAGTGCCTGCAGAAAGAAACAGGAGAGAGCATATATCAGCAGCTTGACAGCACACCTAAAAGCTCTAGAACAAAAAGAAGCAAATACACCCAGGAGGAGTAGAAGGCAGGAAATAATCAAACTCAGAGCTGAAATCAACCAAGTAGAAACAAAAGGAATATACAAAGAATCAACAGAACCAAAAGTTCGTTCTTTGAGAAAATCAACAAGATAGATAAACCAATAGCCAGACTAAGGAGAGGACCCAGAGAGTGTGTCCAAATTAACAAAATCAGAAATGAAAAGGGAGACATCATTACAGAATGAGGGGAAATACAAAAAAATCATCAGATCCTACTACAAAAGCCTATATTCAACAAAACTTCAAAATCTGGAGGAAATGAACAATTCCCTAGACAGATAGGAGGTACCGAAGTTAAATCAGAAACAGATGAAACATTTAAACAACCCCATAACTCCTAAAGAAATAGAAGCAGTCATTAAAGGTCTCGCAACTAAAAAGAGGCCAGTTCCAGATGGGTTTAGTGCAGAATTCTATCAGACCTTCATAGAAGATCTCATACCAATACTATCCAAATTATTCCACAAAATTGAAACAGACTGTATTCAAAATACCGAATTCCTTCTATGAAGCCACAATTACTCTTATACTGAAACCACACAAAGACCCAACAAAGAAAGAGAACTTCAGACCAATTTCCCTTATGAATATCAACGAAAAGATGCTCAATAAAATTCTTGCAAGCCAAATCCAAGAGCACATCAAAACAATCATCCATCACGATCAAGTAGGCTTCATCCCAGGCATGCAGGGATGGTTTATTATAGGGAAAACCATCAACGTAATCCACTATATAAACAAACTGAAAGATAAAAAAAAAACATGATCAGTTCATTAGATGCTGAGAAAGCATTTGACAAAATTCAACACCACTTCATGATAAAAGTCCTGGAAACAATAGGAATTCAAGGACCATACCTAAACAAAGTAAAAGCCACATACAGCAAAACAGTAGCTAACATTAAACTAAATGGAGAAAAACTTGCAGCAATCCCAATAAAAGCAGGGACTAGACAAGGCTGCCCACTCTCTCCCTACTTATTCAATATAGTTCTTGAAGTTCTATTCAGAGCAATCAGACAACAAAAGGAGATCAAAGGGATACAAATCGGAAAAGAAGTCAAAATATCACTATTTGCAGACAACATGATCGTATATTTAAGTGATCCCAAAAGTTCGACCAGAGAACTACTAAAGCTGATAAACACCTTCAGCAAAGTGGCTGGGTATAAAATTAACTCAAATAAATCAGTAGCCTTCCTCTACACAGAAGAGAAACAAGCCGAGAATGAAATTATGGAAACAAAACCCTTCATAATACTCCTAAATGATGTAAAATACCTCGGTGTGACTCTAAGCAAGCAAGTGAAAGATCTGTATGATAAGAACTTCAAGCCTCTGAAGAAAGAAATTGAAGAAGATCTCAGTAGATGGAAAGATCTCCCATGCTCATGGATTGGCAGGATTAATATAGTAAAAATGGCCACTTTACCAAAAGCGATTTACAGATTCAATGCAATCAACCATCAAAATATCAATCCAATTCTTCAGTTAGAGAGAACAATTTGAAAATTCATCTGGAATAACAAAAAACCCAGGATAGCTAAAAACTATCCTAAACAATAAAAGGACTTCCCGGGGAGTCACTATCCCTGAACTCAAGCAGTATTACAGAGCAGTAGTGATAAAAAGTGTATGGTATTGATACAGAGACAGACAGATAGACCAATGGAATAGAATTGAAGACCCAGAAATGAACCCACACACCTATGGTCACTTGATTTTTGACAAAGGAGCAAAACCATCCAATGGAAAAAGGATAGCATTTTCAGCAAATGGTGCTGGCTCAACTGGAGGTCAAGATGTAGAAGAATGCAGATCGATTCATGCTTATCACCCTGTACAAATCTTAAGTCCAAGTGGATAAAAGACATCCACATCAAAACAGATAAATTCAAACGAATAGAAGAAAAAGTGGGGAAGCATCTTGAACACATGGGCACTGGAAAAAATTTCCTGAACAAAACACCAATGGCTTATGCTCTAAGATCAAGAATCGACAAATGGGATCTCATAAAACTACAAAGCTTCTGTAAGGCAAAGGACACTGTGGTTAGGACAAAACGGCAACCAACAGATTGGGAAAAGATCTTTACCAATCCTACAACAGATAGAGGCCTTATATCCAAAATATACAAAGAACTCAAGAAGTTAGTCCACAGGGAGACAAATAATCCTATTAAAAAATGGAGTTCAGAGCTAAACAAAGAATTCACAGCTGAGGAATGCTGAATGGCTGAGAAACACCTAAAGAAATGTTCAACACCTTTAGTCATAAGGGAAATGCAAATCAAAACAACCCTGAGATTTCACCTCACACCAGTGAGAATGGCTAAGATCAAAAACTCAGGTGACAGCAAATGCTGGCGAGGATGTGGAGAAATAGGAACACTCCTCCATTGTTGGTGGAATTGCAGACTGGTACAACCATTCTGGAAATCAGTTTGGAGGTTCCTCAGAAAATTGGACATTGAACTACCTGTGGACCCAGCTATACCTCTCTTGGGCATATACCCAAATGATGCCCCAACATATAAAATGACACATGCTCCACTATGTTCATAGCAACCTTATTTATAATAGCCAGAAGCTGGAAAGAACCCAGATGCCCTTCAAAAGAGGATTAGATATAGAAAATGTGGTACATCTACACATAGGAATATTTCACAGCTATCAAAAACAATGACTTTATGAGATTCATAGGCAAATGGATGGAAATGGCAAATATCATCCTGAATGAGGTAACCCAATCACAGAAAAATACACATGGTATGCACTCATTGATAAGTGAATAGTAGCCCAAATGCTTGAATTACCCTAGATGCACAGAACACATGAAACTCAAGAAGGATGATGGAAATGCGAATGCTTCACTCCTTCTTTAAAAGGGGAACAAGAATAATCTTGGGAGGGAATAGGGAAGCAAAGTTTACAACAGAGGCAAAAGGAACACCCATTCAGAGCCTGCCCCACATGTGGCCCATACATATACAGCCACCCAATTAGATAAGATGGATGAAGCAAAGAAGTGCAGACTGACAGGAACTGGATGTAGATCTCTCCTGAGAGACACAGCCAGAATACAGCAAATACATAGGACAATGCCAGCAGCAAACCACTGAATTGAGGACGGGACCCCGGTTGAAGCAATCTTAGAAAGGAGTGAAAGAGCTTGAAGGGGCTTGAGACCCCATATGAACAACAGTGCCAACCAACCAGAGCTTCCAGGGAGTAAGCCACTCCCCAAAGACTATACATGGACTGACCCTGAGCTCCAACCTCATAGGTAGCAATGAATAGCCTAGTAAGAGCACCAGTGGAAGAGGAAGCCCTTGGTCCTTCCAAGACTGAACCCCCAGTGAACGTGATTGTTGGGGGGAGGTCGGTAATGGGGGGGAGGATGGAGAGGGGAACACCAATATAGAAGGGGAGGGGAGGGGTTACGGGGATGTTGGCCTTGAAACCGGGAAAGGGAATAACAATCGAAATGTAAATAAGAAATACCCAAGTTAATAAAGATGGGAAAAAAGGAAACAACTTAAATTTTAGACAAATGATTTTAGTATATAAATTTGATTTTGTGTTTATACAGAATATAAAGATTTCCCTCATTAATCTCTCATGTGAATTGGATTACAGGCCAGAAGGAAGACACATTCTGCGCACAAAATACACCTCGTATGTGTGCAACTGGTGACAAATGGTGTCCTGCTCCTGCATGTACATTAAAGGACTGCCTCCACTGTCTGTGGTTTGGTCACGTGGACCTTAAGGAATTTGCTGGGCAGGTAGGCTTCATTCTGGTTCTGGGACTTGAGCCTCCTTCATCCTCTAAGGATTTCACCCTTTACCTACTTCAGTTGTAGGCGTGGGCTTCTCTTTACCTTTGATACCTTCTCCACCTCAGGTACTGCCCGCTGCTTCAGGCCACCGCTGCGGACCTTCACCTGGGACTGGTTATTTTGTTTCTTTACCCTGTGCCCAAGGAACCCTGAGGGTGCAGCTGCAGGTGAGTGAGATGAAGGGGTGGCCAATGTGAGAGTCCTGGCCCTCGGGGACCTCGGGAATCTCTGCATGTGCGACTGAGGACCAGAGCTACCAGGTCCTGTAGGGATTCCCAGAAACAAGTAGGAAAAGGTGCACTAGGAACCTGCAAGAATGGAGCTCGGAAAGCCCAGAATTCAGAGTCCAGGTGCCTGGAACTTTCTCAGTTCTGTGCACTGGATCCTGTGCGGGGAGGTACTGAGGATTCCTGATTTTCTCAGCAGCTCTGGTCACACCCTAGGCCGCCTGGGCTCAGAAAGGACCATGGCAACGAGAGCCACCACCAAGTGCAATCTTTCTCTCAGTCTGGGCCTTTTGGTGCTGCTGAATTTTCTGAGGACCGCGATGCTAGATAGTGAGCTCCCAGGGTCTACATGGAGGGGTCTACACGGAGGGGTCTACATGGAGGGGGTTGGGGCACTGAACAAGGACCTGGCTAAGTCAGGAAGTTCTCTCAGTCCTGAGCTTCCAGGAATCTCCTAGGCTTCTTCTCCACTTCATCAACTCAGCAACTGGAGACCCTGGATATTCCTGCCTCTACTCCCCTCCTCCACGCTGCACATAGAAGTTCTGAAAAAAAAAAGTTATGGCAGGAGGGCATAGAGGGGCTACAGGGTTGAAGGTTATAGCTGAGAGAAAAGAGTACTTGGTGATGTCCTCAGCACCACTGGGGTCCTTAGGAAGGAAGTCTAAAAACCAGTCTCTGGGACTGGATATGCTGGGCACAGTGCTGAGCCCTCCAAGGGAAAGGCTCAGACAGCTGACCTGGATCTAAGGCAGGCTGTGCTCTGAAGACTGCCTCCCTGGGGATTCCTCACAAGCTCTGGACCATTTCAGAATCTGTTCTTGAGCTTTCCTTCCTACCTTCCCATCCACTGTCTCATGGTACCTCCCAGAAGGGTGGGAAAGAAAGGTTTAAGGAGATACTTTGGGCCTTCAAGCAGGTCACAGACAGACAGAGATCTCTTCGTGAGAATGCATTAGGTGTGTTGATTAAAGTGGGGGAAGCTGAGTTCTGATGGCCAACAGTGCTGTGTGACAGAGCACAGTGGGAGCAGGGATGAGCACTGACCTCACAGCTAGCAGCTGCCCTGTCCAGGACAACTGGGGCATTGCCTCAGGAGCTTCCCTCAACACCAGGCTCCATGTTGAATTTCCATGTGTTCTATGTTGCCTCCCTTCCCCCTGTGTGTTCAGATAGATTTTCATCCCCAGGAACATGGATGATATCTGACAGATTTTATACTTCAGCACTTGATATTAGACAATAAAAGTACTTGCAAGACAAATTTCCCGGGTGACATATATGCCTTTGAGGAGTTCTAAGACAGTTAACTATGGCATAGAATTAAGATCCAGAAACTGCTGGAACTCTTGATTAGAGGCTTCTCCTCCTGATCCATCAGAGAGATTCTGAGTGCTAGAAAGCCATGACTCCTTTGGATCCCTGCTCCCACTTTGGACCTCACCTGCCTATTTCTCTCACAGGTACAGACTCTCTAAGTTGTACCTTCACTGTTAAGTACAGATCCTCACCTGGACAGTGCTCAGTGAATGGAAAGCCTCTCCTTCTTTTTAATGATGAAAGACAGAACTCACCTGTGGGTAAACCTGAAAAGAAGGGAAATGCCACTAAGGTGTGTGCTGAATTGAACCAAAGCCTGAAAGACATTTTTCAGAAGATGATGAACCTGGAGTCATGGCTCTTTGAGTCCAAGGGTAAGTATGAGGCAGAATGCAAAGATAGAGATTATAAATAAGGAAGAGGAAGAACAGAGCATATGCAGGAAGGGGTTGTGGATGTGTCTGCATGTAAGAGCTGAATATTGACCCAACCTTGAGGTACATGGCACCCAATGTGTAAGAAGCAGCACGCCAGGGAGGAAAGAATACAGACCCCTAAGCATGAAGAGAGCGAATGGACCACTGAGGGAGGATGATTGTATAAAGGGTGGAAGATGATGGTGTTTGGTGTCATTTGCAGGTAATCACACCTTGCAGGTCACTGTACAATCTCAATATAATCAAGGAATATTCATGGATGGATGCTGGGTCTTCACGATTGATAGACAGTATCCCTTCTACTTTTATCCAAAAATCATGACCTGGAGAGAGAGTCATCCTGATGCCAGCAGGACCGTGAGTCAATGGCAGAACAACAGGCAAGTAGCCCAGAGTCTCAGGACGTGCTCCATGGGGGATTTCAGCCAGTGCCTCAGGAAATTGTTGACAGACTCCAGAGAAGTGCCAAGTAAGTAGTTATGTAGATGATCACGAGGAAACACCCACAGAGTGGGGAAGGCAAGACTATTCTCCTGAAATGGGTGACGATTTCCCTGTATGGATATCAGAATATGTGTATCATGAGCCTCAAAGCTTTTCTCATTTTTCTCAGGATCAACAATAACGACCTTGGATCCCACCCAGCCTTCATCTGCCATCCAGATTCCACCCACAGTGGACAGTGCCTCATCTGTGTTTACCACCTGGAGTCAATATATATTTGTATTGATTCTATGTTTAGCAATATTAATCATCAATGCATTGATACCTTAGGCTCCTTTGTGGTTGCTACGATGGTGAAGAAAAAAGGTAAGGGAGCGGCTGGGCTCACTCTTCTTCTTGGTATATTAATCAGGTAAGGACACAGGAGAGGGGTCCCAATGGTCTAACACAAGCCACTCTCTATCACAATGGCTCTCTGAGCACTTGAATGAACTCTCAGCTTAGTCTTCAACCCCCTCTCCAGAGTAATGTTGGCCATCATGATTGTTGGTCCTAGGAGGAAGGCAGAGTCAGCATAACTCTACAGTCAGAGGAGGAAGAACCAGGAATGTCCTCCTGAGGGGACAGAGAATCCATAGTCCAAGGATCCAAATAATATACAAGGAAACCCTAAATGAGGTGCTCCCTCCTCATAACAAACAATAGTTACCATAAGACTGTGACTAAAAGTCTGGTTTTTTTTTTCCTGGGGTAGACATGATCCAGTGCAGTAATTCTTATAACCATGGACACGTGTCTAGAGCAATAGCTCCTGACTTAGGCCAGCCCTTAAGACAGAAGGATCAGATTGAGCAGAGTATTCAAGAAGTCGGCTGACCTGTAATCTGAGCACTCAGGCGGCTCAGTGAGAACGACCACCAAATTCAGGGCCAGCCTGGGCGGCATAGTTGAATCTTGTCTAAAGAATGAAGAAAACTACAAAGTCCACTCATTTAACTTGGTCCCTCTACCTAGGCACAATTGCATGAATTTGAAACTATGACTCCAACGTCTCTGTCCTCTGAAGTTGAAGCCGAGTTTAGTCAGGGAATGTGAGCCGAGTGCTCACCACTGACATTCTTGGCTTTTTCCAAATACAAAAGAAAGTAAACATATAATTTGTGTAGAAAATGAAATGTTCTTAGTATTTTAATGTGTTCTAAAAATTTTTCCATATAATCATAGGTTGATGATTTAATGTCAGGTGACATTTCACATATTTAAGTCAATATAATTATTTTTAATATCTTATATTGCATAAAAAATTTAAATCCACTTGTATACATCTGCAGACCTACATTTCCTCTGTGTGGGAAGCTGAGGCTGGAGGATTGTCACAAGTGTCAATTATACTCTAAGCTTGGGGCCAGCCGGAGTGATAAAAATAAGCCTTGACTCCTAAGAATTAAAAAGAAAAAGAAAAGATAGAAAGAAGAAAAGTGAAGTAAAAGGCCAGCAAATACAGACAGAGTTATATTTTGCTGGCTTCCTATATTTTCTGATATTTTCATGTTTCCTGATTTTTTTAATATTTCCTTTTCATTCACAATTTCTGGTGTATTCAACTTTCAGCTCCAGAAACATTTTAAGCCCCATCTTGCCTGAGCTTGTGGTGGGAAAAAATACCTAGAAAAAAATAACGGAGAAAAGGATTGGGGAACTGAGTCTGTGGTCTGTGATGTGGGCGAGTGTCTGGGACAGGGAAGTAGAGTGGGTGCTGCAGCTGATGCCCAGGAACTCACTGTAAGCCTCACCCCTTTTTGTCACAGGTGCTCCCTTGCTGTAGTCTGATCTGCAGTCTTCATCATCAGTTGTGTCAGGTGACACTTGAACATTGCCTGTGGCTTCTTCCTCAAAGTCACACACATATGTATGTCTGATGGCATCTCTGAAATCTGTGCTGTTGACTTTGGACCAAACTGTTGGGAACCCAGGAGATTGATGGCTGTCAGAGCCTCACTCCCCAGGGCATCAGGGTGCCCTACACCATTGCTTTAAGCACTTTCTCTTGCTCTGTTCCTTCTGCTTTCTTATTCTTGGATGGTGGTGTCATGGAGGTCAGGGCAGCTCTAACTCTAAATTATTGATCACTGTACAAAACAGGGGCTTGCCCTGGTGACTTCATTTTACCAGGAGAAGTTGGCTCCCTTCTGAGTGCAGAGCAGATGTTGGGTGACAGGACACCTCACTGTTAGCACAGACACATGGCAGGCAAATACCACCCACGAGGCAAAGGCTGGTAGTTAATGTAATCCTAAAGGTAAAAGTGTGTCACCTCTTCTCTTATAATAATTGGTTGGAACCAGTTAGCACAAGTGGACCTCAAACCACATCAGAGAACCAGGTCTGAAGATTTTTTCCAACCTTCACCTGGAACCCTAAAGGGTTATGACCATCCAGTGAATAAACAGACCATTGGCAAAGAAATTGGAAACACACAACTTTTGTTCAAAGAAATGCATTGTCTGGTGATAGAAATAAAATTCAGCATCCCTACCAAACCCTGGCCAACAGAGACTAAGCTTGCTCCACTGATCCAATGCCTGCCTCACAGCTCAGTGCAACCTCACACTGTTCAGGGTGAGATCTGACCAAGGTGTGCGGATCAGGGGAGCCTTCCATCAGCTTCTCAGGATGAACAGGTGAGCAAAAATAAATAAATAAACAGTAAGAGAATTTAGCAAAACTCAGATCACACATCTATGACTATTAGTCTCTAAGGTGGCCATAAAATTTTACGATACCATGAATTTATGGTGTATAAAAGAAAACTAAAGAAAATTGGTAGCTAGGGTAAGAAACATGAGTATCAGAGTAAAGGAAGATAAATCCCCAAGCAGTGTTGCGTCCAGGGCTGCAAAGTGCCACAGATGACAGTCACAGTCTTAGATTATATGGCTCTACCATGCCAGGAACTCAGAGGGGCCTGGCACAGGCATCCAAATGTTTCAATCACAGCAGACAAGAATATAAACATTTTAGTGAGGAACAAGGGACAATGAGACAGCTTAGTCGTACAGTGCTTGCCCCTCACAAACATGAGGACCTGAGATTCCTCCTCAGAACCCATGCAGTCTGTGATGGCACATGCTTGTAATTCCAGTGTAGGGTACAGAGAGAGACAAGTGCACCTCCTCAGCCAGAGTAGTTGAATTGGTGAGTTTCAGTAGAGACTAGCCCAAGACACAGTGTGCATCGCATCCTGGGAACTGACATCCTAAGGTAATGAGTATTCTCTGAAGTATGAGTATATGAACAAGCATAAGCACATGTGTATACACACACACCAAGACACACACACACAGAGAGAGAGGGAGAGAGAGAGAGAGAGAGAAAGAGAGAGAGAGAGAGAGAGAGAGAGAGAGAGAGATTCTGAACCAAAATACAGGTAGTCACTTCTACAGAGGCAATATTCCTGAGCAGAAAGAAGTGTTTTCATACTAGCTATGAGATATCACCTGGTCTTGTCTTCTTGGCCATTTGTATGTTTGTATTTGAATACATAAGAAGGGAATAGGTCATGTCTTCTTAAATAGCACGTTTCATTTAACCTTTTTTAACCACTGATCTTTGTTTCCTGGGGTGGGCAGGATTCACCTTTTAATTGTGTGAGGTATCAGGAGGAACTGAGTCAGATTCTAAGCATTAGACTGTGGTTATTAAAAGAGAATATTTTGATTTTATTTTTTAGGGAGAGACTCTTTCGGTCTGCATAGCTGCCCTGACAATGGGCAGATCATGACATGAAAATGAGGCAGAAGACTTCCTTTTGGAAGGGCCGTATTTCTTAGAACAGTGCATTGAGGTCCGCCTCTGGGGTTGCTGAGCTCTCAAGGGGTCATAAGGCCATAAAACTTAAGAAGGGATTGACCTACATTTTGCAGAAGGGAAGATTGGTTGTTGCATGAGGTTGAAGTCCGGACTCTGAGTTCACTCAGAGATCCAGTGGTCCTCGGGGCTGACAGTAGTGTTGGTGTAGATGGCGGTGATGGACAGCCCTGCCACAGTACTAACTTCACCTCAGTGACTTCTAATCTAGACGACAGACACCATACTGGAGGGTTAAGTGAGACCAGCCAAAGTCACCACAGAGTTAAAGATACCACAGACATAGACTGTGAGAAGGAATAATGAGCTGTCACGGAAAGAATGAATAAACGTCTCCACAACACTCCCAGGAACCTGATTGATTGCAGGTGGGGAGCTCTTCCCTCACGGATCCCTCAGGGGCAGGCCTTATCATGGCTACAGTTGGAGGGATGAGCAGGACCTGACAGGAGCTGGTTCAGACATCTCCCAGGGCCTTGCACCTCATGGGAGAAATGTAAGAGAAATTGAACACCGGCTTTAATAACTGGAGAATGTCCTGCCAGTGTGGAACCAGGACGTGGGCTGTGCTTTTCCTTGTTTCAGTGAGAGCCATGGGCATCTGTCCCAATCATTACTGACACTCAAGGGTCTCTTCATCTAAGGAGAGGTGGGTGTGGAGGAAAGGTATAGTGTCCAAACATCCTAGGGGTGATAGACCTAGAATCGGGAATAATTCAGCATCGCAGATAACGATTAATTAGAATATGGATGGAGTCAGGATCTTCAGTTCTCCAAGTTGAACCGGGTCCTGGTGAGAATCCTGGTTGCAGCTGGTAGACTTTTCAGTGTATATTATTGGTAGCTATTGTCTTGGACAGGTCTGTAAGACCATGTAAATAGCACAGGTTCCTTGTGTGGTTGACAGATGTATCTTTACAGTGGTTACTTTCAGGGGTGTAGGAGAGTTTCAGTGAATCATTGTCTTCAGTTTTCATCCAGAAATCCTGTTCTGGAAGGGCACTTCTCTGTGAAAAGACCCAAAACTTGAATCTGGGATCCCACATCCTTTCTGAGGCTGTCATGTTCTTTTAGAGCTATGCCCCTGTCCTCTATGCTGGGACACGGCCAACCTGGAGGTGAAGGTTAAAATCCTTGCTGTCAGCCCAGCCCTTGATCCTCATTGCTTTAGGCCTCTAGTGGTGGCCATTGCAAACTCAGAAAGTCAGTTACACCAGACTTGAAGAACAGAGAGTGGTTTAGTCTGTTACATAGCTTCATGAGTGAGCAGCTCATAGTCCAAGAAGCCTATCAATGTGGCCAAATCAAATACAGAAACTAACACAAAATACTTTAAGGCAGTTTTGCAAATATAGTTTGGGAAGTGAACTGTACAGTCCTCAGGCCTGAATTAGGAGATCACTTTGTGTCACAACATTGAAATATTAGACCCTTCTGATGAATAAATACGGACAAAAACAGATTCTCAATGTTGACTCTGACAAGACTCTATTGTTGTGAAATTGACTGCCTGATAAACTCACAAGAAATTAAGCAATAATCTTGCCAAACTATAAATTCAATTAAACAAGTTTTTTTAAATATACGGATTTAAATTAACCTCCAGAAGCCTATAGAGTCTTCTGTGTTTCCTTGTTTTGCTTTGTTCTGTTTTAAAAGTCCTTTAGCAATCTGTTAGGGTGAAATTACTTTATCCTACAAATCTTTCTTACCAGTAAGCAAAATCTATTGTGAAATTCATATTGTCATTTGGATGTTTTGGGGGGATGGCTGCTTCCTTCTTTTGTTAAGTTGTAATTTAGTCTTCTTCTTTCCTAGAGATATGAAACCCTGAACACAGCAAACCACTCCAGGTTTTGTCTTTAACAAATTGGTCATAATTGCACAATACTATCAAGTGTTGCATTGTCACTCACTAATGTGCTATTTCACACCTAGCTTCAATATCATTGTGGCATTGTTTGATTAGTATTGATATTTTTCTTTTTTCTTCACCAATTAAAAATATCCAATGTGTTAGATTTTCTTGCATATCATGAATTAAAAGAATTTTGAACGAAGCTTGCATATTCTTTTGCTTCCTTATCAGCCACTTTAAGTTATAGCCTTTGAGGAACATTATCATGTAAAGACCCCACACATGATCTATCTGTAGGGGGAGAAGATTTACAACAAATCAGAGACACAGACACACAGCTGGGCCTGGCCTAGAAATGATGGAAAAGCCTTGCATGTGTGAACAGGAGCTCCTAGACAGACATGAACCAACAAAAGCTAGCTGAGCAATCCTCAGTGATGTGAGGTGCTGAGGTGCCCAGGTCCTGAGACATATTTTCTTGGGCCATCTTCAGTCCCCTTAGGCACCAATTACTGTCTATGTCCTTTTGTGACCTAACTTTTTTGTGACTCTTAGATATGTCCTTAAAATAGATGAAGAGACCTTCTAATTCCACCGACACAAAAGCTAAGAATTTTATCAGACAGGATCTGGGCCAGAGTTGTGTTTCCACGTAATTGATGTAAGATCCCTTTCTCATGTCTCTACTGATTCATTTGAGAGATTTTTCATTTATGACTTTCCTTGTCTCTTCACTACAGAAAGTCCATAAACAGAAATATCACATAAAAATATGGGTAACCTAAATCTGTGGTCACTCTGGTGGTCTGGTCTTTCATATTTGTCTCCAGAATAAAGTGTCTCTTACCCTTTGAAGGAAGGGTTCTTTCTTTAAGACATGGAAGTTGTTGGCTATTTTGCCACTCAGGTGTAGAGAAATCTTTCCGTGGGGGGGACTCCTTTTGTAGGCTCTGTGTATGTTGGAAACTTCATAATACTTCGTATTGTTTGTCAACCTTTAAGTCAGGAGAGTGCTCAGGCCCCTTTCTGAGGAGCTCCAGTAGCCAGATCCCCCCCCCCCCCCAGACTTCCCTCATTGTCATAAGGGCGCTCCAGCCTCTATAAGGGTCATAGAAGTTATCTCTCGCCCCTCAACAGGACAGTACCCAGGTTAGGCTCACTTTAGGTGAAAATTCTACATAGAGGCAGACATTTAATTGGGGTTGGCTTACAGTCTCAGAGGTTCAGTGCTTTATCATCATGGCAGGAAGCCTGGCAGCATGCAGGCAGATGTGCTGGAGAGTTAGAAGTTCTACAGTGTGATCAAAAGGCAGCCAGGAGAAAACTCCTTTCTGCAGGCAGCTAGGAGGGTCTCATTCCACACTGGATGGATGGAGCCTGGACAGAGGAGGAGACCTCCAAAGCCCACCCTAACAGGACAAATTTTCTCCAACAAGGCCACACCTTCTCCCTTAAGGCCAGAGTTCCTAATATTATCATTTCCCTTGGACCAAGCATATTGAAAGCAGCATAGAGGGGAACACTTGAGGCATAGGCCATTGAGAGGGAGATTGGGGGTGTGGCTGATGAACTCAGGACAGAAACTCTTTAGGAGTGTCCCAATTGCCCTGGGCCTGAGCACTGCCTGGGCCTGGGAGTGATCTTTTGTTGTACAAGTATCACTGTATCTGCGACCTGCAGCGCCACCTACTGGAGGCCAGCAGGTTGTGTCTGTGTGCACAAGCAGCTGCCCAGGGATGCTAAACAGTGGGAGGAGAACACCGGAGAGGGGCTTTTTGGTTGATTGGTTTAGAAGCCTTGGAGTGGGCGGGACAATGAAATCAGCGAATCCTTAGTCAGATGGAGGATGGAGTTCAGGCTCCCAGTTTGGCCGGATGGCATTCTAGCTTGGCTGATTTCCTCAAAGAGGGACAAGCAAGCTATGAAGTTCCTGACAATTGCTGGAGTTACAGCGTTGGTGACCGGCATTTTCGTGAATCTCTGAGCGGGATCCTATGCGGGGCTGCACAGAATCCTCACCACTTCTCACAGCTCCGGTCACACCTGTTGCTCATGTCGGGTATGGCAGAGAATACAGCCGCCAAGCACCATCTTTTCACAGGAGCTTCATGATTGTTGGTTTTTCTGAGCTGTCTGGGGTCTACGCTGTGCGCTGGTGAGTTGCAATGTCCTGACTGAAGTGGCTGTCGTGGGGGGCGGGGAGGTTGTCGGGGTGGCGGGAGGGAAGCAAGTTTGTTGAAAAACAGGGTTGTGGACTCCCCTGTCCGCTCTCTCAAGGGCTCCTCCTGTACATGGTTCCTCCTTCCTGCCCAAAAGATGAGCATCAACAGTTACTCTAAGGCCCTGGCCCGGTCTGTAGAACAACCACCCCAGGTCTGTAGAACAAATAAGGAAGGAAGAGAAGATCCCTGTCAATCTGTGGTGAGGCTCACAGTTTTCAGCCACCCGCGCTGATTGTATGGGCAAAGTGCCAGACCCTGCAGGCAGGATGTCTCAGACAGTTCCCATGGACTTTGCTCTGAAGTCTGCCTTCCCCTGGTATTCTTTGCACACCCTGAGCCATTCTGTGAAGCCTTGTCCTCGAAATTTCTTTCCTTCATTTCATGGTATTTTTCCATCACATCACAATAGGAACTTCCCGGGACAAGGCATTCACAACCACTCATGTTTTACCCATTTGTTCTTGTTTTTTTTTTTAATTTAATTTTATTTTATTTTATTTTTATTTTATTTATTTTTTCTTTTATTTTTAAAAATGTTCCCAACAGGTTAACTGCTAGACAAGGAGCATATGGAAAACCTAATGGGAATTTTTCTTTATGGTCATGTCCACAGCAAATGAGAAACTGCACTCTAAAAGCATTTGTTCTTGTTTTCTTTTTTTTTTTTTCCCCCGGAGCTGGGGACCTAACCCAGGGCCTTGAGCAAGCCCTCTACCACTGAGCTAAATCCCCAACTGCTTCTTGTTTTCTTTTAAGGCAGGATTTCACACCATTTCCTAAACTATAGAATTTGCAACATTCCCTTCTCCCCCTGGGTCAACCTGCTGGGAGAGAGAAAATTGGTTTTCTTCCGGGAATGTCACTGGGACTATCAAGCCATCCTGGGAAGATCTTGTTCAGGAGTAGTTGACCAACAAATAAGTCATGAAATAGCCTCTGTGTGTTTGTGTGTGTGTGTGTGTGTGTGTGTGTGTGTGTGTGTGTGTATGTATGTGTGTGGGGTGTGTGTGTGTGTGTGTTGGGGTATGTGTGTGTGTGTGTGTGTGTGTGTGTACTTTTGGGCGATATTGTATATTATTTTGCATTTTTTAATGTAAATATATTGCAAACTTGTTAAAAGTTTCTATAGTAAAATACTATTTAATTTTAAATTGTAGTGCTCCCACAATCATGTCACAGCAAACTTGCCCAGGCTTCTCTGTCTTACCTGCTTACTTTTGCAGTCTCCTTCACAGAATAGCTATAGGGCATTGTGTCTCTTTACCTGCTAGTGAAAGTCTGAGACACCAGGGGCCATAAGCATGCTGGCAAACAAAGACTTAAGGAGACAGATTGAGGCTTCAAACAGGTCACAGATAGAGATCTCTTCCTGAGAATGGATTCGGTGTATGGTTTAATGTGGGGGAAGCTGAGCTCTGATGGCCAACAGAGCTGTGTGACAGAGCCCAGTGGGAGCAGGGATGAGCACTGAGCTCACAGCTGGCAGCTTCCCTCTCCAGGACAACTGGGGCATTGCCTCAGGAGCTTCCCTCAACAGCGGGATCCATGTTGAATTTCCAAGGGTTCAATGATGCCTCCCTTCCCCGTGAGTGTTCAGATAGATTTTCATGCCCAGGAATATGGATGTTATCTGACATACTTTATACTTCAGTCCTTGATAGTAGACAATAAGTGTACTTTTGAGATAAGTCCTGCAGGTAACATGGTATGCATTGGGGTGAGGGGAGGGGTCCAACCAATGTGACCCAACGACTGTTCTCAAAGAACAGAAGATGCAGAGATGGTGGGCCTCTTGAATAGAGTCACCACTTTCTTACCTTTGCCCTTCAGAAGAATGCTTGGGGTCACAGGAACATGTGTCCTATGGCTTTGTGCTCCCACTTTGGAACTCACCTTCATGTTTCTCTCACAGATGTACACTCTCTTACTTGCAACTTGATCATCAAGTCTCCTACCAAAGCAGAACCTCTCTGGTATGAAATAACAGTGTTCAATGGATGGAACTGTTTTCCTTTCTTTTAATTACGTAAACAAGACCATGCCTTTGGGTAACCAGGAGAAGATGGCAAATGCCACTGAAGTGACCCAGTGGATAGACCTATTGGGCCAGGACTTAAGGGACAAGGTGTCTGAAATCATAGTGCACACTACCAAGTCCAGTGGTAAGTGTGGGACTGACTGCAGAGGCAGAGATGGTTGGCAAGAGAGGAGGGGCAGAGCCCATGGAGGAATGGGATGTGAGTGTCTTTGTGTGAAGGAGCTGAGCGCTTGTGGTACTGTGCAGGCCCAGGGTACACAGTGGATAAAAAGAGAAAATCGTGTGGCAAAGATACTGACACCTAAGCTTGTAGAGAAAGACTTGACCTCGAGGAGGTAACGAATGGATCAGAAGGGAAGAATGATGGTGTTGTATGGGACTTGCAGTTCACTGTACTTTATGGGTCACCATGCATTCTAAGCTCAGCCATGGACAAATCATTAGTGCTTCCTGGGTATGAAGCATCAGGGAGAATTATTCCTTCATCTTGGACCTAAATACTATGAAGTGGAAACTGATTAATCCTGTACCAGAGGACATCATGAAAGAATGGAAAGATGATGAGACATTAATGAAACATCTGAATTTGTCCATAGTACAATGCAGTCAGAAATTCAATGAATTCGAGAGAGAGCTCACCGCCCAGACAGGTGGGCACTCCTGAGACTGCAGAGTGGAAGAGACCACCAATACTGCCCACACCTGCCCACATCACTGGCCCAAGAGGAAACTGTATACGGCCTCTGGGAACCAGAAGATAGGGGCACTGGAGCTGCAGGTCCCCTGTGCCCCAGACACCACCAGAACCTGAAGGGACTGGATCAACAGTTCTCTGCACCCAAATCCCCTGGGAGGGAGAGCTAAACCTTCAGAGAGGGAGACACGCATGGGAAGCCAGAAGAGACTACATTCTGCCAACATTTCAGACTCCAGAGGAAAACACCAAACGCCATCCTGGACCCTGGTGCACCGTGGCTCCCGGAAAAGGCAGCACAATCCTCCTGGAAGCTGCCCTCGCAAAGAGCTCATAAGCAACACCCCACAAGCAAACTTGAGCCTCGGGACCACAGGTAAGACCAACTTTTCTGCTCCAAGTGACCTGCCTGGTGAACTCAGGACAAAGGCTCACAGGAACAGCTGAAGACCTGTAGACAGGAAAAATTGCACACCTGAAAGCGGAACACTCTGTTCCCATAACTGGCTGAAAGAAACAGAAAAACAGGTCTATAGCACTCCTGGCACACAGGCCTATAGGACAGTCTAGCCACTGTCAGAAATAGCAGAACAAGGTAACACCAGAGATAATCTGATGGTGAGAGACAAGCGCAGGAACCCAGGCAACAGAAACCAAGATTACATGGCATTATCGGAGCCCAATTCTCACATCAAAGCAAACACTGAATATCAAAACACACCAGAAAAGCAAGATCTAGATTTAAAATCATATTTGATCATGATGCTGGAGGACTTCAAGAAAGAAATGAAGAACTCCCTTAGAGAAACGCAGGAAAACATAAATGAACAAGTAGAAGCCTATAGAAAGGAATCACAAAAATCCTGAAAGAATTCCAGGAAAACACAATCAAACAGTTGAAGGAAATAAAAATGGAAATAGATGCAATGAAGAAAGAACACAGGTAAACAAACCTGGATATCGAAAACTAAAGGAAGAGACAAGGAGCCGTAGATACAAGCATCACCAACAGAATGCAAGAGATAGAAGAGAGAATCTCAGGAGCAGAAGATTCCATAGAAATCATTGTCACAACTGTCAAAGATAATGTAAAACAGAAAAAGCTACGGGACCAAAACATACAGTAAATCCAGGACTCAATGAGAAGCAAACCTAAGGATAATAGGTAGAGAAGAGAGTGAAGACTCCCAGCTCAAAGGACCAGTAAATATCTTCAACAAAATCATAGGAGAAAACTTCCCTAACATAAAGAGATGCCCATAAGCATACAAGAAGCCTACAAAACTCCAAATACATTGGACCAGAAATGAAACTCCTCCCATCACATAATAGTCAAAACAACAAATGCACAACATAAAGAAAGAATATTAAAGGCAGTAAGGGAAATAGGTCAAGTAACATATTAAGGCAGACCTATCAGAATCACACCAGACTTCTCACCGCCAGAGACTGTGAAAGCCAGAAGATCCTGGACAGATGTAATACAGACCCGAAGAGAACACAAATGCCAGCCCAGGTTACTGTATCCTACAAAATGCTCAATTGACATAGATGGAGAAACCAAGATATTCCATGACAAAACCAAATTTACACAATATCTTTCTACAAATCCAGCGCTACAAAGGATAATAAATGGTAAAGCCCAACATAAGGAGGCAAACTACACCCTAGAAAAAGCAAGAAACTAATCGTCTTGGCAACAAAACAAAGAGAAGAAAAGCACACAAACATAACCTCACATCCAAATCAGAATATAACATGAAGCAATAATCACTGTTCCTTAATATCTCTCAACATCAATGGTCTCAACTCCCCAATAAAAAGACATAGATTAACAAACTGGATACGCAATGAGGACCCTGCATTCTGCTGCCTACAGGAAACACACCTCAGAGACAAAGACAGACACTACCTCAGAGTAAAAGGCTGGAAAACAACTTTCCAAGCAAATGGTCAGAAGAAGCAAGTTGGAGGAGCCATTCTAATATCAAATAAAATCAATTTTCAACTAAAACTCATCAAAAAATATAAGGAAGGACACTTCATATTCATCAAAGGAAAAATCCACCAAGATGAACTCTCATTACTAAATAGCTATGCTCAAAATACAAGGGCACCTACATACATAAAAGAAACCTTACTAAAGCTCAAAGCACACATTGCATCTCACACAATAATAGTAGGAGATTTCAACACCCCACTCTCATCAATGGATAGGTCATGGAAACAGAAATTAAACAGAGACATAGACAGACTAAGAGAAGTCATGAACCAAATGGACTTAACAGATATTTACATAACATTCTATCCAAAAGCAAAAGGATATACATCCTTCTCAGCACCTCATGGTACTTTCTCCAAAATTGATCATATATTTGGTCAAAAAACAGGCCTCAATAGATACAGAAAGATATAAATAATCCCATGTGTCCTATCAGACCACCATGGGCTAAAATTGGGCTTCAATAACAATAAGGGAAGAACGCCCACATATTCATGGAAGTTGAACAATGCTCTACTCAACGATAACCTGGTCAAGGAAGAAATAAAGAAAGAAATTAAAGACTTCTTAGAATTTAATGAAAATGAAGGTACAACATACCCAAACTTATGGGACACAATGAAAGCTGTGCTAAGAGGAAATCTCATAGCTCTGAGTGCCTGCAGAAAGAAACAGGAGAGAGCATATGTCACCAGCTTGACAGCACATCTAAAACCTCTAGAACAAAAAGAAGCAAATACACCCAGGATGAGTAGAAAGCAGGAAATAATCAAACTCAGAGCTGAAATCAGCCAAGTAGAAACAAAAAGGACCATAGAAAGAATCAACAGAACCAAAAGTTGGTTCTTTGAGAAAATCAGCATGATAGATAAACCCTTAGCCAGACTAACGAAAGTGTGTCACTCTCTATGTCCAAATTAACAAAATCAGAAATGAAAAGGGAGATATAACTACAGAATCAGAGGAAATTAAAAAAATCATTGGATCCTACTACAAAAGCCTATATTCAAAAAAACTTGAAAATCTGCAGGAAATGGACAATTTCCTAGACAGATACCAGGTACCGAAGTTAAATCAGAAACAGATAAACCATTTAAACAACCCCATAACTCCTAAGGAAATAGAAGCAGTCATTAAAGGTCTCCCAACCAAAAAGAGGCCAGTTCCAGACGGGTTTAGTGCAGAATTCTATCAGACCTTCATAGAAGACCTCATACCAATATTATCCAAACTATTCCACAAAATTGAAACAGATGGAGCACTACCGAATTCCTTCCAAGAAGCCACAATTACTCTTATACCTAAACCACACAAAGACCCAACAAAGAAAGAGAACTTCAGACCAATTTCCCTTATGAATATCGACACAAACATCCTCAATAAAATTCTGGCAAACTGAATCCAAGAGCACATCAAAACAATCATCCACCATGATCAAGTAGGCTTCATCCCAGGCATGCAGGGATGGTTTAATATACGGAAAACCATCAACGTGATCCATTATATAAACAAACTGAAAGAACAAAACCACATGATCATTTCATTAGATGCCGAGAAAGCATTTGACATAATTCAACTCCCCTTCATTATAAAAGTCCTGGAAAGAGTAGGAATTCAAGGCCCATACCTAAACATAGTAAAAGCCATATACAGCAAACCAGTTGCTAAATTAAACTAAATGGAGAGAAACTTGCAGCAATCCCACTAAAATCAGGGACTAGACAAGGCTGCCCACTGTCTCCCTACTTATTCAATATAGTTCTTGAAGTTCTAGCCAGAGCAATCAGACAACAAAAGGAGATCAAAGGGATACAGATCGGAAAAGAAGAGGTCAAAATATCACTATTTGCAGATGACATGATAGTATATTTAAGTGATCCCAACATTCCACCAGAGAACTACTAAAGCTGATAAACAACTTCAGCAAAGTGGCTGGGCATAAAATTAACTCAAATAAATCAGTAGCCTTCCTCTATACAAAAGAGAAACAAGCCGAGAAAGAAATTAGGGAAACGACACCCTTCATAATAGACCCAAATAATATAAAGTACCTCGGTGTGACTTTAACCAAGCAAGTAAAAGATCTGTACAATAAGAACTTCAAGCCACTGAGGAAAGAAATTGAAGAAGACCTCAGAAGATGGAAAGATCTCCCATGCTCATGGATTGGCAGGATTAATATAGTAAAAATTGCCATTTTACCAAAAGCAATCTACAGATTCAATACAATCCCCATCAAAATATGAATCCAGTTCTTCAAAGAGAACAATTTGCAAATTCATCTGGTTAACAAAAAACCAAGGATAGCTAAAACTATCCTCAACATTAAAAGGACTTCAGGGGGAATCACTATCCCTGAACTCAAGCAGTATTACAGAGCAATAGTGATAAAAACTGCATGGTATTGGTACAGAGACAGACAGATACACCAATGGAATAGAATTGAAGACCCAGAAATTAACCCACACACATATGGGCACTTGATTTTTGACAAAGGAGCCAAAACCATCCAATGGACAAATGATAGCATTCTCAGCAAATGGTGCTGGTTCAACTGGAGGTCAACATGTAGAAGAATGCAGATCGATCCATGCTTATCACCCTGTACAAAGCTTAAGTCCAAGTGGATCAAGGACCTCCACATCAAACCAGACACACTCAAACTAATAGAAGAAAAACTAGGGCAGCATCTCGAACACATGGGCAGTGGAAAAAATTTGCTGAATAAAACACCAATGGCTTATGCTCTAATATCAAGAATCAACAAATGGGATCTCATAAAACTGCAAAGCTTCTGTGGTTAGGAAACTAACCACAACTGCAATGTTCTGTGGACATTGTGGTTAGGACAAAACGGCAACCAACAGATTGGGAAAAGATCTTTACCAATCCTACAACAGATAGAGGGCTTATATCCAAAATATACAAAGAACTCAAGAAGTTAGACCGCAGGGAGACAAATAACCCTATTAAAAAATGGGGTTCAGAATTAGACAAGATGGATGAAGCAAAGAAGTGCAGACTGACAGGAGCCGGATGTAGATCGCTCCTGAGAGACACAGCCAGAATACAGCAAATACAGAGGCGAATGCCTGCAGCAAACCACTGAACTGAGAATAGGACCCCCGTTGAAGGAATCAGAGAAAGATCTGAAAGAGCTTGAAGGGGCTCGAGACCCCATATGTACAACAATGCCAAGCAACCAGAGCTTCCAGGGACTAAGCCACTACCTAAAGACTATACATGGACTGACCCTGGACTCTGACCTCATAGGTAGCAATGAATATCCTAGTAAGAGCACCAGTGGAAGGGGAAACACTGGGTCCTGCTAAGTGAACCCCCAGTGAACTAGACTGTTGGGGGGAGGGAGGCAATGGGGGGAGGGTGGGGAGGGGAACACCCATAAGGGAGGGGAGGGGGGAGGGGGATGTTTGCCCGGAAACCGGGAAAGGGAATAACACTCGAAATGTATATAAGAAATACTCAAGTTAATAAAAAAAAAAAAGAAAAAAGAAAAAAAAAGAAAATATCACCAAGCCTTCTATACAGTTGTAGCTCAGTGTAGTGATTTCAATGTGTTAGACTAGGTGTTCTGTTTGAATTCACACAGAACATTTTATGCACATATAAATGAGAATGAGTTAAGCACAATATACCAAGTATTAAAAATGCTTTGTAGGTTAAAAAAATGGGGTTCAGAGCTAAACAAAGAATTCACAGCTGAGGAATGCCGAATGGCTGAGAAACACCTAAAGAAATGTTCAACATCTTTAGTCATAAGGGAAATGCAAATCAAAACAACCCTGAGATTTCACCTCACACCAGTGAGAATGGCTAAGATCAAAAACTCAGGTGACAACAAATGCTGGCGAGGATGTGGAGAAAGAGGAACATTCCTCCATTGTTGGTGGGATTGCAGAATGGTAAAACCATTCTGGAAATCAATCTGGAAGTTCCTCAGAAAATTGGACATTGAATTACCTGAGGATCCATCTATACCTCTCTTGGGCATATACCCAAAAGATGCCCCAACATATAAAAAAGACACGTGCTCCACTATGTTCATAGCAGCCTTATTTATAATAGCCAGAAGCTGGAAAGAACCCAGATGCCCTTCAACAGAGGAATGGATACAGAAAATGTGGTACATCTACAAAGTGGAATATTACTCAGCTATCAAAAACAATGCCTTTATGAAATTCATAGGCAAATCCAGGGAACTGGAAAATATCATCCTGAGTGAGGTAACCCAATCACAGAAAAACACAGATGTTATGAACTCATTGATAAGTGGCTATTACCCAAATGCTTGAATTACCCTAGATGCACAGAACACATGATACTCAAGACAGATGATCAAAATGCGAAGGCTTCACTCCTTCTTTAAAAGGGAAACAAGAATAGCCTTGGCAGGGAATAGGGAAGCAAAGATTAAAACAGAGGCAGAAGGAACACCCATTCAGAGCCTGCCCCACATGTGGCCCATACATATACAGCCACCCTATTAGACAAGATGGATGAAGCAAAAAGTGCAGGCCAACAGGAGCCGGATGTAGACCGCTCCTGAGAGACACAGCCAGAATACAGCAAATACAGAGTCGAATGCCTGCAGCAAACCACTGAACTGAGAATGGGACCCCAGTTGAAGGAATCAGAGAAAGGACTGGAAGAGCTTGAAGGGACTCGAGACCCCATATGAACAACAATGCCAAGCAACCAGAGCTTCCAGGGACTAAGCCACTACCCAAAGACTATACATGGACTGACCCTGGGCTCCAACCTCATAGGTAGCAATGAATAGCCTAGTAAGAGCACCAGTGGAAGGGGGAGCCCTTGGTCCTGCCAAGACTGAACCCCCAGTGAATGTGATTGTTGGGGGGAGGGCGGTAACAGGTGGAGGATCGGGAGAGGAACACCCATAAAGAAAGGGAGGGGGAGGGATTAGGGGGATGTTGGCCTGGAAACCGGGAAAGGGAATATCAATCGAAATGTAAATAAGAAATACTCAAGTTAATGAAGAAAAAAATAAAAAAAAATTCAATGAATTCTTAAATCAGCACGAGGAAAGAACAAGTAAGTATTGCCTAGATTGTCAGAAGGAACTTCTTCTCATTTCATAGACTGAGTGAGTGATTTCTGGGTAGTGGTCCTGGCTGGGGAGACAGTGATGACCATAGGGATTCCTCAGTCCATCACACATCCCAGTGTTCCTCACTGCCTGTTAACCAGTGCTCCAGGCTCTGCATGGCCTGCTGATGAGCCCCAACTCTGTGTGCATCACTGTACACTTCCAGCCCTCTCATCCTCAAGCATAGCTGCCCTTCCACCAGCTCCTCCATCACTTTTTAAAGGATTTACCATCTGACTCTGGCACAGTTATACACCAGCAATTTCCCCAACATCCAGTGATATCCACAGTTCATTTATCAACTTTTGGGATGGTTTGATAGACATTAACAATCCTTTGTAATGAAATAAACTCTGCTGAGACATCATTTATACAACTCCCACTCCTCTGTCTACTCAGGACTTTGTAAATCGGTCTGGCATGGGAGTCCCTCTGACTGCCTTGGGACAAAAGGTGCTAATGGAGGTGTGTATTTAACTTTATGGAGAACTTTCCTATGCTTTTTTAAGGATCAACAACAATGGCCGCAGATATCACCCAGCCTCGACCTACCAGCCAGGTTCCTTATAAGGAAGTATTGATCTCTGTGGGACTCATCATCTCCATCATCTTTATTATTTTCATTTGCATATGTGTAAAGAGGATGTGTTGTACCCAAGGAGGTGAGGAGCAGGCTGGGGTCTCATCCTGTCCTTGGTAGTGTTGTTTGTCAAGGGACTTGCAATAGGTATCGCACTGGTTATTAGGGGTGGGAATTCTGGTCCTCATACTTGCATAGCAAGTGCCTTTACTCACTGAGCCATCTTACCAGCAACCAACATTGACCTTTTGAGAAACTCATTTCCAGTTCAATAAATTTCCTTCTGCTCAGATCATGAAAATGGAATGAAACCAGCTTGTGAGCACCTCACTTGCAGGCACTCCTATCATGACCCATGCAGGGACACTGACTCTACATTCATTCCAAGAACATTTGGAAAGCTGTTTCTACACAGCCAGTTAGGACTGCCCATGAACTCTCTCTGTCTTTCCCCCCTACATGCTACATGCAGTAATGGCTGTTGACCCCAGAAATGGGTCTGTCTGAGAAGAGGTTTGGTGACCTGGAGCTCTAAACCATCTTTGTTAGTCAGGATTCATGACATATCAGGGTACAAGCTAAGAAGTGACTTCCAGACTTCTGTGCTGGTATCGAGGATGAATTACTTCAACAATCGAAGTGTGTCTCTCACTTCAGACCTCCCAAGGTAGAGAACTTCAGCTGCTCAAGGACTACTGCATCAACTGCCACAAGCCACAGAGGAATGAGGGGCTAGAGGAGACAAGAGGAGAGGTTCCCAACCAGAGCACCAAAATGTTGTCCCAGGAGGAAGATCCCAAGACATTGGGGTAAAAGCATTTATTCCACCATCCATATTACCCCATCCAAGATTCAGGAAACACCATACAACGTAGGGAAGAATGGGTGCAGGAGAACACAGTTCCCAGGCATGACCTCACTGCTATGTCTTTGAACTGAATATTTCTGAGAAATTGTATGATGCCTGCACAAGAGCAGACCTGACAATCATCCCTTTATGGAGCCACAGGGCCTCATAAGCTTCCTCACTCACTGAGAATTTTTCTGCATTTAATGCTGTCAGAGCTGATTGTATTTATTGGTGTGGTCACTACTAAGGAGCCTGTATTCCTGCAAATAACTCCTTTCCCACACTCCTATAAATGAGTCCAAATTAAGTCATTTGATCAATTATTATTACTTTTTAATTTAAAGAAACTTTCCTTGAAAGTAGAGGCGGCATTTGGAAGAGGAAACCTGTGCAGGAACTGGGTAAGGGGCATGAGAAGTGATTAAAGGGTTGTTGTCACCAAATTATCTTACACACATATATGAACACATCATAGTGAATCCAATTGAGATGCATAATTTATGTGAAATACATTGTTAGATGTTTGTGTATGTTTTACTCTTACTGTGTATCAGTGTTTTGCCTGTCTGTCTGTCTGTCTGTAACATGTGTACCTGGTACTTGCAGAGGCCCAAGGAGGGCATCAGAATCTGTGGAACTGGAGTTACAGATGTTTTCAAGTACTGGGAGCTGAACCGAGGACATCTCCAAGAACAGCAAGGGATCTTAACTACTGAGCCTTCACGCCAAACAATGAATGAATTTTTCCTTTAAAAAAGATTTTTATTTTATTTATGTATGTGAGTACACTGTCTCTGTCTTCACACACACCAGAGGTGGGCATCAGATCCCATCACAGATCGCTCTGAGCCAGTATGTGTTGCTGAGAGTTGAACTCAGGACCTCTGGAGAGTGAGCAGTTCTCTTAACTGCCCAGCCGTCTCTTCAGATTAATAAATTTCTTAAAAAGAAAATATGGCCTAAATATTATTAAATACAGGGGAAGGCCTTAACCAAACTTCAGAATAAAAGTTGAATGTTTCAGATTCATTCACTGTAAAGTGACCATGGAGTGTAATGGCCAGTTATGACGTCATTTGTAGCATTGGAGCATAAAGATTTGGTCAGAGGGGCTCACAGTTGCTCTAAGAGAAATGCCAAGTAATACCGCCATATCTAATGAAACTGGTAAATATAAGGTATGTGCTTCAGAGTTTTATGTGAGGTTGACAAATTATGGAGCAGTAAGGGAGGAAAGAAACTCGGTTATAAAATGCTTCCTTCAGATTAGGCTGGAGGGTACCCTGTAGGGCATTTTCTTCACAGTAATCACATGCAGCTCACAGCCCATTTCGGTGGTCCTTTTCTATGAGGCTGATGACTTTTGTATAAGACTATATGGCTGAGCAAGCCATGAGGAGAAATCTAGTAAACAGCACCCCTGCATGGCCTCTGCATCAGCTCCTGCCTCCAAGTCCCTGCCCTCTTTGAATCCTGACCTGACTTCTTTCAAAGGACAAACAGTGATTTAGAAGTGTAAGCCACATAAACTCTTTCCTTCACAAGTCCCTTTGGTCATGATGTTTCACCACAGCAAAAGTAAACATCATTAAGACAAATTGGTACCAAGATAGTGTGTGGTTTTGTTGTAGTAGACCTGGCATATGTTTTGGGGAGGTTTCTAGAAAGCCGTTGGACCTCTTGGCTAGAAAAGCCATTGAGTGATAAGAGGTACCTGGTCCATTCTTCAGGACCTTAGATGACAGGCATGTTGAAAGCAGTGCAGACAATGGAGGCCTGACTTTGTGATGTTCAGGGAAGCAAATGCTACCAAGTCATTTGCATTAAGAACGGATGGCTCTATGTTGCTGGGGCTGAAGAATTGGCTGTGATTAAACAAGAGTCCAGAACTACTTTAGTTGAACCTTTGCTTTGTTGGGATACTCAATGCTCTTCAGCTGGAGCTGAGAACTTAACAGTCATCAGGAGAGAGCAGCACCACTGAAGTGAGATCATCTGGAAAGGGATTCCTGAGAGTCAGTACACAAGCTGTGTTCAAGACCCGGCCAGATTGGACCTTGTGAGGTACCTGAACAAGTCAGTGTAAGAGCTAGCCTGGTGTTCCTGGTTTTGTAGATGTGAAAGGGTCATGGAGAAGAGCTGAGGCTTGGCACTGTGCGACAGAATTGGAGTCCATGAATAAAGCCCTTCACAGGACACTACTAAAAGTGTGGCTAGAGCAGAAGACTCTAGCTCTTTGGAAATGCCAGTGCCAAGAAGTGACCACCGAGGAAAGCATCAGTGGTAGTGGAGTGGAGCAAGCCAGAACCTAGAAGACAAACTGTCTATACTCTAGTGGGTGAGCTGGTGATGTAACTCACATGGTGATGGGGAGCCGGGTCTAGGCCAACCTTGGACCCTTCATCCAATTTTCTACTTATGGCTTTCATTGGAGACTCCATAACTGGTCCTGTTGTCAATCATGGCTTTCTGGCTAAGCCATGACTCCTCAAGACCTGATTAAGACCTAAGTTTAAGGAAAGGGAAAAATTAGGAAAGTCCCCTGAGACACAAACGGGGGAAGTTATCCTCCAAGAACAACATATTTGAACACACACACACACACAACACACACCAGAAATAGAACTTAATGACAGATCAAAGTACAAATTGTGCAGACATTTTGAAGCTCCACTGAGTTTTCTTTGGGATTGCTAACAGGAGTCTAGTGAGAGGTTAATTATAGGATCTGGGGTGACTTCTCCAAAGCTGTTTCATTGCAGAGCTCACCTCAACACAGGAAGTGACTCCTGATGAGAAAATTAGAACAGATTTTAATGTGCACAATGACCAGCCAGTTTTAAAACCACAGTGAAACACTTAGTCCTATCTCAATTGGGTAGAACAACTGAGGAGCTGTCTTGCACAGCTTCTGCTAAGCCAGATCTTTAGTAAATACACAAGAATGAAGTGACTGCAATAGTGGAAGTCGTTACCTGAAAATTCTTTGCAACCTGATATTACAGCTAGAACCCACCTATATGTTCTGACGACTCCCCCTTCAGTGGATGTCAACAAGCAGGAGGGCACAGAGCCAGGAGCCTTCTACTTCAGGGTGACACCTCTGCAGCCACAGAGACATTTTAGGAAGCTCAGGGAGCACTTTCTACATCTGATAATTGTGTTTCTGCAGGAAGTGGCACTAATGTGGAAAGGTTAAGTTAAGGAAATCATAGAGACCAGAGCCCACAGTTAGTGTCAATGAGTATCTGAAGCTCATGATTGGAGTGTGGGAGAGTCAGAAGAAGTGTGCACTAAGTTGTAGGGAAAGACCACACCCAACTGAGATGCCTGATAGAGAAACAACTGTAAAATATTATAGCACCAGGTGAAGGTACCATGGAAAAAGACTCCATGCACATACACTGAAAGACAGTGAGTCAAGCAGAGGCCCCAGTAGTAAACAGACATATGGTCCCCTTGAAGAAACTGAGTACTAACTTCTGGGAGTCTGAGTCATGTCTGGAGGGAGTTCACTGAAATATGGACCTTCTGAGGGGATGAGGCCAATTCTCTTCCCATGTTCCTCCTTGGTACCAAGTGAATATCTCCAACAGGGGCCCAGGACGATTGCTAGACAGCACAAGTCACAGAAACATGTGAGGCATTCTGAAAGTTCACGTGTCAGTGTCTGGGAGGGATCAGGTCAGATACAGAGATGACAGAGTTCCTTCTAATGATTCAACAGGGGAAAGGTGAAGTCATATTTTCAGTTTCTGTGTACTTCTGTCTGTATGTCAGACTGAATTGATTGTTTCTTTGTTTGTTAGACACAGAGCTGACAAGCACACAGTCCTCATGGTGAGTTGTCCTCTCTGGAAACAGCATTAAACTCTGGAGTGCCCTTTACCTGTGCACGGAAAACATTCCTTCTTTATTTTATTTTTTAGACATGTTTTCTCTTGGTAGCCCTGCTTGTCCTGGAACTCATGTACAGAATAGTGACCGTGAAGGCCAAGATTAGCATCCCTCTGCTTCTCTAGTGCTGGGAGCAAAGGCTGGCACATCCACTACCTGGCAAACATACTCTTTAAAAATTTATCTGTTTCATGAATCAAGGCATGAAAACCAGACCACTCAGCAATGTGTGATGTCATTTTCAAATCAGCAATGTGTCCATTGTTAATTTCAAACATGAATGGGCACTCAGAGGCTTTCATTCATCTCCTGGGTCGGCTAGAATGTGAAATCAAAGAATGACATCTGCTGGCCAAGCTAAGAATCTCCTGGATGATGACAGTAAACATGGGATAACAAAAAACCCAGGATCACAAAAACTATTCCCAATAATATCAGAAATTCTGGGGGGATCACCATCCCTGATCTTAAGGTGTATTACAGAGCAATAGTGATAAAATCTGTATGGTATTGGTACAGAGACAGGCAGGTAGATCCATGGAATAGAATTGAAGACACTGAAATAAACTCACCCTTCTACGGTCACTGATCTTTGAAGAAGAAGCCAAAACGATCCAGTGGGCAAAGCAAAGCATTTTCAACAAATGGTGGTGGATCAATTGGTGTTTGGGATGCAGAAAATGCGAGTGATTCATTTATATCTATTTAGACTCCAGTCCAAGTGGATCAATGATCTCCACATAAAACCAGATACACCGAATGTAATAGAACAGTAAGTGGGAAGGAGCCTTGAACACATTGGCACAGGGGAAATTTCCTGAACAGAATATCAATGGCTCAGGCTCCAAGATCAGCAATGGGCAAATGGGACCTCTTGAAAATGAAAGCTTCTTTAAAGCAAAGTATACTGTAAGTAGGACAAAAATGTCAATCTACAGATTGGGGAATGGTCTTTAGCAACATGAAATCAGATAGAGGGCTAATATCCTAAATATACAAAGAACTCAAAAAGTTAGACACCAGAGAACCAAATAACCCTGCTAAAACTGGGGTACAGAGGTAATTGATGAATTCTCAAATGAGGAATATCGAATGTCTGAGAAGCACCTAAAGAAATGTCCAACATCCTTAGTTGTCAGGGAAAGTAAATCAAAACATCCCCAAGCCTCCCCCTCAAACCTGTCAATATGGCTTAAGATCAAAAATTCAGGCAACAGAAGATGGTGGGTAAGATGTGAAGAAAAAGAACATTCCTCCATTGCTGGTGGGATTGCAAGCTGGTAGAAACACTCTGGAAGTCAATCTGGTGTTTCCTCAGAAAACTGGAAATAGTTTTACCTGAGGACCCAGCTATACCACTACTGTGCATATACCCCAAAAAATGTTCCTGCATATAATAAATGTAGGGAGCCGTATTGGATTGGGGCCTGGCTGATTTGTGGCTCAAAGTGTCTACATGACTCTTGGCTGCATGGCCACAGATGTTCAACCTTGAAATGACTGCCATAAGTCTTGAGAGTATTGGACAAAAGCCTCTCCCATGAATTTACGGCACAGAAAGATAACTTTCACAGGATGTTTCAGTCTGAGCAAACACCAGACGTCTCCAGCGTCTCCATCGCATGACCTCTTCACCTTCTGCTATCGCTTCTGGAATGCCCTTCTCCCTCCATCCTTTGTGTTTCACAAAGGACACTCCCCCTACCTGAAAGCCTTTAAAGCTGTAATGTTCACCCCAATAAACGAGACCTTGACAACAGAACTTTTGCTTGGTCTCCTTCTTCTCTTCACCCCCATTTGGCCTACAGGTAGAAAGCCTCTTCGGGACCCTGAATAACTGGACCTGCTGGACGGGTCAAATGAAGACATCTGTTCATAGCATCCTTATTTATAGTAACCAGAAGGTGGGATCAATCCAGCTGCCCCATGATGAAAGAAGGGATACAGAAAGTGTGATACATTTACAGAAGGGAGTACTACGCAGCTATTAAAAATGATAACTTCATGAAACAATTAGGGAAATGGATGGAACTAGGAAATATCATCCTGAGTGAGGGAACCCAGACCCTAAAAACACACATGCTATGAACCCACCGGTAAGTGGACATTAGCCCAAAAACTTGGAATACCCAAGTTACAATTCACAAACTCATATGGAGCTAAACAAGAAGGAAGACCAGACTGTAGATGCTTCAGTCCTACGTGGAAGAGGGAACAAAATGGTCAGTTGAGGAGGATTAACCTCCTGACAGAGAGAGGAGGGAAGACGTTCAAGACGGAGCAGGTACATGAAGAGACAGGAGAGAAGTTCAGAGCGACAGGGAAAGGAATAGAAATGTGTAGCTGCGTGGGGTATAGAACAAGAGGGGACCACTAGAAAGTCCCAGACACCAGGGAAGCTAGAGGTTCCCAGGACCCAGTGTGGATGACATTAGTAGAAATACCCAACAGAGAGGAGACAGAACCTGAAGAGACCCCGTGGATTAGGTAGACATGGTGCCAGTTGAGGGACAGGGCCTCCCACCCATCTCAAGGTTTTCAACCCAGAATTGTTCCTGCCTAAAGAAAATGCAGGGACAAAACCTGGAGCAGAGAGTGAGGGAAAGGCCATCCAGAGTCTGCCCCACCTTGGGATCCATCCCAAACCCATACATTATTACTGATACCAAGAAGAGCTTCCTGACAGGAGCCTAGTATATCTGTCCTCTGAGAGGCTCTGCCAGCACCTGACTAATACAGAAACAGATACAGCCAACCATCAGTCTGAGGAGAGGGACTCCAATGGAAGAGCCTGGGAAAGGACTGAAGGAGCTGTCCATAGGAAGAATAACAGTATCAACTCACTGGACACGCAGAGCTCCCAGGGACTCAACCATTATCCAGAAAGTGCACATGAATGGGTCCATGACTCCAGCTACATATGTAGCAGAGGACTGCATATCTGGCATCAATGGGATCAGGAGACCCTTGGTCCTGTGCAGGCCTGATGCCCCAGCACAGGGGGATGCTTCAGAGTTGAGGTGGGTGTGAGTGGGTGGGTGGGTGGGTGGAGGAGCACCCTCATAGGAGCAGGGTGGAGGGTGGATAAGATAGGGAGGTTGCAGAAGGGGAGCCAGGGAAAGTAGGTAACATTTGACATGTAATTAAATAAAACAACCAATAATAAAAAAACCCCAGCAAATCCAACTTCAAAAAAAATTTAAGAGTACTGCTCACTCTTCCAGAGGTCCTAAATTAACTCCCAGCAACCACATGGTGGCTCAGAGTGATCTTTAAAGGGATCTGATGCCCTCTTCTGGTGCCTGTGAAGACAGCGACACTGTACTCACATACATAAATAAAATAAAAATCTTTTTTAAGAAAAAAAAATTCGAGGGTTTGAGAGAAGGCTCAGAAGTTCCCTTGCTGTTCTTGGAGAGGTTCTGCGTTCAGCTCCCAGTACTCGAAACCATCTGTAACTCAGTGAGACACCTATTGCAAGTCCCCTGACAAACAAAACTACCAAGGACAGGATGAGACCCCACGCTGCTCCTCACCTCCTTGGGTACAACACATCCTCTTCACACATATGCAAATGAAAATAATAAAGATGATGGAGATGATGAGTCCCACAGGGATCAATAATACTTCCTTATAAGGAACCTGGCTGGTAGGTGGAGGCTGGGTGATATCTGGGGCCCTTGTTGATCTGTAAAAACATAGGAAAGTTCTCCATAAAGTGAAATACACACCTCCATTAGCACCTTCTCTCCCAAGGCAGCCAGAGGGACTCCCATGCCAGACCTATTTACAAAGTCCTGAGTAGACAGAGGAGTGGGAGTTGTATAAATGATGTCTCAGCAGAGTTTATTTCATTACAAAGGAAAGTTAATGTCTATCAAACCATCCCAAAAGTTGATAAATGAACTGTGGATATCACTGGATGTTGGGGAAATTGCTGGTGTATAACTGTGCCAGAGTCAGATGGTAAATCCTTTAAAAAGTGATGGTGGAGCTGGTGGAAGGCCGCTACCTGAGGATGAGAGGGCGGGAAGTGTACAGTGATGCACACAGAGTTAGGGCTCATCAGCAGGCCATGCAGAGCCTGGACCACTGGTTAACAGGGAGTGAGGAACGCTGGGGTGTGAGATGGACTGAGGAATCCCTGTGGTCATCACTGTCTCCTCAGCCAGGAACACTACCCAGAAATCACTCACTCAGTTTATGAAATGAGAAGAAGTTCCTTCTGACAATCCAGGTAATACCTACTTGTTCTTTCCTCGTGCTGATTTAAGAATTCATTGAATTTTTTACTGCATTCTGCTATGGACAAATTCAGATGTTTCATTAATGTCTCATCATCTTTCCATTCTTTCATGATGTCGCCTGGTACAGGATTGATCAGTTTCCACTTCATAGTCTTTAGGTCCAAGATGAAGGAATAATTTTCACTGGTGTTGAATTCCCAGGAAGCACCAATGATTTGTTCATGGCTGTGCTTAGAAAGCATGGTGACCCGTAAAGTGGGGTGACCTGCAAGTCACATACAACACCGCCATTCTTCCATTCTGATCCATTCGTCACCTCCTCAAGGTCAAGTCTTTCTCTACAAGCTTAGGTGTCAGTATCTTTTCCACACGACTTTCTCTTTTTATCCACTGTGTACCCTGGGCCTGCACAGTACCACAAGTGCTCAGCTCCTTCACCCAAAGACACTCACATCCCATTCCTGCATGTGCTCTGCCCCTCTTCTCTTGCCAACCATCTCTGCCTCTGTGCTCAGTCCCAAACTTACCACTGGTCTTGGTAGTGTGCACTTTGATTTCAGACACTTTGTCCCTTAACTCCTGTTTCCATCGGTCTATCCACTGGGTCAAACATGTCCACACTTCGGTGGCATTTGCCATTTTCTCTTGGTTACCCAAAGGCATGGTCTTGTTCACGTTATTAGAAGAAAGGAAATCAATTCCATCCATTGAACACTGTCCTTCATACCAGAGAGGTTCTGCTTTGGTAGGAGACCTGATGATCAAGTTGCAACTAAGAGAGTGTACATCTGTGAGAGAAACATGAAGGTGAGTTCCAAATTGGGAGCACAAAGCCATAGGACACATGTTCCTGTGACCCCAAGCATTCTTCTGAAGGGCAAAGGTCAGGAGGAGGTGACTCTATTCAAGAGGCCCACCATCTCTGCATCTTCTGTTCTGTGAGAACAGTGGCTGGGTCACATTGGTTGGACCCCTCCTCTCACCCCAATGCATACCATGTTATCAGCAGGATTATCTCAAAAGTACACTTATTGTCTACTATCAAGGATTGAAGTATAAAGTATGTCAGATAACATCCATGTTCCTGGGGATGAAAATCTATCTGAGCACTCACGGGTAGGGAGGCAACATAGAACACATGGAAATTCAACATTGAACCTGGTGTTGAGGGAAGCTCCTGAGGCAATGCCCCAGTTGTCCTGGAGAGGGAAGCTGCCAGCTGTGAGCTCAGTGCTCATCCCTGCTCCCACTGGGCTCTGTCACACAGCTCTCTTGGCCATCAGAGCTCAGCTTCTCCCACATTAAACCACACACCTAATCCATTCTCAGGAAAAGATCTCTGTCTGTCTGTGACGTGCTTGAAGGCCCAATCTCTCTCCTTAAACCTTTCTTTCCCACCAGTCTGGAGGTACCATGAGACAGTGGATGGGAAGGTAGGAAGGAAAGCTCAAGAACAAACAGATTCTAAAGTGGTGCAGAGCTTGTGAGGAATCCCCAGGAAGGCAGTCTTCAGAGCACAGCCTGCCTTAGGTTCAGGTCAGCTGTCTGAGTCTTTCTCCAGTAGGGGTCAGCACTGTGCCCAGCATATCCAGTCCCAGAGACTGGTTTTTAGACTTCCTTCCTAAGGACCCCACTGGTGCTGAGGACATCACCAGGTATTCTTTTCTGTCTGCTGTAACCTTCAACCCTGTATCCCCTCTATGCTGTCCTGCCATAACTTTTTTTTTTCAGAACTTCTATGTGCAGCGTGGGGGAGGAGAGTAGAGGCAGGCAGAGGCAGGGTCCCCAGTTGCTGAGGTGGTGAAGTAGAGAGGAAGACTTGGAGCTTCCTGGGAGCTCAGGACTGAGAGAACTTCCTGACTTAGCCAATTCCTTGCTCAGTGCCCTAACCACCTCCATGTAGACCCCTCCGTGTAGACCCCTCCATGTAGACCCTGGGAACTCACCTTCTAGCATCGCGGTCCCCAGAAAATTCAGCAGCACCAAAAGGCCCAGATTCAGAGAAAGATTGCACTTGGTGGTGGCTCTCTTTGCCATGGTCCTTTCTGAGCCCAGGCAGCCTAGGGTGCGACCAGAGCTGCTGAGAAAATCAGGAATCCTCAGTACCGCTCCACACAGGACCCAGTGCAGAGAACTGAGAAAGTCCCAGGCACCTGGACTTTGAATTCTGGGGTTTTCGCGCTCCAGCCTTGCAGGTTCCTAGTATCCCTTTTCCTACTTGTTTCTGGGAATCCCTACGGGACCTGGTGGCTCTGGTCCTCAGTCCCACATGCAGAGGTCCCTGAGGTCCCGGAGGGCCCGTGGAGTTTGCTACTGTGACCTGAATACTGAGCCTACTTTTTCAGGACTCTCTCATTGGCCACCCCTTCATCTCACTCACCTTCAGTTGGGCCCTCAGGGTTCCTTGGAATCAGGGTAAAGAAACAAAATAACCAAGTCTCCAGTGGCAGTCCGCAGTAGATGTGTGATGCAGCCAGTCGCCCCTGTGGAAAGTAGAGAGAAGCCTGCTCTGCCTACAAGTGGGAGAGTGAAAGGGGCGGAGTCCTTAGCAGACACCAGGAGGCTCAAAGCCAAGCCCCAGAACCAGAAGGAAGCCTACCAGCCCAGCAAATTCCTCAAGGTCAACATGAACAAACCACAGACAGTGATGGCAGCCCTTTGATGTGTAAAGTCACCACTTGGTCCTAATGTATGTGCAGGAGCAGGACACCATTTGTCACCAGTGCCACACAAACTAGGTGTATTTTGTGTGCAGAATGTGTCTTTCTTCGGGCCTGTAATACCCTTCACATGAGAGATTAATGAGGGAAATCTTTATATTCTGTATAAAAAAATCAAATTTATATACTAAAATCATTTGTCTAAAATTTAAGTTGTTTTCAAGTAAAAGTTGAAATGCAAAAAAAAAGAAAGAAAGAAAAGAAAGAAACAAAGAAGAGAAAAGAAAGGAAAAAGAAAAAGATTGGCGTGGTCAGCACATCCTCTGCAAAAAGTGCAGTCAAAATCAAGGAAATTTACAACCAGAGCTCCAGTTTCTGCCCACTCCCATGCATGCAGCACTCACAGAGTCACTGGTTTGTTCTCACCCAGTAGGGGCCCCAATGATTGTTCTAGCAGTTTCCACTGCTGCTTCTTCTCCTGGAGACACAGCCTCAGGCTCCCTCAGACTCAGTCTGCTCTTCTCACTTCCTCCATCTTCTCTCCACACCACACTCTGTCTTTCCAGCTCCCTACCCCATCATCCCCTGGTGAAGGCTCTGCTTCTTTGCTGCCCTGCTGTTAGCCACTCTCCCCCGTCCACTAGTGCTTCCCAGTGACCTCCTTTCCACCCCTCCCCCGTTTCCTTCCTTCTAATCTCCCCAGTGAAGACAATTACCACCTTTGTTTAAAAAAAAATAAAATCATGTGTTTATTATATATAAACAAAGAACACAGGAGCTGTCTTCAGACACACCAGAAGAGGGCATCAGATCTCATTACAGATGGTTGTGAGCCACCATGTGGTTGCTGGGATTGGAACTCAGGAACTCAGGACCTCAGGAAGAGTAGTCGATGCTCTTAACCAGTCAACCATCTCTCCAGCCTGACAATTTCTATCTTGCGTTGAAGAGAGACTATGCTTTCCTTTTCCACTTAGCTCTGTGACACTTAGAGACAGTGTTTCTATTTGTAGCCCTGGCTGTCCTGGAACTCACTCTGTAGACCAGGCTGGCCTCAGTGAACAGCCTGCATCTGTCTATAGAGTGCTGGGATTAAAGCCATGTGTCACCATGCCTGGTATTGAAAACCTGTAAATGTTGTCAGGGAATTAGATGCAGGCTCTACCCTCCTTGGACACTGACCGCATTCATATGCTGCACACACACACACACACACACACACACACACACACACACACACACAGGCACACAGAGAGAGTGGGGGACAGAGAGAGAGAGACGAGAGAGAGAGAGAGAGAGAGAGAGAGAGAGAGAGAGAGAGAGAGAGATGAGATGATGAGATACATGTGAAACAAAAATGAATGAAAAATTTTCATTAACCACCACTGTTATATCAGGGCCCTTGGGAGCAAATTTGTGAATCTGCTCATCTGTCTGTCTGTGTGTGTGGGTGGGAGGCCCCGTCCCTCAACTGGGACCATGTCTGTCTAATCCAGGGAGTCTCTTCAGGTTCTGTCTCCTCTCTGTTGGGTATTTCAACTAATGTCATCCACACTGCATCCTGGGAACCTCTAGCTTCCCTGGTACCTGGGACTTTCTAGTGGTCTCTGCCCATTCCACACCCCAGACAGCCTCATATTTCTATTTCTTTCCCTGTTGCTCTGAACTTCTCTTCTGTCTCTTCCCATACCTGATCCTTCTCAACCTTTTTTTCCCACCTTCTCCTCCTATCTCTCCTCTCTCTTCCATTGATTATTTTGTTCTGTCTTCTAAGGAGGATTGAAACATCTACATTTTATATATGTAGGAATCTCTTTTGGGGTATATGCCCAGTAGTGGTATAGCTGGGTCTTCAGGTAAAACTATCTCCAATTTCCTCAGGAAACACCAGATTGACTTCCAGAGTGTTTTTGCCAGCTTGCAATACCACCAGCAAAAGGAACGTTCCTTTTTCTTCAAATCCTCGTCAGCATCTCCTGTTTCCTGAGTTTTTGATCTTAGCCATTCTGACAGGTTTGAGGAGGAATATCAGGGATGTTTTAATTTGCTTTCCCTGACAACTAAGGATGTTGGACATTTCTTTAGGTACTTCTCAGACATTTGATATTCCTCATTTGAGAATTCATCATTTAGCTCTGTACCCCATTTTCAACTCTAAAAGGTCTGCTCATTCTGATCCTTCTGGGTCTTACGGGTTGGCCTAAGATAGGAGCTATTAATGTACAGACTTGGCCCGAGTTGTTAGAATTATTGTGTGGTGTTGGATCATGTCATCCACAGAGAGCATGCAGACTTTAATCACAGTCCTGGGAGAACCTTTTGTTCGATATGAGAAGAAATCCTCTCATTTCCATTTTCCTGGTATCTTCTTTGGATCCTTGGGTTCTCTGTCCCATCAGCAGGACTTTACTGTTTTATCCTCCTCTGACTGCAGAGTTAAACTGACTCTGGTGCCTCCTGTACCCAACCATCATCATCTCCAAAATTACCGTGGAGTGGGGGCTGAAGACTAAGCTGAGACTTCAATCTAATAGACAGAGAGACACTGTAATAGCTAGTGGCTTGGATTAAACAAACCACTGGGACCTGTCTCCAAAGTTCTTACCTGATTTATAAACCAAGAAGAAGAGTGAGAACACAGCCCTTTCCTTTTATTTGCATCAATAAAGGATGATGATGATGATGATGATGATGATGATGATGACAACGACGACGACGACGACGATGGTGGTGGTGGTGAGGAGGAGGAGGAGGAAGAGGGGGCAGAGGAGGAAGAAGGTGGCAGCAAATTGTCTTAGAATGCTATTACTTTTAGTAATTGTAAACTTCTAGTAAGAAAAATATTTTAATAATGTCTTACAAAAATGTCATAGTAATTCTGATTAGACAAGGTCTCTAACAGGCTTGGGATTCACAAAGTAGACTTGAAAGTCTCGCCAGGGACTCAGATCTTACTTATTTTTATTATATATATATATCAATATTTGCCTGTGGTTCTGTGTACCATGTGCAATGCAGTGTCTGTGAAGGCCTACAGAGTCCAAAGAGCTTCAGAGAGCAATGAAGTTATAGATATTTGCCTCTGCCTTGCTAGTCCTGACAAGGAAAGCACCCAGCACCATGTCCAGCCCTTTTACAGGAGGTCCAACAATTAGCTCAGGTTCTCATGGCTGGGAAACACGCAGTTTAAACTCAGGCTTCTCCTCATTCTTTGGATACAGGACTTTTAGTCATCAGCAAACCACCAGAATTCTCTGGAGCTAATGCCCATGTGTCATAGAAATGTCTGGCAGGAATCTGGTCAGAGGCTAGTCCGTACTACATGTAAAACAGAATCTAGAACCTCTAAAACTTGTACTGAAGTGTGTGTAAAAAGACGCAAAGAAGTACACATGTCAAGAGAGATGAGTAATGAAATCAGTAGTATGGCTTTGTTGTAGCCAAAGAAGAGGAAGTGGGTCACTGGAGCTAGCCTGAAGTTTGAAACACCAGTTTATAACCCAGAGTCTCTGTCTTCTGTGGCCTTTAGGTAGGGATGTAGAACTCTCAGCTACCATATATTCCTGTGTGCTGCCATGCTCCCCAACCTGAGAAAAAAGAACTGAACCTGTCCAATGGTAAACAAGCCCCAATAAAATGGTCACTGTGCCTTAGTCAGGACACTGACTTTCTTTGTTAGGGTTTGACTTCTGTGAACAGACACCATGATCAACGCACCTTGATAAAGGACAACATTTAATTGGAGCTGGCTTATAAGTTTAGACGTTCAGTCCATTATCATGAAGGTCGTGTATGACAGTGTCCAGGCAGGCGTGGTGCAGGAGGTGCTGAGAGATCTATGTCTTTACCCAAAACAAGCCAGGAACAGACTTTCCTAAGGCAGCTAGGAGAAGGGTCTTAAAGCCCACCATCACAGTGACATACTTCCTTCAACCAGGTCATACCTGCTGCAAAAAGGCCATACCTCCTAACAGTGCCACTCCCTAGGCCAAGTATATTCAAACTAACACACTAACCAAGATAAAATTTGGTCCCTAGGAGTGGGGTAATGCTGTCACAAGCCTGACCAAGCTGTTCATGGGCAGAATGTGGACTTTTGAACCTTGAATTAGCAAAGAAGTTGATCATTTTTTGGAGGGCGTGTTGGGCCATAGGAGCAAGTCCATGGACAACAGTGATGCCTTGAGAAATATGGATCAGGACAGCTTGATATAATTGGTTTCAGAGGAGAAGTGTCCTAGAAAATGACTTTGTAATATTGTTTTGAAGAATGTGTTTACTTTGTGCTCTGCCCTCCTTCCCTCCACCCGATGAAAAAACTGTCTAAACAAAATTGAAGAGTTTAGGATTAATGGCTTTGGCAGAAGATATTTCAAGACATCTTGGTATTGAATACGTCTTGTGGTTGTTAGAGGTTACTCTTATGCAGAATGAAAAGTAGAAAGCTGGGTAAGGAAAAGTACAAAAGGTATAGTTTGAGAAGAAAAGGAGCACCAGGAAGCATAATGAAGAAAATTCATTACACATGAAAAGGTATCTAAAATCTGCCTTCCCAAGGCTCCTCTGTCAACTGTGTCAACCAGACCACTGAGGATAGAGAGATGGCACAGAGATTAAGGGCACTGGTTGTTGTTGCAAAAGATGTAGATTTATTCCCAGAAGCCACGTGGTTGTTCACAACTGCATAGAACTCCATTTCAGGAGGGATCCTATGCCCTACTGTAGTTTCCAAGAGCAACAAGCAAACACATGACATGGTACACATGCATAATGAAGGTAAGATATTATGCACATAAAATCAAAATATACCTAAAACAATTTAAAAGTGAGCCAGCTCAAAGACAGACCCAGATGGACTTCCTAGTAGGGTCAATCAGGTCACAACAAGTAGAGACCACTCATCTCCACAGCAAGGGCAGTGATTATTTCTCTCTAGCTTAATTATTGCCCTGTCACTCAGGAACAATGCCTCGGTGCTACTGTGAATGTGTAGAGTGGAAGTTTAAAGGAAACTCTCAGAGCTTAAAAATAAGAAAGGCCAAAGTGTAGTTGCTTCAATCCTACATAGAATGGGGAACAAAACAATCACAGGAGGTAGACAGAGGGAGATGTCTGGGAGATAGAACAGAGGCAATGGAAGGGACAGGAGAGAAGTACAGAAGGTCAGGAAATTGAGTAGACACACGGAGCAGTGGAGGATGGGGAGATGGGGGTAACCACTAGAAAGTCCCAGACTCCAGGGAAGCAAGAGGCTCCCTGGAATCAATGGTGATAACTTTAGCCGAAATACCCAACAAAAAGGAGATATAACCTGTAGTGACCACCACCAGTAGAGAATCATGGCCTCCACTTGATGGGTGGGGCCAGCCAGACATCTCAAAACTTTTAACCCAGAAATGTTCCCAGCATAGCCAGCCTGGTGATTGGTTTTAGGCTCCCTGCAGACCCCAGTGGTGCTGAGGGCATCAGCAGATGCTCCCTTTTGACTGCAGTTCTATTCATCCATGTAGCTCATCTTACACACCCCAACCCTAACTTTTTCCTGACTTCCAAAACCAACTGAAGGCTTGGTGGAGTGGAGCCAGGCAGAGCCAAGGCCCCTAGTCCTTGAAGGAGGGAAAGAGAAGCCCAGCAGCTTCCCTCCCCATAACCCAGGCATGAGCTTCCTCACTTAAACCAGGTCCATGTTCTGTAACGAAACCTCCCTCCATGTAGACCCTGAGATCTCAGTGTCTAGCAGCATGGTCCCCAGATAGCTCAGCAGAACCAAAGGGCTCAGAGTCAGCGAATGATTTCACTTGCCGGTTGCTCCTTTTGCCATGATCCTGCCATGGTGTGATTGGAGCTGCAGAGACAATGTTGAAATCTACCATATCACCTCCACTCTTAACTCCAACCCCAGCACACAGAGGACACAGCACAAAAAAAAAATCCAGGCTGTGAATTCAGGACTTTTCAAGCTAGAGTCATGCAGGTTCCTTGTCCTTGTCTCAGGTAATCCTTCCAGGGCCTGTGGCTCTGATCATCCCTCCCAAGGAACAAGGTGCATGTCACTCCAAGGTGCCTGGAGGCCTTGACACTTTTTCAGGGCTCCCATACCCCCCTCATCTCCCAGTTCATTCATCTCACTCACCAGCATCTATACCCTCAGAGTCTCTTGGGAAAAGAGTAAGGAAACAGAGAATGAAGTTGGTGCCTTCACCTTGATCTGATGCAGCCTGCCACCAGAGTCAGAGACATTTATACCAGGCCAGTCCCTACCCAGTGAGGTGGCACGCCCATGCACACATGCAGTGTCACTCTGGGCGGTCAACATGAGATCATCAAAGTAGGTGGCCCTAAATATTGGCTGTACTGGTTTCCTGTGCTTCTCCTCTAGCTTGAGAACTTCCCGCAGTCTCCCTCAGGCCTCCAGCCTCCTCTCCCTCACTTCCTCTTTTCCTCTCCATCTCAGACTCATTCTTTGCCTTTCCAGGTCCCTTCAGCATCATCCCCTGGCACAGGTACAAGCTCTTTCCTGTCCCACTGCTTGTCACTGTCGCCCCTGGTCCACTGATGCTCCATGGTCATCGACCCCATCACAGCCTTGTTTCTTTCCTTCTACTTTCTCTGTACTGAAGACAATTACTATCGTGTGGGGAAGGATGGTTGAGCTTTCCCCTTAGCTCTGTGACACTAGAACTTAAGAGCTTCTGGGAAGTTCTGCAATCAAAAACTTTTTTCTAATTAAAAGCATCTTCTGGGGCCTTAACAGATACCCAGAGGTTAAGAGAACCTGCTGCTCTTTTCGGGTACCCAGACTGGGTTCCCAGCACTCACACAAGAGCTCCCCTCCTCAGGTTTTTTATTTTTTTGCCTGTTTTTTTTTTTTTTGTGTAGCCCTAGCTGTTCTGGAACATTCTCTGTAGATCAAGGTGGCCTCAAAATCAGAGATTTCCTGCCTGTCCCTCTTAAGTGCTGGGATTAAAAGCTTGTGCCACAATGCCTGGCTGATCAAAACGTTCTATAATGGTGGCTGCAGGGAATTAGATTCACGTTTCTCTTCATCATGGTCATTGCACAACCATAATGTGGTCACACACTGGTAAAACACTCATGTACATGAGTCAAAATTGAATGAACACTTTTCTTTCTGTTGTAGAACAGGCTTCTACATAAGAAATGTCCAAATCCCTGACAGATTACATATGAATCACTTTTTTAACATGCTTTTGGCTGTGAACTATATTTTTAAAGGGGCGTGTGTGTGTGTGTGTGTGTGTGTGTGTGTGTGTGTGTGTGTGTGTACAGGACAGAGATTAACATTGTGTGTGGATCCACAGGTTCCATGGACCCTGCTTTAGGACACAGTGTTTCACTAGCCCCAGAAGTCTGCCTTGGTGATCATGTTTGCCCAGAGATCCCAGCTCTGCCCAACTCTGAATCCAAATGTCCTTAACCTCATCCTGGAGCCGTTTCCCAAGAGGTTTCTTTCCCCTGAGGAGTTCCTCTCTGCTGACTTGTGAAATCATTTGCACACACATTTGTCCCCAGCTGTCACATCAGGCCCTTGCATTTATTCACCAGTGTCACATGAGGCAGTTGGGAACAAATCTGTGAATCTCCTGGTGTGTGTGCCTGTGTGTGAGTGTGGCAGGGGAGTTTTGGATGAGTCAATATACAAGACAGAGATTAACCTTGGGTGAAGATTCACTGGTGCCATATAACTTCTGATTATTCCAGGTGAAGAACTTGAGATGCTCAGTGTTTGTCTGTGTGGGAGTAGCCACAGCTAATGACACTCACTGTTGAGTCTGACAGACCCTCTGTGCACTGAGTCTCCCTCACACTGCCTTGGGAGCTTCAGTGGAGGGAACTCAGAGCAGCTGTCTCTCCTGGGTGCTGAGGCTGATCTCCCTGGCTGAGGTGTGCATTTCTCTCCTATGAGACACTCTGATGAATCATAGCCACTCAGCTTCTCTGTCCTTTGAGTTTCTTGCTAGACTGCTCACAACTGTTTTCTAGTAATTGTTTCTGTGCTATTTGGTTTGTGGGTCCAGCTGTCAGCTCACAAACATCCACAACACATTGTTGAGCAGTTAGATCTGCATATGAACAAAACAGTCATAAGCATACAGTAAAATACATAAATCTAAAATTTAATAACTATGTTTAGTCTTTGAAGATTGTCATATTTCAGTATGAACTTGAGTTTACCCCCCCTATTGAGAATACTATTAGGAATTTATATGCTTAGCAGAACGCCTCCTGGAAGTTGTATCTCCCTGGCTGGTAGCAGGGAGTGGACCAGGCTAGCCTTAACCTCTTATAGGAAGGCACGCCGCTGCTTAAGGGTAGGATTAAGCATGCTCCAGATCCAGTAGTATTTGCTTTTCAGAACTGTCTTTCACTACATTGTTTAAAAACCCTTTTCTTTTGTTAGGCCTCTTAATAGCAATGGCTCCATATTTGGAAACTAAAGCAAGGCAACTTGTTTACAAAGGAATCACAAGAAAGTGTCTTCTGAATGAAGACTTGAAGAGGAGGCTGTCTGCCTCAAAAACTAGTTTTCTGTGCAATACACCTCATCTTGTAGTCAGACATTAACCTTCTGCAGTCTAGAGCAGGGGTTCTCAACCTGTAAGTTGTGACCCCTTTGGGTGGTTTGCCTATCAGATATAAAATTCTATTTTCTAACAGTAGAAAATTAGAAGTATGAAAAATTAGAGTAGCAATGGAATACATTTTTCAGTTGGGGTTCATGACACTGAGGATCTGTGTTTAAGGGTCACAGCATTAGGGCAGTTGAGAATCACTACTCTTCAGAGCCTTAAGAAGCAGGACTTGATTTCAGTTCTCAGATTTGAATGTATGAAGTACCCATGTGTCTGAAGCACCCAGGTTACTCTGGAACATCCCACGTGATTTCTGACTGATATCAGAGAAGATTGAAATTGATACTGTATAAACACAGCCCCACACTACTTTCTGCCCTTTTTATTGGTTGCAGACAGCAGTGTTAAGGTCTGAAGTTTTTTGCTGAGGAACACCCTCCTAGGAAAGAGAAGACATCTTAAAGCATTAGCAAAACTTTTGCCTGCTACTTTTTTGAGACATGACCTAGGATCTCAGTGTATTAGAGACAAGAATGGGGCTGGAAATCAGCTAGCCTGGGTTCTCTGTAGATTGTCTCTTTGGGCTTGCTTTAAGCATTGATTTGTCTGTGAGACAAAGTGCTTTGCCTTCATGTAAATGTCATTTGCTGTTTTTACCTGCTTAACTCTGACTCTCTTCAGAGGATGGGGGAGGGTTCTCAACCCTCAGGAAACATGCAAACTTCCTGGGTATAAGAAAAAAGAACTTAGTAGTTTCAGTTGACCCTCCAAGCTACTGAGGAGACTCTGGCCAAACCAGCTTCAGAGAAAATTCCAAATCTGTCCCTGAGGTTTCTGCTGTGCTGTTTCTGGAGTCATGTGTTGAGGTGGGCTCTGCAGTGGCACAGCTGTTTTGAAGTCACCCCAGCTCCTGTAAGTAACCCCTCACCTCACTCTTATTAGCAAGCTCAAAAAAATCTCAGTGGATCCTGAAATTGGACATTTGTGTAATTGGTACTTTGGAATGTCATAAGTTCTACTTCTGGGGTGTGTGTGTGTGTGTGTGTGTGTGTGTGTGTGTGTGTGTGTGTGTGTGTGCATATCCCACGGTAAAAACTCTGATACAAGCCCATTTTTCATAAGACACAATTGGTTTGTGTGATCACATATTTCTGTGCTCTCAGAAATAGTTAAAGTGTATGAGAGTTGTTGACATCTGGTGTGTGGATGCTGGCTTTTTAAAAGATGCTCCCTAAATGTAGAGAAGAATGGTTACTAAAAAAACAACTCTTGATCTGGCCAGCAGTCTGTCTGGCAAGGAGGTGTAGAACACAGGAGGGAATCAGAAATGGTGATCACATGTCCTGCTTTGAAGAATGGCACTCAGAGGCTCATATGTTTGAACACCAAACCATCAGGAAGTAGTGCCACTTAGAAGATGAGGAGGTGTGTTCTTGTTGGAAGAGGTGCGGCCTAGTTGAGGAAGTGTATCACTGAGTGTGGGATGTGAAACTTCAAACTTCCCTTTCTGTGCCTGTGGATTCTGATATAGAACTCTCAGCAACTTCTCTAGCACCATGTCTGCTGAATGCGGCCATATATTCCCTGCAAAATTCACAATAAACTAAAGCTCTCGAATTGCAAGCTAGACCCTATTAAATGCCTTCCTTTATAATTTTGCCATGGTTCTATATAGACACATGACCATAATCACAACACTCATACACATTGGAAGTAAAAATTAGTCCATCTTTTAAGAGTGCATTGGCAAGGCGATTATGCATCATAATTGGTTTCATTGTGATGTTTTCATATACGTGTGCATTTGGACACATAACCCTTCAACCCCTTCTCATGCTGTAGGCCCATTCTATCCACCTCTTTCCTCTTCCCGAACTCTGCCTAGTAGTTTCATGGATGATTTTCTGAGAACCATTGGCTTCATTTGGAGTTATTAATAGAAGCATGAGTGAAGAGTTATTTACAGAAACATGGACTCCTTACTAGTGACAGCATCAGTGAGCACAATGTCTCCTCAGGTACTGGACTATTAATTAATTAATTAATTAATTAATTAACTAATGCAGGTAGATTCCCAGGGACTGAAGAGCCTCATAACGCCTTCTGGGTTCATGAAGAGATTATCGACAGCCTTGCCCTCTTGCAGGGATCATGAGAGATCTCAGAGTCCTGAGAGTTCAACAGAGCAACAGGGAGGTTATGGATGGAGAACTGCATTTCCTATCATTCCACTCTTCCTTTCTTCCCCATCTTGTGAACTGTTTCCTGACTCTTGCATGGAGTGATAAATACATTTGATATGTGCTTTTATCCCCATGTCTTGGGCTCATTCTCCTCAGACAACATTTTTGTGCCTTTGGTGGGGAACTCTCCTGTGTCTACTTTGGCCTCTCCTCTGCGGCTTGTGGGATTAGATGGAATATTCCATGGGTAGCTTAAGATTCTTGGGGTGACATCCCAAGGCCTCCAGACTTCCACTCTGAAAGTATTTAACTCATAACTCCAGCAGAAAATCTCAAAGTCATTGCTCAGCTTGTACACTGACATATCATGAACCTGACTAACGAAGGTGATTTAGAGCTCCAGGCCTCAAAACCTCTTCTCAGACAGACCCATTTCTGGGGTCAACAGCTGTTATTGCATATATCATAGATAGTAGTAAGACAGAGAGAGTTCATTGGCAGTCCTAACCGGCTGTGTGAAACACCTTTGTAATTGTTCTGGGAATGAATGTAGAGTCAGTGTCCCTGCATGGGTCATGATAGGAGTGCGTGCAAGTGAGGTGCTCACAATCTTGTTTCAGTTGGTTCTCATGATCTGAACAGAAGATAGTTTATTGAACTGGAAGTCACACCCTCAACAGGTCAGTTTTGGATGCTGGTAAGATGGTTCAGTGTGTAAAGGCACTTGTTATTTATTTTAAAATAAAACCAGAAATTCCATCCTCAGTACCCAATGATACACCTATTGCAAGTCCCCTGCAGAACAACCCTAAAAATGACAGAATGAGACCTCAGCCTGCTCCTTACCTCCTTGGGTACAACACTTCCTCTTCACACATATGCAAACAAAAGTAATAAAGAGTATGAAGATGGAGATGAATACCACACAGATAAATATTTCCTCATAATGAAAGTGGTTGGGAGGTGGAAGCTGGGTGTAAGTTGGGTGATATCTGGGGCCCTTGATGTTGACCCTTTTTAAAAAAAACATCACAATCTCTGGATAAAGTTAAACACTTCTCCACCACACCTTCTCTGCCCAGGCAGCCAGAGAATCTCATACATAATAAATGTGTTACAAAATCTTGAGCAGAGAGAGGATTGTCAGTTGTGTATGTGATGTCTTTGCAGAGTTTATTTCATTACAAAGAAAAGCTTACTAAATATTTTGATTTCTGTTCTGTGGATAGAAAATTGGTGGTGTTTAATTGTGCTAGAGAAAGATAATAAAGACCTTCAATGTGATAATGGAGCTGGTGGAAGGACAGCTATACCTGAGGATGAGAGGCCTGGAAGTGTACAGTGATGCACACATACCTGGGGCTCATTAGCAGGCCATGCAGAGACTGGATCACTGGTTAACAGGAAGTGGGAAACAATGGATTGTGACATAGAATGAGGAATCCTCGTGGTCATCACTGTCTCCCCAGCCAGGAGCACTACCCAGAAATCATTCACTCAGTCTATCGAATTAGATGAAGTGCCTTCTGATAATCTAGGTTATACCTAATATGCCTTTCCTTGTGTTACCTGAAGAAATCAGTGACTGAATTCTTCTATGGAGATCTTCAGATCTCCATTGGTTCATCATCTTACCTCCATTCCTTCATGCTACCACCTGGTACAGGATTAATCAGTGTCCAGGTCATAGACATTGTGTTCAAGATAAAGAAGTAATTTCCACTGATGTGGAATAGCCAGGAGGTACCAATGATTTGTCCTTGACTGTGCTGAGAAAGCATGGTGGCCTGTAAAGTGGGGAGACCTACAAGTCACATAAAACAACATCATTCTCCCCTTCTGATCCATCCATCACTTCCTCAAAGGTCAAGTCTTTCTCTACAGGCGTAGGTGTCAGTGTCATTTCCACACGGCTTGCTCTTGTTATCCATTGTGTACCCTGGACGTACACCGTACCAAAAGTGCTCAGGTACTTCACACAAAGACATTCACCATCGCATGACTACATGTGCTCTAACTTTTCTCTCTATTGCCAACTGCCTCTTCCTTCCGTACTCTATCACATACTTCACACTGGTCTTGAAGATGCCCACTTTGATGTTAACCAGCGTCTTCTTGAACTCCTGCCACAAGTGTTCCAGCCATTGGGTCAAACATGCACACTTAAGAGGCATTTCCCATCTTTCCCAGGTTACTCAAAGGTGTGTGTGGCCTTGTGTTCATTATCAAACCTAATGAAGTGTATTGCATCTGAGCACTGAGCACTGTCCTTCACACCAGGAATGTCCAGGGGTGGTATGAGGGTGACAATAAAGATGCAACTAAGAGCATATGCATCTGTGAGAGAAACATTCAGGTAAATTCCAAAGTGGGAGCAGACGATGCTTCTGCCACCCCAAGAGTCTTTCTGGCCTGCAAAAGGACATGTTCATAAAATACAATCTCCCGAAAGGGGTTAATTTAAATATATTATATGAAAACAGCAGACAACCTGAATTTTGTTCTGCTTTCAATTCATAAGACAATAACAGTTGTCACAAAACTGTTACTATAAATTGGACCTTATACTACCTTGACCTAACACAAATCTCATACATACATTGTCCCTGGATGACTTAAGTTCATGTTAAATGCAGGTGCCCCCCAAGGCCAGGCAATCCTCTGTACCTGCAGTTCCCACCTGTGGTGTTGGGAGCCACCTGTGGGCACTGGCAACTCATTGAATCCTGGTCCTCTGCAAGAGCAGTCAGTGCCCTTAAGTGCTGAGCCATCTCTCCAGCCCCTAAGTTACCAGGTGAAATGAATTAACTGGTAACAGCATTTGTTAACTAAGTTAAGAAATTATTAATCAGGGTAGCTAGTCTAACTGTGTAGAGGACTTAGTTTATGTCATTAGTCTTTTGAGCTTTCTATTAGAATGTTTGGAGACTTTGAGTGTGATTAATTTTGCTGTTGTTGTGATCCTTCTGGTTAAACTTATTAAAAGTTAGTTAAAGTTATTTTTTCTGCACATTTCTCAAATACAGGACTACATAATACTAATTATATACTCTCCTTACTAATACACACACACACACACACACACACACATTTGATAATACTTTCTGGCTACTTTCATAGTCGTGTACCTTTAAAAATACATTGAAGTACTCCCTAGAGTATCAGAATGTTTCTTTGTATGGAAATCAGGCTCTGGTATTATGATTATGATCTATGAAGAAGTGATAAAAAACCAGGGTGAGAGACATGTCCTTTGAAGAGAGAGAAAAACAGCACACATGTATCTTAAAACAACAAAGCTGTGAGTTAGGTGGCTATAAACGGAGACATGCCAAGGATTGCTCGCTACCACTGGAAAGAGGCAAAGGCAAGCCAGTATTTCCCGAAGCCTTAAAGGACCATGTTCCTGATGACTCCTGGATTTCAGGTCCCTGCCTCCAGAACAGTGAGATAATTCATTTCTGCTGTTTTAAGCCAGGCTGCTTTTAGTCAGTTGTTAAATAAGCCATAGGAAGCTGAGACATTACCTAAGAAATCCAAATACAGGACAGCAGCTGTATGAAGCAATTCAATAAGGACAAGCAGAATGGGATGTAACAGAAACACCTCTAGGTGGTTTATTCCAGAGGGACAAATTAAAAAAAAAAAACAAAAACCCAACAACAACAACAATAAAAACAACAACCCCAACTACCTTGGCCATTCATTCAATGCCATGTCAGAGGCTGAGGCAGGGGCATGATGTTACTCATATCCTGCTCATTTTGTTTTTGAGACAATCTCCTTGGTTTAATACACACCAGCTATTATTTCCACAGTACAAACATTCATTTAAGAAAAGGCAAATCCGGGGTTGGGGATTTAGCTCAGTGGTAGAGCACTTGCGTAGCAAGCACAAGGCCCTGGGTTTGGTCCCCAGCTCCGGGAAAAAAAAAACAAAAAACAAAAAACAAAACAAAAACAAACAAAAAAACAAAAAAAAGAAAAGGCAAATCCAAACCTGTGATTCTAAGAATATGTCAACTGTAACCAAGCACTGGGATTACTGGGTGTATATTAATCAGCTGGTGTTGCCTTATGTCATATGAGCACATGCTCCGTGATTGTTTCGATGTCCCCCTGTAAGACCTGAGTAGTTGATTCTGTGGGTTTTCTTGTGTCCTTCACATCCCTGGACCATGCACTCATTCTTCACTCTTCCACAGGATCGCCCAAGGCCTGCCTAATATTTGGCTGTGAGTCTCTGCATCTCTTTCCATCAATTGTTGGCTGAGGCCTCTCTGCTGATAATGCAAGGCTCTTGTCTGCAAGTACAGCCGACGATCATGAGAAGTCTCAGGAGTGGACTCCCTCTCAGGGCATGGATGTCAAGCTGGTCCAGGCATGGGCTGGCCACTCCCTCAATTTCTGTTCCATCTTCTTCCCAGCCTATCTCGTAGACAAAACAAATTATAGGTCAAATGCATTTTGGCTGGGATGGTTTCCCAATACCTTCATTAGAAGTCTTCCTGGCTACAGTAGATGTTCTAAAACTTTCAGGTGTGCTGTCAAGTCACTAGTAGGAGATCTCTCCAGTTTCTTCATGACAGCACTTAGTGCTGTGACTTTTCCTCTTAGCCCTGGGAGAGCCACAACCCTGCTCCACCCCTTCAGGCTCTCCTTTCCTCCCAGGCTCCTGCCTACTGGCATCCTAAAGAAAGGCCTCCAGCATGTAGTACCTGTCAGTGGCAGTCTGGAGGGGTGGGGTGGGGGGAAGGAGGCTCTGTCAGAACCAGCAGCAGAGAGGCATGCTTACAGCTCCTATTTCCCAGGATCCCCTACACTAATTTAGGTCATCCTCAAGTAGGGAGCTCAGAGATGTTAAGGTACATATGAGGGGTCACCCTGCAAAGCCTTGATTCTGATCTAGGCAGCCTGGCTCTGGTGATCTCATGTCTCTCCCAGACACCATGACAGCTGCCTAAGTATGCTATTTTAGCCATATTCTCTAAGAAATTTAGTCCAGAGGCATGGAGCCATTTTTATAAGCTCGTGCAACACCAAGCGTATAGATTATGTGTCTTATCCTGAATTCCAGGGCACTTCTGATTGGCAGGATGGAGTTACACCCAAGGACAGCAGAAAAGGGGACTGATGGGAAACCACTGATCTTGGCAATTCACACGCATTCCGGATGTTCACACCCATGAAGGACACTTTAGCACAAATCATTAATGCTAGCTGATAATGTTTTGGTGTAAACAGGGCCATGACCCTACCTTCGGCAATATATTGGCTTGTGCAGACATCAGCTGTGACCTTTGGTACAGGGCATCTGAATTCAAGATTTACCTTAGTCTCTTGTGGTGATGGAAAAGCACCTAGGTGGAGGACCAGAGGGAGCTGAAGATTGTGACAGATTTTGTCGTTTCCATACTGACCATGGATTCATGTGTATCTGTCATGGGCACCATGTCCGATCCTGGTGATGTCTGACCTGTTCCATACAGGAGCAAAGTATGCTGTCATCTCTTCAGTCCCATGGACAGTGAGCAGTTGTGCTGTGTTGTGGTGCCCTCATGGCTGGCTGTCTCCAGGAGCCCCGAGAATGGTAGAACTTTGACTTTGTCACTTTCTTTGACTCCCAGAAGTCTGGGTATGTAGTGTGTTCATTTTCATTGAGTTCTAGAAACTTTAATTTCCTTATTTTGCCTTGACCCAGTGTTCATTCAGCAGAGAGTTGGTCAGTGTTCATGAGTTGGTAGGTCTTCCCTTGCTACTGTTGTTAAAAACCAGCTTTAATCAGTGGTGGTCTGATAGGATAGAGGGTGTTACTTCATTTTTCTTGTATCTGTTGGGAATTGCTTTGTGACTTAATATTGAAAGACCATCGGGGTGGGGAAAACCCCCACTCAGGTCTCGAGACGATGCAACCCCCCAAGAACTCACGAGAAACCAGTCTTGATGTAATAAACAAGAGGTGTATTTGAGGAACCAGAGCACTGGGGACGACATGTATCTCACACAGAAGACAGAGTAGTTGAACCCAAGCGCAATTAGGGGAAGGGATTTATAGGGAAAATTACATAGGTAGTTGGCAACAGTCACACAAAGCAATTTCATTGGTTTGTAGCTTGGGCTCAGTTCAACTCTAGGCCACCCTCTTTCTGGGGCAAGCTGACCCTAATTCTCGTTTTTCTCGGGACTGTTGAGTCAGGCCTTATCGAGGCCAGATGGTTTGTGGTGACTATAGCCAGGCTGCATCCCCAAAACATGTTATGTTATTCTTTGCTGTGAGGTGCACTTGTCCTCACAGCAGGGTCAGTGGGGAATAGTTTAAAATCTTTATTCTTTCAATATGTAGACACTTTTGCAGAAGATTCTGTGAGGTACTGTTTGTGTTTAGATGAACTGTTCTGTAGTTATCTCTTAGGTCCATTTGTTTCATAACATCTGTTAGCTCCGTTATTTCTCTGTATAGTTTAGAACTGTCCATTTCTGACACTGGAGTGTTGAAGTCTCCCATTATTAACATGTGAGGTTCATTGTGTGGTTTAAGCTTTATAGTCATGTTTCTTTTACAAATGTGCATTCCTTCGCATAGAAGCATTAGATGGTAAAAATCAAAATGCCACATTTTCCAGCCCACAGCTCCTCTGACCTGGGAGGTTCCAGAGTCTCCGTGCTGCGGTTACCGCCGCTGTGCAGCTGACTACTGTCTCTCTCAGGGCTACAGACAGGAAACTAAGACTGAGGAGTTTCTCGGGGTCCAGAGAGACCTAGGACACGGGTTATCTCTATGAAACTAGCCCAACGTTTGGGACCACGTACCTCACTCACTTAGGAAGGTCTCAAATACCTCAGGACAGAATCGGCACACACATCTTGGATGCCAGAGGAAAACACCAAATGCCATCTGGAACCCTGGTGCACTGAAGCTCCTGGAAAGGGCGGCGCAGATCTTCCTGGTTGCTGGCGCCGCAGAAAGCCCGTGGGCAGCACCCCGAGAGCAAACTTGAGCCTCGGGACCACAGGTAAGACCAACTTTTCTGCTGCAAGTGACCTGCCTGGTGAACTCAAGACACAGGCCCACAGGAACAGCTGACGACCTGTAGAGAGGAAAAACTACACGCCCGAAAGCAGAACAATCTGTCCCCTTAACTGGCTGAAAGAAAACAGGAAAACAGGTCTACAGCACTCCTGACACACAGGCTTATAGGACAGTCTAGCCACTGTCAGAAATAACAGAACAAAGTAACACTAGAGATAATCTGATGGCGAGAGGCAAGCACAGGAACCCAAGCAACAGAAACCAAGACTACATGGCATCATCGGAGCCCAATTCTCCCACCAAAACAAACATGGAATATCCAAACACACCAGAAAAGCAAGATCTAGTTTCAAAATCATATTTGACCATGATGCTGGAGGACTTCAAGAAAGACGTGAAGAAATCCCTTAGAGAACAAGTAGAAGCCTACAGAGAGGAATCACAAAAATCCCTGAAAGAATTCCAGGAAAACACAATAAAACAGTTGAAGGAATTAAAAATGGAAATAGAAGCAATCAAGAAAGAACACATGGAAACAACCCTGGATATAGAAAACCAAAAGAAGAGACAAGGAGCTGTAGATACAAGCTTCACCAACAGAATACAAGAGATGGAAGAGAGAATCTCAGGAGCAGAAGATTCCATAGAAATCATTGACTCAACTGTCAAAGATAATGTAAAGCGGAAAAAGCTACTGGTCCAAAACATACAGGAAATCCAGGACTCAATGAGAAGATCAAACCTAAGGATAATAGGTATAGAAGAGAGTGAAGACTCCCAGCTCAAAGGACCAGTAAATATCTTCAACAAAATCATAGAAGAAAACTTCCCTAACCTAAAAAAAGAGATACCCGTAGGCATACAAGAAGCCTACAGAACTCCAAATAGATTGGACCAGAAAAGAAACACCTCCCATCACATAATAGTCAAAACACCAAACGCACAAAATAAAGAAAGAATATTAAAAGTAGTTAGGGAAAAAGGTCAAGTAACATATAAAGGCAGACCTATCAGAATCACACCAGACTTTTCGCCAGAAACTATGAAAGCCAGAAGATCCTGGACAGATGTCATACAGACCCTAAGAGAACACAAATGCCAGCCCAGGTTGCTGTATCCTGCAAAACTCTCAATTAACATAGATGGAGAAACCAAGATATTCCATGACAAAACGAAATTTACACAATATCTTTCTGCAAATCCAGCACTACAAAGGATAATAAAAAGGTAAAGCCCAACATAAGGAGGCAAGCTATGCCCTAGAAGAAGCAAGAAACTAATCGTCTTGGCAACAAAACAAAGAGAAGGAAAGCACAAAAACATAACATCATATCCAAATATGAATATAACAGGAAGCAATAATCCTTAATAATAATAATAATAATCCTATTCCTTAATATCTCTCAACATCAATGGCCTCAACTCTCCAATAAAAAGACATAGATTAACAAACTGGATACACAACGAGGACCCTGCATTCTGCTCCCTACAGGAAACATACCTCAGAGACAAAGACAGACACTACCTCAGAGTTAAAGGCTGGAAAACAACTTTCCAAGCAAATGGTCGGAAGAAGCAAGCTGGAGTAGCCATTCTAATATCAAATAAAATCAATTTTCAACTAAAAGTCATCAAAAAAGGTAAGGAAGGACACTTCATATTCATCAAAGGAAAAATCCACCAAGATGAACTCTCAATCCTAAATATCTATGCCCCAAATACAAGGGCACCTACATACGTAAAAGAAACCTTACTAAAGTTCAAAACACACATTGCACCTCACAATGATAGTAGGAGATTTCAACACCCCACTCTCATCAATGGACAGATCATGGAAACAGAAATTAAACAGAGACATAGACAGACTAAAGAAGTCATGAGCCAAATGGACTTAACGGATATTTATAGAACATTCTATCCTAAAGCAAACGGATATACCTTCTTCTCAGCTCCTCATGGTACTTTCTCCAAAATTGAGCATATAATTGGTCAAATAACGGGCCTCAACAGGTATAAAAAGATAGAAATAATCCCATGCGTGCTATCGGACCACCACGGCCTAAAACTGGTCTTCAATAACAATAAGGGAAGAATGCCCACATTTACGTGGAAATTGAACAATGCTCTACTCAATGATAACCTGGTCAAGGAAGAAATAAAGAAAGAAATTAAAAACTTTTTAGAATTTAATGAAAATGAAGGTACAACATACCCAAACTTATGGGACACAATGAAAGCTGTGCTAAGAGGAAAAGTCATAGCGCTGAGTGCCTGCAGAAAGAAACAGGAAAGAGCATATGTCAGCAGCTTGACAGCACACCTAAAAGCTCTAGAACAAAAAGAAGCAAATACACCCAGGAGGAGTAGAAGGCAGGAAATAATCAAACTCAGAGCTGAAATCAACCAAGTAGAAACAAAAAGGACCATAGAAAGAATCAACAGAACCAAAAGTTGGTTGTTTGAGAAAATCAACAAGATAGATAAACCCTTAGACAGACTAACGAGAGGACACAGAGAGTATGTCCAAATTAACAAAATCAGAAATGAAAAGGGAGACATAACTACAGATTCAGAGGAAATTCAAAAAATCATCAGATCTTACAATAAAAGCCTATATTCAACAAAACTTGAAAATCTGCAGGAAATGGACAATTTCCTAGACAGATACCAGGTACCGAAGTTAAATCAGGAACAGATAAACCAGTTAAACAACCCCATAACTCCTAAGGAAATAGAAGCAGTCATTAAAGGTCTCCCAACCAAAAAGAGCCCAGGTCCAGGCGGGTTTAGTGCAGAATTCTATCAGACCTTCATAGAAGACCACATACCAATATTATCCAAACTATTCCACAAAACTGAAACAGATGGAGCACTACCGAATTCCTTCTATGAAGCCACAATTACTCTTATACCTAAACCACACAAAGACCCAACAAAGAAAGAGAACTTCAGACCAATTTCCCTTATGAATATCGACGCAAAAATAATCAATAAAATTCTGGCTAACCGAATCCAAGAGCACATCAAAACAATCATCCACCATGATCAAGTAGGCTTCATCCCAGGCATGCAGGGATGGTTTAATATACAGAAAACCATCAACGTGATCCATTATATAAACAAACTGAAAGAACAAAACCACATGATCATTTCATTAGATGCTGAGAAAGCATTTGACAAAATTCAACACCCCTTCATGATAAAAGTCCTGGAAAGAATAGGAATTCAAGGCCCATACCTAAACATACTAAAAGCCATATACAGCAAACCAGTTGCTAACATTAAACTAAATGGAGAGAAACTTGAAGCAATCCCACTAAAATCAGGGACTAGACAAGGCTGCCCACTCTCTCCCTACTTATTCAATATAGTTCTTGAAGTTCTAGCCAGAGCAATCAGACAACAAAAGGAGGTCAAGGGGATACAGATCGGAAAAGAAGAAGTCAAAATATCACTATTTGCAGATGATATGATAGTATATTTAAGTGATCCCAAAAGTTCCACCAGAGAACTACTAAAGCTGATAAACAACTTCAGCAAAGTGGCTGGGTATAAAATTAACTCAAATAAATCAGTAGCCTTCCTCTACACAAAAGAGAAACAAGCCGAGAAAGAAATTAGGGAAACGACACCCTTCATAATAGACCCAAATAATATAAAGTACCTCGGTGTGACTTTAACCAAGCAAGTAAAAGATCTGTACAATAAGAACTTCAAGACACTGAAGAAAGAAATTGAAGAAGACCTCAGAAGATGGAAAGATCTCCCATGCTCATGGATTGGCAGGATTAATATAGTAAAAATGGCCATTTTACCAAAAGCGATCTACAGATTCAATGCAATCCCCATCAAAATACCAATCCAATTCTTCAAAGAGTTAGACAGAACAATTTGCAAATTCATCTGGAATAACAAAAAACCCAGGATAGCTAAAACTATACTCAACAATGAAAGGACTTTAGGGGGAATCACTATCCCTGAACTCAAGCAGTATTACAGAGCAATAGTGATAAAAACTGCATGGTATTGGTACAGAGACAGACAGATAGACCAATGGAACAGAATTGAAGACCCAGAAATGAACCCACACACCTATGGGCACTTGATTTTTGACAAAGGAGCCAAAACCATCCAATGGAAAAAAGATAGCATTTTCAGCAAATGGTGCTGGTTCAACTGGAGGTCAACATGTAGAAGAATGCAGATCGATCCATTCTTATCACCCTGTACAAAGCTTAAGTCCAAGTGGATCAAGGACCTCCACATCAAACCAGATACACTCAAACTAATAGAAGAAAAACTAGGGAAGCATCTGGAACACATGGGCACTGGAAAAAATTTCCTGAACAAAACACCAATGGCTTATGCTCTAAGATCAAGAATCGACAAATGGGATCTCATAAAACTGCAAAGCTTCTGTAAGGCAAAGGACACTGTGGTTAGGACAAAACAGCAACCAACAGATTGGGAAAAGATCTTTACCAGTCCTACAACAGATAGAGGCCTTATATCCAAAATATACAAAGAACTCAAGAAGTTAGACCGCAGGGAGACAAATAACCCTATTCAAAAATGGGGTTCAGAGCTAAACAAACAATTCACAGCTGAGGAATGCCGAATGGCTGAGAAACACCTAAAGAAATGTTCAACATCTTTAGTCATAAGGGAAATGCAAATCAAAACAACCCTGAGATTTCACCTCACACCAGTGAGAATGGCTAAGATCAAAAAGTCAGGTGACAGCAAATGGCGAGGATGCAGAGAAAGAGGAACACTCCTCCATTGTTGGTGGGATTGCAGACTGGTACAACCATTCTGGAAATCAGTCTGGAAGTTCCTCAGAAAATTGGACATTGAACTGCCTGAGGATCCAGCAATACCTCTCTTGGGCATGTACGCAAAAGATGTCCCAACATATAAAAAAGACACATGCTCCACTATGTTCATAGCAGCCTTATTTATAATAGCCAGAAGCTGGAAAGAACCCAGATGCCCTTCAACAGAGGAATGGATACAGAAAATCTGGTACATCTACACAATGGAATATTACTCAGCTATCAAAAACAATGACTTTATGAAATTCGTAGGCAAATGGTTGGAACTGGAAAATATCATCCTGAGTGAGGTAACCCAATCACAGAAAAACACACATGGTATGCACTCATTGATAAGTGGCTATTAGCCCCAATGCTTGAATTACCCTAGATGCCTAGAACACATGAAACTCAAGACAGAAGATCAAAATGTGAATGCTTCACTCCTTCTTTAAAAGGGGAACAAGAATACCCTTGGCAGGGAATAGAGAGGCAAAGATTAAAACAGACACAGAAGGAACACCCATTCAGAGCCTGCCCCACATGTGGCCCATACATATACAGCCATCCAATTAGACAAGATGGATGAAGCAAAGAAATGCAGGCCGATAGGAGCCGGATGTAGATCCTTCCTGAGAGACACAGCCTGAATACAGCAAATACAGAGGCGAATGCCAGCAGCAAACCACTGAACTGAGAACGGGACCCCCGTTGAAGGAATCAGAGAAAGAACTGGAAGAGCTTGAAGGGGCTCGAGACCCCATATGTACAACAATGCCAAGCAACCAGAGCTTCCAGGGACTAAGCCACTACCTAAAGACTATACATGGACTGACCCTGGGCTCTGACCTCATAGGTAGCAATGAATATACTAGTAAGAGCACCAGTGGAAGGGGAAGCCCTTGGTCCTTCCAAGACTGAACCCCCAGTGAACTAGACTGTTGGGGGGAGGGCAGCAATGGGGGGAGGATGGGGAGGGGAACATCCATAAAGAAGGGGAGGGGGAGGGATTAGGGGGATGTTTGCATGGAAACTGGGAAAGGGAATAACACTCGAAATGTATATAAGAAATACTCAAGTTAATAAAAAAGAAAAAAAAAGAATAATAGATTAAAAAAAAAAGTTGGGACCTGGGAGTGGGGTAATGCTGTGACAAGCCTGACCAAGCCGCTCGTGGGCAGAATGTGGAATTTTGAACCTTGAATTAGCAAAGAAGTTGATCATTTTAGCAGAGTGTAATGGGCCATAGGAGCAAGACCATGGACAACTGTAATGCCTTGAGAAATGTAGATATTAACAACCTAGTATTGGTTTCAGAGGAAAAGTGTCCTAGAAAATGACCTTGTAATATTGTTTTGAAGAATGTGTTTGCTTTGCGGCTCTGCCCTCCAATCCTGCACCACCATCACAACCCCCTGGAACAATTGCCTAAGGCAAAATGAAAGAGTTTAGGATTAATGGCTTTGGCAGAAGATATTTCAACACATCCTGTCTTGTGGTTGTTAGAGGTTACTCTTATGCGGAATGAAAAGTAGAAAGCTGGGAAAGGAAAAATATGAAAGGTATAGTTTGAGGAGAAAAGGAGCACCAGAAAGTGTAATGAAGAAAATCCATTATAGATGAACAGGTATCTAAAAGCTGCCTTCCCAAGACTCCTCTGTCAACTATGTAAAGCCAGACCAGTGAGGCTAAAGAGATGGCACAGAGGATGGGGCACTGGTTGCTCTTGACAAAGATCTAGATTTATTCCCTGAAACCAAGTGGTTGTTCACAACTGCCTGTAACTCTATTTTAAGGGGGGGGGGGGGGTCCTGTGCCCTGTTGTAGTTTCCAAGGGCAAGAAGCAAACGCATGGTACACATGCATAATGAAGTTAAGATATTATGCACATAAAATCAAAATATACCTAAAAGAATTTAAAAGTGAGCCACCTCAAAGAAAGACCCAGATTGACTTCCTAGGAGGGTCAATCAGGTCACAACAAGTAGAGACCTCTCATCGCCCCAGGAAGTGCAGTGATTATTTCTCTCTGGCTTCATTATTGCCCCGTCACTCAGGAACAATGCCTCAGTGCTACTGTGAATGTGTACAGTGGTAGTTTAAAGAAAACTCCCAGAGCTTAAGAAGTAGGAAGACCAAAGTATAATTGTTTCAATCCTACATAGAACAGGGAACAAAACAATAACAGGAGGCAGAGGGAGGGAGGGGTCTGGGAGAGAGAGCAGAGAGGGAGGGAAAAGGGGGAACAGGAGCAGGCAATGGAAGGGACAGGAGAGAAGTACAGAGGGTCAGGAAATTGAGTAGGCACACGGAGCAGTGGAGGATTCTGAACTGGGGGAAGCCACTAGAAAGTTCCAGACTCCAGGGAAGCAAGAGGCCCCAGGACCAAATGGTGATGACTTTAGCCGAAATATCCAACAGAGGGGAGATACAACCTGTAGTGACCACCACCAGTAGAGAAGCATGGCCCCCAGTTGATGGGCGGTGCCACCCACACATCTTAAAATGTTTAACCAAGAAATGTTCCCAGCATAGCCAGCCTGGTGATTGGTTTTAGGCTCCCTGCAGACCCCAATGGTGCTGAGGGCATTACCAGATGTTGCCTTCTGTCTGATGTGCTATTTATCCATGTAGCTTATCCCACACCCTCCACACCATAACTTTTTCCTGACTTCTTCAATCCAGTGAAGGCTGGGTGGAGTGGAGCCAGGGAGAGCCCAAGGCCCCTAGTCCTTGAAGGAGAGAAAGAGAAGCCCTGTAGCTTCCCTCCCCATAACCCAGTTGCGAGCTTCCTGACTTAAACCACGTCCATATTCTGTAACCCAACCCCACTCCATGCAGACCCCGAGAACTCACCGTCTACCTGCATGGTGCCAAGAGAGCTCAGCAGAACCAAAAGGCTCAGAGTGAGAGAATGATTGCACTTGCTGGTTGCTCCCTTTGCCATGGACTTCCTGAGACTCTGCTGCCTATGGTGTGACAGGAGCTGCAGAGAGAATGAGAAAATCTGCTGTATTACCCCAACACCCCTGCCTTCACCCCCCAACCCCTCTACAACCCCAGCACACAGAGGACACGGCTCAGAATAAATCCAGGCTGTGAATTCAGGACTTTTCCTGGTCCAGTCATGCAAGTTCCTAGTCCTTATCTAAGGAAATTCCTCCAGGGCCTTTTGGCTCTGATCATCTCTCCTGGGTGCCTGGAGGCCTTGACACTTTTTTAGGGCTCCCACACCCCCCTCATCTCCCAATCCATTCATCTCACTCACCAGCATCTATACCCTCAGAGTCTCTTGGGAAAAGAGTAAGGAAACAGAGAATGAAGTTGGTGCCTTCACCTTGATCTGATGCAGCCTGCCACCAGAGTCAGAGACATTTATACCAGGCCAGTCCCTACCCAGTGAGGTGGCACGCCCATGCACACATGCAGTGTCACTCTGGGCGGTCAACATGAGATCATCAAAGTAGGTGGCCCTAAATATTGGCTGTACTGGTTTCCTGTGCTTCTCCTCTAGCTTGAGACCTTCCCTCAGTCTCCCTCAGGCTTCCGGTCTCCTCTCCCTCACTTCCTCTTTTCCTCTCCATCTCAGACTCCTTCTTTGCCCCTCCAGGTCCCTTTAGCATCATCCCCTGGCTCAGGTACAAGCTCTTTCCTGTCCCACTGCTTGTCACTGTCGCCCCTCCACTGATGCTCCATGGTTATCGCCCCCCTTCACAGCCTCATTTCCTTCCTTCTACTTTCTCTGTACTGAAGACAATTACTATCGTGTGGGGAAAGATGGTGAGCTTTCCCCTCTCTGTGACACTAGAACTTAAGGGCTTCTGGGAAGTTCTGCAATCAAAAACTGTTTTCTAATTAAAAGCATCTTCTGGGGGGTGAACAGATACCCAGAGGTTAAGAGAACCTGCTGCTCTTTTCGGGTACCCAGACTGGGTTCCCAGCACTCACACAACAGCTCCCCTCCTCAGGTTTTCTTCTCTTTTGTTTGGTTTCTCTGTATAGACCTGACTGTTCTGGAACATTCTCTGTAGATCAAGGTTGCCTCAAAATCACAGATTTCCTGCCTGTGCCTCTCGAGTGCTGGGATTAAAAGCTTGTGCCACAATGCCTGGCTGATCAAAACCTTCTATAACTGTGGCTGCAGGGAATTAGATTCACGTTTCTCTTCATCATGGTTACTGCACAACCATAATGTGGTCACACACTGGTAAAACACTCATGTAAATGAGTCAAAAATGAATTAACCCTTTTCTTTCTGTTGTAGAACAGCCTTCTGCATAAGAAATGTCCAAATCCCTGACAGAGTACATATGAATCTATTTTTTAGTGTGCTTTTGGATGAACTACATGTTCCTTAAGGGGCTTTTGTGTGTGTGTGTGTGTGTGTGTGTGTGTGTGTGTGTGTGTGTTCACAGGACAGAGATTAACCTTGTGTGTGGATTTACAGGCTCCACATGTCTTCCCAGAGACCACCAGCTCTGCCCGGCTCTGAATCCTAAATGTGCTTGACCTCATTCTGAAACCATTTCCCAAGAGGTTTCTTTTTCCAGAGGAGTTCCTCGTTGCAGACTTTGAAACCATTTGCACAGACATTTTTCCACAGGTCTCACATCAGGCCCATGCATTTCTTTACCAGTGTTACATGAGGCAGCTGGGGACAAATCTGTGAATCTCCTTGTGTGTGTGTGTGTGTGTGTGTGTGTGTGTGTGTGTTTTCAGGTATATTGTATATCTGGGAAGGTGCTGGTATGTGTATAGGGGGTTGTCAGTGAGTGAATGTATATACAGGAAAGAGATTAAGTTTAGGTGAAGAGTCACTGGTACCTCCAACCTGTGGGTTACTGAGATAAAGAACTTGAGATGCTCAGTGCTTGTCTGTGTGAGATAAGCCACAGCTAATGACACTCACTGTTGAGTCTGACAGACCCTCTGTGCACTGAGTCTCCCACACACTGGCTTAGGAGCTTCAGTGGAGGGAACTCAGAACAGCTGTCTCTCCTGGGTGCTGAGGCTGATCTCCCTGGCTGAGGTGTGCAGGTCTCTCCTATGAAATACTCTGATGAATCACAGCCACTCAGCTTCTCTGTCCTTTGAGCTTGCTAGACTGCTCACAGCTGTTTTCTAGTAATTGTTTAAGTTGGGTGGAATAAATTTTATAGTTGTGATTCACCTCAATGAGGATCTGTGTTTAAGGGTCACAGAATTAGACAAGTTGAGAACCACTACTCCTCAGAGCCTTAAGAAGCAGAACTTGATTTTAGTTCTGAGATTTGAATGTATGAAGCTCCCATGTGTCTGAAGCACCGAGGTTACTCTGGAACACCCTACGTGACTTCTGACTGATATCAGAGATGACTGAAATTGATACTTTCTAAACATAGCCCCACCTTACTTTCTGCCCTTTTCATTGGTTGCAGACAGTAATGTTAGTGTTAAGTTCTCATGTGGTTTTTGCTGAGGAACACCCTCCTAGGAAAGAGAAGACATCTTAAAGCATTAGTAAAGCTTTTACCTGCTGCTTCTTTGAGACCTGAACTAGGATCTCAGTGTATTACAGACAAGAAAGGGGCTGGAAATCAGCTAGCCTGGGTCCTCTGCAGATTGTCCCTTTGGGCTTGCTGTAAGCATTGATCTGTCTGTGAGACAAAGTGCTCTGCCTTCATGTAAATGTCATTTGATGTTTTTACCTGCTTAACTCTGACTGCAGCACTCTCTTCAGAGGGTGGGGAGGGTTCTCGCCCTCAGGAAATGAGCAAACTTCCTGGGTCTAAGAAAGGAGACCCTCCAAGCTGCTGAGGAGACTCTGGCCAAACCAGCTACAGAGAAAACTCCAAACCTGTCCCTGAGGTTTCTGCTGTGCTGTTTCTAGAGTCATGTGTTGAGGTGGGCTCTGCAGTGGCACAGCTGTTTTGAAGTCACCCCAGCTCCTGTAAGTAACCCCTCACCCCACTCTTATTAGCAAGCCCAAAAACTCTAAGTGGATCTTGAAATTGGACATTTGTGTAATCGTTACTTTGGAATGTCATAAGTTCTACTTCTGGGGTGTGTGTGTGTGTGTGTGTGTGTGTGTGTGTGTGTGTGTGTTAGTTTTTCTCTCAGAGAAAGTAGAAGTGTATGAGAGGCGTTGTCTGCATGGCTGTTGATATCTGGTGTGTGGATGCTGGCTTTTTAAAAGATGCTTCGTGTGCTGGCGAGATGGCTTAGTGGTTAAGAGCACTCACTGCTCTTCCAGAAGTCCTGAGTTCAAATCCCAGCAACCACATGGTGGCTCCCAACCATCTGTAATGAGTTCTGATGCCCTCTTCTGGTGTGTCTGAAGACAGCTACAATGTAATGTATAATAAATAAATAAATCTTAAAAAATAAAAGATGCTTCATAAATGTAGAGAAGAATAGGTCAAAGTCATAGTGTTCAAGATGAAGTATAATTTCCCCTGATGTGGAATAGCCAGGAGGTACCAACAATTGGTCGTTGGCTGTGCTGAGAAAGCATGGCGGTCTGTAAAGTGGAGTGACCTGCAAGTCACATACAACTCAGTCATCCTTCACTTCTGATCCATCAGTCACCTCCTCAAAGGTCAAGACTTTCTCTCCAGGCTTGGGTGTCAGTCTTGTTGACACACAACTTGCTGTTGTTATCCATTGTGTATCCTGGGTCTGCTCAGTACCACAAATGTTCAGCTCCTTCACACAAAGACATTCACCATCGCATGCCTACATGTGCTCTCCCATTTCTCTCTCTTGCCAACTGTCTCTTCCTACTGTAATCTATCGCATACTTCCCACTGGTCTTGAAGATGCCCAGTTGGATGTTAGCCAGCTTCTTTCTGAACTCTTACCACAAGTGTTCCAGCCATTGGGTCAAATGTGCACACTTAAGTGGCATTTACCATCTTTCCGAGTTTACCCAAAGGTGCGTGTGGCCTTATGTTCATTATCAACCTATAAGGGCATTGCGTCTGAGCACTGAGCACTGAGCACTGTCCTTCACACCAAGGATGGCCAGGGGTGCTATGAGCCTGACAATGACAATGTAACTAAGAGCATGTGCATCTGTGAGAGAAACATGCGGGCAAGTTCCAATGTGGGAGCAGACCATGTTTCTGCCACCCAAGAATCTATCTGACATGCAAAAGGACAGGAAGACAAGTCTCTATTCAAGATGTCCGCCAGCTCTGCATCCTCAATTCTGTGTCATCTCTGACTGTCTTAAGTTTGTAGGATGCCATAGATTCTACCCGCATTAGCAGGATGATGTACCATACAAGGACGTTTAGGCACCTTTACCAAGTGTTGAAATATAAAAATCTATCAAGAAGCACCAGGTGAGATTTAAAGCCAGCCTGGATTACAGAATGTGATCCTTCCACTGAGTCAGTCATTCAGTCATAGCAACTGAAAAGAATTTAAAGGCAGCATTTATAGTAGTGTGTGTGGGGTGTGTGTGTGTGTGTATGTGTGTGTGTGTGTGTGTGTATGTGAGTTTGTGAGTGTGTTTGTGTGTGTGAGTTTGTGTGTGTGTTTGTGTGTGTGTGTGTTTGTGAGTGTTTGTGTGTGTTTGTGTGTGTGTTTGTGAGTGTGTTTGTGTGTGTGTGTGAGTTTGTGAGTGTGTTTGTGTGTCTGTGTGAGTTTGTGAGTGTGTTTGTGTGTGTGTGAGTTTGTGAGTGTTTGTGTGTGTGTGAGTTTGTGAGTGTGCTTGTGTGTGTGTGTGTGTGTGTGTGTGTGTGTGTGTGTGTGTGTGTGTGAATGTGTGTGTGTAGACCCTCTGGAAGATGGAAAGGGAAGTTAGGGGCTGAGTCATCAGGGAGAGCAGGAGAGGTTGTGGATCTGCAGGGTGGGAAGGGTTAGACACCTGTACAGTAGTCTAGGATCCAAACCTACCATAATGACCCACTTTGCCCTAGATCCTGCATATTCTACAGGGATGATTTTTTTATTCTGTATGTTTACCTCTGAGTGGCCAGGGAGGGGAAATGGCAGGCTATTGTCTATTGCCCAGAGGCATTCTAGACATAGACCTCTGCCCTGGGGGGAAAGGGCTCTAATTGGGACCATTATGACCAAGCAGGAATCAGGTTCATCCTTCTGGTCCCTGTGTTCAGGCTCCCAGAGTCAGATCACCTCTGCTCACTGCCAGGCATTCACGCAGGACAAACAGGAGAACAACTGAGTGGAGTAGCACAGCCTGAGGTAATGTCTGAGTTTGGGGCCTCCTGCCCAGTCCATAGGTCATTTCTTCAGCCTGCACTGACATCTGAGCTGACTTGAGCTACCAAGAGAAAGCAAGACTCAAATAGCTCTGACTCAAAGAGAAACTTTCTGCCCGTTCAGAGTATGGCTTGTCCCACAACAGACCCCACCTCCACACACACCAACTTCCGCCTTGACACTCCCCACTTCTGCCCCAAACAAAGTCCTTGGCATCCCTATCAGGAGTTTCAGTTTGTCTTTCTAACTCTAACCAAGGCCACTGCTCTCCACCTGTCTCTGGTACCCATTCAGTGAGACCCTGGTCTTCTTTCTGCCGTGGTCATTTCTCTGCACTCACACTCAGGCCTGGAGCAGGACAAATGTATAAAGACACCTGAAATGCTTAGAAGAGGATGGCTGCTGCACAAGTCCTGTGCCCATGCAGAGAGGAGATAAGGGAGGTTGTGTGAATTCATTCCCTGCATCCGGTCTTCCAGTTTCAGATGAAACACAGCTTGAATGCAGTGAAATGATAACCTAATGTTTGTTGCCTCTGAGTTTTTCTGGTGCCCTTGCTTCTCCAGCTTCATTAAACCCTAGAGAAAGTAAAGTTTTGGTTCTTTGTTTTGGGCATGTCCCCAAACACCACGTAAGCACAGTAGTCTCCTGTGTCCTTTGAGTTTGCTGCTAGAGTTGTCCTGATTGTTTTTGAGTAATTGCTTGTGTGCCCTTCAGTCTTCAGGTCCAGCTGTTAGTTGCAACTCTGATATGAGAGATTGGTCTTCCCTCTTTGGATACAATTTTGTGCTGTGTAATATATGTTCACATGATAAAATTTCCCAAAGGGGTTAATTTAAACAGAGTATATGAAAACAGCAGACCACCTGAATTTTGTTCTGCTTTCAATTCATAATACATTAACGAATGTCACAAAATTGTTACTATAAATTGGACCTTATACAACCTTCACCCAACAGAAACCTCATACATACATTGTCCCTGGATGACTTAAGTTCATGTTAAATGCAGGTGCCCCCCAAGGCCAGGCAATCCTCTGCACCTGCAGTTACCCCCTGTGGTGTTGGGAGCCACCTGTGGGCACTGGCAACTCATTGAATCCTGGTCCTCTGCAAGAGCAGTCAGTGCCCTTAAGTGCTGAGCCATCTCTCCAGCCCCTAAGTTACCAGGTGAAATGAATTAACTGGTAACAGCATTTGTTAACTACATTAAGAAATTATTAATCAGGATGGCTCTTCTAACTGTGTAGAGGACTAAGTTTATGTCATACGTCTTTTGGGTGTTTGATTAGAATGTTTGTAGACTTTGGGTGTGATTAATTTTGCTGTCTGATTTTTCGTTTCACTTGACTTGTTGTTGTGATCCTTTTTGTTAAACTTCAAGTTTTCATTTTTTCTGCACATTTCTCAAATACAGGACTACATAGTACTACATAGTACTACATAGTACTAACTATATACTCTCCTTACTAATACACACATACACACATTTGATAATACTTTCTGGCTACTTTCATAGTTGTGTACCCTTGAAAATACATTGAAGTACTCCCTAGAGTATCAGAATGTTTCTTTGTATGGAAATCAGGCTCTGGAATTATGATTATGATATTTGAAGAGGTGATCAAAAACCAGGGTGAGAGACTTTTCCTTTTAAGAGAGAGAAAAACAGCACACACGTATCTTAAAACAACAAAGCTGTGAGTTAGGCTGCTATAAACGGAGACATGCCAAGGATTGTTCGCTACCCCAGGAGAGAGGCAAAGGCAAGCCAGTATTTCCCGAAGCCTTAAAGGACCATGTTCCTGCTGACTCCTGGATTTCAGGTCCCTGCCTCCAGAACAGTGAGAGAATTCATTTCTGCTGTTTTAAGGCTGCTTTTAGTCAGTTGTTAAATAAGGCACAGGGAGCTGAGACATTACCTAAGAAATCCAAATACAGGACAGCAGCTGCATGAAGAAATTCAGTAAGGACAGGCAGAATGGGATGTAGCAGAAACACCTCTAAGTGGTTTATTCCAGAGGGACAAACTCAAAAAAAAAAAAAAACAACAACAATAAAAAAACAACCCCCAACTACTTTGGCCATTCATTCAATGCCAAGTCAGAGGCTGAGGCAGGGGAATGATGTTACTCATATTCTGCTCATTTTATTTTTGAGACAATCTCCTTCTGCTCTGGGGCTTACTAATCAGGGTTGGCTGGCTGCCTAGTGACCCCAGGGACTCGACTGTCTCACCAGCACTAGGATTCCAGGTACAATCCCCCATCGTGGACATTAGTTATGTGGGATTTCTGCATAATATTCAGGTCTTCATATTGGTGCGTCTAACAGAATAGTGACTGAATCACTCTCCCATATTAAACTTCAGGACTACATATTGCTTATTGTGTATCCTTATTCTTTAAGCCAGGGTATTTAGTGAGAAACTCGTGCTAAGTAATGGAAAGGGGGAAATATACAAGAACGCAGCTACATATAGTGTGAGGTACACAGATATCCTCAGAATTGGAGTGTAAGTATTGGTTGCTGGAAAAAATATTGATATGCCATGCTGTAGAGAGGTCTGCTCAGGATTACATTTTTGTAGTATCATCAAGCTTATTCAAATCTCAGCAGGAATCTCAGAAGAATCCATTCCTAGATGAGCAGTTACAGGCAAGCAATGGTTGCAGAGAAATGTCCAATCAGTCTTTTCAGGGGTGTCATCACCCGAAAGATTATCTAGGTCCAAGCAGTCATGCTTAAATGGTTAAACTTGGGAGCAGAAATGTACATATGACGTGTGTAGATATCCATTATGCATTATCCAACTAAAGTGAAGCAAAGGAAATCTTGGATTTGAGAGGAAAGAGCAGGAGGATAAGGAAGTACATGGGCAGAAGAGATAAGGAGAAACTGATGTAAATGCGGTACTTATACATAATGTCACAAAACATGAGTTAAAATCATGCATAAGCTTCTATTCAACCTTTGGGTGGGAGATAATGCCAATGGCAGATCATCTTCTCCTGAGGAAGAGATTCACATGGACTAGGGAAAGTTGGTTTAATCCACACCAGCTATTATTTCCATAGTACAAACATTCAATAAAGAAAAGGCAAATCCAAATCTGTGATTCTAAGAATATGTCCACTGTAACCAAGCACTGGGATTACTGGGTGTATATTAATCAGCTGGTGTTGCCTTATGTCATATGAGCACATGCTCCGTGATTGTTTCGATGTCCCCCTGTAAGACCTGAGTAGTTGATTCTGTGGGTTTTCTTGTGTCCTTCACATCCCTGGACCATGCACTCATTCCTCACTCTCTTCCACAGGATCCCCCAAGGCCTGCCTAATATTTGGCTGTGAGTCTCTGCATCTCTTGCCATCAATTGTTGGCTGAGGCCTCTCTGCTGATGGTAATGCAAGGCTCTTGTCTGCAAGTACAGCAGATTATCATCAGAAGTCTCAGGGGTGGATGCCCTATCAGGGTATGGGTCTCAAGCTGGTCCAGGCATGGGCTGGCCACTCCCTCAATTTCTGCTCCATTTTCTCCCCAGCCTATCTCGAAGGAAAAATAAATTATAGGTCAAAGGCTTTGTGTCTGGGATGGTGTCCCAATACCTCCATTAGAAGTCTTGCCTGGCTACAGGAGATGTTCTAGAACTTTCAGTTGTGCTGTCAAGTCACTTGTAGGAGATCTCTCCAGTTTCTTCATGACAGCACTTAGTGCTGTGACTTTTCCTCTTAGCCTTGGGAGAGCCACAACCCTGATCCACCCCTTCAGGCTCTCCTTTCCTCCCAGGTTACTGCCTACTGGCATCCTTAATAAAGGCCTATAGCCTGTAGTACCTGTCAGTGGGAGTCTTGCAGGGGATGGGGGGAAGGAGGCTCTGTCAGAATTGGTGGCAGACAGGCATGCCTACAGCTCCCATTTCCCAGGGTCCCCTACACTAATTTATTTTATCCTTAAATAGGGAGCTCAGAGATGTTAAGGTACATATGAGGGGTCACCCAGCAAAGCCTTGATTCTGATCTAGGCAGCCTGGCTCTGCTGTTCTCCTCTCTCTCCCAGACACCATGCCAGCTGCCCAAGTATGCTACCATAGCCACACTGGCTAGGAAATTGAGACCAGAGGCATGGATCCATTTTTAAAAACTCGTGCAACACCAAGGCTATAGAGTATGTGTCGTATCCTGAAGTCCAGGGTACTTCTGATTGGCAGGATGGAGTTACACCCAAGGACAGAAGAATAGGGGACTGGTGGGAAACCACTGGACCTTGGCAATTCACAAGCATTCCGGATGTTCACACCCATGAAGGACACTTTAGCACAGATCATTGATGTTAGTTGGTAATATTCTTAGTGTAAACAGGGCTGTGACCCTACCTTCATCAATATATTGGCTTCTGCAGACATCAGCTGTGACCTAGGGTGCAGTGTATCTGAACTCAACACCCACCTTAGTCTCTTGGTGTGGTGGAAAAGCACCTAGGAGGAGGACCAGAGGGAGCTGGAAGATTGTGACGGATGTTGTCGTTTCCATACTGTCCTGGGTCTATCTTGTGTTTCAGCCACAAGTACCATGTCCAATCCTGGTGAAGTCTGACCTGTTCCACACAGGACCAAAGTATGCTCTCGTCTCTTCGGTCCCGTGGACAGTGAGCAGTTGTGCTGTAATTGTTGTGCCCTCATTCGGGCTGTCTCCAGGAGAGCCAAGAATGGTGGAACTTTGATGTCGTCACTTTCTTTGACTCCCAAAAGTCTGGGTATGTTGCACGTTCATTTATATTGAATTCTAGAAACTTAAATTTCCTCATTTTTGCCTTGACCCAATGTTCATTCAGCAGAGAGTTGGTCAGTGTTCATGAGTTGGTAGGCCTTCTGTTGTTACTGTTGTTGAAAACCAGCTTTAATCAGTGGTGGTCTGATAGGACAGAGGGCGTTACTTCATTTTCCTTGTATCTGTTGAGACTTGCTTTCTGACTTAATATGTAGACTTTTGCAGAAGGTTCTGTGAGGTGGTGAGAAGAAGGTGTTTTTGTTTGGGTTTGGATGAACTGTTCTGTAGATATCTGTTAGGTCCAGTTGTTTCATAACATCTGTTAGCTCCATTATTTCTCTCTATACTTTAGAACTGTCCATTGGTGAGAATGGAGTGTTGAAGTCTCCCACTATTCACATGCGAGGTTCATTATGTGGTTTAAGCTGTATAGTCATGTTTCTTTTACAGATGTGCATTTCTTCACATAGGACCATGTTAAAAATCAAAATGCCAACTTGGTGGATTTTTGCTGTGGTGAATATGAAGTGTCCTTCCTCATCTCTGTTGATTCATTTTGGTGGAAAGTCTATTTTGTTTAATACCAGCTGGCTTCTTAGATCCATTTTCTGAGAATATCTATTTCCAACACTTTACTCTGAGGTAAAGTCTCTCTTTAATGTTGAGGTATACAGCAGAAGACTATTTTCACATCAATTCTGTTAGCCTGCGTCATTTTATTGGGAAGTTTAGTCCACTGATATTTAGAGACAGTAAACACCAATGATTGCTAATTCCTGTTATTTTGTTGGGTGTGAGTGTGTGAGTGTGTATGTGAGTGTGTGTGTTTCTCCTATCTTTTGATTTCCTGTAGTGAGATTATTTATTTCATGCATTTTCATGGGTGTAGTTTACCTCATGTTGTTGGAGGATTTTTTGTAATATCTCATAACTTTGGTTTCTGGATCAATACTTTGAAAGTTCACTTAGTCATGGGATAGCTTGTATTTTCGATATGTGGTGAAGGAAAGTTTTGGTGGGTGTAGTACTCTGTGATGGTATCTATGGCCTTGTAGAATTTGTAAGATATCTGTCCCTTCTAAAACAGGACAGAAGTGTAAATAGAAAAAGACAAAGAGTAAGGGGATGCCTGCTCAATGCCACAATGTTCCATAGAGTAATGGTAATACAAGGTGCATGGAGCCCTCACACATCCTTCCTCTACCCACTGTCCTACTGCATAATGCCACATGTTGCTTAGAGTTTGCAGCAGTGAAATGTCATACCTAGTGTTTGTGGCATTTGAGTCACCCCAGGGCACTCTCATTAAAAACTGGCTTGGAAACTTTCTGCCTGGAACTCAGAAAAAAGCTAATTGTGAACCCCTCCCATGTTATATCAAGTTCTGGTGTGTGCTTTGAATATTATCTGTTTGTTTTCTCTCCAGTGAAACAACTATTACACACTACCATCCCTGTGTCCTGTGAGTCTCACAGTAGAGTTCTCATAAGTGTTTTCAGGAAATTGCTCGTGTGCCATTTGGTCTTCAGGTGCAGCTGTGACCCCTGATTATGAATTGATACGTTTGTCTTCCTCTTTTGCCTTCAATATTGTGCTATACATGTTTACATGATAAAGTCCCCCAAAGAGAGTTCATTTAAGTTGATTGTATGAAAACAAGAGACTATGTAAGTTTGTTTCTGCTTTCAATTCATGAGACATTTAACAAATGCCACAAATTGGTCATTATAAATGTGATGTTATGCAACCTTGACCTAATACAAGTCTTACAAACAAACAGTGTTACCAGGTGATTAACTTGTGTCTTAAAGGCAGGTGCCCATCAAGTAGAGCGAATCCTCTGTGCTGTCATTACATGTGGTTGTGAGCCACCTGCTGGGGCTGGGAATGAATTGAATCCTGGACCTCAGCAAGAGAATCCAGGTTCTTGAGCTATAGATGAGCAGACACCGCAGACTCTTAGCACTAATGGCTTGGTTGGGTCTTTGTTTCCCTTTGAAAATTGGCAAGTGAAGCATCGATCGTCTGCATTGCTCTCAATATTTTTCCCTTCCATCCTATTATAGAGCAGTCTACACTCGGTGACATGTCTAGACCATATTATATATATAACAAGTCCTTCCCACAATACATCATGAAGTGTTGGCAGAAATACTCGATAATCCTGTACCAATTTCTGTCCTAGCTAGAGTTACTACTGCTGTGTGACCATGAGGAAATCCTATTTGTGATGAAAATATTTATTTGGCTTAGAGTTGTACATCTTAGTCTATCAGTGAAGGAGCTCAGGACACCGTCCTTAGCAGAAACTGAATCAGAAGCTGTGGAGGGAACTGCTTAATGCTTGCTCCCTATGGCTTGCTCAGTCTGCCTACTTGTCCAACATAGGATTACCAGCCCAAGGGTTGCCCCACACTCACAATGGGCCCTTCCATATGAATCATTAAAGTAATAAATGTCATGTAGAATTGCCTACAGTCCAGTCTCATGGGGGGCCCCTTATACTATGATAACTCCATGATGTGTGAAGTTTACGTATAAATAGCCAGCATACACTCACTTGCAGTCAGTTTCAGGTTGCAAGAGTTCAGACTATGTCTTTGATGTTGATCTAGGAAAACTATCTGTGCAGTTTCTCTGCCATGAAGCTAAGTTCCAGCCCCATGGTTCAGAAGAGTTCTTCTCTTAGGAAGTCCAGAAAGGAGGCATGGCTTGTGAGTAACTGTGGAGATCCTGGGTCTGACAACCTAATGGGCACATTCAGACTCAGTGTTTTCTTAGGTAGGACTAACTCTGTCCCTTAGCCACAGTACCTTCCAATGCACTCTATGAAGTATTCTCAAAAACTGGCTGTTCAGTACTTCCAAAAGAAAATACTTATTTCATTTGTAACTATTTTTCCTTAGGACCCATTCTCAAATGGAGAGCACTACCTTAGTGATGGCATATCAGCTCTATTCTCAATCACACCTCTCTGTGATGATTCAGACAAGCATTCTGTGATCACTATAGCTAAGCCTTCATGGCTATGTGACAGGATGCTCATGTGTGAGAGAGCTTCCCTGTGAACTTCAGCAGATCCTCTCACTAAACCCTTCTCAAACTCTGGCTCTTTCGCCATCAGTCTCCCTCTCCTTGACACTGCTTTCCACTTTCCCACCCTCTGACCTCCCTTTGTTTTTCTCCACTGTCTCAGCCTGCAGGGTTCTCTCATGCACTTCATTTAACTAGGTGTGAACCTTGCTGCAGAACATTCAACCAGTACATTAGGGAGAAACCAGAAGCTGTCCCCTCTCCCTCAAAACATTTCCTTAAGCTACAGAAGCTTTTGTTTCTAACCTAAGGCTCCCTAAGAGGCTTTACTGTTCATTCCTGTCTTCTCTGGGTACCTATCCAGGTGCTGCATGAGCTCTGTATCTGAGGCACCTTTGTGTCTAGTAAGTGTGCACTTTGATGAAAACTGATTCTGGTACATGTTCTTTGCGACTCCTATTACAGTGCTGGGCATTGCTTCTGTTGGAATTTCTGCTTGGATGGGATGGTGTCTTTAGACTCAGGAGCTCATGAACTACACAGCTCTGAGAGGAGAAGGTACCCAATGGAAAGGTATCCTGAGACAGGGGAGCCAAGGGATCACACAGCTCTGAGGTGGGACAGTGTCCTAACAGAAGGACATCCTGAGACACTGGAGTTCAGGAACCACAGAGCTGCAAGATGAATCCTCCTCAGCTGAGGCACTGCAGCTCCCAGGGGAGGATATCCCCCAATAGCTGCGGAGCGCACATGAAGTGGAAACTTAACGGTTCTATGGAAAGTCAATTGTGTTAGATGCTGTTTTGCTGGGGCAAACACTTGAAGGAGTGGAGTGTCCTGAAGAGAACTCAGGGGAAACATCAAGACAGACTCATAAAGAAACATTTCTCTAGGGCAGACAAAGGAGAGTAGATGGTCTGCTATAGCAAACACATGACAGGACACATGGTAAAAGAGTCTTTACTAACAACACACATGTATTAGTCATCCTTACAACATCCATAGTTGAGCTCCATTTGTTGTCACTCTGTCGACTCGGGCTGATTAGATCACATACTGAGACAAGACCTGTGCTAAAGCACGACACATACAGGACATGTGACAGAGCAAAGGGACAAACCTTGGCTTGCTGGTACACCTAGCTGTACAATGTTTGTGTCTCGAATCTTCACTGATCTTCCATTCCCCAACAGAGTTACAGCCAAAAACATCTCCTGGCGTCCCTCCGGGTGCCTCCTCCTGATTGAGCGAAGGCTGAGGCCTGGCTGTCTCTGCTAAGTAGTGCCACTGCTGCTAATTCCTGTTTGCTCTCCTGGCTCTATAGAACTAGACTGCTGGTGCATCTTTAAAGTGTTTGCGAGTGCATCAGGCTGCTGCTGCTAACCTGTGAACAGAACTGATGATTTCCAGGCAGCACAGACAGGAGTTGCTCCAAAGAACCTTTTAAACAGGTCAACTTCCCCCCATGTCCCCCATATCATTTCTTTCCCACTACCTCCAGTAGGTCATGGGGTGGAAGAGAGGTTAAAACGTTTAGGAACCAGCATTAAAAATAAAGGTTGGAAACATTAAAGTTCCACACAAAGCCTCAGCCTGCTCCTTCTCCTCAATTCTTCCCTTCTTGTCTTCATTGGTTCTTGCCATCCTCTGACAATAGAGTCACAGGCAGCAAATTTCATAAAAGAGATTTATTAGGAAGATCCAGGGCACTGAGGAACAAATTCAGGAGTGGCTGCCACTTCTCCTAGGAGCGAGTGGGCCCCCTGGTTGGACCAAGGGAAGGGCTTATATATAGTTGCCTGAGGACTGAGCTTTCTTCATCTTCTTCTTCTTTTTTTTTTTCATTTTTTGCCCCATCTTTATTAACTTGAGTATTTCTTATTTACATTTCGATTGTTATCTCCCTTCCCAGTTTCCAGGCCAACATCCCCCTAACCCCTCCCCCTCCACTTCTATATAGGTGTTCCCCTCCCCATCCTCCCCACAACAATCACATTCACTGAGGGTTCAGTCTTGGCAGGACAAAGGGCTTCCCCTTCCACTGGTGCTCTTACTAGGCTATTCAATGCTACCTATGAGGTCAGAGTTCAGGGTCAGTCCATGTATAGTCTTTGGGTAGTGGCTTAGTCCCTGGAAGCTGTGGTTGGTTGGCATTGTTGTTCATATGGGGTCTCCAGCCCCTTCAAGCTCTTCCAGTCCTTTCTAAGATTCCTTTAACGTGGGTCCCATCCTAAGTTCTGTGGCATTGGCCTATGTATTTGCTGTAGACTGGCTGTGTCTCTCAGGAGAGATCTACATCCGGCTCCTGTCGGTCTGCACTTCTTTGCTTCATCCATCTTGTCTAATTGAGTGGCTGTATATGTATGGGCCACATGTGAGGTAGGCTGTGAATGGGTGTTCCTTCTACCTCTGTTCTAAACTTTGCCTCCCTATTCCCTGCCAAGGGTATTCTTGTTCCCCTTTTAAAGAAGGAGTGAAGCATTCACATTTTGGTCACCCTTCTTGAGTTTCATGTGTTCTGTGCATCTAGGGAAATTTGAGCATTTGGGCTAATATACACTTATCAATGAGTACATACCATGTGTGCTTTCTGTGATTGGGTTACCTCGCTTAGGATGATATTTTCCAGTTCCATGTATTTGCCTATGAATTTCGTAAAGTCATTGTTTTTGAAAGCTCAGTAATACTCCATTGTGCAGATGTACCACATTTTCTGTATCCATTCCTCTGTTGAAGGGAATCTGGGTTCTTTCCAGCTTCTGGCTATTATAAATAAGGCTGCTTTGAACATAGTGGAGCAAGTGTCTTCTTTATATGTTGGGGCATCTTTTGGGTATATGCCCAAGAGTGGTATAGCTGGGTCCTCAGGTAGTTCAATAGGACTGAGCTTTCTAGGTTGGAGGTGTGCAGGGTGAAGATTGGAGGGATTTCAAGTCCTGATCTTGGGAGAGTTCAGGGATTATGCAGGAATTTGTGTGATTCTGTGGGAGGTTCAGGGATTTGTGTGTTTTTCTATTCAGGAATTGTCCTTTGTTCAAATTTTTCACCTAAAGTGAGCTTAACCTGGGTACTGTCCTGTTGAGGGACTAGAGATAAATTCTGTGACCCTTATAAAGGCTGGAGCACCCTTATGACAATTAGGGAGGTCTGGGCAGAGGGCTCTGGCTGCTGGAGCTCCTCAGAAGCGGGTCTGGGCAGTTTCTGGCCTTACATGTTTCCAAAGAATTGAAGTATTACAAAGTTTACAACATACATTAAGCTTACAAACACAGTCCAACCCATTCGAGAGGCAAAATAGCCAACAACTTCCATGTCTTAAATAAAGAAGCCTTCTTTCAAAGGGTAAGAGACACTTTATTCTGGAGACAAATATGAAAGACCATGACCATCATGTGGTTCCCAAAGTGACCACAGATTTAGGTTACCCATATTTTCTTTTTTTTTTTCTTTTTTCTTTTTTTTTCGGAGCTGGGGACTGAACCCAGGGCCATGTGCTTGCTAGGCAAGCGCTGTACCACTGAGCTAAATCCACAAACCCTGTTTACCTATATTTTTATGTGATATTTCTCTGTTTATGAACTTTCTGTAGTGAAGAGACAAGGAAAGTCTTAAATCAACAATCTCTCAAATGAATCTGTATAGATATCAGGAAGTCCTGTGATATCAATTTTGCCGAATCTCGATTCTGGCCCAGATCATGTCTGATAAAATTCTTAGCTTTTGGGTTGTTGGAATTAGAGGGTCTCTTCATGTATTTTAAGGACATATCTAAGAGTCACAAAAAAGTTAGGTCACCAAAGGACATAGACAGTAATTGGTTCGTAAGGGGACTGAAGATGGCCCAAGAAAATATGTCTCAGGACCTGGCACCTCAGTGTCTCACATCACTGCTCACTTAGCTTTTGTGGGTTCATGTCTGTCTAGGAACTCCTGTTCACACATGCAAGGCTTTTCCATCACTTCTTGGCCAGGCCCAGCTGTGTGTCTGTGTCTCTGATTTTTTTATGGCTCTTCTACCCCTACAGGTAGGTGATGTGTGGTGTCTTTACATGATAATGTCCCTCAAAGGGTATAACTTAAAGTGGCTGATAAGGAAGCAATGGAATACACACGCTTAGTTCTAATTTCTTTTAATGCATATGATACAAACAAATTTAACACACTAGATTATTTTCAGTTTCTGAAGAAACAAGGAAACATCAGCATTACACAAGCAACACCTTCAGATTCTGAACCATGGTGCATATTAACCAATAACAATGGAATACTTGATAGTACTGTGCATTTAAGACCAGGTTGAAAAAGACAAAACATGGGGAGGTTTGCTGTGTTCAGGGTTTATATCTCTAGGAAGAGAAGACTAAATTACAACTTAACAAAGAAAGGAAGCAGATCCCCATGCCCCAAAAAGAGCAATCCTAGTGAGAGTACAAATTTCTGATGATTAGAATATGCTTATTGTTATGAAAGATTTGGAAGATAAGTTCATAATAAAGGGTTTCTAAAGGACTGTAAAAAAGCAGGTCTGGGGTTTGCTGCAGTTTATTCAAAACTGTATGATTAAAAAAATCTTTAATTACATTTATAGTGTGCAAAATTATTGCTTGTAATTTTTTCTCAGTTTCTCAGGCATTCAAATTCACAATAGAATCTTGTCACAGTCAACACTGATTTAGAATCTGATTTTGTCCCTAATTATTCTTCAGAGCCATCTTTCAAAGTTGTGACACAAAGTGATGTCCCAATTCAGGCCTGAAGAGCATACAATCCAGGTTCCAAAATATATTTGCAAAACTGCCTCAAAATAACGTTTAGAGGTTTCTGTATTTAATTATGCCCCATTCATAGGTGTCTTGAGCTGTGAGCTGGTTGCTCCTGAAAGCTATGAAACAGAGTAAAACCACTACCTGTTCTTCAAGTCTGGTGTAACTGACTTTCTGAGTTTGCAATGGCCACAGCTAGAGGCCTAAAGCAATGAGGATCAAGGGCTGGGTGGACAGCAGTGATTTTCACCTTCACCACCAGGTTGTCTATGGCCCAGCATAGAGGACAGGGGGGAATAGCTCTAAAAGGATATGAGAGCTACAGAGAGGATGTGGAGATCCCAGAGTTCAATTTTGGGGTCATTTCACAGAATAATACCATTGTCCAGAATAGGATCTGTGGATGAGAAATAAGGACAAAGTTTCCCTGAAACTCTCCTGTATCCCTGAAAGTAACCACTATAAAAATACATCTGTGAACTGTACAACGAAGCTGGTGCTATCTACATGGTTTTAAAGACTTGACCAAAACTATAGCTACAAATAATATAAATTCTCAGACCTGGTTCTCTGATGTGGTTTGAGATGCACTTGTGCTCACTGCTTCCAACCAATTTTGATAAGAGTAGAGGTGACACACTTTTACCTTTAGGATTACATTAACTACCAGCCTTTGCCTCGTGGGTGGTATTTGCCTGCCATGTGTCTGTGCTAACAGGAAGGTGTCGTGTCACCCAACATCTGCTCTGCACTCAGAAGGGAGCCAACTTCTCCTGGTAAAATGAAATCACCCAAGGCAAGCCCCTGTTTTGTACAGCGATCAATAATTTAGAGTTAGAGCTGCCGTGACCTCCATGACACCACCATCCAAGAATAAGAAAGCAAAAGGAACAGAGCAAGAGAAAGTGCTTAAAGCAATGGCCTAGGGCACCCTGATGCCCTGCGGGGTGAGGCTCTGACAGCCATCAGTGTCCTGGGTTTCCAACAGTTTGGTCTGAAGTCAACAGCACAGATTTCAGAGAGGCCAACAGACTTACGTATGTTTGGGACTTTGAGGAAAAAGCCACAGACAATGTTCAAGTGTCACCTGACACAGCTGATGATGAAGACTGCGGATCAGACTACAGCAGGGAGCATCTGTGACAAAAAGGGGTGAGGCTTACAGTGAGTTCCTGGGCATCAGCTGCAGCACCCACTCTAATTCCCTGTCCCAGACACTCGCCCACATCACAGACCACAGACTCAGTTACCCAATCCTTTTCTCGGTTTTTTTCTAGATATTTTTTCCCACCACAAGCTCAGGTAAGATGGGATGTTTCTGTAGCTGGAAGTTGAATACAGTAAAAAATTGTGAATAGACAGGAAATATAAAAAAAATCAGGAAACATGAAAATATCAGAATATATAAAAGGCCAGCAAAATATAACTCTTTCTTTATTTGCTGGCCTTTTACTTTTCTTTCCTTCCTTCTTTCTTTCTTTCTTTCTTTCTTTCTTTCTTTCTTTCTTCCTTCCTTCCTTCCTTCCTTCCTTCCTTTCTTTCTTTCTTCCTTTCTTTCTAATTCTTAGGAGTCAAGGCTTCTTTTTATCACTCCGGTGGGCCCCAAGCTTAGAATGTAATTGACAACAAGTTTGAATACTTGTGACAATCCTCCTGCCTCAGCTTCCCACACAGAGGAAATGTAGGTCTGCAGATAGATTTCAAACTTTTTATGCAATATAAGTCATTAAAAATAATTATGTTGATTTAAATATGTGAAATGTCACCTGACATTAAAATACCAACCTATGATTATATGGAAAAAATTTTTTAGAACACATTAAAATGCTAAGAACATTGACATTTTCTACACAAATTTTATGTTTACTTTCTTATGTATTTGGAAAAAGCCAAGAATGTCAGTGGTGAGCACTCAGCCCACATTCCCTGACTAAACTCGGCTTCAACCTCAGAGGACAGACACATTGGAGTCATAGTTTCACATGCATGGAACTGTGCCTAGGTAGAGGGACCAAGTTAAATGAGTGGACTTTGCAGTTTTCTTCATTCTTTGGAGAAGATTCAATTATGCAGCCCAGGCTGGCCCTGAATTTGGTGGTCGTTCTCACTGAGCCACCTGAATGCTCAGATTACAGGTCAGCCGACTTCTTGAATGCTCTACTCATTCTGATCCTTCTGTCTTAAGGGCTGGCCTAAGTCAGGAGCTATTGATGTACACACATGGCCCTGGGCATAAGAATTACTGCACTGGATCATGTCGTCCCCAGAAAAAAAATAGAATTTTAATCACAGTCTAATGGTAACTTTTGTTTGTTATGAGGAGGGAGCACCTCATTTAGGGTTTCCTTGTATCTCATTTGGAACCTTGGACTATGGATTCTCTGTTCCCTCACGAGGACATTCCTGGTTCATCCTCTGCTGACTGTAGAGTTATGCTGACTCTGCCTTCCTCCTGTGCCCAACAATCATCATCTCCAACATTACTCTGGAGAGGAGGTTGAAGACTAAACTGAGACTTCATTCTAGTACTCAGATAGAGAGTGGCTTGCATTAGACCATTGGGACCCCTCTCCTGTGTCCTTACCTGATTAATATACCAAGAAGAAGAGTGAGCCCAGCCCCTTCCTTACTTTTTTCTTTACCATCGTAGCAACCACAAAGGCACCTAACGGATCAATGCATTGATGATTAATATTGCTAAACACAGAATCAATACAAATATATATTGACTCCAGGTGGTAAACACAGATGAGGCACTGTCCACTGTGGGTAGAATCTGGGTGGCAGAGGAAGGCTTGGTGGTATCCAAGGTCGTTATTGTTGATCCTGAGAAAAATGAGAAAAGCTTTAGGCTGATCATACACTCATGCTGATATCCATACAGGGAAATCGTCACCCATTTCAGGAGAATAGTCTTGCCTTCCCCACTCTGTGGGTGTTTCCTCGTGATCATCTACATAACTACTTACTTGGCACTTCTCTGGAGTCTGTCAACAATTTCCTGAGGCACTGGCTGAAATCCCCCATGGAGCACGTCCTGAGACTCTGGGCTATTTCCCTGTTGTTCTGCCATTGACTCACGGTCCTGCTGGCATCAGGATGACTCTCTCTCCAGGTCATGATTTTTGGATAAAAGTAGAAGGGATACTGTCTATCAATCGTGAAGACCCAGCATCCATCCATGAATATTCCTTGATTATATTGAGATTGTACAGTGACCTGCAAGGTGTGATTACCTGCAAATGACACCAAACACCATCATCTTCCACCCTTTATACAATCATCCTCCCTCAGTGGTCCATTCGCTCTCTTCATGCTTAGGGGTCTGTATTCTTTCCTCACTGACTTGCTGTTTCTTACACATTGGGTGCCATGTACCTCAAGGTTGGGTCAATATTCAGCTCTTACATGCAGACACATCCACAGCCCCTTCCTGCATATGCTCTGTTCTTCCTCTTCCTTATTCATAATCTCTATCTTTGCATTCTACCTCATACTTACCCTTGGACAGATCAAATAGCCCTGACTCCAGGTTCATCATCTTCTGAAAAATGTCTTTCAGGCTTTGGTTCAAATCAGCACACACCTTAGTGGCATTTCCCTTCTTTTCAGGTTTACCCACAGGTGAGTTCTGCCTTACGTCATCAAAACGAAGGAGAGGCTTTCCATTCACTGAGCACTGTCCAGGTGAGGATCTGTACTTAACAGTGAAGGTACAACTTAGAGAGTCTGTACCTGTGAGAGAAATAGGCAGGTGAGGTCCAAAGTGGGAGCAGGGATCCATAGGAGTCATGGCTTTCTAGCACTCAGAATCTCTCTGATGGATCAGGAGGAGAAGCCTCTAATCAAGAGTTTCAGCAGCTTCTGGATATTAATTCTATGCCCTAGTTAACTGTCTTAGAACTCCTCAAAGGCATACATGTCACCCAGGATATTTGTCTTGCAAGTACATTTATTGTCTACATCAATATTGAAGTATAAAATCTGTGAGACAACATCCATGTTCCTGGGGATGAAAATCTATCTGAACACTCAGGGGGAAGGGAGGCATCATAGAACACATGGAAATTCAACATGGATCCTGGTGTTGAGGGAAGCTCCTGAGGCAATGCCCCAGTTGTCCTGGAGAGGGGAGCTGCTAGCTGTGAGGTAAGTGCTGATCCTTGCTCCCACTGGGGTCTGTCACACAGCACTGTTGGCCATCAGAGCTCAGCTTCCCCCACATTAAACCACACACCTAATCCATTCTCATGAAGAGATCTCTGTCTGTCTGTGACCTGCTTGAAGCCCCAAAGTATCTCCTTAAACCTTTCTTTTCCACCAGTCTGGGAGGTACCATAAGACAGTGGATGGGAAGGTAGGAAAGAAAGCTCAAGAATAAAAAGATGTTGAAATGGTGCAGAGCTTGTGAGGAATCCCCAGGGAGGCAGTCTTCAGAGCCCAGCCTGCCTTAGATCCAGGTCAGCTGACTGAGTCTTTCTCCAGTAGGGGTAAGCACTGTGCCCAGCCTATCCAGTCCCAGAGACCGGTTTTTAGACTTCCTTCCCCAATGGTGCTGAGGACATAACAGGTACTCTTTTTTGTCCTCTGTTACCTTCAACCCTGTAGCCCCTCTATGTCCTCCTGCCATAACTTTTTTTTCAGAACTACTATGCGCAGCGTGGGGGAGGGGAATACAGGCAGGAAGAGGCAGGGTCCCCAGTTGCTGGGGTGGTGAAGTAGAGAGGAAGCCTGGGAGCTTCCTGGTAGCTCAGGACTGAGGGAACTTCCTGACTTAGCCAGGTCCTTGCTCAGTGCCCCAACCCCCTCCACGTAGACCCCTCCATGTAGACCCTGGGAACTCACCTTCTAGCATCGCGGTCCCCAGAAAATTCAGCAGCAAGAAAAGGCCCAGATTCAGAGAAAGATTGCACTTGGTGGTGGCTCTCATTGCCATGGTCCTTTTTGAGTCCAGGCTGCTTAAGGTGCGCCCAGAGCTGCTGAGAAAATCAGGAATCCTCAGTACCGCCCCGCACAGGACCCAGTGCAGAGAACTGAGAAAGTTCAGGCACCTGGACTGTGAATTCTGGGCTTTCCGCGCTCCAGCCTTGCAGGTTCCTAGTGCCCCTTTTCCTACTTGTTTCTGGGAATCCCTACAGGACCTGGTGGCTCTGGTCCTCAGTCCCACAAGCAGAGGTTCCCGAGGTCCCCGAGGGCCCGTGGAGTTTGCTACTGTGACCTGAATACTAAGCCTACTTTTCCAGGACTCTCACATTGGCCGCCCCTTCATCTCACTCACCTGCAGTTGCGCCCTCAGGGTTCCTTGGGAACAGGGTAAAGAAACAAAATAACCAGTCCCCCGAGGCGGTCCGCCGCGGCTGCAGGAGGTGGCGGGCAAAACCTGCTTCCTGAGGCCGGGGCGGAGGTGGTGGCGGCGGCTTTGAATGTAGAGAGAAGCCCGCGCTTCAACTGAGAGAGTGAAAGGGCGGAGTCCTTAGCGGACAGCAGGAGGCTCACATCCAAGCTCCAGAACCAGAGTGAAGGGTACCCGCCCAGCAAATTCCTTAAAGTCAAAGTGAGCAAACCACAGGCAGTGGGGGCAGCCCTTTGATGTGTGATGTTGCCACTTGGTCCTAATGTATGTGCAGGAGCAGGACACCATTTGTCACCAGTGCCACACATAGGAGGTGTACTTTGTGTGCAGAATGTGTCTTCCTTCGTGTGTCTAATCCTCTTCACATGAAACATTAACAAGGGAGATCTTTATATTCTGTATAAAAAAATCAAATTTATATACTAAAAAATTTTGTCTAAAATTTAAGTTGTTTTCAAATAAAAGTCGAAATGCAAAAAAAAAAGAAAAAGAAAGAAAGAAAGAAAGAAAGAAAGAAAGAAAAGAAATAGAAAAAGAAAGGAAAAAGAAAAAGATCGATGTGGTCAACACATCCTCTGCAAAAAGTGCAGTCAGAATCAAGGAAATTTACAACCAGAGCTCCAGTTTCTGCCCACTCCCATGCATGCAGCACTCACAGAGTCACTGGTTTGTTCTCACCCAGTAGGGGCCCCAGTGATTGTTCTAGCAGTTTCCACTGCTGCTTCTTCTCCTGGAGACACAGCCTCAGGCTCCCTCAGACTCAGTCTGCTCTTCTCACTTCCTCCATCTTTTCTCCACATCACACTCTTGTCTTTCCAGCTCCATCATCCCCTGGTGAAGGCTCTGCTTCTTTGCTGCCCTGCTGTTAGCCACTGTCCCCTCTCCACCAGTGCTTCCCAGTCACCTCCTTTCCTCCTCTCCCCTGTTTCCTTCCTTCTACTCTCCCCAGTGAAGACTATTACCACCTTTGTTTAAAAAATAAAATAAAAATCATGTGTTTATTATATATAAACAAAGAACACAAGAGCTGTTTTCAGACACAACAGAAGAGGGCATCAGATCTCATTACAGATGGTTGGGAGCCACCATGTGGTTGCTGGGATTGGAACTCAGGACCTCAGGAAGAGTAGTCCATGCTCTTAACCACTCAACCATCTCTCCAGCCTGACAATTTCTATCTTGTGTTGAGGAGAGACTATGCTTTTCCTTTTCCACTTAGCTCTGTGAGACTTAGAGACAGTGTTTCTATTTGTAGCCCTGGCTGTCCTGGAACTCATTCTGTAGACCAGGCTGGCCTCAGTGAACAGCCTGCATCTGTCTATAGAGTGCTGGGATTAAAACCATGTGTCCCATGCCTGGTATTGAAAACCTTTAAATGTTGTCAGGGAATTAGATGCAGGCTCTCCCCTCCTTGGACACTGACTGAACTCACATGCTGAACACACACACACACACACGCACACACACGCACACACACGCACACACACACACATACACACACACATACACAGAGAGAGAGAGAGAGAGAGAGAGAGAGAGAGAGAGAGAGAGAGAGGAGGTAGTGAGAGAGGGGAGGAGAGAGATATGAGATGAGATGATGAGATACACGTGAAACAAAAATGAATGAAAATGTTTCATTAACCACCACTGTTATATCAGGGCCCTTGAGAGCAAATTTGTGAATCTGCCCATCTGTGTGTGTGTGTGTGTTCGTGTGTGTGTTTGCACATGCATTGTATATTTGGAAGTTGCTGGTATGTGCATAGGGGGTTGTCAGTGAGTGAATGTATATATAGGACAGAGATTAAGTTTAGGTGAAGAGTCACTGGTACTTCCAACCTGTGGGTTACTTAGATAAAGAACTTGAGATGCTCAGTGCTCGTCTGTGTGAGATAAGCCACAGCTGATGACACTCACTGTTGAGTCTGACAGACCCTCTATGCACTGAGTCTCCCTCACACTGGCTTGGGAGCTTCAGTGGAGGGAACTCAGAACAGCTGTCTCTCCTGGGTGCTGAGGCTGATCTCCCTGGCTGAGATGTGCAGGTCTCTCCTATGAAACACTCTGATGAATCACAGCCACTCAGCTTCTCTGTCCTTTGAGCTTCTTGCTAGACTGCTCACAACTGTTTTCTAGTAATTGTTTATGTGCCATTTGGTTTGTGGGTCCAGCTGTCGGCTCACAAACATCCACAACACAGTGGTGAACAGATTTACATAGGAGCACAACACTCATACACCTGTGCTGGGATCCAGCCTTGACACAGGATACAAGTTCTCAACTGGAAGCAGGGATATCTGGAAGGCGCATAATAAATATACACAGACTACTCTTTGTGTACAAACTGACAGGCAATTTCAAGGCTTAAAGTTTCTCTCTCTCTCTCTCTCTCTCTCTCTCTCTCTCTCTCACTCTCTCTCTCTCTCCCTCCCTCCCTCTCTCATAGCTCGGTTCTGCACACACTGCATTCTCTTGCACACTCTGCTTTTTTTTTATTACGGTTTTCTTTTCTCAAACTCCCACACTCATGCACACCTCTGTTCATTACCCTTTCACTCTCACACACAATCTTCATACACACCTCACACATATCTCACACACACCACATGCACTCTCCTTTCACTCTCACACTCTTCATACACACCTCACACATATCTCACACACACCACACGCACTCTCCTTTCACTCATACACACAATCTTCATACACACCTCACATTCCCTCATTCACTCTTCAATTCTCTCTTCAGTCACTCTTCACATGCTCTTCTCATGCTCTCTCACTCGCTCTCACCCTTGTTCTCAGACTTGCTCTCTCATTCACTCCCTCATGCTCTCTCTCATGCTCTCTTCACATGTTCTCTCTCATTCACTCCAGTCTTTCTCTTGCCCCAGTCTTTTATTGATAATTCAAAAGCAGGTAGAAAAAAGACATTGTACAATCATTGCCAAATCAAATTCAAAAGAATAGCCAAATGTCACATAGAACTAAGAATTACAAATGTTCCCCAAAGTTTCAAGCTTCCCCTATTCCCAGGCCTGTGGGCAAAATAATAATAATTGCAAACTTATCATTATTTAAACTTTAACTTTTGACTTATTATACTTCAGACCCCAAAGCTCTGAGGTCAGCTACTTGCCTTTTCCTGTGAATTTCTACTGATAAATGACATAGGCAAAGCTGCCAGAAAGAATCAAGTTAACCCTTAACTCAGTGGTTCTGCTAACTTTCTGTTCCTTGCACACAATTACTCTCGTAAGAGTCCCAGTATTTTGACTTACTTTACTAGTATATAATTTTATATATTCTATACTTCTGTATCAAGGAACAACTCTCAAATGTTATGTAAACTTATTTCCTAACTTCAATAACTTTTTCCCTTCTTACGGTCCCAATGTTGACTGTGATTCATTTTTCTAATAATTTCTTTAAAGTTTCTTTGCAAGTCAAGTATTAATCTGAAAGTACTATTGTGCAGTTATTACGTTGTTTCCGAGATGAGAACACAGGGCATCCACCTGGGCCATTAGGACTGTGCTGTGCTATGCCCCTATGCCTCAATTTCCAATTGTTTAAGAATCATAACATCAAGGAACATCTAGTTTCACAGAATTCACCAGAGCAGAAGGAGAAAGAAGTAGGAAAGTCAGATATAATAGAATAATTATGCATACCAAGGCCAACTGAAAGGCAGTCAGCCACAAATGAAATCTATACAGCCGTTGTCCAGGACTAAGGATAGGAGAAATGGGAACAACCAGTTTTTACAAAGAGCTGCTGTGGGCTACTGAGATGTTTCCATCCCTGCTACTGCAGGCAGCTTCTTTTTTCAGATGGCGCGTCCTCTGGAGGGATCTGTATCCTGCTTCTTAGGGTCCCAGATGCCACCCTACTTTACAAGGAGCTGCTGTGGGCTTCTGAGATGTCTCCATCCCGGCCTACTGCTGGCTGTCCCTGTTATCATTTCTTCTTCCCCTAAATGTAAAAATTAAGAAATATGATGTCTCTTTGGAGATTGTTATATTTCTGTATGAACTTCCTAGTTTTCTCCTATGGAAAGTATTTTTAGGAACTTAATAGCTATTGCATACAGTCTCTGGGCCACTGTGGTTACCATGAACTTTATGATAATTTTCCTTCTAATCCCTGGACACTGGATGCCTCCCCTTCAACTTCTGTCCTCTGTCCCCAGGTGTTTTACTCATTTCGCTAAGTTGATTTCTAAGTATTCAATTCTTCTTACTGTTACTGACCGGGAAGCAGTCCTTTAAATTATGTTTCCCATCATACTTAATGTATGTACGTACACCGGATTTTTTGTTTGCTGATTTTTTAAAAATTTTACACTGTTGTACTTGATTACTCCTAAGTTCTTATTTTGTTTGTTTTGTTTTGCACGCTGGGTGCTCAGTACCTGCACAGGCCTACATCATGCTACATACTTATGGTTTTAAAGCCACATCATTGATTTGGAATTAACTGAAGGTTCCCTGCGCCTTCCTTCTCCATACTTGAATCCTTCACTTTTATCCCGAGATTGTTCCATGTTCTTTAATAGTTTGGACTAACGATGTCTTAAGGTCATGTTCTCCTGAGCCCCTGAGGACGGCTGGGACAATCAGCATTACGGAAGAGCCTGGGCCTGTGAGATGGAAGGTTTCCTCACAGCTTGATGATGTAGCTTGTGTGAAGCATTTAGACCTCTGCTCTTTGGTCCTACCCTCTGTAAAAATAAGTGTATTCATAAAGTCATTGTTTTTGATAGCTGAGTACTATTCCATTGTGTAGATGTATCACTTTTTGTGTATCCATTCCTCTGTTGAAGGGCATCTGGGTTCTTTCCAGCTTCTGGCTATTATAAATAAGGCTGCTATGAACATAGTGGAGCATGTGTCTTTGTTATATGTTGGGGCATCTTTTGGGTATATGCCCAAGAGAGGTATAGCTGGGTCCTCAGGTAGTTCAATGTCCAATTTTCTGAAGAACCCCTAGACTGATTTCTAGAATGGTTGTACCAGTCTGCAATCCTACCAACAATGGAGGAGTGTTCTTCTTTCTCCACAACCTTGTCAGCATCTGCTGTTGCCGGAGTTTTTGATCTTAGCCATTCTCACTGGTGTGAGGTGAAATCTCAGGGTTGTTTTGATTTGCATTTCCCTTATGACTAAAGATGTTGAACATTACTTTACAGGATTCTCGATCTAAAACAATGACTTTATGAAATTCATAGGCAAATGGATGGAACTGGAAAATATCATCCTGAATGAGGTAACCCAATCACAGAAAAACACACATGGTATGCACTCATTGATAAGTGGATATTAGCCCAAATGTTCAAATTATCCTAGATGCGTAGAACACATGAAACTCAAGAAGGATGACCAAAATGCAAATGTTTCACTTCTTCTTTAGAAGGGGAACAAGAATACCCTTTGGAGCGAATAGGGAGGCAAAGTTTAGAACAGAGGCAGAAGGAACGCCCATTCAGAGCCTGCCCCACATGTGGCCCATACATATACAGCCACCAAACTAGATAAGATGGATGAAGCAAAGAAGTGCAGGCCGTCAGGAGCCGGATGTAGATCTCTCCTGAGAGACACAGCCAGAATATGGCAAATACATAGGTGAATTCCAGCAGCAAACCACTGAACTGAGAACGGGACCCCCGCTGAAAGAATCAGAGAAAGGGCTGAAAGAGCTTGAAGGGACTTGATACCCCATATGAACAACAATGCCAACCAACCAGGGCCTCCAGGGACTAAGCCACTACCCAAAGACTATACAGGGGCTGACTCTGGGCTCCAACTGCATATGGAGCAATGAATAGCCTAGTAAGGGCACCAATGGAAGGGGAAGCCCTTGTTCCTGCCAAGACTGAACCCCCAGTGAATGTGATTGTTAGGGGGAAGGCGGTAATGGGAGGAGGATGGGGAGGGGAACACCCATATAGAAGGGGAGGGAGAGGGGTTAGGGGGATGTTGGCCGGGAAAACGGGAAAGGGAATAATAATTGTAATGTAAATAAGAAATACCCAATTTAATAAAGATGGAGGAAAAAATGATGACTTCTTGAAATTTTTAGACAAATGAATGGAACTAGAAAATACCATCCTGAGTGAGGGAACCCAGACCCAAAAAGACACACATGGTATGTACTCACCTGAGAAGTGGATATTAGCCCAAAAACTTGGAATACCCAAGTTACAATTCACAAATTCATATGGAGCTAAACAGGAAGCAAGACCAAAATGCAGATGCTTCAATCCTAGTTAGAAAATGGAACAAAATAATCGATTGAGGAGGGAGGAACCTCAGAGAGAGAGGAGGAAAAAAAAAAGGTCAAGGAGGATTAGGTATGTGAAGAGATAGGAGAGAAGTTCAGAGGGTCAGAGAAAGGAATAGAAATATGAGGCTGTCTGCGGTGTGGGACAGGCAGAGACCACTAGAAAGTTCCAGACACCAGGGAAGCTAGAGGTTCCTAATGCTAGACCTCCTAATGTGGTTGACATTAGTTGACATACACAACAGAGAGGAGACAGAACCTGAAGAGACCCCTGGAGTAGATAGATAAGGTCCCAGTTGAGGGATGGGGCCTCCCACCCATCTCAAGATTTTGAACCCAGAATTGTTCCTGCCTAAAGAAAATGCAGGGACAAAAATGTGGAGCAGAGAGTGAGGGAAAAGCCATCCAGAGACCACCCCACCTTGGGATCCATCCCAAACCCATACATTATTACTGATGCCAAGGAGTGCTTCCTGACAGGGGTGAATTTCAGTAGATAAAAATGAGTCATTTTGCATTCTTCTGCATCCCAAAGACCAATTGATCCACCACCATTTGTTGAAAATGCTTTGTTTTTCCCACTGGATGGTTTTGGCTTCTTCTTCAAAATCAAGTGACCATAGAAGGGTGAGTTTATTTCAGTGTCTTCAATTCTATTCCATAGATCTACCTGCCTGTCTTTGTACCAATACCATACAGGCTTTATCACTATTGCTCTGAAATATGTTTTGAGGTCAGGGATGGTGATCCCCCAAAAGTTCTGATGTTGTTGAGAATAGTTTTTGATATCCTGGGTTTTTTGTTATCCCATGTTTACTGTCACCGTCCAGGAGATTCTTACCTAGGCCAGCAGATGTCACTCTTCGATTTCACATTCTAGCAGACCCAGGAGATGAATGCAAGCCTCTGAGTGGCCATTCATCTTTGAATTGAACAGTGGTCACATTGCTGATTTGAAAATGACATCACATATTACTGAGTGGTCTGGTTTTTAGGCCATTCCTTGATTCATGAAACAGATAAATGTTTAAAGAGTATTTTTGCCAGGCAGTGGACGGGTCAGGCTTTGCTCCCAGCACTAGAGAAGCAGAGGGATGCTAATCTCTGCCTTCACAGCCACTATTCTGTACATGAGTTCCAGGACAACCAGGGCTACCAAGAGAAAACATGTCTAAAAAATAAAATAAATAAGGAATGTTTACAGTGCATGGGTAAAGGGCACGCCAGAACTGAATGATCTTTCCAGAGAGGGTGACTCATCATCAGGACTGTGTGCTTGTCAGCTCCATGTCAAACAAACAAACAATCTATCAATTCACTCTGACATACAGACAGAAGTACACAGAATCTGAACAGACAACTTCACCTTTCCCCTGTTGAATCTTTAGAAGGAAGCCTGTCATCACTGTATGTGACCTGATCCCTCCCAGACACTGACACGTGAACTTTCAGAATGCCTCACATGTTTCTGTGGCTTGTGCTGTCTAGCAATCCTCCTGGGCCCCTGTTGGAGATATTCACTTGGTACCAAGGAATAACATGGGAAGAGAATTGGCCTCATCCCCTCAGAAGGTCCATATTTCAGTGAACTCCCTCCAGACATGACTCAGACTCCCAGAAGTTAGTACTCAGTTTCTTCAAGGGGACCATGTGTCTGTCTACCACTGGAGCCTCTGCTTGACTCACTGTCTTTCAGTGTATGTGCATGGAGTCTTTTTCCATGGTACCTTCACCTGCTGCTATAATATTTTACAGTTGTTTCTCTATCAGGCATCTCAGTTGGGTGTGGTCTCTCCCTACAACTTAGTGCACACTTCCTCTGAGTCTCCCAGACTCCAATCATGAGCTTCAGATACTCATTGAGACTAATTGTGGGCTCTGGTCTCTGTGATTTCCTTAACTTTACCTTTCCACATTAGTGCCACTTCCTGCAGAAACACAATTATCAGATATAGAAAGTGCTCCGTGAGCTTCCAAAAATGTCTCTGTGGCTACAGAGTTGTCACCCTGAATTAGAAGGCTCCTGGCTCTGTGCCCTCCTGCTTGTTGACATCCACTGAAGGGGGAGTCGTCAGAACATATAGGTGGGTTCTAGCTGTAATATCAGGTTGCAAAGATTTTCAAGGTAATGACTTCCACTGTTGCAGTCACTTCATTCTTGTGTATTTGCTAAAGGCCTGGCTTAGCAGAAGCTGTGCAAGACAGCTCCTCAGTTGTTCTACCCAGTTGAGATAGGACTACGTTTTTCCCTGTGGTTTTAAAACTGGCTGGTCATTTTGCACATATTAAAATCTGTTCTAATTTTCTCATCAGGAGTCACTACCTGTGTTGAGGTGAGCTCTGCAATGAAACAGCTTTGGAGAAGTCACCCCAGATCCTATAATTAACCTCTCACTAGACTCCTGTTAGCAACCCCAAAGAAAACTCAGTGGAGCTTCAAAATGTCTGCACAATTTGTACTTTGATCTGTCATTAAGTTCTATTTCTGGTGTGTGTTTGTGTGTGTGTGTGTGTGTGTGTGTGTGTGTTCAAATATGTTGTTCTTGGAGGATAACTTACCCCGTTTGTGTCTCAGGGGACTTTCCTAATTTTTCCCTTTCCTTAAACTAAGGTCTTAATCAGGTCTTGAGGAGTCATGGCTTAGCCAGAAAGCCATGATTGACAACAGGACCAGTTATGGAGTCTCCAATGAAAGCCATAAGTAGAAAATTGGATGCAGGGTCCAAGGTTGGCCTAGACCCGGCTCCCCATCACCATGTGAGTTACATCACCAGCTCACCCACTAGAGTATAGACAGTTTGTCTTCTAGGTTCTGGCTTGCTCCACTCCACTACCACTGATGCTTTCCTCGGTGGTCACTTCTTGGCACTGGCATTTCCAAAGAGCTAGAGTCTTCTGCTCTAGCCACACTTTTAGTAGTGTCCTGTGAAGGGCTTTATTCATGGACTCCAATTCTGTCGCACAGTGCCAAGCCTCAGCTCTTCTCCATGACCCTTTCACATCTACAAAACCAGGAACACCAGGCTAGCTCTTACACTGACTTGTTCAGGTACCTCACAAGCTCCAATCTGGCTGGGTCTTGAACACAGCTTGTGTACTGACTCTCAGGAATCCCTTTCCAGATGATCTCACTTCAGTGGTGCTGCTCTCTCCTGATGACTGTTAAGTTCTCAGCTCCAGCTGAAGAGCATTGAGTATCCCAACAAAACAAAGGTTCCACTAAAGTAGTTCTGGACTCTTGTTAATCACAGCCAATTCTTCAGCCCCAGCAACATAGAGCCATCCGTTCTTAATGCAAATGACTTGGTAGCATTTGCTTCCCTGAACATCACAAGTCAGGCCTCCGTTGTCTGCACTGCTTTCAACATGCCTGTCATCTAAGGTCCTAAAGAATGGACCAGGTACCTCTTATCACTCAATGGCTTTTCTAGCCAAGAGGTCCAACGGCTTTCTAGAAACCTCCCCAAAACACATGCCAGGTCTGCTACAACAAAACCACACACTATCTTGGTACCAATTTGTCTTAATGATGTTTACTTTTGCTGTGGTGAAACATCATGACCAAAGGGACTTGAGAAGGAAAGAGTTTATGTGGCTTACACTTCCAAATCACTGTTTGTCCTTTGAAAGAAGTCAGGACAGGATTCGAAAAGGGCAGGGACTTGGAGGCAGGAGCTGATGCAGAGGCCATGCATGGGTGCTGTTTACTAGATTTCTCCTCATGGCTTGCTCAGCCATACAGTCTCATACACAAGCCATCAGCCTTATAGGAAAGGATCACCGAAATGGGCTGTGAGCTGCATGTGATTACTGTGAAGAAAATGCCCTACAGGGTTCCCTCCAGCCTAATCTGAAGGAAGCATTTTAAAACCGAGTTTCTCTCCTCTCATACCGCTTTATAATATGTCAAACTCACATAAAACTGTGAAGCACATACCTTATATTTACAGGTTTCATTAGATATGGCGGTATTACTTGGCATTTCTCTTAGAGCAACTGTGAGCCCCTCTGACCAAACCTTTAGCTCCAATGCTACAAATGACGTCATAACTGGCCATTTCACTCCATGGTCATTTTACTGTGAGTGAATCTGAAACATTCAACTTTATCGTGAAGTTTGGTTAAGGCCTTCCCCTGTATTGAATAATATTAAGGCCATATTTTCTTTTTAAGAAATTTATTAATCTGAAGAGATGGCTGGGCAGTTAAGAGAACTGCTCACTCTCCAGAGGTCCTGAGTTCAACTCTCAGCAACACATAGTGGTTCAGAGCGATCTGTGATGGGATCTGATGCCCTCTTCTGGTGTGTGTGAAGACAGAGACAGTGTACTCATATACATAAACAAAATAAAAATCATTTTTAAAGGAAAAATTCATTTATCGTTTGGCGTGAAGGCTCAGTAGTTAAGATCCCTTGCTGTTCTTGGAGATGTCCTCGGTTCAGCTCCCAGTACTTGAAAACATCTGTAACTCCAGTTCCACAGATTCTGATGCCCTCCTTGGGCCTCTGCAAGTACCAGGTACACATGTTACAGACAGACAGACAGACAGGCAAAACACTGATACACAGTAAGAGTAAAACATACACAAACATCTAACAATGTATTTCACATAAGTAATGCATCACAGTTGGATTAACTATGATGTGTTCATATATGTGTGTAAGATAATCTGGTGACGACAACCCTTTAATCACCTCTCATGTCCCTTACCCAGTTCCTGCATAGGTTTCCTCTTCCAAATGCCCCCTCTACTTTCAAGGGAAGTTTCTTTAAATTAAAAAGTAATAATAATTGATAAAAAGACTTAATTTGAACTTACTAATAGGAGTGTGGGCAAGGAGTTATTTGCAGGAATACGGGCTCCTTAGTAGTGACCACACCAATAAACACAATAAGCTCTGGCATCATTAAATGCAGAAAAATTCTCAGTGAGTGAGGAAGCTTATGAGGCCCTGTGGCTCCATGAAGGGATGGTTGACAGGCCTGCTCTTGTGCAGGGATCATGCAATTTCTCAGAATTCCTGAGCTCAAAGACACAGCAGTGAGGTCATGCCTGGGAACTGTGTTCTCCTGCACCTATTCTTCCCTATGTTATAAGGTATTCCCTGAATCTTGGATGGGATAATTTGGATGTTTGGTTGAGTAAATGCTTTTACCCCAATGTCTTGGGATCTTCCTCCTGGGACAACATTTTGGTTCTCTGGTTGGGAACCTCTCCTTTTGTCTCCTCTAGCCCCTCATTCCTCTGTGGCTTGTGCCAGTTGATGCAGTAGTCCTTGAGCAGCTGAAGTTCTCTACCTAGGGAGGTTTGAAGTGAGAGACACACTTTGATTGTGAAAGTAATACATCCTTGATCCCAGCACAGAAGTCTGGAAGTCACTTCTTAGCTTGTACCCTGATATGTCATGACCCCTGACTAACAAAGATGGTTTAGAGATCCAGGTCACCAATCCTCTTCTCAGACAGACCCATTTCTGGGGTCAACAGCCATTACTGCATGTAGCATAAAGGGAAGTAAGACAGAGAGAGTTCATGGGCAGTCCTAACTGGCTGTGTGGAAACAGCTTTCCAATTGTTCTGGGAATGAATGTAGAGTCAGTGTCCCTGCATGGGTCATGATATGAGTGCCTGCAAGTGAGGCGCTCACAAGCTTGTTTCATTCCATTCTCATGGTCTGAGCAGAAGGAAACTTATTGAACTGGAAATCAGTTTCCCAAAAGGTCAATGTTGGTTGCTGGTAAGATGGCTCAGTGGGTAAAGGCACTTGCTATGCAAGTATGAGGACCAGCATTCCCATCCCTAATACCCACTGAGACAACTATTGAAAGTCCCCTGACAAACAACACTACCAAGGACAGGATGAGACCCCAGCCTGCTCCTCACCTCCGTGGGGACAACACATCCTCTTCACACATATGCAAAGGAAAATAATAAAGATGATGGAAATGATGAGTCCTACAGGGATCAATACTTCCTTATAAGGAACCTGGCTGGTAGGTGGAGGCTGGGTGATATCTGGGGCCCTTGTTGTTGATCCTTAAAAAAAAAAACATAGGAAAGTTCTCCATAAAGTTAAATACACCCCTCCATTAGCACCTTCTCTCCCAAGGCAGTCAGAGGGACTCCCATGCCAGACCTATTTACAAAGTCCTGAGTAGACAGAGGAGTGGGAGTTGTATAAATGATGTCTCAGCAGAGTTTATTTCATTACAAAGGAAAGTTAATATCTATCAAACCATCCCAAAATTTGACAAATGAACTGTGGATATCACTGGATGTTGAGGAAATTGCTGGTGTATAACTGTGCCAGAGTAAGATGGTAAATCCTTTAAAAGGTGGTGGTGGAGCTGGTGGAAGGGCAGCTACCTGAGGATGAGAGGACGGGAAGTGTACAGTGATGCACACAGACTTAGGGCTCATTAGCAGGCCATGCAGAGCCTGGACCACTGGTTAACAGGGAGTGAGGAACACTGGGGTGTGAGATGAACTGAGGAATCCCTGTGGTCATCACTGTCTCAGGAACACTACCCAGAACTCACTCACTCAGTCTATGAAATGAGAAGAAGAGCCTTCTGACAATCCAGGTAATACCTACTTGTTCTTTCCTCGTGCTGATTTAAGAATTCATTGAATTTCGGACTGCATTCTACTATGAACAAATTCAGATGTTTCATTAATGTCTTATCATCTTTCCATTCTTTCATGATGTCCTCTGGTACAGGATTAATCAGTTTCCACTTCATAGTCTTTAGGTCCAAGATGAAGGAATAATTCTCACTGATGTTGAATACACAGGAAGCACCAATGATTTGTTCATGGCTGTGGTTAGAAAGCATGGTGACCCGTAAAGTGGGGTGACCTGCAAGTCACATACAACACCGTCATTCTTCCCTTCTGATCCATTCGTCACCTCCTCAAGATCAAGTCTTTCTCTACAAGCTTAGGTGTCAGTATCTTTTCCACACGACTTTCTCTTTTTATCCACTGTGTACCCTGGGCCTGCACAATACCACAAGCGCTCAGCTCCTTCACACAAAGACACTCACATCCCACTCCTGCATGTGCTCTGCCCCTCTTCTCTTGCCAACTATCTCTGCCTCTGTGCTCAGTCCCACACTTACCACTGGTCTTGGTAGTGTCCCCTTTGATTTCAGACACCTTGTCCCTTAAGTCCTGTTTACATCGGTCTATCCACTGGGTCAAACATGTCCACACTTCGGTGGCATTTGCCATCTTCTCCTGGTTACCCAAAGGCATGGTCTTGTTCACGTTATTAGAAGAAAGGAAAACATTTCCATCCATTGAACACTGTCCTTCATACCAGAGAGGTTCTGCTTTGGTAGGAGACCTGATGATCAAGTTGCAACTAAGAGAGTGTACATCTGTGAGAGAAACATGAAGGTGAGTTCCAAATTGGGAGCACAAAAAGCCATAGGACACATGTTCCTGTGACCCCAAGCATTCTTCTGAAGGGCAAAGGTCAGGAGGAGGTGACTCTATTCAAGAGGCCCACGATCTCTGCATCTTCTGTTCTGTGAGAACAGTCGCTGGGTCACATTGGTCGGACCCCTCCTCTCACCCCAATGCATACCATGTTATCAGCAGGATTATCTCAAAAGTACACTTATTGTCTACTATCATGTACTGAATATAAAGTATGTCAAATAACATCCATATTCCTGGGCATGAAAATCTATCTGAACACTCACGGGTAGGGAGGCAACATAGAACACATGGAAATTCAACATTGAACCTGGTGTTGAGGGAAGCTCCTGAGGCAATGCCCCAGTTGTCCTGGAGAGGGCAACTGCCAGCTGTGAGCTCAGTGCTCATCCCTGCTCCCACTGGGCTCTGTCACACAGCACTGTTGGCCTTCAGAGCTCAGCTTCCCCCACATTAAACCACACACCTATTCCATTCACAAGGAGAGATCTCTCTCTGTCTGTGATTGCTTGAAGCCCCAATCTCTCTCCTTAAGTCTTTGTTTCCCAGCATGCTTATGGCCCCTGATGTCCCAGACTTTCACTAACAGCTAAAGAGACACAATGCCTTACAGCTATTCTGTGAAGGAGACTACAAAAGGAAGCAAGCAAGACAGAGAAGCCTGGGCAAGTTTGCTGTCACATGCTTGTGGGAGCACTAGAATGTAAAATTCAATAATATTTCATTGTAGAAACCTTTAACAAGTTTGTAATATATTTACACTAGAAAATGCAAAATAAAATACAACATCGGCCCAAAAGAACACTACATACACCCCAACACACACACACACACACACACACACACACACACACAAACACACAAACACACAAACACACACACAGAGAGAGGCTATTTCATGACTTATTTGTTGGTCAACTACTCCTGAACAAATTCTTCCCAGGATGGCTTGATCTTTCTAGTGTCATTCCCTGAAGAAAACCGATTTTCTCTCTGCCAGCAGGTTGACCCGGGGAGAAGGGATTGTTGCAAATTCTATAGTTTAGGAAATGGTGTGAAATCCTGCCTTAAAAGAAAACAAGAACAAATGGTCATTACCAAGGCTTTTAGAATCCAGTTTCTCATTTGCTGTGGACATGACCATAAAGAAAAATTCCCATTAGGTTTTCCACATGCTACTTGTCTAGCAGTTAGCCTGTTGGGAACATTTTTAAAAATAAAATAAAAAAATAAATATAATAAAAATAAAATTAAAATTAAAAAAATAAAAATATTTAAATTAAATTAAAAAAAAAAAAAACAAGAACAAAGGGGTAAAACAGGTCACAACATGAGTGGTTGTGACTGCCTTGTCCCTGGAAGTTCCTATTCCGATCTGATGGAAAAATACCATGAAATGAAGGAAAGAAAGTTAGAGGACAAGACTTCACAGAATGGCTCTGGGCATGCTAAGAATACCAGGGGAAGGCAGTCTTCAGAGCAAAGTCCATGGGAACTGTCTGAGACATCCTGCCTGCAGGGTCTGGCACTTTGCCCATACAATCAGCCAGGTGGCTGAAAACTGTGAGCCTCACCACAGATTGACAGGGATCTTCCCTTCCTTCCTTATTTGTTCTACAGACCTGGGGTGGTTGTTCTACAAACTGTGCCAGGGCCTTAGAGTAACTGTTGATGCTCATCTTTCAGGCAGGAAGGAGGAACCATGTACAGGAGGAGCCTTTGAGAGAGCGGACAAGGGCGTCCCCTACCCTGTTTTTCAACAAACTTGCTTCCCTCCCGCCATCCCGACAACCTCCCCGCCCCCCACGACAGCCACTTCAGTCAGGACATTGCAACTCACCAGCGCACAGCGTAGACCCCAGACAGCTCAGAAAAACCAAAACGCATGAAGCTCCTGTGAATAGAGGATGCTCAGCGGCTGTATTCTCTGCCATACCCGCCATGAGCAACAGGTGTGACCTGAGCTGTGAGAAGCCGTGAGGATTCTGTGCCGCCCCGCAGAGGATCCCGCTCAGAGATTCACGAAAATGCCGGTCACCAACGCTGTAACTCCAGCAATTGTCAGGAACTTTGTAGCTTGCTTGTCCCTCCGTGAGGATCACAGCCACGCGGGAAGGCCGTCCGGCCAAACTGGGAGCCTGAACTCCACCCTCCATATGAGTAAGGATGCGCTGATTTCATTGTCCCGCCCACTTCTAAACCAATCAACCAACCAGCCCCTGTTGGTGGATCATTCCCCTCCCACTGTTTAGCATTCCTGGGCAGTTGCACGTGCACAGGAACACAACCAGTAGGTGGCGCTAAAGGTCGCAGATGGAATGACACTTGTGCAACCAATTAAATGTCCCAGGCTCAGGCAGTGCTCAGGCCCAGGGCAATTGGGTCCCTTTATCCTAAAGAGCTTCTGTCCTGAGTTAATCAGCCACACCCTTAGTCTCCCTCTCAAAGGCCTACCCCACAAGTGTTCCCCTCTATGCTGCTTTCAATATGCTTGGTCCAAAGGAAGTGATACTATTAGGAATTCTGGCCTTATGGGAGAAGGTGTGGCCATGTTGGAGAAAGTTTGTCCTGTGGGGGTGGCCTTTGGAGGTCTCCTCCTCTGTCCAGGCTCCATCCAGTGTGGAATGAGACCCTCCTAGCTCCCTGCAGAAAGGAGTTTTCTCCTAGCTGCCTCTTGATCACACTGTAGAACTTCTAACTCTCTAGCACCACATCTGCCTGCATGCTGCCAGGCTTACTGCCATGATGATAATGCACTGAACCTCTGAGACTGTAAGCCAGCCCCAATTAAATGTCTGCCTTTATGTAGACTTTTCACCTAAAGTGAGCCTAACCTGGGTACTGTCCTGTTGAGGGGCGAGAGAGAACTTCTATGACCTTATAGAGGGTGGAGTGCCCTTATGACAATGAGGGAAGTCTGGGGGGGGGATCTGTCTACTGGAGCTCCTTCGAAAGGGGCCTGAGCACTCTCCTGACTTAAAGGTTGACAAACAATACGAAGTATTACAAAGTTTCCAACATACACAGAGCCTACAAAAGGAAGTCCCCCCCAGGGAAAGATTTCTCTACACCTGAGTGGCAAAATAGTCAACAACTTCCATGTCTTAAAGAAAGAACCCTTCCTTCAAAGGGTAAAAGACTCTTTATTCTGGAGACAAATATGAAAGACCAGACCACCAGAGTGACCACAGATTTAGGTTACCCATATTTTTATGTGATATTTCTCTGTTTATGAACTTTCTGTTATGAAGAGACACGGAAGTCATAAATCAAAAATCTCTCAAATGAATCAGTAGAGACATGAGGAAGGGATCTTACAGCAATTGTATAGAAACACAACTGGCCCAGATCGTGTCTGACAAAATTCGTAGCTTTTGGGTTGGTGGAACTAGAGGGTCTCTTCATGTATTTTAAGGACATATCTAAAAGTCGCAAGAAAGTTAGGTCACAAAAGGACATAGACAGTAATTGGTTCTTAAGGGGACTGAAGATGGCCCTAGAAAATATGTCTCAGGACCTGGGCCCCTCAGCATCTCACATCACTGAGGATTGCTCAGTTAGCTTTCGTGGGTTCATGTCTGTCTAGGAACTCCTGTTCACACATGCAAGGCTTTTCTATCGTTTCTAGGCCAGGCCCAGCTATGTGTCTGTGTGTCTGATTTGTTATAGCTCTTCTCCCCCTACAGATGGGTGATGTGTGGTGTCTTTACATGATAATGTCCCTCAAAGGCTATAACTTAATGTGGCTGATAAGGAAGCAATGGAATATGCAAGCTTAGTTCAAATTTCTTTTAATTCATGATATGCAAGAAAATCTAACACATTGGATATGTTAAATTCGTGAAGAGAAAAGTAAATATCAATATTAATCAAACAATGCCACAATGATATTGAAGCTAGGTGTGAAATAACACATTAATGAGTGACAATACAACACTTGATAATATTAAGCAATTACGCCCAATTTGTTAAAGACAAAGCATGGGGACGTTTGCTGTGTCCAGGGTTTTATATCTCTAGGAAAGAAGAAGACTAAATTACAACTTAACAAAAGAAGGAAGCAGCCACCACCCAAAAACATCCAAATGACTATGAATTTCACAATAGACTGTGTTTACCGGTAAGAAAGATTTGTAGGATAAAGTAATTTCACCCTAACAGATTGCTAAAGGACTGTTAAAACAGAACAAAACAAAACAAGGAAACACAGAAGATTCTATAGGCTTGTGGAGGTAAATTTAAAACTGTATATTGGAAAAACCACAAAAAGAAACTTGTTTAATTGAATTTAGTTTGGCAAGATTATACCTTGATTTCTTGTGAGTTTGTCACGCATTCAACTTCACAACAATAGAGTCTTGTCACAGTCAACATTGAGAATCTGTTTTTGTCCGTATTTATTCATCAGAAGGGTCTAATATTTCGATGTTGTGACACAAAGTGATCTCCTAATTCAGGCCTGAGGACTGTACAGTTCACTTCCCAAACTATATTTGCAAACTGCCTTAAAGTATTTTGTATAAGTTTCTGTATTAGATTTGGCCACATTGATAGGAGTCTTGGACTGAGAGCTGCTCACTCATGAAGCTATGTAACAGACTAAACCACTCTCTGTTCTTCATGTCTGCTGTAACTGACTTTCTGAGTTTGCAATGGCCACCAGTAGAGGCCTAAAGCAATGAGGATCAAGGGCTGGGCTGACAGCAAGGATTTTAACCTTCACCTCCAGGTTGGCCGTGTCCCGGCATAGAGGACAGGGGCATAGCTCTAAAAGAACATGACAGCCTCAGAGAGGATGTGGGATCCCAGATTCAAGTTTTGGGTCATTTCACAGAGAAGTACCCTTCCAGAACAGGATTTCTGGATGAAACATAAAGACAATGGTTCACTGAAACTCTCCTACACCCCTGAAAGTAACCACTGTAAAGATACATCTGTCAACCACACAAGGAACCTGTGCTATTTACACGGTCTTACAGACCTGTCCAAGACAATAGCTACAGATAATATACACTTAAAAGTCTACCAGCTCCAACCAGGATTCTCACCAGGACCTGGTTCAACTGGGAGAACTGAAGATCCTGACTCCCTCCACACTCTAATTAATCCTTATCTGTGATCTTTATTATTCCTGATTCTAGGTCTATCACCCCTAGGATGTTTGGACACTATACCTTTCCTCCACACCCACCTCTCCTTAGATGAAGAGACCCTTGAATGTCAATAATGATTGGGACAGATGCCCATGGCTCTCACTGAAACAAGGAAAAGCATAGCTCACATCCTGGCTCCACATTGGCAGGACATTCTCCAGTTATTAAAGCAGGGTGTTCAATTTCTCTTACATTTCTCCCATAAGAGGCAAGGCCATGGGAGATGTCTGGACCAGCTCCTGTCAGGTCCTGCTCATCCCTCCAACTGTAGTCATGATAAGGCCTGCCCCTGAGGGATCCACTGAGGGAAGAGCTCTCCACCTGCAATCAATCAGGTTCCTGGGAGTGTTGTGGAGACAGTTACACATTCTTTCCGTGACAGTTCACTACTCGTTCTCACAGTCTATGTCTGTGGTGTCTTTAACTCTGTGGTGACTTTGGCTGGTCTCACTTAACCCTCCAGTCTGATGTGTGTCGTCTAGATTAGAAGTCACTGAGGTGGAATGAGTGCTGTGGCAGGGCTGTCCATCACCGCCATCTACACCAACACTACTGTCAGCCCCGAGGACCACTGGATCTCTGAGTGACCTCAGAGTCTGGACTTCAACCTCATGCAACAACCAACCTTCCCTTCTGCAAAATGTAGGTCAATCCCTTCTTAAGTTTTATGACCTTATGACCCTATGAGAGCTCAGCAACCCCACACAGGGCTCTCAATGCACTGTTCTCAGCAATACAGCCCTTCCAAAAGGAAGCCTTCTGCCTCATTTTCATGTCATGATCTGCCCATTGTCAGGGCAGCTATGCAGACTGAAAGAGTCTCTCCCTCAACCCCCCTAACCCTAACCCTAACCCTAACCCTAACCCTAACCCACAACCTTTAACCCGAACCCTAACCCTAATCCTTACCCGAACCCTAACTGTAACCTAGTCCTAACCCGAAATGGAACCCAGACCCTAGCCCTAACCCTAACCTAATCCTAACCCTAAACCGAACCCTACAGTGACTCTCATACCAGGGCTAAGTCTGGATATCTGTGGCTCCTGGCTTAGGACAGCCCTTAGGACAGAATGATCAGAATGATCAGAGCATTCAAGGGGTTGGCCTTGTGGGACCAACCTGTAATCCCAGTCCTCAGGAGCCTGAGGCAGAGGGATAACTAAATTCAGAGTCAGCCTGGCTTCATAGTCACATTGTCTCAAAAGAACAAACAAAGGATACAAAATAAAATCCATTCTTTTCACTTGGTTACTGTACTTTGCTATACTTTAGTGCCTATGGAAAGCATGATTCAAATGTTTGTCCTCTAATCTTGAAGTCACCTGGGTTTATGCAGGTAAAGGGGGTGAGTACCCACTGCATCATTGTCAGGTTATGCCAAACACAGGGTGGATTCAAAACACAGAGTTGTTCTATTTTAAATTGATCTAAAATTTCCCTATAAGCATAGGCTGATAAAAGGTTTGTACCAAATATTAGGAAATATATATCTTTTTCTAGTTATTTATTTCTTTATTTATCCCATTTTTTTAAATTGGGTATTTCTTATTTACATTTTAAATGTTATTGCCTTTTCCGGTTTCCTGACGCTCAGCACCATAGCCCCTCCCACCCCCCTTCTCTATGGGTGTTCCCTCCCCATCCACCCCCCTTATCACCCCCCTACAACAGTCCCCTACAATGGGGGTCTAACCTTGGCAGGACCAAGGGCTTCCCCTTCCACTGGTGCCCCAACAAGTCTATTCTCTGCTACATGTGCAGTTGGAGCACTGGGTCAGTCCATGTATAGTCTTTGGGTAGTGGTTTAGTCTCTGGAAGCTCTGGTTGGTTGGCATTGTGGGACATATATTTTTACGTCAATATAATTATTTTGGAATAACATTTATTGCTTAAAATCTTTTAAATCTACCTGGATGTTTGGTCAGACCTACAATACCAGTATGTGAGAAGCTGAGGCAGGAGGATTGCCATAACAGTTCAAGCCTGTTGTGGTTAATATACTAAGCTCAAGTCCAGCTTGGGAGCTAAGGAGAATCCTTTACCAAAAACCTAAAAGTGAAAGGTAAAAGGCCAGCCAAGAAACACACAGTATTTTTCTAGCCTTTCATATTTCCTGATGTTTTTCGTTTTCCTGATTTTTTAAAATGTTTTTCATTCACAATATTGTGTTGTACTTACAACTCAAGAAACATCTGACATCTTATTATACTAGAGTTTCCTGTGGCCAAAGGATCTACAATAAAGAATGACAGAGAAAAGGATTGTGAACTGAGCTCTGTGATCTGTGATGCGTGCGCTTGTCTGAGGAATGAAGGAGAGTGGGTAGTGGAGTTGTAACCCAGGAACACACTGTAATCCACACCCCTTTTGTCCTCTTGCTCTCCAAATTGACCTGCAGTCCTCATCACCATCTCTGTTGGGTGACTCTTTGACATTGCTTGAGACGAGTTCAGCAAAGGAAGCAAATGAATGGCTGACAGCATCTCAGAATTCTGTGCTGTTGACTTCGGACCAGACTGCTGGGAACCCAGAATGATGGCCGACAGAGCCTCCCACACCAGGGCATCAGAGTGCACTAGGTTGTTACTATCAGGGGCTTCCTCTTGCTCTGTTCCTTTCCTTTCTCATTCTTACCAGATAGCGCTGTGGAGATCAAAGTGGGCATGGCCCTAAAATTACTCCTCACTATGTAATAACAATGTCTTGCCCTGGGTGACTCCATTTTACCAACAGCACTTGGTTCCCTTCTGAGTGCAATGCAGACACTGAAGGACATGACACCTCACTTTAAACGCAGACACATGTCAGCCAAGTACCATCCATGATGCAGATATTGATAATTAACTTAATCCCAAAGCAAAAATATTCCTCCTACACATTTATGAAAATAGGTTTGAAGTCATGAACACATGTGCATCTCAAACCACAGAATCCATTTAGAAACAGAGGATAGTAACAGTCCTCAACTAGTGGTCAGTGCCATGTCAGGAACTACCAGTGGGCATGGCATAAGCATAGAAATGTCACATTGAGTGACCCATAATAATATAAACGCTCAGTCATATAGTGTTTTCCTGTCACAAGCATGAGGACCTGACTTCCCTCCCTAAAACTCATGTACACTGCTGTGGCACATGCTTGGAATACCAAGATGAGAGAGGAGAGAGAGAGAGAGAGAGATAGAGAGAGAGAGAGAGAGAGAGAGAGAGAGAGAGAGAGAGAGAGCGCTCTGGAGCTTCTTCCTCTGCCCTCATAGTTGAAGTGGTGAGTTCTAGTACACATTGACCAAAAACACACCCCACATAGTATCCTGAAGAGAGACGTCCAAAGGAAATATGTAGTCTGCATATATATATGAACGAACACACACACACATATGTATATACACACGTGAAACAAATAGACACTGTTCTCTCAGACATAGCTAGTGAATTTGCAAAAGACAATATTTCTGAGGGGCATATGGGAACTTTCAGTACTACATACGAGATATTACCTAGCCTTCTCTCTGGCCATTTTTATGTTTGTATTTAAATAAGAGAGACACCTCGTGTCTTCTTAGATAATAACTATCATAGAACCATTGTTCAACCACTGACCTGGGGTGCTAACACTGAGTAGAGCCGCATTCTAATTTTAGGAGATATCATGGGGAACTAAGACAGACTCTAAGTATTCGAATTTGGTGGTTATAAGACAGTATTTTCGTTGAGGTTTAGTATGTTGCTGTTGTAGTGTAATATTAATTCTGTACTAGAATGTCTGAGCCTATGACTGACTTCTCAGATTTATACTCTTTTGTTGTGCAAACTTTGTACCTTGATTTAAAACTATTGGTTAAATAAAATGGGCTACGGCCAATTACTGGAGGGATTAGAGATAGGTGGGTTTGGAGTGACATGGGAGGGAAAGAAGGAAGAAGAAAAAGGAAGAGAGAGAGGAAGCTGCCATGAGGGAAGACAGACAACAGTCTATGCTCAGGAGAAAGAGCAAGTGTCTGGGGTACATCACTGGAAATGTAGCCAAGTCAGCAGGTAGAAGAGTAGACTAGGGATAAACCTCCCGTAATTGTCAAAGCCAAATAAAATAACCTTAGTCTGAGTCTCACTTATCGGCTTGTCAGGGATGCACTTAAATTCAATGTACTACATATTTTGATTTTATTTTCCAGGAGGGAGAATATGATTTTTCATTGCCATCCTGAAAGATGAGCAGATCATGTTGTGGATAAATGATGCAGACCACTTTCTACTGGAAGGATTTTAGTCCTGGGAATAGGACATTGAGAGTCCACTCTGGGGTTACTTAGCTGTCAAAGGGTCACAAGATCTCAAACCTAAGAAGGGATTGACCTACATTTTGCAGAAGGGAAGGTTGGTTGTTGCATGAGGTTGAAGTCCAGACTCTGAGGTCACTCAGAGATCCAGTGGTCCTCAGTGCTGACAGTAGTGTTGGTGTAGATGGCGGTGATGGACAGCCCTGCCACAGCACTACCTCCACCTCAGTGACTTCTAATCTAGACGACACACATCACACTGGAGGGTTAAGTGAGACTAGCCAAAGTCACCACAGGTTAAAAAGCAGAAATAGGTTGTGAGCAGGAATAAAGAATTTAAAGCCCCAAGGGTTAAAAGGGGAAACCACAATTAGGATGTTTGAGGACAGGCAGGAAGTATGACAATAGTGACTGAGGACAAGATGAAATGACAGAAATGTAAAAGTAAGGGGGTCATAACATGATGTAAGAACCTCTGATTGTGGTTTCCCTCTAGAGTCTCAGTGTGTTTGGTGTATGTTGTACCAAACGTTTATTCAAAGAATGAATAAAAGTTCTCCAAGGCTCCCAGGAAGTGGCTCTGAGCCTTTATAGGTTGAGTGCTCTAACTTTGCTCAGATGATCCCAGTGACAGGCCTTGCAATGACTACAGTTGAGGGATGAGCAGGTCCTCACAGGAGCTGATCCTGACATCTCCCATGGTCTTGCATCCTGATGAAGAAATTTAAGATAAACTAAATGTGTTGTTTTAATAACTGGGGATTATCCTGAAAAGGTAGAGTCAGAGTTTGGTCTGTATTTATGGTGGTATTCAGTGACAACCTTGAGCATCTCTTCCAATCATATAGGGAGACCCAAGACTCTGCATCCCATAAGAGGTCGGTGTGGAGGAGAAGACCACTGTACAGGCTTCACACAGGTTGATAGACGTAGAGTTAGGAATTATAGGATCATAAATGAGGAGTGATTGCTTCACGGGCTGATGACACAGAGTAAGACATAATTCGGGAACATAAAGTGACTTTATTAGGATGTAGAGGCTTTAACACCTTGAGTTCTCAAGTTGAACTGGGTCCTGATGAGAATCCTGGAATCCTGGTTGCAACTAATAGATTTTTAATTTCATATGATTTGAATCTGTATCTTTGGGCTCGTCTTTAAGACCATGTAGATGGCTAATAACGTCCTTGTCTTGTTGGCACTTGTATCTTGCTAGCAGTCGTTTTCAGGGGTGTTGGAGAGATTTAGGGACCCCTTGTCTATGATTTTCCTCCACTTGTCATCTTCTGGACAAGGGTATTTCCCTGTGAAATACTAAAGCTGGAACTCTGGATTCTCCATAACCTCTCTGAAGCTGCCATATCACTTTGGCTATCCCACTGTCCTCTTCATGGGACATGTTTAACCTGGAGGGGAAGGTAAGAATCTTTAATTTCAGCCCCACCCTTGTTCCACACTGTGTCCTCTAGTGGTGGCTGTGGAGAACCAGAAAGTCAGTTATATCAGACTTGAAGAACAAATAGTGGTTTTAATCTGTATCATAGCATTCATCAATGACCAGTTCACAGCCCTAGATACAAATGTATGTGGCCAACTGAAAGTCAGGGAGTTTGATAAATATTATATACAGTTTTGCAAATATTTTTAGGTAAGTGTGCTGTGTGGTTGTATGACTTCGGAGATTACTTTGTGTCTCAAGACCAAATCATTAGATGCTGCTGATGAAGAAATGGTGAGAAAGTAATAATAATAAAAGATTTCAAATCAATCTTGACTAAGATAAGACTACATTGTTAAAAAGTTAAAGTTTTTACAAACTCAGAAGGAATGACAAATCATACGTGTAATTAAATAGTTATATATTTTAACCTATACCATTTTAAGGAAGTGGTAAAACCTGTGACATACAGAACCTTTTGCTTTTCACTGTCTTTTAGCAATCATTCAGGCTGAAATTAATTCATGATTGAAATCCTTCTTGCCAAGAAGTTTATTCTCTTTATCAGAAATCATTGCTTTGCCTACATTTACCCCTTGGCATGATTTTTTCGTGCTTCCTTCCTTTGTCAGATTCTTGAAGTAATTCGGGCTTTTTTTCTGGAAGGTTTAAAGCTCTGAACACAGCAAACTTCATCATATATGTGAGTTATAAAATGGGTTTAGATGTACAATATTATCAACATTGTTATTGTCAAAAGCTAAGTTCAATAACCTGCTGACATGGTATAATTCTGATATTTCCTTTTTTCTTCACAAATTTAAAACTATATACCGTGTTATATTTGGTTTTATCTCATGAATTAAAACACATTCCCACGACCTTGTGTGCTCTCTTATTTATCAGTCTATTTTAGTTAAACCCTTTGACTTAGGCAAACATTAGTGCACAGCATCTATCTGAAGGTAGTGAACAAATAAATCAAATCAAACATACAGACTAGAGCTGAGCAAGGCCACAAAATGACAAAAACATTGCATCTGTGAACGGAGTTCACAGAAAGGTCTGGACTCACAAAAGCTAATTGACTGAGGAGATCTCAGGGATGTAAGATGCTGGAACAACAGAGGTCCCAAGATATATTGCCTTGGGTCATCTGTAGCCCACTCAGCACCCATTTGTTGCCTACCCTAGTTAGTGTTCTCACTTTATTGTGACTATTTCCTATGTCCCAAGTATGTGACAGTCCCTCTGGATTCCCCCAACCTGCAAGCCAAAATTTGAACAAATAGCATCTGAGGATCAGACTCAAGATTTCTAAGACATGGTATCAGTCATCTGGCTTATGCACCAAATATATTTGAAAATTATGACTTTTATTGTGTCTTTAGTATAAAAAGTTCATAAAATTGCTATCATATACAATTGTAGGTTATCCAAATTTGGGCTCATTCTTGTAGCCAAGGTCTTTAATATTTACCTCCAGAATAAAAGGTTCTTAAACGTTTGAGTGAAGGTTTCCCCTGTTTCCACAGTGAAGCAACTCTCAGAGCTGTTATCAGAAATGGGAAGATCATATACCATGGATAGTTTTCGTCAGACTGGACCCTATGTAGGGACAAAGTGGGAGATGGGGCCTCAGGCACACAGTTCATGCAGAACCTTGAAAGGGGCACAGTGAATTCAAGGAATGAAAAGTAAAGTCACTTGGGAAGACTTGGGTTGGAGAAGAAAGCTTCTCTAGTATTGGCAGGAAATGTTTGATGGAGAGAAGACAGCTTATAATTGTTCCCTAAGTTTCTGTAAAATGTTCTGCAGCAAGGGTGAGGGAAAGCCCACATGCAGGCAGAGGAAGGATGATCTGAGAGGGACCTGTAAGGTGAGGCAGAGAAAGGACAGGGCAGAAACAAAGGGAGGTCAGCGGGTGGGAGATTGGAAAGAAGAGGATCTGCTGAGGTTCACGGGGCAGCCCTCTCATATCTGAGGATGCTGTCACAAGCCATGAGGGCCATCTGTCAACATCAGAGAATCCTTGTCTGACTTGTGACCTTAGAGGTATAACTTACAGGATACAGCTGATATGCCATCAGTTAACCACTGATATTACAAAGGAAATGTGTTTTGTGCAGAATAGTCTGAACATCAAATATAGGCAGTATTTGAGAATACATTCCAGGAAAGTAAGAAGGCACATTAGCCAAGGGTCAGAGTTGCTCCTATCCAAGATACAACACTGAGTCTGAAAGTGCCCATTAGCCCATCAGACCTAGGGTCTCCACTGTTGCTCACACAACATGTCTTCTTTGTGAGCATCCAAAGGATGTAGCTTCCTGGACAATAGGACTGAAACCAATTTTCACTCCAGAAGTCAAATGAGTAGATTGATAACAATGAGGTACTCTGGACACTTCTGAGACTAGGTATAAGTCAGCTCTGAGTGTGTGCTGACTCATTTTTTTATCCACCTCACACAGTATGGTCCTATCAGGCTGCATAGAGCTTCAGCTGAGGAAATTCCTTTATAATACTGAGTTGGAGGCAATCCTACAGAGCATATCCTAACTTAGTGATTGGTGTGGAAATGTCATCATATCGCACCCTCTGAAAGGGTAATCCTGGACTCTGTATGAAAGCAGACTGAGTTAGCAATGGGGACCAAGGGAGTAAGCAGTTCCCCCAGATCCCATGACCTCTTTTTCAGTTTCTGCTTGAGGTCTTGTCCTGACTTCCTTCAGTAATACACTGATGTGGAAGTGTAAGCCAAACATAACTTTTCATCCACAACTACCTTTGCTCTTTCATCACAGAATAGCAACTCCAACTAGGACAGAAATCGGTACAAGAATGTAGGATATTGCTACCACTGACCTGATGATGTGCTGTGGACAGGATTGTTGAAGAACTTTGAGACAATGGGCTTATACCCTGATATAAGCTGACAAATACAGTGGCGAAGATTTGAACCTAGAGACGTTGAATCTCCCTACAAAGTCCCCTGAGACAGAAGTCTTCAGCTGTGCATGGACAGATCCAACAACCACCTCAAGCAAAAGAGGAAAAGAGGAAGACAGGAAGGGAGTTTCCAGACAAACGACCATAGATTTGCTTCACAGGGATGAACTGGACGCGTGGGCAAACACATCTCCCACATCAAACATGTATTTCCCCCATCCAAGAGTCAAGAATCACCAGATAGGAGGGGCAAGAAATGGTTCGAGAGCAAGATCGGGTGGAATGTGGTGAAAGGCTGTTCTCCATCCATGAGCTCACCATCGAACTACTAAACGAGCAGCAGCTCTGAGAACTTGCTTGATACCTCATCAGGAGTGCACACACACACACACACACACACACACACACACACACACACACACACACATGAAAGCAGAGGCAGGAGGACCTTAAAGAAAGTCATCTAGAAGGAATGGAAAGGAGAGGCTGATACAGGGTTGATGTAGCTGATTTACATTTTATACATATGTGGAAATGTCATAATAAAACCAATTGTTTTGTTGCCTTTCAGTAAAACACATGCACGACACAGGTCACCTACATATGGAAAGCATGACCCAGTCTGTATAAACAATAATGGTTGTCCTTGCCCTTGCTGTAGAATCTTGGTGAAGGCAGTTAGTTGAGCATATTGTCTAATACGGAACTACCTAGAATGGACCTAATTCTACAACCTCTGGGAGACTCAGGTCAAGTACCACAAAGGCCTGTGTCCTCACACTATAAAATGACTTCCAGGGTTGAGACTGGCGGTAATGCACCTGCTGTAAAGTCTGACAGGATCTATAGCAATCTCCATAGCGTGTAGGACAAGCTCAGGTACTTGCTGGTTGGATTTTCTGAGACCGAATGGAAGGCAGGCTCTTCACTTGGGAGCCTCATGATCTGGAGGGCAGTGACTAATCCTGCTATGTGAATAGCTGACTTGGTCAGGGTTGAAAGCATTGTGTCTGCAGAGAATTGTCACCTACGTTAAACATGGAAACCTATACACAACATGGAAGAAGAAAGGTCTCTCTTTGCCTGCTTCTGTCCCCCTTTGCTAGAATGACTCACTGGCACTGGAATCTACATCCTTGGAATACTCACAAAGACTGAAAACCAGCTTAGACATCCAGTTTCATAAACTGGACCGTTTCTGGATCCCTGGACTTTCAGTACTTAGGCCTAAGGTTGGATTTGCTAGATGATGGCATGGAAGCCATTCCAATAATAGATAGATAGATAGATAGATAGATAGATAGATAGATAGATAGATAGATAGATAGATATGCATATATGAATATATGCATATATGTGTGTATGTAGATCCCTATATACAGTGTATATTCATGTATATATGTGCAGTGTATATGTGTATATGTATATATACATGTGTGTGTTGTATGTATGTGCTAGCTATTCTTGGTTGTCAACTTGACTACACTTGGAATTAACTAAGATAGAAAAATGGGCCACACATAATAGTGATTTTGGATTAATACAAAGTGGAAAAATTCTAATTCTAAACATGTTATTGAATGTTGGAAAACACACAGTTAATCTCGATCTACTGACCTGGGAAAAACCTACCTTTAATATAGGCCAGACTTCTGCTTGATGTTCATATAAGCAGATGGAGGAGTACATATTTGCTATTCCCCTTACTGCTCCGGCTTTGCTAGCACGTCAATCTCTTCCCTGTCATTAGAGCCTATCACTTCAGGATTTGAGCGTATACTGGAGACCACCTGAGTCATCCATCTTTGGTACTGAGTAAATTCTGGATTCTTGGTCTTTCCATTCCTAGGCAGTCATGGCTGGATTATATGGCCTCCAGCGTGCATGTCATTGTAATAAATCACCTTTGTATATAGAGATTCATTCTGTGTTGTTAATCTAGAGCACCCTGACCAATACACCTGTCATAGACCATGTAGGTCTCACAAGTTAGTCTCTTCTTCCTGTGATCAGCTGAGGCTCGTTGGCAGTTATTTTAGAGGATTTGGAAACCACTGTGGTCTCCATTGATTTTCTCATTCAGGGAGTACATTTCAGCAGAGAGTACTCTGCTGGAATGTGCAAGCATATTGCTCTCTGTGTGGTTTCCCTCATGAACACTAAAGACATTCCCTTCGTTATGACTCATCTTGCATGTTACAGAATGCATGTGAACCATGCCCAACCTCTGTAGTCTGCATGATCTGTTTTATCAAGAGGAGAGATGTCATATCAGAACCATGGGTGCTTTTGACTTGTCTAATTATTTCCGATTTTATCTGGGTCCTAGATTACCTGGAAACAAGGGCCAAAATCATGACTGTTGTCTTAGTCCTACAATCCTCACCTACATCAGCCTCCACGTGTGGACTGTTGAAGAGACAGCACGCCAGTCTTGAGGAACAGATGGTTCTTTGAAATCCAGTCACTGGAGAATATTGATACCTTGACCCAAAATGGACTTTGTTTTCTTTATTCTTTTATTGGCCATTTTATTTCTTTACATTCCAAATGCTATTCCCTTCCCAGATTCTCCTCCAACCCCCCCTATTCCTTCCCTCTGCCCTCTTCTATGAGGATGCTCTCCCACTCACCACCCACTCATCACACACTCCCACCTCACTGCCCAGGCTTTTCCCTACGCTGTGACATTGGGCCTTCACACAAAGGCCATGATGTGATACAAATGCAGCTGGACCCATGGTTCCTCCATGTGTACTCTTTGGTTGGTGGTTTACTACTCAGGAGCTCCGGGGCTTCTGGTTGGTTGATATTGTTCTTCCTATGGGGTTGAAAACCCCTTCAGCAACTTCAGTCCTTTCTCTAACTCCTCCATGGGGCTTTGCTATGACACCCTTTTTTTTTCCTCCACTTAGCTGCTTAAAAAATGGTGAAATCTACATGCAGTGACCTGAATCCAGTAAGACATTGTTGTTTAACTTCTATTCCTTTGGTTCTTGTTTGTTTTTGTTATTGTTTTATTTTTTGTTTTTGAGAGAGCCTTTAGTTTTGTAGCTAGAAGTGGTCTGGAATTCTCTAAGTAGTCCACGCTGGTTTCAAACTTACATAGATCTGCATGCCTTTGCCTTCCAAGTACTGGGAATAAAGGTCCATGCCTGATCCAACACCCTTTTTAAAGTAAACTTTCACAGACATTTTTTGTGAGCTATTCACTAGAGAATAGTTCAAGCCAATAGGAAGTTTTTATATTAGCCAGGCAGTCTCTATGGGTGTTTGCAATAGTCCTGACCCTGCTCCAGGTTGAGCTCCTAAAAATACCTTAAAAACACCTTTTCTTTCTTGATATTCTTCTGCTAAGAAGAACATTTATTCAGAAGCAGAACTACAGAAGCCAAAAAGCAAGGTTAGTCCATTTAGAGACTTTCCCTTGACTATGGCCTTGGGTGGATGAGACCTTGGTTTTAGGTTGAACAGGTGATGCTGTCTAAGTCTTGAGTTCTATAGCCTGAAAGACAATTGCATCATGGAGTCAGTTGTGCTAAGCTCTGGGGGTCTGCTAAGGTCTGGGTCCTGTTACAACATTCCTGTGCCCTATTTTAAAGTTGTGGGTTATTCCTGATCTCTTTCTCATGTTTTCAGTACCTTTACATTAGGACACACATTATTCAAAAACCTTTCTTATCACAAAGCCTTGTCTTTCTGTCAATGAACTGATTTACACGCACACCTATGACCTTCTGTGTTTCTTTCTACAGTTACTATCTGTCTCACTTTCAGGTATAGAATCCTTGACACGAGTTAGGATTTGCTCACAGTCAGAAGGTCTTGACACAGGACATATCTGATCTCTTTTTGTCCTTTAAAAATAGATGTAAATTTATTAACAATTAATTTTAAAGAACTTTCATAGTGCTGGGCTTGGTCATGCACATCTTTAATCCCAGCTCCTGGGAGGTAGAGGCAGGCAAATTCTATACTAGCATGGTCTACAGAGCTAAGTTCAGAGACGCCAGGGCTACACAGAGAGACTGTCTTGTTAAATAATGTTAATAAAAAATTTTAAAAGAATTTGCAGATTTCATAAAAACCAAATAATAGAATTATTCAGATCCAAAGCCCAACATCATTATAACACATAATTCAAACATATATTACATAGTTTTAGTACACTTCTTGCAGTTAGAATAGGTATTCTGAGTAGTCACACTTGAATTTAGTAAAAGAATGCTGTTGAAGTTCATATTATTGTCACTTAATTCATTTCAACCTGTAACAGGCCTGGAGAGTTGACTCATTGTTTTAAGAGCACTGACTGCTCATACAGAACTCCCAGATTCATTCATACCCAGCGCCCACCTGTGGCTCACCACTACCTACAACTGAAGTTGCAGAGGACTCTCTGCTGTTGCTAGGCCTTGAATTTAACACACAACTTAAATCATTGGTGACATTGTTTGTATGTATGAGATGTGTTAGGTCAAGGCTATCCAAAATTCAAATTTATAATAACAATTTTGTGAATCTATGAACAGAAATCACATACATTCTTGTTCACATAAAATCAATTTAAATTAAACTGCTTTGGGGATCTTTCTTGTATAATCATAGATTAAATATACAAACTCCTATTGTAAAGATGACAAGGATATCAAATCACAGTCTCAGCTAACAGGTAGACCTGAAGACCAAAGGGCACCTGAAAAGTATTACCTGAAAGCAAGACACTTGAAAACACTCCAAGGACATCAGAGATGATTGTGTATGACTGTGGTTCACCGTGGATGAGGGGGTGGGTGGAGGGGGCATTGACACCATGAAACAGAACTTAACCCACACAAGGCTGAGTTATCAGCCTTAACTGTTCTCTGAGTTCCTTGCAGCAAGGTTCCAAGCCAGTGCCTGAGGGGAAGGCACTGTGGTGACTCAGGCAACAAACATTAGGTGTGTCACTTCACTGCTGCAAGTCTAGGCTGTTTATGCAAAACAGCTGTCAGTCACAAGGAGGGGAAGGACTAAGGCAGACTGCACACACTTTCCAATACCTTTCCTTCGTGATGCTACATGGCATTTATACTGCGGTCTCTCAAAGTGGAAACCAAAGGCAGGTGAACTGAAGTGTCCTAGGACAGATTTAGAAAGACAGTGTGAACTTAAAATGTGTATGTAGAAACTGGGGGTCACATGTGGGTAGACAGGGCTCAGGATGGCTCTGAACACACAGCCCAGGTTTCTGTTCCATGGTAGTTAGCAGTCAGCACCCTGCAAGAGCACCTTGGGCTGTGTTTTCTCTTGGCAGCTAAAGTCACCCCAGATTCCTGCAGATTCTGAAGAAAAGAGCCAAGACCTGGGCAGGAGGCCCCAAGCTCTGTCATTCCACCCAGGCACTGCTGCTCCACTGAGTTGTTCTCCTGCTCTGCCTGTGTGGAGTCCTGGAGGTCAGTTCAGATGATCTGACTCGGGAAGCCTGGACACAAGGACCACCATTGAGGGGCCTGAGTCCTGATTGGCCACACTGTCTAGTTTATTGACAGATTTCCATTAGAGAGTGAGTACCATCCAGGCTTGTCCACAGCTCAGAATATGATCTTATAGAGGTATTTTCTCAAAAGTAGTTAACTATCAGCATGCTGTAGAGAATTACACATGAGAACCTGTGTGCTAATTTTACTTTATATTAGAAGGCTACTCCAGCTTGTGTCTATATGCTTGGAAAATTTTTCCCCAGCCTTTTATTATGAGGAAGTGTTTGTCTTTGTCAGTGAGGTGCATTTCCTGTATGCAGCAAAATGCTGGGTCCTGTTTATATATTCAGTCTGTTAGTCTCTGTCTTTTATTGGGGAATTGAGTCCACCAGTGTTGAAAGATTAATTAGAGACCAATGATTGTTACTTCCTATTATATTTGTTTTTAGAGGTGGAATTATGTTTGTATGACTATCTTTATGGGGGGGGTCAGTTGAAAGATTACTTTCTTGCTTTTTCTAGGATGTAGCTCCCCTCCTTGTGTTGGAGTTTTCCATCTATTATCCTTTCTAGGGTTGGAATTGTGGAAAGATATTGTGAAAATTTGGTTTTGTCATAGAATATCTCGCTTTATCCATCTATGGTAATTGAGAGTTTTGCTGGATATAGTAGCCTGGGCTGGCATTTGTGTTCTCTTAGGGTCTCTATGACATCTGCCCAGGGTCTCCTAGGTTTCACATTCTTTGTGGAGAAGTCTGGTGTAATTGTGATAGGTCTGCCTTTGTCTGTTACTTGGCATTTATCCCTTACTGCTTTTAATATTGTTTCTTTATTTAGTACATTTGGTGTATTGACTATTATGGGACAGGAGGAATTTCTTTTCTGGTCCATCTATTTGGCATTCAGTAGGCTTCTTGTATGCTTATGGGCATCTCTTTCTTTAGGTTAAAGAAGTTTTCTTTTCTAATTTTGTTGAAGATATTTACTGGTCCTTTATGATGGGAATTTCTCTCTCTTCTATACCTACCATCCTTAGCTTAGATGTTCTCATTTTTCCCCTGGATTTCATGTACATTTTGGGTTAGGATTTTTTGTGTTTTGCATTTTCTTTGACTGTTCTGACAGTGTTTTCTGTTGTATCTTCTCCCCCTGACATTCTCTCTTCTATCTCTTGTATTCTGTTGTTGGTCAGTGCTAAGGAAGTGATTTCCAAAACATCCAGGCAGGCTATTACTGTTGCCCTAAAGAACCAGAAGGTAGATATTAGGATAGCCATTGCTGTGAGAAGATACCATGACCTGGGCAACTCTTATAAAGGGAAACATTTCACTGGGACTGACCTACAGCTTCAGAGGTTCAGTTTATCATCATCATGCAGGAATCATGGAAGTCTCCAGGCAGACATGGTGCTGGAGAAGGAACTGCGAGCCAGAAGGGTCTCTTAAGCACTGAGTGGAGCCTGACCATACTAGTCGACTTCCAAAGACCACTTCCACAGTGACACACTTTCCCAAACAAGGCCCCACTCCTCCAATAAAGCCACACTTCCTAACAGTGCCACTCTCTATGCTTCTGTGGGGTCCTCACTCTCCTATCTTTTTTTTTTATTAACTTGAGTATTTCTTATATACATTTCGAATATTATTCCCTTTCCCGATTTCCGGGCAAAGATCCCCCTACCCCCTCCCCTTCCTTATGGATGTTCTCCTCCCAACCCTCCCCCCATTGCTGCCCTCCCCCCATAGACTAGTTCACTGGGGGTTCAGTCTTAGCAGGACCCAGGGCTTCCCCTTCCACTGGTGCTCTTACTAGGATATTCATTGCTACATATGGGGTCAGAGTCCAGGGTCAGTCCATGTATAGTCTTTAGGTAGTGGCTTAGTCCCTGGAAGCTCTGGTTGCTTGGCATTGTTGTACTTTTGGGGTCTCGAGCCCCTTCAAGCTCTTCCAGTTCTTTCTCTGATTCCTTCAACAGGAGACCTATTCTCAGTTCAGTGGTTTGCTGCTGGCATTCGCCTCTGTATTTGCTGTATTCTGGCTGTGTCTCTCAGGAGCGATCTACATCCGGCTCCTGTCGGTCTGCACTTCTTTGCTTCATCCATCTTGTCTAATTGGGTGGCTGTATATGTATGGGCCACATGTGGGGCAGGTTCTGAATGGGTGTTCCTTCAGTCTCTGTTTTAATCTTTGCCTCCCCCTTCCCTGCCAAGGGTATTCTTTTTCCTCATTTAAAGAAGGAGTGAAGCATTCACATTTTGATCATCCGTCTTGAGTTTCGTTTGTTCTAGGGATCTAGGGTAATTCAAGCATTTGGGCTAATAGCCACTTATCAATGAGTGCATACCATGTATCTTTCTGTGATTGGGTTACCTCACTCAGGATGATATTTTCCAGTTCCAACCATTTGCCTACGAATTTCATAAACTCGTTGTTTTTGATAGCTGAGTAATATTCCCTTGTGTAGATGTACCACATTTTCTGTATCCATTCCTCTGTTGAAGGGCATCTGGGTTCTTTCCATTTTCTGGCTATTATAAATAAGGCTGCGATGAACATAGTGGAGCACGTGTCTCTTTTATATGTTGAGGCATCTTTTGGGTATATGCCCAAGAGAGGTATAGCTGGATCCTCAGGCAGTTCAATGTCCAATTTTCTGAGGAACCTCCAGACTGATTTCCAGAATGGTTTTAGCAGTCTGCAATCCCACCAACAATGGAAGAGTGTTCCTCTTTCTCCACATCCTCGCCAGCATCTGCTGTCACCTGAGTTTTTGATCTTAGCCATTCTCACTGGTGTGAGGTGAAATCTCAGGGTTGTTTTGATTTGCATTTCCCTTATGACTAAAGATGTTGAACATTTCTTTAGGTGTTTCTCAGCCATTCAGCATTCCTCAGCTGTGAATTCTTTGTTTAGCTCTGAACCCCATTTTTTAATAGGGTTATTTGTTTCCCTGCGGTCTAACTTCTTGAGTTCTTTGTATATTTTGGATATAAGGCCTCTATCTGTTGTAGGATTGGTAAAGATCTTTTCCCAATCTGTTGGTTGCCGTTTTGTCCTAACCACAGTGTCCTTTGCCTTACAGAAGCTTTGCAGTTTTATGAGATCCCATTTGTCGATTCTTGATCTTAGAGCATAAGCCATTGGTGTTTTGTTCAGGAAATTTTTTCCAGTGCCTATGTGTTCCAGATGCTTCCCTAGTTTTTCTTCTATTAGTTTGAGTGTGTCTGGTTTGATGTGGAGGTCCTTGATCCACTTGGACTTAAGCTTTGTACAGGGTGATAAGCATGGATCGATCTGCATTCTTCTACATGTTGCCCTCCAGTTGAACCAGCACCATTTGCTGAAAATGCTATCTTTTTTCCATTGGATGGTTTTGGCTCCTTTGTCAAAAATCAAGTGACCATACGTGTGTGGGTTCATTTCTGGGTCTTCAATTCTATTCCATTGGTCTATCTGTCCGTCTCTGTACCAATACCATGCAGTTTTTATCACTATTGCTCTGTAATACTGCTTGAGTTCAGGGATAGTGATTCCCCCTGAAGTCCTTTTATTGTTGAGGATAGCTTTAGCTATCCTGGGTTTTTTGTTATTCCAGATGAATTTGCAAATTGTTCTGTCTAACTCTTTGAAGAATTGGATTGGTATTTTGATGGGGATTGCATTGAATCTGTAGATTGCTTTTGGTAAAATGGCCATTTTTACTATATTAATCCTGCCAATCCATGAGCATGGGAGATCTTTCCATCTTCTGAGGTCTTCTTCAATTTCTTTCCTCAGTGTCTTGAAGTTCTTATTGTACAGATCTTTTACTTGCTTGGTTAAAGTCACACCGAGGTACTTTATATTATTTGGGTCTATTATGAAGGGTGTCGTTTCCCTAATTTCTTTCTCGGCTTGTTTCTCTTTTGTATAGACGAAGGCAACTGATTTATTTGAGTTAATTTTATACCCAGCCACTTTGCTGAAGTTGTTTATCAGCTTTAGTAGTTCTCTAGTGGAACTTTTGGGATCACTTAAATATACTATCATGTCATCTGCAAATAGTGATATTTTGACCTCTTCTTTTCCGATCTGTATCCCCTTGATCTCCTTTTGTTGTCTGATTGCTCTGGCTAGAACTTCAAGAACTATATTGAATAAGGAGGGAGAGAGTGGGCAGCCTTGTCTAGTCCCTGATTTTAGTGGGATTGCTTCAAGTTTCTCTCCATTTAGTTTAATGTTAGCAACTGGTTTGCTGTATGTGGCTTTTACTATGTTTAGGTATGGGCCTTGAAATCCTATTCTTTCCAGGACTTTTATCATGAAGGGGTGTTGAATTTTGTCAAATGCTTTCTCAGCATCTAATGAAATGATCATGTGGTTCTGTTCTTCCAGTTTGTTTATATAATGGATCACGTTGATGGTTTTCCGTATATTAAACCATCCCTGCATGCCTGGGATGAAGCCTACTTGATCATGGAGGATGATTGTTTTGATGTGCTCTTGAATTCGGTTTGCCAGAATTTTATTGAGTATTTTTGCGTCGATATTCATAAGGGAAATTGGTCTGAAGTTCTCTTTCTTTGTTGTGTCTTTGTGTGGTTTAGGTATAAGAGTAATTGTGGCTTCGTAGAAGGAATTCGGTAGGGCTCCATCTGTTTCAATTTTGTGGAATAGTTTGGATAATATTGGTATGAGGTCTTCTATGAAGGTTTGATAGAATTCTGCACTAAACCCGTCTGGACCTGGGCTCTTTTTGGTTGGGAGACCTTTAATGACTGCTTCTATTTCCTTAGGAGTTATGGGGTTGTTTAACTGGTTTATCTGTTCCTGATTTAACTTCGGTACCTGGTATCTGTCTAGGAAATTGTCCATTTCCTGAAGATTTTCAAATTTTGTTGAATATAGGATTTTATAGTAAGATCTGATGATTTTTTGAATTTCCTCTGAATCTGTAGTTATGTCTCCCTTTTCATTTCTGATTTTGTTAATTTGGACGCACTCTCTGTGTCCTCTCGTTAGTCTGGCTAAGGGTTTATCTATCTTGTTGATTTTCTCAAAGAACCAACTTTTGGTTCTGTTGATTCTTTCTATGGTCCTTTTTGTTTCTACTTGGTTGATTTCAGCTCTGAGTTTGATTATTTCCTGCCTTCTACTCCTCCTGGGTGTATTTGCTTCTTTTTGTTCTAGAGCTTTTAGGTGTGCTGTCAAGCTGCTGACATATGCTCTTTCCTGTTTCTTTCTGCAGGCACTCAGCGCTATGAGTTTTCCTCTTAGCACAGCTTTCATTGTGTCCCATAAGTTTGGGTATGTTGTATCTTCATTTTCATTAAATTCTAAAAAGTTTTTAATTTCTTTCTTTATTTCTTCCTTGACCAGGTTATCATTGAGTAGAGCATTGTTCAATTTCCACGTATATGTGGGCATTCTTCCTTGATTGTTATTGAAGATCAGTTTTAGGCCGTGGTGGTCCGATAGCACGCATGGGATTATTTCTATCTTTCTGTACCTGTTGAGGCCCGTTTTTTGACCAATTATATGGTCAATTTTGGAGAAAGTACCATGAGGAGCTGAGAAGAAGGTATATCATTTTGCTTTAGGATAGAATGTTCTATAAATATCCGTTAAGTCCATTTGGCTCATGACTTCTCTTAGTCTGTCGACATCACTGTTTAATTTCTGTTTCCATGATCTGTCCATTGATGAGAGTGGGGTGTTGAAATCTCCCACTATTATTGTGTGAGGTGCAATGTGTGTTTTGAGCTTTAGTAAGGTTTCTTTTACATATGTAGGTGCCCTTGTATTTGGGGCATAGATATTTAGGATTGAGAGTTCATCTTGGTGGATTTTTCCTTTGATGAATATGAAGTGTCCTTCCTTATCTTTTTTGATGACTTTTAGTTGGAAATTGATTTTATTTGATATTAGAATGGCTACTCCAGCTTGCTTCTTCTGACCATTTGCTTGGAAAGTTGTTTTCCAGCCTTTCACTCTGAGGTAGTGTCTGTCTTTGTCTCTGAGGTGTGTTTCCTGTAGGCAGCAGAATGCAGGGTCCTCGTTGCGTATCCAGTTTGTTAATCTATGTCTTTTTATTGGGGAGTTGAGGCCATTGATATTGAGAGATATTAAGGAATAGTGATTATTGTTTCCCTTTATATTCATATTTGGATGTGAGGTTATGTTTGTGTGCTTTCATTCTCTTTGTTTTGTTGCCAAGACGATTAGTTTCTTGCTTCTTCTAGGGTATAGCTTGCCTCCTTATGTTGGGCTTTACCATTTATTATCCTTTGTAGTGCTGGATTTGTAGAAAGATATTGTGTAAATTTGGTTTTGTCATGGAATATCTTGGTTTCTCCATCAATGTTAATTGAGAGTTTTGTTGGATACAGTAACCTGGGCTGGCATTTGTGTTCTCTTAGGGTCTGTATGACAGCAGTCCAGGATCTTCTGGCCTTCATAGTTTCTGGCGAGAAGTCTGGTGTGATTCTGATAGGTCTCCCTTTGTATGTTACTTGACCTTTTTCCCTTACTGCTTTTAATATTCTTTCTTTATTTTGTGTGTTTGGTGTTTTGACAATTATGTGACGGGAGGTGTTTCTTTTCTGGTCCAATCTATTTGGAGTTCTGTAGGCTTCTTGTATGTCTATGGGTATCTCTTTTTTTAGGTTAGGGAAGTTTTCTTCTATGATTTTGTTGAAGATATTTACTGGTCCTTTGAGCTGGGAGTCTTCACTCTCTTCTATACCTATTATCCTTAGGTTTGATCTTCTCACTGAGTCCTGGATTTCCTGTATGTTTTGGACCAGTAGCTTTTTCCGCTTTACATTATCTTTGACAGTTGAGTCAATGATTTCTATGGAATCTTCTGCTCCTGAGATTCTCTCTTCCATCTCTTGTATTCTGTTGGTGAAGCTTGTATCTACAGCTCCTTGTCTCTGCTTTTGGTTTTCTATATCCAGGGTTGTTTCCATGTGTTCTTTCTTGATTGCTTCTATTTCCATTTTTAATTCCTTCAACTGTTTGATTGTGTTTTCCTGGAATTCTTTCAGGGATTTTTGTGTCTCCTCTCTATGGGCTTCTACTTGTTTATTTATGTTTTCCTGGAATTCTTTCAGGGATTTTTGCGATTCTTTCAGGCATTATTGCGATTCCTCTCTGTAGGCTTCTACTTGTTCTCTAAGGGAGTTCTTCATGTCTTTCTTGAAGTCCTCCAGCATCATGATTAAAAATGATTTTGGAACTAGATCTTGCTTTTCTGGTGTGTTTGGATATTCCATGTTTGTTTTGATGGGAGAATTGGGCTCCGATGGTGCCATGTAGTCTTGGTTTCTGTTGCTTGGGTTCCTGCGCTTGCCTCTCGCCATCAGATTATCTCTAGTGTTACTTTGTTCTGCTATTTCTGACAGTGGCTAGACTGTCCTATAAGCCTGTGTGTCAGGAGTGCTGTAGACCTGTTTTCCTCTCTTTCAGTCAGTTATGGGGACAGAGTGTTCTGCTTTCGGGCGTGTAGTTTTTCCTCTCTACAGGTCTTCAGCTGTTCCTGTGGGCCTGTGTCTTGAGTTCACCAGGCAGCTTTCTTGCAGCAGAAAATTTGGTCTTACCTGTGGTCCTGAGGCTCAAGTTTGCTCTCGGGGTGCTGCCCAGGGGCTCTCTGCAGCGGCAGCAACCAGGAAGACCTGTGCCGCCCCTTCCGGGAGCTTCAGTGCACCAGGGTTCCAGATGGTCTTTGGCTTTTTCCTCTGGCGTCCGAGATGTGTGTGCAGGGAGCAGTCTCTTCTGGTTTCCCAGACTTGTCTGCCTCTCTGAAGGTTTAGCTCTCCCTCCCACGGGATTTGGGTGCAGAGAACTGTTTATCCGGTCTGTTTCTATCAGGTTCCGGCGGTGTCTCAGGCAGGGGTCCTGCCGCTCCTGGGCCCTCCCCCACGGGAGCCCAGAGGCCTTATACAGTTTCCTCTTGGGCCAGGGATGTGCGTAGGGGTGAGCAGTGTTGGTGGTCTCTTCTGCTCTGCAGCCTCAGGAGTGCCCACCTGACCAGGCGGTTGGGTCTCTCTCTCACCGGGTCTGGGAGCAGAGAGCTGCTGCGGGCCTCACTCTCCTATCTTATAGGGGATATCAGGTTCCCATGGAGGTGGAACTTGCTACTACTCTAGGTGTTGGCCTTAACCAGGGAGAGCAGAGGATACGCTGAGGCAGACTGAAGTCTCAATCAATAGCCAACTTTATTCAAAGCATCAGATAATTGGGTTAAGCAATGTCATATGAGCAAAGTTCACAGGACTTTACATAGTCACAAGGACACCATGCTTGGAAACACTTCTTAGCTACACAAATAAGGAACCTTGTGTAATCTGAACCAAATCCATGCCGATTTACTCATGGGATGGGCATGAACGTTCATTCCAAGAACAAATCTAGGATGAAGAGGAACTTAGTATACAAGGGTTGTCTTCTTTACTTAGTTTGCTCAAAAGGACTCAGAATTCTCCACACACAGCTTCATTCATGGATTGTGGTCTGACAGTGCCCAAATTTTTCTGCAACACACACACACACACACACACACACACACACACACACACACACACACCTTCTGATGGTGTTGGTTATCTATGCCATTTCACTTTCACCTAAACATAGTATAAAATATTAAAAAGAAAAAGAAAGGGGGCAGAGTTTTTGATAGGTGAGAGAGATAGGAGAAGAGGAGGATGACCCATGCTCATGTGGCTTTAAGTAGTCACAGGTAGCTATGAAAATCTGATAGGGGATGCATTGTTCCAGGACAGTTTGTCTCATCTAGGTAGGGAGTTAATATCAATGTCAGTTGCCTCTGAGTTTATTGAGTGGCTATTTTGTAGAGTGAGAATTTACTGATATAAATCTGATTGAGAAATTACAAGCCTCTAGAGTTTTGATTTGTTGGGAATATGAACAGAGTCCATAACAAGAAAGCCGAGAGATAGGCAGACACTGCGTGGGGCTAGCCATGGAGGCGGAGAGACTGCCAGGGACAGATAGTAGCAAGAGGCAGCATGAGATGGAATTGGGGAAATTAGGGAGTTCAGTGGAGACATTTTGAGAGTTCTGGGCCAGAGAATCTGCTGAGTCTGGCTGACTGACATAAAGTACCCAGGATATGCCATGCATCCAATTAACCAAAATTCATGACAATAGCAAAAAACTGCAGTATATCAGAAGTATTTCAGTGCATTTCTTTCTATGGAGTCTTGACAAATGCAGCTCAACTACAAACTGTATAGGAGCCAATACATGCGTGTCTTTAGCTATGAATCCTTCATCACCTTTCCTTTCACTTGCTTGCTTTAGCCGAACATCCTCTCTCCTGTGTCTGCTTCAGTGAGACATTCCATCATGAGCCTGCCTTACCTTTCTCAACTGTCTCCAACTTAACAAAATGTTCCTCTATGTGTTTGACCCAGCAAAGCACTATCCAACTGACTTTCAAAAAAAGAAAAACACCTTTTTTAGTATAAAATATAGCTTATTCAAGGCAGGGGTAGGTGAGTTGTGAGGGCAGCAGAGACAGAGAAAGGCAGAGAAAGACAGTACGGAAGTAGAGAAGCAGAGAAGGATTGGAGTAGAGAAATACAGGAGCTGAGAAGTAGAGGCCATGAGCACCGGTAGAGAGAGGGGGGAAGGAAATGGGGAGAGAAGGAGAAGGGAAGAGAGGATAAAACAAGAGCAGGAAGGCTTTAAAGGCTCTTGGCTTCCTCTAGAAGGAAATCTTCTTTTTCCCTTAAGAATTATTGTATGAATGAGTGCTCTATCTGCATGTACACCTGCATGACAGAAGAGGGCATCGGATCCCATTATAGATGGATCTGAGCAACCATGTGGATAAGGAGGCTTGAACTCAGGACCTCTGAAGAGCAGCCAGTGCTCTTAACCATTGAGCCATCTCTCCAGCCTTCCAAAAAAAACTCTTAAGTTTCCACTTCATCAGGTAAGTCACATGTGCCTGGGACTTCAGCTCCAAGTGATCTGAAGCCCTCTTCAGGGATTCATGGTCACCCATATGCACGTCATCACACAAATATAAATAATAAGCAACAAAGTAATAAAGAATCTTGGTAGACATATTAGATCAGGAAAGAAAATGAGGGACAGACTAGAGGAAGACACATGTCCTAAAATAGAGCTGACCTCTTGGGATCCATGGCACCCATAGAGTAAAAAGTTACAACATGATGATTTAAGAAAATACCATAAGATCAGTAACAGTTCTGGAGGATGAGCTCATATAGGAAATACAAGGATATCAAAGCCCAGAGCTGAAAGTTTCGCATTTCTCAGAACAGAACTGATATGAAAGTGTTAACATGCCTGGTGAAATGACTCAGCAAGGAGAGCCACTTGATGCTAAATCTGATGTGGTTTCCATTCCCAAACCCTGTGGGGAGCCAGGCAGACCCAAGATTTTCTCAGATCTCTGATGAAAGAAAGTGGGGAACCTTAGTTCTGAGCTCATGTCAGGAGCAGACTTTCCATTGCCAGTCTGAAGTTGGAGCCAGGGCCTCAAAGCAGTCATGGTTGAGGTTTCAGGGGAAACACCTCTGCCCCCCTGGCTCTGGTTATCATCTTGAGGCAGCCATGTCTGAGGTACACTGTGTAATCTTTGCCAACATTTTCTGATTTAGCTCTCTGCTGACCTTCACCCTTCCCTCCCTGCCCCTCTAAATATCATATCAAAAGCTATAGTGTCAGAAGCCATAACAGGACAAGCTGATAACTAGAGGGTGATCTTCCTGAGATGGCCAGCCTCGGAATATTATATAATCTGCGACTGGTTCACCCTTATTAAGCAAAGCTGGAAGGGATTCATTTTAGGAAAGATTCCTGCTATTAAAAGGCTTTTCCTGTTATTACTAAACACATAACAATCATTAAATAATAGCACATCCCTTTGGAGCAGATCTCTGCAGATCTACGAAGATGTACTATCTCATAGTGATGCTATACAGACAAATAGATGACTCCTTAAGTCTTAATGATGATCCTATAAGAATTCCTAAAGTTATGTCAATGATTATTAAGCTCTTATAGTGGGACTGCTATTAAGTCTCTCTCTCTTTTTTTTTTATTATTAACTTGAGTATTTCTTATTTACATTTTGAGTGCTATTCCCTTTCCCGGTTTCCGGGCAAACATCCCCCTAATCCCACCCCCTCCCCTTCCTTATAGGTGTTTCCCTCCCCATCCTCCCCCCATTGCCGCCCTCCCCCCAACAATCACATTCACTGGGGGTTCAGTCTTAGCAGGACCAAGGGCTTCCCCTTCCACTGGTGATCTTACTAGAATATTCATTGCTACCTATGAGGTCAGAGTCCAGGGTCAGTCCATGTCTAGTCTTTAGGTAGTGGCTTAGTCCCTGGAAGCTCTGGTTGCTTGGCATTGTTGTTCATAAGGGGTCTCGAGCTCCTTCAAGCTCTTCCAGTTCTTTCTCTGATTCCTTCAATGGGGGTCCCGTTCTCAGTTCAGTGGTTTGCTGCTGGCATTCGCCTCTGTATTTGCTGTATTCTGGCTGTGATTCTCAGGAGCGATCTATATCCCGCTCCTGTCGGTCTGCACTTCTTTGCTTCATCCATCTTGTCTAATTGGGTGGCTGTATATGTATGGGCCACCTGTGGGGCAGGCTCTGAATGGGTGTTCCTTCTGTGTCTCTTTTAATCTTTGCCTCTCTATTCCCTGCCAAGGGTATTCTTGTTCCCCTTTTAAAGAAGGAGTGAAGCATTCACATTTTGATCATCCTTCTTGAGTTTCATTTGTTCTAGGCATCTAGGGTAATTCAAGCATTTGGGCTAATAGCCACTTATCTAATAGTCAAAACTGCAGTGAGAACTCTGCCAGTCTCCCAGGTGTCACCAATTAATTGCTCTTAGATAGTAACCAGATTTTCTCCTACTCAGAGCACATTCCAAGAGGTTGTAAAACAATTATCAAGGGTCATAAAAAGAGAACAAACAATTTATTACAGGTGCAAGGACAAAGGATAAAATATCGACTGGGTTTATCTATACAAAACTTCACTAACAGCTATGGTTTTAGACCTTCAATAAACTGTAGAGCTGACACTGGTGATGAATGTTTAGCCAGATAAGTACTCCTGATGGATATTCATGTAAACATTCTCGGTTGTAAACTTCTAGTTCAATTTATGCTTTGATCTTTCGTATGAACTTGTGATGAACTTTGTAACACGTGATCATGTATTCTGAAAGATGTTTAAGGGCTGAGGACAAAGAGAAGACACACAGAAGGACAGACACAGAAGGACTGAGCTGGAGAGGGACTGAGCTGAAGAGTCAGGTTTGAGCTAAGGAGAACAGAGCTAAGTAGAACTGAGCTAAAAAGAGCTGGGCTGAGAAGAAATGCAGAGAGGAATAACTTAGAGACTATAGAAAACATAAGAAAACAATGTGCAGAATGTAGAGGAAAAAAGAAGCTGGAGAGAGCAGAAGGAGCAGGCAGGTTTCTCTTTACCATGGGACAGAACAGGTCATTTCTCAATAGCAACACAGGCTTAGTCTTATTAGAAGGAACAAGTCTTTTCTCTTACAAACTTGGGATTAATTCACTTAGCATTAAAAGAATAGAAGCGATTTCTTTCTCTATGTAATAAAGATTGGAGCTCATCTTTCATCCAGAATGAGTTCTTTCTGCACTGAGGCTTGGTCTTTTGCTCCACATGCATATGTAAGTATGGATGTGTGTGTAAATATGTAATGATGAGAATGCATGCATGTGTATGTGTAAGAATGCAACTGTGAGAATGCCTGTGAGCTGGCCCAACTGATTTTGAGTGGAAATGTATAAATGCACATTTTTTTGAATCCGTGTGTGAAATTATATATGTTTATGCATATTTGGCTATGTAGAAGCTTTTCCTTCTGCAAGCCCTATTCACTTCTCTTGGTTCAATAGAAATTTATTGCTCCAAACTTCCCCCTAGCCTGACAAGCAAGAGGCATAGGAACAAAAGGGAAAAGGCTCCAGCAAGTAATCCTCTACTTTATCTCCTGCTGTTTTAGAATGAGGTGCTAAGTGCCCAAGACTGCAGTTTCTGGCCTCAGAGGAACAGAAGGCAGGTCAGTTACAGTAGCAGAGCACAGTGACTTAGACATAGATAAGTAAACCAGCTACAGCAACATAGTAACTGAGACGTAGATAAGTAAACTTATTATTATACAGCAACCCTAAGTATCTTGTAAGACAAAGTCTTACCCTCCGCCGACCCTCTTCCCCCTCCAATGCCTCAAAAAGAACCAACATGAGAAAGAAGACTAATGTCGGGGCTGGCCCCCAGCACTATAGTTCTTCATAAATGTGCTTGGCACAAGTCATCAGCTTACACAAGTCCTCCAGAGCCCAGAGACTGCTTTTTCCTTCTTTATTTCTTATCCTCTTTATTTCTCATCTCTGGTTCTCCCACTAAACACCATGCAGTTGAGAACCCTTAATTCTAACCAGGGCATCACCCGTGTGACTAGATCTACAGGTACAGCATCAGCGACATCCACAGATACAGATACAGATACAGATATAGATACAGATACAGATGCAGATACAGATACAGATGCAGATGCAGATACAGATACAGCTACAGCTACAGATACTGATGCAGATGCAGATGCAGATACAGATACAGATACAGATACAGCTACAGATACTGATGCACATGCAGATACAGCTACAGCTACAGCTACAGATACTGATGCAGATGCAGATACAGATACAGATATAGACACAGATACAGATACAAACACAGACACAGAATACAGATGCAGATACAGATGCAGATGCAGATGCAGATACAGATACAGATACAGATGCAGATACAGATGCAGATACAGATACAGACACAGACACAGATACAGATGCAGATACAGCTACAGATACTGATGCAGATACAGATACAGATACAGATGCAGATGCAGATGCAGATATAGATACAGATACAGATACAGACACAGACACAGAATACAGATGCAGATACAGATATAGATACAGTTATAGACACAGATGCAGATACAGATACAGATATATCTACATCTACATCTGAATCTACATTAACAGATACATATATAGCTAGATATACATATATCAATACATATAATAAGAAAAATTTAGTTTTATTAAACAATAAAGCCTGGGGAGAAAAATAGGTCAGATATTAAGGTACCTGTCATACAAAAACAGGGAGATCTGAGTTCAATCTTGACAACCAATGTTGAAAAGAGACAAGGCATGGGGTGGAGGCACATTCATGAAATTTCAGCAAAGAGCACTCAGGTGGCACCTTAGAGCTTTTGACCAGCCAGTATGGCCTAATCTGTGATTTCCAGGACAGTGAGGGATTGACTAAGAAATAGACATAAAAACCAAGATGGAGGACCACCTGAGGAGTGTATCCCCAAGGTAGGTCTCTTTCATCCACATCCCACATGTACATGGCCACACATACACACATATATTTGTAAAAATATGTTCTGCGGACAATGTTAAAGCAGATGAATTATTGAACAAACATGCACCCTTAGGCTAAAATAGGGTCTTTTATACCTAAAGAAATTAACTTGCATTATTTTAAGATACATTTTAAGGAGTTGTTTTAGCCTGGACAAGGTGTGGGGAGCATCTTAGTAGGTGGTACATTGTAAACATTATTGATCCCTCATCCTGAGCATAAACATATGGTGCCAGGCTTCATTAGGAGTCACCGTCTAGTTGTTTGTGCAAGTCATCACAAATAACTGATTCTAAGATATTCGGGTCTGTGTATTAGATTAGGGGAACTTATTTTTGTTTTTGGCATATTTTTCTTTACATCCCCCCTACTAAATCCACAAAATCCAATTATTAACAACTGACAAAGTTCCATTTCCTTTGTACTTAATTCATTGCTTCAAAATAGTGTTGGGCTCTTTGGCATTGCCCGTCTGTCACAGGGTCATGTGATCCCACAGTGTAAAGATTGAACCACAGAATAGGAGGGTGGGGATACACTTACAGAAAGCTGAAGGCCAGATTGACGTGTCACTCGGGGTTGCGATGTCCTCGGTGGTAGGAAGTCGGTAAAGATGTTGGTATTGATATCTCTGCCATAATACTATCTGTATCTTAATAGCATCTACAAGATATCATAAAGGAAAGCTAATTAAGGCTGGGCCAAAAACACATAGTAGATTGAAAACAAGACTGAGTCAGTGAGTGGGAGCAAGAAAACAAGGAGTCACAGTGGTTAGAAGCCACCACAGAGTGACTTTAAGAAAGGTAACAAGAAGAGTGATCATAGTAACTATGAAGAGGGAAGGGAATCTTACCTGAGTCTATGTCCCAGCAACACTAGAGTAAGGAAGTAAACATAGGGGACATGGCTCAATGTAAGTCCCCACACTATGGCTACCTATTGGGAGATGTGTTTGAAGATAGGACATTAGAGCTTTGGTGGTGGCACACTCTAACTCTGGACAGGTGGACCCCTGGTGACAGAGCATCATGACCAGGCAGGGTTTAGTGGATCTGCTCCAGGGCTTAGTGTGGTTTTGGCCAGTGGGTGGATTTGAAGATACAGTTTCTTGGGTTGCATATATAGGTGACACTGGATAGGTAGGTCTGCACCTGGGGTGCCCTTTCCCTAGTATTCAGTAACAGCATTCATCCTCCTTGGGTGGGACTCAGATGTGGCAAGTCCATCCCCCTGATCTGAGCAATTGATTTTTTCAGTGTGTAAAGAAAGTGTCCCCCTCCCCCCAGATGAATGCAGACTGACATCTAATTCTCTACAGAGACCCATACCAACATTAGCTAACATGCCTGCTTATCCTGATGCATAGAAAAAAAACCCACTGAGATTACTGAATGCTGCAGGTGCACAGACATAAGGGCCCACCTCCTACCAGATCCCAGCTTTTCTGAACACATTTCTGTACTTTGTTCATGATCTGTGACCCCAGTCAGGTCAATCTCAATGCCATGTATTTCCAGGCAAGCCCAGCAGGTTTTAAAAGGCTGGTTGCATTAACTACTATGATAATGGTAGCAGGGCTCAGTGAGAAGACTTATTTTCATAGCTGATGTTCTCTAGCTTGAAATCCTGTCTTGTGTGTCTTCTAAAGACTCACCATTAGGGCTTTACAGACATCGCAGATTGTAGCTTACTGAGATCCTGCAAAAGAACTCACATGCAGTGAAATAAAAGAATTTAGGACTAAATTGACATATATGGCATGGGTATATTAATCCCACTGGAGGAGGAACTCAACATTAACACATGTGTCACTATGTGTGCAAAGGCAATGAACAAGCACTGTGGGTAGCAGGACCCACATAGCAAAGGGCACATAAGCCACTACTCAGAACAACTACAAAAACTCTACATAGAAACTGAAAGGATCAGTAGCATGTAGATGACCATGATTCAACAGACTGTTTCTACAGTGGACATTCAAATCTCAGTCATGTAGACCTCAACCCAAACAGCATGTGCACACATCTTCAATTCTCCTCTGTGCTCCCTGCAGGAGATTCCCAGGACAGTGTGAGTAGAGAGAGCACTGGGTGGGCAGTGTCTCAGATTGAACTGCTCGTTCTGGCTCATCTCCACAGAAGTCTCAATCCTTCCCTTAAGCTGTCTAAAGGGTGCTGGCCAGTGGCTGGGTTGCTGCATGAGTGAGTGAATGGATGCTACAATTGAGACACACGCCAAGAAGAAAGTTTTTGTGGGAAAAAATCTGAGGAGAGAGACAGAGAGCTGACTCACAAAGAGCTTGCCTTGGACATTCCATGAAGGTCCAGTTTGACCCCTAGGACCAAGTTTTAGAGTGAGGTGTGGTAGAGCATGCTGGAAATCTCAGCTCTACGGAGGTAAATGGAGACGAGTGGATTCTTGTGGCTCACTGCTCAGCCAGCCTTGTCTGCAGACTTGCTACTCCCTAAGTCAGTGAATCCCTCTGCCTCAAACAAAAGGTCCACATCTGCTGAGGAACCACAGCATTGTGAGTTCTCTGTCAGCCCTTCAGGGACTTGAGCACAGTGTGGATGAGCACTACCCCTACCCATGAGCAGTCACCCCTCCCCTTCACCATACACAAAAACAGAACACAGAAGGACCTATGTCAGCACAGGCAAAGAACCACTGCCTCCCTGTGGTAACATTTCCTCTGAAACTGTTGTTTGCCTCTGTGTGTGTGTGTGTGTGTGTGTGTGTGTGTGTGTGTGTGTGTGTGTGTGTGTGTGGTTCTTGAGACAGTATCTCATCATTTAACTCTGCCTGGCCTTTAACTCAACATGGATCTGCCTGTCAACCTCTACCTCCCAAAAACTGGGGTGGAGGGCAAGTGCCACCACAATCATCTAAATAGTTGCTTTCATTTTGAAACTCCAACCTCATTATCACAAGGACCTACATTTCATCCTCCATAAACCCATAGAGAACTCTAGACATAACAGACTGTGCTATAATCCCAGACACAGGAAGAATGTACAGATTTTGAAAGCTGGTCAATCTAGCCAAATCCAGGAACTCCCAACTTCAGAGCAGACCCTGCCTCAAAAAACTCGGGCCACCCCAATACCTTTGGACACTCTGGCCTCAAAAGGCAAGGGCTTCGGGGAGGCAGAAAAATAAATAAAGCACAGCTTGCAGGCTGGGCAGAGAACAACTCTGATTTCCAAGGTGGGGCATAACTTCTCAGGCGTTTTAGGACAGTTTTAAGAGGTGCAGATGGGAAGAGAGAGGAAGTATTTGGGGAGATGGATAGCTACAGCCAGATCAGTGCTGGAAGACGCCTAGAAGGCAGCAGGAAGCTGGAGGCATGAGAGGTGTTGGGGTGCCTGTAGGGGGGCACCACAAAATTATGAATTTTGTAGCCAGGGTTACTTACTCTCTGGGTGCAGCTCCCTGTGGTGACTTTCTGAGCCTTCTGTCCAGGTTTATTGCTGAGATTCTCTGAGGACTAAGGCTGCTGAGTTGCTCCCTGAGGAATCTGTGTACAATGAACTCAGAAGCCCAGAGATCCTGCTGCTCTGTAGCTCACCACACCCCTCCTACCTACTGCTCACTCTGCCCTTACACCCCACCCTGGCTCACGTCACTCACCCGCCCCACCTGCCAGCCAACCAAAAGCTTCCTGTCACTTAGTGACAGTTCCCGCTCTTTTCCTTTTCCTGTTCTCTTCCCGCGCTTTTCTTCTTCTGGTGACTCAGGAGGTCACATGCTAGTTCGCACAAGCCATGCGCAGCTGTGCTCCTTCGTGACCCCACCCTACAAAGCGCTGAGACTTGAGATAAGCACTGGCCCACATCTCAGTCTGCTGGGCACAGGGACCAGCCTGCAGGGCTGCAGCTAGGCTGTGAAAAGATCTGGAGAGAGGGAAACAAGAAACCTGTTTTGAAGGACTAAGGACGAAGGAGGGAGGAGAAGGAATTGTCTTGAACACATAGCCAAGTTTCAAAACTTTCTCTGGTCCGGGCCATCAGCAGGAAGTGATCAAGTCTTTCCCTCCCTTGGGCCACCAGCATCTAGAGGAGGAGCTATGAGGCTGGCTGCTGCTGCTGCTGCCAAAGTCCTTTCCTGCTACTTGTCCCTGCAGTGCCTGCTGTCTGTCTGTCTGTGTTCAGGGATAGAAGGTGAGTTCCGGGGATCCCTTGGAGGGAGAGGGGTGATAGGAGGGCTGCAGCGATGGGGAGGAGGGGGGAACACAGTTTGTCAGTGTTCAAGGCTACCCTGTGAATTTCCAAAGCCTAGAGTGGGGGTTGGGGAGCACAGCTGCCTCTGTCTTGAGCTAGCCAGTGAGTGACTTCCTGGAACAGGAACCTGAGGGGAATCCTGCAACACAGTGTGGGAGGACAGGACCTCCTTAGCCAGAGCCTCTTTCCAGAAGAATCTAGGACCCAAGTTCCTTCCTGTCCTCACCCCACCCCTCCCCCTCTCTACCAAGACTGTCTCTCCCCTCAGGAGTTCTCTGGCCCTTTTGCTTTTGAGCTTCTCAGTGTGGTTTGCTAGATCCCAGCACAGGCAACCAGCAGCTGCTCCCCATATTCTCACCCGACTGTCCCACTCAGACAGGACTGTAGGCCCTGCCTTCACTGGGCGACAGCACAGTTAAATGGTGCTTAGTGGGGCATAAGGACGCTTCTGCCCCTGCCCCTGGACCTGTCTAGACTCCTTCCACTTGGTGAAGAGAATGGTGTCTGTTTAGACAGAAGTCAGTTTTTCTGGAAAAGGCAGGTCAGGAATACTTCCAAATTGGCAAGCATATTATATGTGTCTCTGTATCAGATACTCAGTCGATGACTAGGAGGCCAGATTTTATTTCCTTTTTTTAAAGATTAACATATGTTTTACTTTCATAACACTGATGATGGCCTCCAGTTCCCAAACACTTATTAGACAAGAATACATGTCCATTTGTGCAACTTAATTTATATTATATGTAAAATAGTGTTATCAGTTTTAAAATTTTAGTTAATCTTGTTTATACTCCAGATTTTATCCTGCTCCTGGTCCACCCTCTGACTGTTCTTTGTCCCACATCCTCCCCTGTCTTTGGCACCCAGCCCAGGAAGAGGTCCCCACCTCCCATCCTTCACCCAACAATACCTCCTCACTTCCTGGGGCCTCTTGTCTCTTGTCTGAACCCAGACCCAGAAGTTCTCTGCTGTATATGTGTTGTGAGCCTCATGTCACCCTATGTACACTGCCTGTTTGGTGGCCCAGTATCTGGGAGATCTCGCAGGTCCAGGTTAATAGAGACTGCTGGTCCTCCTACAGGGTTGCCCTTTTCCTTAGCTTCTTCCAGCTTTTCCCTAGTTCGACCACAAGGGGTCAGCAGCTTCCATCTATTGGATGGGTGTAAATATCTGCATCTGACTCTTTCAGCTGCTTGTTGGGAGTTTCAGCAGGCAGTCATGATAGGCGCCTTTTTTTCCAGCCTCAGTAATAGTGTCAGGCCTTGGGGCCTCCCCTTGAGCTGGATCCTAATGTGGGCCTGTCACTGGACCTCCTTTTCCTTGCTCTTCTCCATTTTTTCCCTTCAGTTTTTTTTTTTTTTTTTGGAGAGAAAAATTATGAATGTTCTGTGCCTGGCAATTTTTGGATTTAATGTTTTCTGCGCCCAATGTATCCATCTCTTCTGTGGTATTGCCCCTCATGAGAATCTCCCTTCCATTGCTTGAATTCTGTGGGTGAAGCTACCTCTGTTCACATTCCTAAATTTTTCACTCACAGAATTCCTTCAGGTTTTGTTTTCTGTATTGTTATATTTCCATGTTTGAGTCTTGAACAGTTTTATTTGTTTCCTCCAACCATTTGTGTTTTCTTGATTTTCTTTAAGGAATTTGTCTATGTCCACCTTAAGGACCACTGTCATCCTCAAAGGGTTGATTTTCAGGGCTTTGTCTTGTGCTTTCACTGTGAACTGTGCTGGGATGTTCAGCACCTGGTGTGGTGCAGTAGCTGGGCTCTCATGGAGACCGACGGATTGCACTGGCTCTCAGTGATCATGTTGTTGCCCTGGCATCTGGGTGTGGGATAATTAATTATAGGAGGAGGTGCTGAAGTCTGGACTTTTTTTTCCAGTGGGTGTTTTGTTCCTAGGTTTCTCTTTTCTCTCTGGATTTTTGGAGAGTATGATGCTTGTGTATTGTCTGTTTCCCTGGTCTGCTCAGCTGGTGTGTTCACAATGGATGATTACTGGTATTGGAGGTGGGATAGTGGATGGAGCTGAAGAAAAAAGGGTTGGAAGAGAATGTCTTTTTTGATCCCTTGGGGATAGGGTGAGAGAGGAAAGGGAGGTCACAGCTGGTGTCCAACCACAGAGGTTGAAATGAGAGTGTGGGATTGGATGTCAGGAGCAAAGGAGAAAGGTAGGTCCACCTTCACCCTACTTCTTGCCCCAGGAAAAGTGATCTTTATGTTAGCAGGGTCATGGGCACTGATGGAGCTGGGGGTTGTAAATAAACAACTAATAGGGTGAGGTAGTCAGCCGGGATCAACGGTGGGATCAACTGGAGATGAGAGCCGGTGGTTGGGAAACGGAGAGCTGCCAATGATGTTCTAAAGAAAGAGCCAGGGAGGAGACCAGGGTATTGGACATAGGGTACACACAGGGGAGAGAAATCTGCAGGTAAGTTCCATACCTCGCTTTTGGCAGGTGTGGCCTGTCAATGTTGTTTTCACAAAGAGGCTTTGTCCAAAGGTAGGATCTTAGTTAGTCATCAGGAAGAAATTGTAAATATTCAAAATTGATGAACTTCACTTTGGGTAAACAAGCACCGTTTTTGTTTATTGCTTCCATTTTGTCATTGATGTCCTCTAAAGATTTGGGTCCCTTTGGTGAGTTGTGGTTGCTTTCCTACACTCAGAGCAGTTTTGATGACCTTAAATTGAGGTTGAACTGTTAGTATTTCCTGTGCTAGTGACCTCTGCCTTTCAGGCTGTAAATGTCCTCACTGTAAATGTCTCCTGTAAATGTTCTCATTATAGATGTCTCCTATTGATGTACTGACTGGGACTTGATAGGTCCATGTCTTCAGGTTTTACTGCTGTGAACAGACACCCTGACCATGGCAGGTCTCATAAAGGACAACATTTAGGTGGGGCTGGCTTGCATGTTCAGATGTCCAGTTCACTATCATCAAGGTGGGAACTTGGCAGCAACTAGGTAAACTTGATGCAGACAGGGCAGAGAGTTCTACATCTTCATCTGAAGGCTGCTAGTGGATGATTCAATTGCAGTCAGCTAGGAATATAGTATTAAGTCGCACACCTACAGTGACAAACCTACTCCAGCCAGACTACACCTTATAGTGCCCAAACATTTACACATCATCACATTCTACTCCCTGGCCCCCATAGCCTTGTTCAAGCATATGAGTCTAAGGGAGCCACACCTAAACATGGCATAATGCAAAATACATTTAGTCCAACTTCCAGCATCCCCATAGTCTATAGCGGTCTCAACCATGTTAAAAGTCCAAAGTTAAAAGTCTGTTCTGAGATTCATCCAATCACTTAGCTGTAATTCCCAAAGCAAGACAGGAGACCAGCTGGGCAAATTCCAAACTCTGTATCTCCATGTCTGATGTCACAGCAGTCTTAGATATCTGACTCCTTCTTCACCTTTTTTGACTGCAACGATCCTCTTTCTCCTGGGTTTGTTCCACTACTGGTTAGCAGCTTCCCCCAGCAGACAGTCCATGGCTCTGCATCTCAAATTCCTCGGGGTCTCCAAGGCAACTTCAACAGCTTCTTGTTTCAATGTCTGGGATCCACACATGATCCTCTGGGCTCCTCCAAAAGGCTGGCATCACTTCCCCAGCTAGGCCCTCTAGAGCACTCTAAGCTCAGGCTGATGCCCTCACTGCCACTGCTGTTTTTCTTGGTGATAGTTCTATAGTACTGACATCACCAATGCATTGTGGTCTTCCTCTACAAGTAGGCTTCACCAATAGCCTCTCACAGGCTCTCTTTATGGTGCGAAGCTTCAACTACTTTTCATGACCCTGTTATTCCTGTGTTATAAACTGCAGCTGAGGCTCTACCTTCCCCAGTGTCCTTCCATGGCCTCTCCCAGTGCCAAACCTCATATGCTCGGCATGACCCCTTCATGCTTTCAAAACCAGTACCACCTGGATGACTTTTACACATTGCCAAGTCCAGCTGCAGCACGAAGTGCAAGCTTGGCTATGTCTGGAAACAGCTTCTTTGTACTCCCAGAAAGCACTTTCCACAAGAGTTCAACTCAGTGATGCTGGTCTCTCCTTAATCACCACTAATTTCTTAGCTCCAGCTAATCAGCATCAATTGTCCCAGTGGTCTCTGTTTCCTCTTGACTGTAAAGTCAGAGCCACATGGGCAAAGTTGCTGAGTTATGCTGCTTGCAGAGGCTCAAACATGGCCCTCTTATTCTTACTGCATTATCATTAACTTCCTCTTTTTCAAATTCTTCATTGTCTATGCTTCCTTGTCCTGGGTCTGGCTCTGTACATTGACCTGGAACTCAGATCTGCATGCCTGTCTCCTGGGATAAAGGGGTGTACCACTGCTGGGTAGGACCTTGCTCCAAAATCTCATTCCCTTAATGTATCTCCTAGAACACAGTAATTGATTGGCTCTATGTCACATCCTGGTGCCCCATTAATACTCTAATCCTATATTTTATATTTTTTATAATTTTTCTGAGCTTGCTACACTTGTTCAAAATGTTATGCATGAGAATAAACCAGAGAACAAATTCTTTGCTGGGACTGAGACTTCCTTTGTCAATGCAATCATATAAATCTCTTTCCTTAGCCTAACATACACTTTTCAGATAAGGGCAAAAGGCAGCCACATTCTCTGGGCCACACACTGAAATTCTTCTCCTTTGAAACCACTTGAGCCAGGTCTGCACAGTTCAAATTACTCTCAGCAAGAAAGTCTTCCGTATTCCTACTAGGATGGCCCATTAAGCCCCATTTAAAACTTTCCACTGCTTTCCAAATCCTAAGACCCCAAATACCCATCCTTCCAAACAATAGCATGGTCAGTTCTATCCCAGCAGTACCCCACTTCCTGTGTGATCTTCTGTCTTAGTTAGGGTTTTACTGCTCTGTACACACACCATGACCATCGCAAGTCTTATAGCAGGCAACATTTAATTGGGGCTGGCTTATACGTTCAGAGATTCAGTCCATTATCACCAAAGTGAGAGCATGGCAGCATCTAGCCAGTCATAGTACAGGCAGAGCTAGGAATTTTGCATCTTCATCTGAAGGCGGCTAATGGAAGACTCACCTCTAAGCAGAGAGGACTAGGGTATTAAAGTCCACACCCACAGTGACACACCTATTCCAATAAGGCCACACCTCCTGATAGTGCCAATTGCTGGCCCAAGCATATGAAAACCACCACAGCCAAAATCACAAGGTACCACAGACAACCAGAGTCCACCAGGTATCCAGCTCACATGACGTAGCACAATCTTTATTCAAATTGAAGCTCGGACCTTCCAACCCCTCTAATGCAGTGGATGGGTGTCTGAGGTCCATAGTTGTTGAAGCCTTGCCTTTTTTTATCATAATTACAGTAGGGTGCTTTCCATCTAAGCAGTTACATGATTGGTTAACCTTTGAAAATTGTAATGCAGTAAGGCTGATTTGTAATGCTAAGCATATGGCTTATTTCCATTGCTCCTGCTCTCCTGATGCCCAGGAGGGAAGACAGAATGATGTTGGTAATGGGTTCTTGGTTAAATTTCTTCGAGGGTCATGGGTGAGGTGGGTGAGAACATCTTTTCCTGAATAGTAAGTCACCAATTGAACCAGAACCCAAAACTCAGAGGAAGCCTTTTGTGTTTCTGTGTGAATGCATGAAGTTAGGCCAGTAGAGCAGGCCTGCCAGACATCTGGCAGGACTAAGAAGTACCCATTACTTTATCTCAGGGAATAGTCCGGTTACAGTGGTTGTGGGAGTATTCTCCTGGTGTTTCTCGGAATACACATAGCCCTAGCACTGTAACTGATCCAGGTAGGTTGTGTCTGTTGCCATCTGCAGTGGCTTGCTTTTGTGTATTAAGAGACTGAAGCATTGAGAGAAATGCCTTCATATTAAGAGGGTTTAACATTAGGCAGAGCCAATAATCACGAGTGAGGTCATTATGGCTAACATTCAAACCTCATATGTGAGTTCCAATAGGGGAAGGGGACTAGGTCCTTGCTAGTCTGAAGGTTCTGTGTCTGGACCTCAGAGTGTGCAATCCTGTTGGGTATTCAGGTAGACCCTATGGTGATGGTGAGGTCACATTTGTGGTGTGGCTTAGTGTGGGGACAATGCTAGTTTTGGTCCCAATGGTCTAGGAGGAACAATGGTTCTCTGACAAGACACATGGAAAATAGGTCCCCTGGTCCTAAAAGTGAGTTAAAATGGGTCCTTAGCACCCAGGTGTTTTCTTGTCCCTATGCCATAGCTGCTTTCCTGATTGGGTGAATTTTATAAAGATGGGATTACATTATGTTGTTTATGATATTGTGGGATGAACAAGTTTCTTACCAGGCCAAATCCATCCATAAGTGAACTTTGGGATGGTTGTCCTGTCTAGTTACCTGAATAAAATTGTTCTTGACTGGATTTGCCCACCAACTATCCCCCATACTCACGCACTACCATGATCCACAATAGGAATAGGGAGCACCTCCCCATTGAGGTCTCCAATTCTTGATTCCATTTTTATGGCGTGGACAAACATAAAATTAATGTTTCTTTAGGTGGGCACTAGGCCAGGTACCCACTAAAAGTCATGGAGGTCAAAGATGGGGTAGTGATACCAGGTGCCTCTGGGGGCCACCCTATGTACCTGCTGAAGGATGTTTCCCGTGGTGGCATTTTAGATGATTCAAGTCAGGTTATAAGGCTGGTGAGGGTTGTAAGAGGAGGAGCAGTGATTGGTTAAAAGCAAGGCTATTAGAACTCTAAGATTTGCAGTTCGGTTTCAAGGGATTGTCTTTGTGCTTGAAGACCTGCTATCTGCCTGTGATGTCCTCTGGGTCTGAAGAAAGATTTGTGAGGCAATAGTGGATGTGGAGAATTGAGGTGGCAATTCTGTCTGCCTTAAGTGTGGTGGGTATAATCAGCACAAATCTGTAAGGTCCTTTACGGGAGGGTTCAAGACTCAGGTTCTGATGTCTATTGAAGAGCACCCAGTTGCCTGTAATTCATTATGAGCAGTAGGTGGAAGAGCAGCCTGAGAGATGGCTCTCACTTAATGCCAGATTTCCTTCGGGATATAAGCTGGGGCACTGAGCGAGTCAAATATATGTATATAAGTGACTTCAGCTAATACATCTGATTTGAGCTGAGGAATCATGGGGGGCAGGGAGGTTTCTCCCATACATACCTTGCAGTCAGTCCCAAGATATAGGGTGTGTTCCTGACTGTATGGATCATGGATGACGGAGAGCCATCAAGTCCCTGCCAGTCTCCATTGTTAATTTGGAAAGGGTGTCCTTCAGTGTTCTACTCATCCTTTATAACTGTTTTGAACTTTGTGGCCTAAACGTACAAGCTACTTCCTGTGTTACCTAAGCAATGAATGATGCAGTAAATATTAAAACTGATGTATGTATGCAGACATGGATGTGTGCTTGCTGTTCACCACCCACCCAAGTGTTTTGCATTCAAAAATGAATCTCTCTCTCTCTCTCTCTCTCTCTCTCTCTCTCTCTCTCTCTCTCTCTCTCTCTCTCTGTCTCTCCCCCCCCCCATACACACACACACAAACTTATTTTTAATATGTCTTGGCCAGCTAAATGACAGGGCCACTCCCAAACCTCCACATGGCTAACACACTTCCCTCAGATATTCCTAAATTAGCATTTACTAAGTCTATATTTCACCTTTCCTGTCCTGGTTTCATCTGGGCAGCCCTCCCATGGAGCCTTTTTCCCTTGACAACAACATTTCGGCAGTCTCATCTTCCTCCACCTTCACGGTGTGGTCCATCCTACACCCCTCTCCTGGAGGACTTGTCCCTTCTCTCTCTCCTGCATTTCTTGCCGAGAAATCCTAAAAGTCCTGCCTCTGTTACCCTGCTGATCCCTTCACTAATGGCAGCTTTATTTCCCAATGAGAGCCTACTGATGTCAGGCTTCCTTTAGCCTAAATGTGTGACACTGCAAACAGGGTTTGATCAACATAATTAGCCAAGAACACAGGCCACTAAAGGCGAAGCCAGGGCCATTATCAGAGCTCCACATTGAAGGCACACCAGACCTAGGAAGGATATCTTCCAATACATTTTGATCACTGTTTTGCCATTTCTTGTGTGGGAAGAAAGGCCTCAGTCCATTCTGAGAAAGTATCTACAGGTACTAATGTTTGCCTGTATCCATTCCCAGTCCTCATGTAGGGCCTTGTTGAAGATAGTGGGCAAATTCTTAATCACTGGGTAGCCAGGTCCACAAAAGTTGTCCATTGAATCCTTCATCAAGATCATGCATGCTATTTAAAATAAATAGCAGCTTGCTTTTAGGTGCTGGGGGTAGACTGAAGAAAGCATCCTTCTGGGCTTTCTGTGGCATTGGATATTGTTTAACCTGAGGTGGGGTGGACCCTGGTTTAAATTCTATCCTAATAGGGGCTCAGTGTCCTGCTTGTCCCATTTCCCCAGTCCCTGACTGGGAACTGTGACAGCCATGTGGAGACTCCTTCTCAAGTAGGCTTTAGTTTTGTGTGTTTACAGTCATCTACTAAAGATAATGTGAGGCCTGTATTGGTGGTCCATCTTGACCTGTGAAGGTATCCTAATCTGGGTAGAACTTGATTTGGGCCTGGATAATGTATGGCAAGTCACTTCCTAGTTGGGGTAGGGGAATCCAGGCATGACTAGGATAAGGTGGGATACCCATCTCATCCCGAGGTCTACTATACTTTGAATAGTCTGTGTATATTGATTTGATGCCTGTGGCCTCCTGTATCCATGACTCTTTGCTTGTTGGTTTTCCATAACCCGTTGAGGGGACTGAATGTGGGCTTCCTGTATCTACTTGAAACTTGATGGGTTACCCCTCCACTTTAATGGTTACTCAAGATTCAGGGAGGTGGTTCAAGCACTGTCTCTCCTAATTGCTCAAATCTTCTAATTCCACCAATTTGGTTTGACCCACTTCTGGCATTTTTGGGGAAGGGGATTTGTTTGGGGCAATCCTTGATCCAATGCCCTATCTTCTTACACGAGGCATGTTGGTTCTTTGGAGTCGGGGCTTGTCCCTTGTTGATAATCTCTTACCATTGTTTATTGCTAGGTGTAGCAACTGCTGTTGTTTTTCCTCCTCAGTGCCAACTGTGGCTTTCAGCAAGATTTTGGCCGTGTTCTGTGTTTGTTGGGCATTGGAGTAGGCCTGTTTGTCTTTGAGACTCTGAGTTATTGTACAGTTTCTCTAAGACTGCTAACAGTTCCTGTACAGACTTTTCCTTCATCCTATCTTCTTTGTGTACATTATGATTTATGTCTGGTGCTACTTGATTGATGGAAGCCATCATCACTGCTGATGTGTTCTCTGTTGACTCTGTGTTCACTGATGTGTAGATCTGGAATGCTGCCATAATTCTCTCTAGGAAGGCTGCAGGGGACTCCCTATCTTCTTGTCTAACATCACCTATTCAAGCCAATGTAGTGGAATGACCAGCAACTGCTAGGAGACACACCCCATCCTTGGAGTCTGAGGATAGATCTGTAGTTTTCCCTTACCTTCAGCAATGGTGAAGTAAGTCCAGGTTGTGCCTGGCCAAAGGAAAAGATGTGTCAATTATCAATGGATTAGTTTTCACCTGGAACTATTTCCTGAGACTCACTGGTAATTCTTTCCCTCTTTTCTGTGGTGAAGAGAATCTGTCTCAGATGCTGACAATCATCCCATGTAGATTGGTGGGTAAAGATTACCATATCCAGCAGTTCTGTAAGGGCCCTGGCCTCTCTGAAAATTTCAGGTGCTGATCTTCCTAATATACAGATAACTAGTAGAGAAAGGCCTTATTGTAAGGATCAGTTTACTCTGATCATGTGGGGTCCCTGTGGCCCTAAGGGGGAGGGAGGGTCTCAGTGGTGTCTGGTGTCTTGTGACTAGCATGTTCGATAGCAACCTGCCCCTGTGTGCAGCAGTACTGGTTGTAGGGTTGTGGGTCCAGTCACTAGTACTGGTAGAGGGGAGAAGAGGAGAGAAGCAAATCTGCATCCTCACTATCCTGCAAAACAAGGTAGAGTGGTACAGTTGGTTTAGTTTTCTGTCTTTTCTTCCTAAGCACTAGGATGTGTTTCTGTCAGGTGCATGGGTCGGTGGTATATGAGTTCTTGGCAGGTGGTGATGTAGGGGACTTGTTCTGAGTGGCTGGTCCAACTATAGATGACATCCTTGACTTTCTTAACATATGGGGTCCTGGGTTCCTTCATGTGGCCAGTCAACATGGAATGCTGGTAATTCCCAACCTGCAAATAGTGTTTAGTCTGTCCATCGTACCTTCTAACCCTAATTCTAAAGTCCTTAAACCTGTCCAGGAAAAACATTGCAGGGAGGCAGAACATCTGGGTCTGTCCCATCCTTCTAACCTTGAACACAAGAAAATAAATCAGAAACAATGCAAATAGCCAAAGAACACAGAGGTATGAATGCCAATTAGTATACAATAGTAAAAGCAAAGTTAGATGATGATGAAGTGGGTACAACCTGAAATGTCTATCTAAAGAAATTAGGGGATCCAATTTCTTGCTAATGGGTCTAGGAAGTCTCTCAGTGCTGCTGAATCTCAGTAAAGGGGTATCAAGCAATATTCTCTAGTCCCCTGTGGCCGTGCTAACTCACCTGTTTACAGATTTGCTGGAGAGAAAATAGCCAGATAGTCAGAGAAACAATATCCAGAGAATAGTTCCCAACTAGTCTTTGATTTACAGGTCGGAGACCCTGTGTAGGGGGTCATGGAAGTATCAAGCGTGTCCCCAGATGCTATGCCCAGAACACAAGGTTCCCATAGACCACCAGAGTTCACCATGAATTCAACTCACATGCGGAAGCAAAGAGTCTTTATTCAAGCTTGAGCTTGTACCCTCCAATCTCTCCAATATAGTGCATGGGTGTGGGAGTTCCCAAGCTGGGGAAGCCTTGCCTTTTTATCACAGTTACAGCAGTGTAGATGCTTTCCAGTTTTGGGATTTGTTACCATTTGAAAATTGTAGCTTGGAGCATTCCAATGGGCTATTAATGATTTTACCTTGCTATGAGCAATTGTGAGTAACTTAAGTAATCAATTTCAAAACCTCTAGAACACTAGGTTTTCCTCTTAGGAGCCGATTGTCTGTTACCAAGGGTAAAGTGTCTGTTCTTAGGAAAGTCACTGCTGTTGAAATGTTAGGCTGGGCCCTTCAGATCTCTGTTCTTTCCTTCTCCACCCTCATTTGCAGCACTGGGTTCTCTCTTCTTGGTGGAACCTGGTGTCATCTTTAAGCACAAATCCCTTTTCAAGGCTCGAGAGAGTTTCCCCCAATCACTGTCCTCGACTTCCATCTTCCTCCAAGGAGAAGTTATCTGAAGCTGCCAGTGTTGCTTTAGTTGGACCGTCTTCATGGTCCATTGCCTCTTCTTCAGCCACACGCAGTCCATCTATGGACCCAGCTCCTAAACGCAGTCTTTCTTAGAGAAAACTTGTGCTTCTTCTTATCTTATCTACTTTAATGTGGGGGCCTTATTCGCTTTTTGTTCACAAACAAAGTGAGAGTTCTGGGGCTGCAGAGGGTTCATTTTCACGTCCATCAATCTTTTTAATGAAGTGACAAAGAACCTCAGGCAATCAAAAGGGATGAACTCAAAAGTTCAGGTGTAGGAGTTGAAAGAAAATGTGAAGATGAGAATTAAACACAGAAGGGGAAGCAGTGGGGAGAAGCAGAGTGAAAGGTGGTTGAGCCTGTGTATATCCAGCAGGCAAGGCAGGGCTTAGAGAGAGTATGTTCTGATACCTCCTTTTATATTTTATGATGAATAAGTATACTGCATTATGGATAAACGCTCCTTTAAGAAGTCCCTTTAGTAGACTGGTTCTCAGTTTCATGTGGTAGATTTGGCTCAGTGTTAAACCATGCATGGGAACATGTGTACAGATGCCTCTTGCTACTGCTTGCCACTCTTCACTCTGCTTAGTACAAATGCTTCACATTGTACTGTATGTCTTCTCTTGCTGCTGAAAGACCACAGACCATAAGTGTTCTGAGATATGAGAACTGGCTTGTGTGCTGATGTCCTTGTGCAGGTTATAGCCTGTCTTAGAATTTTATTGATATGATAATATGACCACAGCAACTCTTATAAAGGGAAGCATTCATGTTGGTCTGGCTAATGGTTCAGAGGTTTGGGTGAATGTCATCATGGCTGGAAGCATGGAAATGCACAGCAGACAGGGTTCTAAAAATGTAGCTGAGATTTCTATATCCTGACTGGCAGGCAGCACGAAAAGAATGAAACACACTTTCTCCAACAAGGCCACCTCCTAATAGTGCTGCTCTCTATGAGCCTATGGCGGCCATCTTCTTTTAAACCACTAAATTCCATGTCCTGGCGTTCAAAGGTGTTTTTAGCCATGTCATAATGTGGAAATAGATTCAGTCCAACTTTAACAGTCCCCAAAGTCTCCAACACTCTCAAACTTATCGAAAAGTGAAAAGTTAAAAGTCTCCTCTGAGATTCATGCAATCTCTTTACTGTAGTCCTATGTAAACTAGAAATAGAAAAACAAATCACATACTTCCAGTAAACAGTGGAAGATATACAATTCTACTACATTTTCTCTCAATAGCCAAATGCATATCTCTTAAAGTTGTGATTTAACTAGAGAGGATCCTATTTATCCAGTGCCCAGATTAGGATCACCAGGATTGGCACTAGGTAATATGACCATAGCCAGCAGCTTCCCATATGTGTCAAATTGCAGTTTTCTCCAGAAAACTTCTCTGGCACACTTAGGACTCAAGGCAAATTTGCCATGCGTCCTTGGGATATCTTCCCTTCTATAAAGGGTGTTCTCTCATCAGCAAGAGTAGAAGTGCCAGTTGCATAGATGGTATTTTCTACCTACATACTTAGAAAAAGACACTTGAGAAAAAGTCACTTCAAGTGTTTGCCAGGTAGGTCCTCCTGGTAACATTGTGTGCATCTGAGGGCTCCTGGTAACCTAGGAGGGTTTTACCAGACTAAAGCAGTGAAGGTAGCCCAAGGCTAAGGATCTAGTTGTCCCCACCAGTATATCCATAGAGTGCTGAGTTCACAGAACATGACTCCTATGTACTCTTCCCTGTTTGTAACTCACCTACACATTTTTCTCACAGATACATGCTATATCCGTTTCAACTTCACTGTCAAGGATCTTTCTTTACACTGCTATGAAGGACAGTGTTCAGTGAACGGAAAACCTTTCCTTCAGTATAAAGACAACAAGGCCAAGCCTTTGGGTAATCTGGGAATGGAGGTCAATGCCACCAAAGCTTGGGAAGATTTGACCGAAACCATAAAAGGCCTTTTAGAAGAGCTGAATAAAAATCTACATAACATGAAATCATGGCCAGTCAAGACCAAGGGTAAGACCAGGACATGAAGCAAAGACAGAGGCTATCAACAAGAAACAGGAAGAACATGCTGGGTGGTGGTGGAATGCCCTGTTAATCCCAGAACCCAGGAGGCAGAGCCAGGCAGATCTCTGAAATCCAGGTCAGGCTAGTCTACAGAGAAGGTTCCAGGACAGACGGGGATACACTGAGAAACCATGACTTGAAAAGAAAAGAAAAAGAAAAAGAAAGAAACAAGAGAAGCAAGCAGGTGCAGAGAGAAGGTTATACATGTATTTATATAAAAAAAAACCTGAATATTGATTGAACCTGGAAGTACAGGGCTCCTGAGCTGTAAGAAATGGCAACCCATGGAGGAAAGAAAAGAATGTGTAGGGGAAGACTTGTCAAGTCAGAGGGTGATGACTCTGTAACGTTTGGGAAATGATGGTGTTGTGTGCCATTTTCAGGTAATCATATCCTAGAAGGCACCCTGGTACTCCAATATGAACAAGGAAGACTCAGTGATAGCTTCTGGACCTTCACCATTGATAGACAACATTCCTTCCACTTTTATCCAACAAACAAGTTATGGGACCCACCTCAACATAAAGCCAACAGTATCATAAGGGAATTTGAGAATAGCATTGATCTTGAAGACCATCTCTCTATGTTCTCCATGGGAGATTTCAATAACTGTCACAATATGTTCTTAAAACTCTGGAAGGACGTGCCAAGTAAGTTATTAAGCAGATTATCATGAGGAAATATCCACAGCGTGGGAAAGGCATGGAGTTCTGCGGAAAAGTCTGATGACTTTCTGTGTGGATGCCAGTATGTGTACATAATGGGAAAATTTGGTAGACTTAGGCAATGTTTTTCTGGTGGTCTCCTTCTCTGGAGATCCCTGGTGATCACAAGGGTTCCTCTTTCCCATCTCATTTCTCACCGTTTCTCATTCCCTATTAACCAATGCCATGACATTAAATGGACTCTCCTGGACCAACAGTCTGTATGCATCACTCTAAACATTCAGGCTTTTCCCATCGTCTGTTATAGCTGCCCTTTGCATCAGTCCAAGCATCACGTTTGAAGGTGTCACTGTTTTCGTCTGGCACAATTAAGCACCACCAGTTGTGTCAACCACAGTAAATATGTCACATTGCTTGATGGTTCAGTAGACATTCTCTTTCTTTGATAGTAAAACAAACTCTAAGGACCTCTTACACACACGTCCTAGTCATCTTTCTATCCAGGGTATGGAAAATAGTTGTCGCACAGGAGTTCCTTGGACCTCCTAGAGAGGGAAGTTGCAGATGGAGGTGTGGTTTTAATCTTCATGCATATGTTTTCTGATTTCTTTTAACAGGATCAACAATAACAGCCCAGGATATAGCCCAGCTTACATCTGCCAACACCACTTCAACTACAGTGAATGGTACCTCTTCTGTACCTGACAGTCAGCATTTAAAGGCAAACTGGAGTCTGTTTCTATTATTGATATTAATTCGTTTTATCATCTAGTTGGCCAAGAGATGGTACAAAAATACGGGTAAGGAACATACTAGGTCCTCACTCTTTTTCTTGGTCATATTTGTCGGGTAACAACATAGAAAAGGTGTCCCAGTGGTTTCGTCAATGTCACTCTCCATCACAGTGGATCTCTGTCTACTAGAATGAAATCTCAGCTTAGTCTTCAGACCCTACTCCACAGTAGTGTTGGAGATGAAAATTGTTGGGTACAGGAGGCTCTCAGGGTCAGCATAACTCTGCAGTCAGAAGAGAATGAAACATGAAAGTCCTCCTGAGTGGACAGAGAACCCGAGAACCAAAGATCCATATAAGATCAAGAAAAACTGAAATGAGGTGTTCCCTCCTCAAAATCAAAAGAGGTTCCCCTAAGACTGTGATTAAAGTCTGTTTTTCTTCTGAGCATGATGTGCTCCAACACAATAATTCTTATACCTAGGGCCAAGTCTGTACATTAGTAGCACCCAGCTAATTAAGGGATAACAAAGTGATCAGAATGAGCAGACTATTCAAGGAGTTGGTATTGGGGGACCAACCTGTAATTCCACCACTCAAGAGGCCAAGGTATAAGGATCACCAAGTTCAAGATAAGCCTAGGCTGCATAGTCAATCCTTGTCAAAAGAACAAAGAAAAGAAAATCCATTCATTTATCTTGCTCACTCTACTGAGCCACAATTCCTTGCATGTGGAATTAAGATTTCAAGGTCCCTGTCCTCTGAAGTTGAAGTCACCTGTGTCCATGCAGGTAACATGAACCAAGTGCTCACTGCTGTCATTGTTAGATTTGCCAAATATTGTCTAGAGTCAAAATAGAGGCCTGTGATGAAAAAGCAAATGGTCTAACTATTTTAATATGAACTCAAAATGTTTACTATATGCACAGGCTGGTAAAACATTTACATCTAATATCAGGTCCCTCAGATACTTCAGCCAATATAATTATTTTGAATAACTTTTATTCCACAAAAAACTTAAATCCACCTGTATATTTGGTTCGACCTACAATTCCAGTAGCTGGAAGGCTGAGGCAGGAGGGTTGCTGGAAGAATTCAAGCCTGTTGTGGACTATATACTAAGCTGAAGGCCAGCCTAGGCAATAAAGTGAAGCCTTGGCCCACCCCCAAAAGATGAAAGCTAAAAGCCCAGAAAAGACAGAAACACTGGTATAATTTTCTAGCCTTTCATGTAGGCTGATTTATTCATGTTTACTAAATTATTTTAATATTTTTATTCACAATCATTGTTTCAGTACACTTACAACTCCAGCAGCAACTGCGGTCTTAGCATATCAGAGGTTAGAATGGCAGAAAGGTCTAGAAGGAAAGAGGAAAGAGAAAAGGATTGGTCCACTGACTCTGGTCTGTGGTGTGGGCGAGTGTCTGAGAGAGGAAGGAGAGTGGGTGCTGCAGCTGATGCCCAGGAGCTCACTGTAATCCACACCTGCTTTTGTCATAGGTGCTCCCTGCTGCTCCTCTTCCTCTGCAGTCTGATCTGCATCACCAGCTGTCGGGTGACACTTGAACATTGCCAGTGACTTCTTCAGCAAAGGAAGCAAACATATTTCTGATGGCATCTCTGAAATCTGACCTGTTGACTTCGGACCAAACTGGTGGGATCCCAGGAGACTGATGGCTGTCAGAGCCTCATGCATGAGGGCATCAGGGTGCACTAGGCTGTTGCCATTGGGGCCTTCCTCTTGCTCTAATCCTTTTCCTTTCTCACTCTTGCCTTATCATTGTGGAGATAAAGCTGGGTCTGCCTCTAAATTACACATCACTTTCCAAAACAGGGCTTGCCCTAAGTGACTCCATTTTACAAGCTGCAGGTGGCTGTCTCCTAAGTGCCATGCAGACAATGGAGGGCATGAAACTTCACTTTATACAGAGACACATTTCAGCCCAGGGCCATCGATGACTCAGAGAGTGAAATTACCATAATCTCAAAAGTAAGAATAAGTCACCTGTACACTTATCAAAATGAGTTGGAAGCAGTGAGAATCACATGTACATATCAAATTATATCAGAGAACCAACTCAAGGATTTATCTCACCCTCACCTAGACCCTAGAAGAAGCCACCTAACTCGCAATAGTTATGTCACCACAAACTTGCCCCCTGGCTGTCTGTGTGTCAGGGAACCTGCAGGCAGAGAACTCCTGGCCATCTTAAGCCCTCATCTCCGTCCACACTGCTAATGTCTCCTCCTTGAATCACTGTCTGACAGCTCATCTGCTGCTCATGCTAATGTGGGTCTGCATCTCACCTGCTGGATCCTCAGTCCTGCACCTCACCTGTGCAGTTCACTCAGTGCTGAGGCTTGGTGCAGCCCTGCAGCCCTGCAGCTCTCCATGAGCTTCCTTCGCAGCTCCTCTAACCTCCTGCATTCAATCTGTCTGTGTGTCTGTAATCCCTCTGTCTCTGGCTCCAGTCTGAGCTCTTTAAACTCCAATGGCAACTCGTTCACTCTTCTGCAGCCATTCTGTGATCTAAGGCCATGAGATAACTCTGTTGTGTTCAATGTGTGATCTGAGAGTTTGTATTAGTAATTACGACTGGAGACAGAGAGCCCAGGATGGCCAGGAGCCAGTTGTCAAAGGTAATCAGGACTACTTGTTAATTACAGGCTGTGAATTGGATGGAGGTTGTAAGTTAAGGCATATAGATTTTCCTGGCATAGCTCACTGATTTGGGATTTCATACTTCATAGTAAAATAACCCAGTGAGTAAATAGTCCATTAGCAAAGAAATTAGAAATACATTGTTTTTCAAATGAATGCAGTACCTGATTATAGAAAATTCAGCTTCCCTACCAAACCCTGGTCAACAGAGACTAAACTTGCTCCATTGACCCAATGCCTGCCTCACAGCCCAGTGAAACTTCACACTCTTCAGTGTGACATCTGAATCACCATATTTGTTAGGAAGGGGAGAGGCTTACATCTGTCTCCCAAGAGGAGTGCGTTAGCAAAATAAATAACGAAGCAGAAATAGAAGTGAGCAAACCTCAGCTCACGCATCTATGATTATTAATGTATACGACGAATATAGAAGTATACCATACTACGAATTCATACTGTTCGAAAGAAAACTAAGAGAAATATGAGTGTTGGTGAGAAAGATGAGTAACAGACTACGTAATAGACAAATCCTCAGACGGTGCTGCCTCTGATGCAGCATCATCGATCTACAGAGCCCGAATAAACATGTGACAGTAACAGTCCTAGACCAATTGTCACTATCTTGACAGTAGCATATGGGACCATAGCAAAGGCATAGATATGTTACATTCAGCAACTGAAAATTATACATACGTTTCAGTGAGGAATGAGGGACAAAGAGACAACTCAGTCATACAGCGCTCATGCTTTTTGAGAATCTGAGTTCCCTCCCCAGAATACGTGAACACTGTCGTGATACATGCTTGCAATCTCAGCATAGAGGACAGAGGGAAAGAGAGAGAGAAAGTGGGACAGAGGGGGTAGGGGGTCGATTATTGCATCTCTGGGGCTTCGTCATCAGAAGGAATAGTTAAATGGGTGAGTTTGGTGAGTTCCAGTACACACTGCCTCAAGACACCGTGGGCATGGCGTCCTGAGTAGTGACAGCAAAAGGTAATGTGTAGTACCCACATGTACTAGTATATGAACAAACATACACACAGGAAAAGATACACACTATGGACCAAAACACAGCTGATGACTTCCTGAGATGCATTACTTGGGAGATGGAATGGGGCTTTTTAAAACTAGTCACGAGATGTTACCTGTTCTTGGTTTCTGGGCCATTTCATATTTGTATTATAATAGATAAAAGGGGCCCTGCTTGTGTCTTCTTAGATGACAAGGGTCGTGACACCATTGTTCAACCACTGTCCCAAGGTGCCGGAGGTGGTAGGATTCACCCTCTAATCATAGGAGGTATCATGAGAAACTTAGACTCCAAGCACTAGACCCTGATTATTAAAAGAGGATATTTTGATTTTATTTTTGACAGAGGAACTCTTTGAATCTGCATTGCTGCCCTGAAAGATGAGCAGATTATATTGTGGACAAATGATGCAGACCACTTTCTCTTGGAAGGGCTTTATTGCTGAGGATAGGACATTAAGAGCCCTGTGTGGGAATGCTGAGCTCTTATCGGCTCCTAAGACTATACAACTTATGACATCAACCAACAATTTGGAGAGGGAAAGGACTGTTGTTGCCTGAGTTGAAGGTCAGACTGTAACATCACTCAGAGGTCAAGTGGTCCTCGGTGCTTACTGTAGGTGTTGGTGTAGATGGCAGTGATGGCTCATCCTGCTACAGCACTAACTCCATCACAGTGACTTCTAATCTAGACCATAGACATCATACTGGAGGGTTCAGTGAGACCAGCCAAAGTCACCAAAGAGTTAAAACCAGAAATAGGCTGTGAGCAGGAATAAGTAATTGTAGCCCACAGTGTTTAAAGGGGGAACTACCCTTTTGTGGTTTCAGCATAGGCAGGAGGTATGACCATTGTGACTGAGGAGGAGAAATCCTAGAAATGCAGAAATAAGGGGTTCATAACTTGACATAAAGACCTCAGATTATTGTTGGAAAATAGAGTCAGGGGGTGTTTTATGTATGTTGTACCAAACTTTCACTGAAATAATGAACACGAGTCTCCACGATGCTCCCAGGAACTAGCTGGTTGAGCCTTTGCAGGTTGAGTCCTATTAACTCTTCAGATGAACCCTCAGTGACAGGCCTTGTAACAACTACAGTTGGAGAGACGAGCAGGACCTGTTAGGACTGTTTCAGACATCACCCATGGCTTCCTTTGTGACCTGTGGAACAAATTTAAGATAAACTTAATGCACTGGTTTAATGACTGGAGATTATCCTAAAATCGTGGAGTCAGAGTTTGAGCTGTGCTTATCCTATTGTTCCGTGGCAGTCTTGAGTAGCTGTCCAGTCATATACAAAAACACAAGAGTCTCTTCCCTTAGGGAGAGCTGAGTGTGGAGAAAAATCTTCTGTACAGACATCATGGGTGTTGACAGACATAGAGATGGGAATAATTTACAATTAAATGACGACTAGTTGCTGCAAAAGGGTTGATACAGAGTTTGGAATAATTCAAGATCATAGATGAGAATTAATTAGAACGTGAGGGAGTTGGAACTTCAGTTCTCCCAGTTGAACCAGGTACTCTTGAGAATCCTGGTTGTAGCTGGTAGATTTATAATTTTATATTATTCCTGTCTGTACTCTGCTGGGATTTTAAGACCATGTAGATGCCAACAGCTTTCTTTTGTTGCTGGCAGTTTCTCTTTGAAGGTTATTTTCAGGGGTGTTGGAGACATTTAGGGGCCCTTTCTCTTTAGTTTCTTATATTCATCATTTTCTGGACAAGGATATTTCTAAGTGAATCTGGGACTCTGGGGTCTCCATATCCTCTCTGAAGCTGTCATATTGTTTTAGAGCTACCCCACTGTCCTCGATGCTAGGACATGGCCAACCTGGAGGTGAAGGTGAAAAATCTTTGCCCTCAGCCCAGCCCTTTCATTCTCATTGCTTTAGCCCTCTAGTGGTAGCCATTGCAATCTCAGAAAGACAGTTACACCAGACTTGCAGAACAAATAGTGGTTTTAATCTGTTTCATAGCTTCATGTGTGACCAGTTCACAGCCAAGGATACATATGAATATCACCAAATTAAATTCAGGGATTTCCTTAAAACATCAGGAGGGAGTTTTGCAAATATATTTTAGGAACTTGATTGTGTGGTCCTCAAGCATGAATTAGAAGATCACTTTGTATCATAACATCAAAAGGTTAGATACTTCAGATGAATACATATCGTAAAAACACATATTAAATCAATCTTAACTCTGAGAAGACTCCATTGTTAGGAAGTTAAAGTTGTGACCCACTCAGTTATCTTAGTAAACCAAACATGTAATGAAAAAGCTGTTTTAGAAACCCATACCACTTTACATTGAGTGTCCTAAGCCTTGTGACATACAAAAACGTCTGCATTTTCAACATCTCTTACCCATCGTGTAGAGTGAAAAGAACTTTTTGTATGAATCCCTCTTCCCATGAGCTTATTCTCGCCATCAGAAATGCATTTCTTTGCTTGCATCTGTTTATGGGCTGCTTCCTTCCTTTGTTAAATCCAGATGTACTTCAGGTGTCTTGTTTTCCTGGAAGGTATAAAACCATGAAACAGCAAACATCATGTTTTGTCTTTTACAAAATGGAATTAGATCCACATTATTATCAAGTGTTACACTGTTACTTGTTAATGTGCTTTTTACTATCTGGCTTTAATAACCATGTGACATTCTTTGTTAAATGCTGATATCTCCTTTTGCTTAACAAATTTAAAATAATTCAGGATGTTAGATTTGCTTGTATTTCATGAATTAAAGGAAATTTGAACTAAGTTTGCATATTGCATTTTCTTGTTTGCTTATCCATCAATTTATGTTAAGCCTTTGAGGGAAGGATGCTGTCACGTAAAGATAACCACTTAGCATATATCTGAAGGTGTAGAACAGATACATTGAATGGAAGATGCAGGCAGCACCTGGATCAGGCCACAGAATGAAACAAGAAGCATTGCTTATGGGAACAGGAGTTCCCAGAAAGATGCTCACCCACGAAATGTAACTGACTGGGTAGATCCTCAAGATGTGAGATGCTGGAATGCCACAGGTCCTAAGACATATTGTCTTGGTCCATGTTTAGCTTGCTTAGGATCCACTTACTGCCTGTCTCAGAATGTGAGCTAGCGTTCTTGTGACTATTAGACATGTCCTTCCAGACATATTCACGATGAGCATAAACCCTGCTTTCTTTAATGGAGACAGACAGAGCACAATGATGACAGTGACTCCACCTGGACTGTGGTAACACTAACCACTGGGGAAATTGCCCAGGCCTCACACACTGCCAGGACTCTGCTCCACTTGAAAACACTTTTGGGTTAATTGCTCTGCCTTGTCAAACTGATGTCAATTTCCCAAGTTCAGTAATAAAAATACATCTCAGATGTGGATCTGACAGCTCAAGGCCACTGCCCTGATGACAGCTGAAGGCTTACCATTGCTGCCCGGCCGTCAAGACCACAGGAACCTAGGGATATTGTCTAGGTAATGAAAAAGTCTATGCTATTTTAACTGATATAGAGACCATTTAGATGACACCTCCTCCTATAATTCATCCCCAGATCTCTGATGATATTGACTGACCACCCTAAGCACACACCGGTCACTCTCCCCCACTCACTCCTTTCCCTCACCCACAGTCAGAATACACGGCCAGTGTTCCAAACCCCTCCACACTCCACCATTAACTCTCTTGTTGGGGGTTGGTCTGGTGTTGCGTTTACAAATCCTAAATTCTGAACCGCAAGATCTGGTTGTTTCCAGTGAGAGAATTCTCACATACACTATCTTTTGCTGTGTAAACCTTGCTATCCAACATCCTGAACTCCCCTACCTGTCCATTCCTATGGGTGGGAATTCTCCTCCTTTCCCTGGGATCTCTCCCCCTCTCCCTGATCCTCTCCCCCTTTCCCTGGTCTTTGAACTCCCCTTCCCCAAGTGCCAGGACCATGAGCCTCAAATCAACTAAAAAATGCTCCAGCAACTTGCCAGCCCCAGATGTTCCTTCAGAATCTCCATTCTAGACACCTCCAAAGCAACCAGCCCCAGAACGTCCAACATCACAAACCACTACAGTGCTGCCTGCGCTGCCCTTCACCTGATTTTACAGATAAGAAACAGGTGCACAAAGCTGAAAGATTACATGTCCTGCAACCAGGTGGGGCCTAACTTTCCTCTGAACCTGCTAATGAAGTGGTCAGTATACTCAGACCCCTCCCTCCATCCTCATCTGCACTCCTTTCATGGACTCTGCTCTGTATGCTGGGACAGATTTAGCTCTCAGTGACTCTACCCCCAGACCCATGTTGGGACCGATTGTGAACATCTGGCCTAGAAGAACCTCTCAGAAGTTTTCTTTTAGGATATAAGATGGGGAACAGAGAGACACAACTGAGTCAGAGTGGGAGGAATAGCTGAGGGGTCAGGTAGGCTCCAGGGCTACCTGAAAGGAGACTGCAGAACAGAGGAGCTGTTCAGCAGAGGAGAGACATGCTGTCAGAGGAACAGGTGGAGGACTCAGTAATAGACATTGAGAGAGGAAGAAGGGGAGACAGGAACTACCTTACTGCTTACATCCCAATGACTCCTTAATCACATACTTAAGACGACTAGTTGGGGAATTTAAATCTCACACACACAGACATACACACACACACACACACACACACACACACATGGGGGCGGGGAGAGAGAGAGACAGAGACAGAGACAGAGAGACACAGAGAGACACACACAGAGACAGAGACAGAGACAGAGAGACAGAGAGAGTAATATAGCCAGGCAGGAGTGTTCCAGGCCTTTACTCCCAGCACTTGAGAGGCAGAAACTCTGGCCTTAAACTCTGTGAGTTTAAGGTCAGCATGGTCTACACAGCAAGTTCCAGGGCAACCAGGGCTACTCAGAGAAACCCTGTTTGAAAAACTAAAATCCACAACACAGGACTCAAAAAATTATACTAATGTATGTGCAGGTGTACGTGCGTGTATGTACATGAGTGTATGTACATATGTGTGGAAGCCAGAGGACAACCTTGGATATGGTTTTTGAACACTCCTGCTAGTCCACATTTGAAGGGATTGTACTTAGGTTGGATATTCACCGAAGCAGATTCTTCAGAGGAATTTAAAATCCCCACTTTCATGTCCCTTCATCACACTGAGGAGAGAGACTATTCATTGAGCAGCTTCTGGGTACCAGATCAGCCAGCTGATCTCACTTCAGCTTCCCCATCAATTGTGAGTTTTGGTCTCCTTGTCTCCCCAAGTCACTGATGAAAACCCAGGGCTAGCCACAGTGTAACTTAGGAGGGCTAAGCCTTGCTTGTTGGTGCCATCTGGTGTTGGAAAAGAATTAGCAGTGCTTCTGTAAGACCCAAAAGTGATTTCTGAAGGCACACAGTGAATGACTGTTAAGTAAAAAATTGGGTTTGATTGTGTGTGTGTGTGTGTGTGTGTGTGTGTGTGTGTGTGTGTGTGTGTGTGTGTGTGTGTGTTTCTGTGTTGGGCTCTTCTTTCCCTTCTTAAGGTCAATGTCACCGAAGTGTGGTTTACAGGCAATAACACGTTTACGTTAAGCACTCCTTGTTGGCTGAGGAAGTTCTCCTTTCATTGAACAACTTTGTTGGAGCTCAACTGATTGGAGATGCTTTTCTGTGTTTTTAATTTCTCTATCTGGGGGCTGGAGAGATAGCTCAGCAGCTGAGGGAATATTGATTTTACAGAGGACCTGAGTTCAATTCCCAGCATCCACGCTGGGTGGCCCACAACTGCCTATTGGCCCCTGATGTGTATTCTCTGTCAGAGTGAGATGCAGGACCATCAGGATTGTAACCATGTTGGAAAGGGAAAATGTGTTTTACGGAAAGCCACGTTTATCATCAGACAACTGAAAGAATGGACCCTTAGGAGCAGGACTTCATCAGGAATCGCATGTTGGGTGGAGGACAAAGAGCACAGGAGACAAGGTGGGTTAGGGTTAGACTCGGTTAGAGGCAGGATGTGCTTAAGGGCAAGGTGGGTGTCCTGACTGGTTTTATGTCAACTTGACACAGCTAAGAGTCATCTGAAAGGAAGGAACCTTGATTGAGAAAATGCTTTCACAAGACCCAGCTCTGGGGAGGTTTGCTTTTTAAATCAGTGATTGATGGGGGAGGGTTCAGACCATTATGGGTGGTGCTAATCATTTGGCAAGTAGTTCTTGGTTCTATCAGAAAGCAGGCTAAAGATGGGTTGTGGTGGAACATGCCTTTAATCCTAGCACTTAGGTGGCAGAATAAGGTGGAGTCTGAGGCCAGCCTGGTCTTTGGAGTGAGTTCCAAGACAGGCAGAACCAGACAGAGAAACTCTGGCTTAAGAAGGCTGAGGAGGAGGAGGAGGAGGAGGAGGAGGAGGAGGAGGAGGAGGAGGGAAAGGAGAAGGAGGAGAAGAAATAAAGGAAGGGAGGAAAGAAGGAAAGAAGGAAAGAAGGAAGGAAGGAAGGAAGGAAGGAAGGAAGGAAACAGAGATAGAAGGAAAGAATGAAAGAAAGCAGTTAGGTTGAACAATCAAGCCACCGTGTCAAGACAGTAAGCAGCAATCCTCCATGGCCTCTTCTTCAGTTCCTGCTCCAAGTCCTGTTAATACATTTTAAAAAGTAAATACTCATTTCTATCCCTAGCTAGCTCATGAGTGAGAGTGAAGCCTACTAGATTTATTTAATCAGCTTTATCAAAACTATTGGGCAAAATAACTCTAATCTATTTTTTTATTATGCTAGACTGGCTAATTCCCAGCTAAGCTCCCCAAGTCCTAACAGTTTGAGTCTTGTCTGGATAATTTTTGCTCCATCAGTCTGTCCTCAAGGGCATTTCACTTGGCCATGTGCCCCTGGTCCATCTTGTCTCATGGAGATTTCCTGTTGTCTCCATCTTCTTTCTCTCCTCCTCCTTCCTTTCTCCTTCTTCCTCTCACCGTCCCTACCTGTGACCCCTCAGCCCAGTAACCAAAGCTTCTCCTCCTCCCTCTATTTTCCCCAGTAACTGGATATAGCCACTTTTACTTAACTAAAAACTTTAAATTAGGGAACAATCAGATCTTGGAGTTAGGATTTAGTCTTTGTATACACAGCACAGACCAAACCACAACAAGGTTCCTGCCCTATCTGAGTTTCTGTCCTGACTTCCTGCAGTGATGGATTATGATGTGGAAGTCTAACTCAACTAAACATTTTCCTCCTAAAGTTGTTTCTGGTCATGTTGTTTCATCAGGGCACTAGTAACCCTATGTGTGACAGTTTGTAGATGATTGGCCCAGGGAGTGGCACTATTGGGAGACATGGCCTTGTTGGAATAGGTTGACACTGTGGGTGTGAGGTTTAAGACACTCATCCTAGCTGCCTGGAAGTCAGTATTCTACTAGCATTCTCCAAATGAAGATGTAGACTCAGTTCTGCCTGCTCCATGCCTGCCTGCATGCTGCCACACTCCCACCTTGATGATAATCGACTTAACCTCTGAACCTGTAAGCCGGCCCCAATTAAATGTTGTCCTCATATGAGTTGCCTTGGTCATGGTGTCTGTTCATAGCAGTAGAACCTTAACTAAAACAGAAGTTGATACAAGAAACTAGGGCATTGCTTTGGTTGGCCTGAAAATGATTTTGTGTAGAAGAATGTGGAATCAGGGACTTTGGATTTTGAAAGAACTGGAATGCTTTAAATGGGGCTTAATGTCCCATCCTAGTAGGAATATGGAAGGCTATGTTGTTGAGAGTAATTTGAACTGCACAGACCTGGGCCAAGGTCTGTGGCTCCAGGAAGAGAGATTAACAGATGGGTATATTTTAGGCTAAAGTCCTGGTTTGATGCGTTGCTTATTGGTAATAGAATTGATAGAAGGTGTTTAGTTTGTTTTATGAATTACCCCGCTAAAGGCCATACGGCTCATTGATGCCAGCTACTGAGGGTTTGTGGTTACTTTTGGTATTTACCACAAGAGGAAGCTCAGATTCTCTTAATGTGGGCTCAACGGGAATTTTGGGTTCATTTCCTGATATCCTAGAGTACAAAAGCTTATCAGGCTCATTGTTTAGCTTATTTCCTTTTTAAACTATTGTTTAATCTTCATAATGGGTGTGACTTTGAGTTTTATGGTTATATTATTACTCTGGGAGAGAGTGCAAGATACAACCTTTTCTGGTTACTAAGAAACACAGTATTTTGGGAGAAAGATTTTGTCTTTGTGTTTTTAAAAAGTGTGATTAGGCTCTGGAAAGCTCACAGAGTCATACTGATCAGATTTATAGAGGTAGACCACCTGAAAAAAATGATTTAGGAGACATCAATCTGAACAAACAAAAGATATCTCGATTCTAAACTTTTGTCTTGAGAGCTGTATTTTGCAGTGTGCACCTTCTTGGATTCCTGGTCTCAAGGACGTTCATCTGGGTCCAGTCAGGACACATCTGGCTTCAGCATTTGCTTCATTCTTCCTGTCCCCTATCCCCAAGGATATCTCAAAGCCCATGATCAGCTTGAAGAAGTTATGGAGGAGTCGTCGCCCCAATTCCCTGGACTTTTGGGGAACTGAAAGTGGTTATTCTAAAGTTGTTTTTATGAGGAATTTGAAATTAGTTGTAATTTAACAGGGAGGAATTAGCTAGATTGAGTTGTACAGTCATAATCTCATTTGGTAACTAAGCTAAAATCATATCTTTGTTTTGGTATACAATTTGTTTGTTAAAAGAGTTTAAAAGTGCAAGGTTTATAGCCAGTCCTTCTAATGATGCCATTATAAATTTCTGAGTTGATTACACCTGTGAGTTAAGGGTCAAAGAGCAAATTCATGGCTCTGACTTTGCTAGAGTACTTTCAAGATAATATTAAGATATAAAGACAACAGTCCAGATTGTCTCATATACATAGATGGTTTTCACAAATGTCAGAAATCCACAAAGTTTGAGATTTAAAGTTATTTATCTTTTCTTCAGACATATCTGCTCCTAACTGTTGGCAGACTTAATGAAGACATATCTGCTCCTAATTGTTGGCAGATTTAATGAAGATTGTGAACATCTCTACATCCAGGTGAGGCAATACTTTGTGGCTGGGCAGCCACTGGACAAAACTGCCTGTTTCATCTGCAGACTAATACTGTCCAGAAAAGGACAAATTATGCAGAATAGTTGCCTGATAAACTCTGCCAAGACAGGGTGATTAGCCCTTCAAAATCTGCATTTCAAGAGTCAGTCAGTTGATTTTGGGCCAGAAGGCTGAAGACTTGCACTCACATGTTGCTAACAGGCGACTGTGCTAGTGGAGATTTGTCTCTACAACCTCTCAGTTCTGGAAGCCATGTTAGGCTTCCTATGTATATAGATATTTGGTCGTTCTCAGACTTCTGATGGGGTTGAAGACTGATTCTAGTTTCATAGCCTATCAGGCTGTTTAACTCTGAAAATACATATTTTATTGGATAGTTATCAGATAGTATACAAGCTAGCAATATATAATATAGATTTTAAGCCTTTCCTAAGCTGGAATGGATAACTAAATGTTCTGTTTAACTGATGTAGTGTTGGACTGGGTGTTAGATATATTTTATGCTTTTAATTACAAAATGATAATAGTTGTTCTCATATTTAAGAGAAATGTTTTCTTTTTTTAACTAGACAAAAAGGGTGAAATGTGGGATGATGTCAGAGGTGAGGCAGGTACAAGATAGAAGGAGGCCTGTCACTGGACGAGAAGGAAGGATGGGCTGGGGGAAAGTTTAAAGGAAGAAGAGGGAACTAGAACAGAAGAGGAGGAAGAGACAGGAGGACAGGGAGAGAAGCAGAGGGACAACAATGGAGGCTGACATTAAGATTCTGCTCTGTGTATTTACAGGTTGTTATTAGTGTTTTTAAGGCATGGATGTGTATTGGCCTTTGTATGTTTAGGTGGGTGTTTATCTTATCAATTGGGTCAAAGGTTATTGTGTTGTGTGTTCTTTCATGTAGCGATTTAAGTGTAAGAAAGTGTGCGGCAGCTGCTCTGGGCTGCTATGGAGTTGGGATGTGTGTTTCTGGCATGGAAACCTGCCTTAGGAACTAGATAGGTAGAGAGATTGCTGTCAGGCTAAGAGAGATGCCTTCGGCAGTGTGATATAGAATGGAGCAAAGCGGGTGAGACACTTGCTGACTGAGAATTAAGATATCCAGCAGATATCTTGGGTTACTGAGGTGCCAGACCTAGTGGGGGATAAAAGACAACCATACTTTTTTAATTTTTACATTTTTACAACAACAGCAGGGTCCTGGGATGACTTCAGCTGCCAAGAGAAAGCACAGCCCAAGTTGCTCTTGCAGAGTGCTGACTGCACTGAGTACCATGGAACAGAAAACTGGGCTGTGTGTTCAGACAGTTCCTGACCCCTGTCTCCCCACACGTGACCCCTAGTTTCTACATCCACATTCTGAGTTCACACTGTTTTTTAAAAATCTCTTCTAGGACACTTCAGTTCACCTGCCTCTGGTTTCCCCCTAAGTGACCCCAGGCTAAATGCCATGTAGCACCATGAAGGAAAGGTACTATTGCATGGTGTGTGCACTCTGCCTTAGTCCTCCTCCTCCCTGTGTCTGCTAGCTTTGTGACATAAGCAGACTAGAGTTTGCAGCAGTGAAGTGACACCTAATGATTGTTGCCTGATTCACCCCAGTATTTTCTCCTTATGCACTGGCCTCGATCCTTGCTGCCAGGAACTGAGAGAACAGTTAATGCTGACTACTCGCTTGTGTGGGTTAAGTTCTGTTTTGTGGTATGAATGCTCCCCCCCACAAGCCCTCACCTTCAGTCAAACACAGCCAAACACAGTTTAACCCTAATCATCTCTGATATCCTTTGAGGTTTTACTTTAAATTAAATACATCCTATGCCCTTTGTTCTTAGTTCTACCTGTTAGCTGAGACTGCAATTTGATATATTTGTTTTCTTTAGGATTAAAGTTTCTATATATATTACATGATTATACAAGAAAGACCACCAAAGAAGGGTCACTTTAAATTCATTTTACATGAACAAGAGAGTATTTGAGCTTTGTTCTTCTGTCAATTCATTAAATCACAAAATGGTGCTGTAAATTTGACCTTACATAGCAAAGACCTATCACACATCTCATACATACAATCAATGGCACTGGGTGATTTGTTGTGTGTTAAATGCAAGGACCAACCAAGGCCAGAGCATCCTCTGCAGCTGCGGTAGTAGGTGGTGATGAGCCACAGGTGGATGCTGGGAATTAATGAAGCTGGGAATTCTGTGAGAGCAGCCGGTGCTCATAAATACCTACCCACGTCTCCAGGCCTCAGTTACAGGTTGAAATGGATTAACTGATAATAATATGAACTTTGACAGCATTCTCTTACTAAATTCAAGAATTACTAGTAAGAATGGCTATTCTAACTGCATAGAAGTGAACTAAGACTATGTAAACTATCTTTTGAGTTTCCTTTCATAATGATAGTGGACTTTGAGTCTGATTAATTTCACTGTATGATTTTTTTTCCTGAGATTTGCAAATTCCTTTATTCTTTTTCATTATTTTGATTTACCAAGACAGTCTCTGTATAGCCCCAGTTGCTCTGCTCTTAGCTCTGTAGACCACGCTGACCTAGAACTCATGTGATTATACCTCCCAGAAGCTGGGATGAGAGGTGTGCACCCCCAAGCCCAGCTATCTGAAGTTCTTTATAATTAAGTACTAATAAATTCATACCTATTATTAAAGGAAAAAGATCAGATGTGGCCTTTGTCAAGATTTGTGGCTCTTTGAATAAATACTAATTCACGTCAAGGATTCTATAACTGAAACCATGACGTAAAGTAATTATAGCTGTAGCGAGAAACACAGAAGGTAATAGGTATTTGTTTTATTGAAAAAAATGTTTGTGACAAGAAAGGTTTTTAAATAAGGTTCGTCCTAAAGTAAGGATTACTGAAAACAAGAGAAAGATATCAGGATAAACACCACAAGTTTAAAGTAAGACACAGGGATGTTGTAATAGGACCCAGAGGATAGCAGGCCACCAGACCTAATGGAAGTGCCATTCAAACTGTAGGACTCAAGACTTAGGCAGCATCACCTGCCCAAACTAAAAGAAAGGTCTAGTCTATCTAAGGCCATAGTTAAGGAACTATCTAACTGGTCTACTCTTGCTTTTTGGCTTCTGTAGTTCTACTTCTAGCTTACTGGGTTGTTGTTGTTGTGGTTGTGGTTGTTGTTGTTGGTTAGATTTATGTATTTCCTGTATGTGTGTATATTGTCGTTATCTACAGACAAACTAGAAGAGGGCATGGGATCCCATTACAGGTGCTTATGAGCCACCCTGTTGCTGGGAATTGAACTGGGGTTCTCTGGAAGTGCAGTCAGTGCTCTTAACCACTGAGTCATCTCTCTAGCCCAGCTAACTGTTTAGCTAACTGTTCTTGTTACCTGAAGTACCTCAACACAGGATAGAGGGTTTGTGCTTAAAAGCTCACCCTGAAGCAGGTTCAGTGCTGCACTGGGATCTCACACAATCGCTGTGATCACTGACTAACATAAATTATTATATGTGCTTAAAACCCATGTCTGAGCGGTCTTCTTTGGTGAATACTCCACACATACACACAAAAAGTGTGTGAAACTTTACTTTAAACAGGGTGTGGGATCAGGTGTGGAGACTTGTGCCTTTCATCCCAGTACTTGGGTGGCATAGGCAGGAAGATCTTTGTGGATTTGAAACCAGCCTGGTCTACTTAGAGAATTCCAGAACACTTAGAGCTACAATGTGAAATTCTGTCTCAAGAACATGGAGGTTAAATCATAAATATCTTACTTGATCAAGACAACTGCCTGTACATTTTACCAATTTTTTTAGCATCTCAGTTATTGGGGAAATGAAAGGAATTTTAACAGAGTCCAATTTAGGTCAAGGTTTCAATGCTCTCCACTGGCTGGATTTCAAAGGACTGGTGTGGTGTTTCTTCAACACACCTATGGAGGCTGATGTGGGTGAAGATTGAGGGCTAAGACAATAGTCATGATGTTGGTTCTTGTTCCCAGGTCATCTGGGTCCCAGATAGAACAGAGAACAATAGGACAAGTCAAAAGCACCCATGGTTCTGATATGACATCTCTCCTCTTGATAAAAGAGATCATAGAGAGTACAGAGGGTAGACATGGTCCACATGCATTCTGTAACAAGCAGGATGAGTCATAAGAAAAGAAATGTCTTTATTGTTTATAAGGGAAACCACACAGACAGCAATATGCTTATATATTCTAGCAGAGAGTATTCCTGAATGAGAAAATTAATGGAAGCAACAATGATTTCCAAATTCTCAATGTAACTGTGAATGAACCTCTACTAATCACATGAAAAAAAATTAACCTCTTGTAAAATCTACATGGTCTTAAACACATGACAGAAGTGTTAGTCGGGGTTTTCTAATCTAACAATATATAGAATGAATCTCTCTCTCTATAAAGGTGATTTACAAGGAAGACATGCAGGCTGGGGTTCAGCTAATCCAACAATGGCTATTCAATCCTATGAATGGAAAGACCGCAAATCCAGATGTTGCTCAGTCCACAAGGCTCGATGTCTCAGGTGGTCTTCAGTTTCAGAAGAATGAAGTGGTAGGCGCAAATGACTGTGAAGGAATGGACTTGCTAACAAAGCCAGAGTAATCAGGAAAATACAAAAAGTATACTTCTTCCATGTGCTTATAGGAGTTATAGAAGATGGTGTGGCCTATATGAAACATGGGTTTTCCCAGATGAAAAGATTGGGATTAAAGGTATGTCTTCAAACATTAAATAACTTATTTAAAATTAGATTTTTCTACTTGTAATTAATCCAAAATCCCTCTCAGATGTTCCATTTTGGGATATGAATTCCAAGTGTAATCAAGTTGACAGCCATGAATAGCCACCACACACACACACAAACACACAGACACACAGACACAAAGACACACACACACAGACACACACACACACAGACACACACACACACACAGACACACACACACATATATATATATGTATATGTATATATATATATATATATATATATATATATATATACACACATGGCTTATAAAAAGGACTTACAGGCCATAATCCCACCTTGATGCCTATGTAGTGAACATCCAAGAATCCAGAAATTGTCCAGTTCATGGGACTGGATGTCTCAGCTATTTCTCAGTCTATTCAAGAATTCCAAGGAAGTAGATTTCAATGTTTGTGAATAGAGGGACATACTAGTAAGTGTGGACAAGGAAGCAGATGAAGAGAGACTTTCCTTTTACCATGGTTTGTATAGGCTTTGATGGGTCAGTAACCTAGTGATATAATTCCTTAAGCCCTGACAACGTCAGTTTCTCAAATAGCAAACTCAATGTCAAAGCCTTCCAGGCCCTTAGAGCTCTCAAGTGAAAGACTTTCCACTGGGTCTCAGGTAATAACATCAGAGAGTAGTAGACCTACACATTAGAGTGATTACTATAGACCTTGTTAGACTTTACATCCATGCTTTACAAACAGTCTCAACCCTCAAAGTCATTTTATGATGTCAGACACAGGCCTTTGGGGTACACAAACTGAGTCTCACAGAGGTCATAGAATCAAGCCTCTTATGGAAATTCCATATTAGGCAATATGTTCAACTAACTGCCTTCGTTAAGATTCTGAAGCAAAGGCAGGGATAACCATTAACATTTACACACACAGGCCCATACTTCTCATATGTAGGTGACATATGTCATGCAGTTATTTGATGGGAAAGTCACCAAGACAATTGGTTTTATATATACATGAGACATAAATCAGTCATATCAACTCTTGTATCAACCTCTCCTTTCCAATCCCCTTAGATGACTTTCTTTTTTTTTCTTTTCTTTTTTTAATTTATTTAATACTTAATAATAATTCTTTGGTTTCCTGGCAAACATCCCCCTCCCCCCTCCCCTTCCTTATGGGTGTTCCCCTGCCAACCCTCCCCCCATTGCCGCCCTCCCCCCAACAGTCTAGTTCACTGGGGGTTCAGTCTTAGCAGGACCCAGGGCTTCCCCTTCCACTGGTGCTCTTACTAGGATATTCATTGCTACCTATGAGGTCAGAGTCCAGGGACAGTCCATGTATAGTCTTTAGGTATTGGCTTAGTCCCTGGAAGCTCTGGTTGCTTGGCATTGTTGTACATATGGGGTCTCGAGCCCCTTCAAGCTCTTCCAGTTCTTTCTCTGATTCCTTCAATGGGGGTCCTATTCTCAGTTCAGTGGTTTGCTGCTAGCATTCGCCTCTGTATTGCTGTATTCTGGCTGTGTCTCTCAGGAGCGATCTACATCCGGCTCCTGTCCATTGATGAGAGTGGGGTGTTGAAATCTCCCACTATTATTGTGTGAGGTGCAATGTGTGTTTTTAGCTTTATTAAGGTTTCTTTTACGTATGTAGGTGCCCTTTTATTTGGGGCATAGATATTTAGGATTGAGAGTTCACCTTGGTGTATTTTTCCTTTGATGAATATGAAGTGTCCTTCCTTATCTTTTTTGATGACTTTTAGTTGAAAATTGATTTTATTTGATATTAGAATGGCTACTCCAGCTTGCTTCTTCTGACCATTTGCTTGGAAAGTTGTTTTCCAGCCTTTCATTCTGAGGCAGTGTCTGTCTTTGTCTCTGAGGTGTGTTTCCTGTAGGCAGCAGAATGCAGGGTCCTTGTTGCGTATCCAGTTTGTTAATCTATGTCTTTTTATTGGGGAGTTGAGGCCATTGATGTTGAGAGATATTAAGGAATAGTGATTATTGCTTCCCGTTATATTCATATTTGGATGTGAGGTTATGTTTGTGTGCTTTCACTCTCTTTGTTTTGTTGCCAAGACGATTAGTTTCTTGCTTCTTCTAGGGTATAGCTTGCCTCCTTATGTTGGGCTTTACCATTTATTATCCTTTGTAGTGCTGGATTTGTAGAAAGATATTGTGTAAATTTGGTTTTGTCATGGAATATCTTGGTTTCTCCATCTATGTTAATTGAGAGTTTTGCAGGATACAGTAACCTGGGCTGGCATTTGTGTTCTCTTAGGGTCTGTATGACATCAGTCCAGGATCTTCTGGCCTTCATAGTTTCTGGCGAAAAGTCTGGTGTGATTCTGATAGGTCTGCCTTTATATGTTACTTGACCTTTTTCCCTTACTGCTTTTAATATTCTTTCTTTATTTTGTGCGTTTGGTGTTTTGACTATTATGTGACGGGAGGTGTTTCTTTTCTGGTCCAATCTATTTGGAGTTCTGTAGGCTTCTTGTATGCCTATGGGTATCTCTTTTTTTAGGTTAGGGAAGTTTTCTTCTATGATTTTGTTGAAGATATTTACTGGTCCTTTGAGCTGGGAGTCTTCACTCTCTTCTATACCTATTATCCTTAGGTTTGATCTTCTCATTGAGTCCTGGATTTCCTGTATGTTTTGGACCAGTAGCTTTTTCCGCTTTACATTATCTTTGACAGTTGAGTCAATGATTTCTATGGAATCTTCTGCTCCTGAGATTCTCTCTTCCATCTCTTGTATTCTGTTGGTGAAGCTTGTATCTACAGCTCCTTGTCTCTTCTTTTGATTTTCTATATCCAGGGTTGTTTCCATGTGTTCTTTCTTGATTGCTTCTATTTCCATTTTTAATTCCTTCAACTGTTTGATTGTGTTTTCCTGGAATTCTTTCAGGGATTTTTGTGTCTCCTCTCTATGGGTTTCTACTTGTTTATTTATGTTTTCCTGGAATTCTTTCAGGCATTTTTGCGATTCCTCTCTGTAGGCTTCTACTCATTCTCTAAGGGAGTTCTTCACGTCTTTCTTGAAGTCCTCCAGCATCATGATCAAAAATGATTTTGAAACTAGATCTTGCTTTTCTGGTGTGTTTGGATATTCCATGTTTATTTTGGTGGGAGAATTGGGCTCCGATGATGCCATGTAGTCTTGGTTTCTGTTGCTTGGGTTCCTGCGCTTGCCTCTCGCCATCAGATTATCTCTAGTGTTATTTTGTTCTGCTATTTCTGACAGTGACTAGACTGTCCTATAAGCCTGTGTGTCAGGAGTGCTGTAGACCTGTTTTCCTGTTTTCTTTCAGCCAGTTATGGGGACAGAGTGTTCTGCTTTCGGGCGTGTAGTTTTTCCTCTCTACAGGTCTTCAGCTGTTCCTGTGGGCCTGTGTCTTGAGTTCACCAGGCAGGTCACTTGCAGCAGAAAAGTTGGTCTTACCTGTGGTCCCGAGGCTCAAGTTTGCTCATGGGGTGCTGCCCACGAGCTCTCTGCGGCGGCGGCAACCAGGAAGATATGTGCCGCCCTTTCCGGGAGCTTCCGTGCACTAGGGTTCCAGATGGCGTTTGGTGTTTTCCTCTGGCGTCCGAGATGTGTGTGCAGAGTGCAGTCTCTTCTGGTTTCCCAGGCGTGTCTGCCTCTCTGTAGGTTTAGCTCTCCCTCCCACGGGATTTGGGTGCAGAGAACTGTTTATCCGGCCTGTTTCCTTCAGGTTCCAGCGGTGTCTCAGGCGCAGGGGTCCTGCCGCTCCTGGGCCCTCCCCTACGGGAACCCAGAGGCCTTATACAGTTTCCTCTTGGGCCAGGGATGTGGGCAGGGGTGGGCAGTGTTGGTGGTCTCCTCTGCTCTGCAGCCTCAGGAGTGCCCACCTGACCAGGCGGTGAGGTCTCTCTCCCACGGTGTTTGGGAGCAGAGAGCTGCTGCGGGCGGGATCCGCGGGTGAGATGACTTTCTTTAAGGTTCTCCTACCTCTGCTTTCATATGTGTGTGTGTGTGTGTGTGTGTGTATCTGTGCAGGGACCAAGCCCATACACAGTTCTGCTGAGCAGCCAGCAGTGCGACGGTGAGTTCATGGCTGGAGAACAGCATTTCACATCATTCCACCCCATCTTGCTCTCACATCCTTTCTTCTGACTCCTATGCCATGACTCTTGACTCTTGGGTGGGTTTATATACTGTTTGATTTAAGTAATATTTTGCCCATGCTTTGGACTCATGCCCATGAGGCAAATCATGGGTGACTTTGTTGGAAAACTCTCTTCCTGACTTCCTCCTTTTCCTCTGTTCCCTGTGGTGGTGGTTGGAGCAGTCATGGACATCTAAAGATTTCTGTCTGGAGACTTTTCAGGGAGATCCAGTGGCCTCCATGTTGGAGTTTGAACCTCCTCAATCTGTCAAGGGTCGAGATGTATCATGATGTAAGCCAAAGACTGACTGCCAGACTTCTGTGGAAGACTTATGGGCTAATGTTTCATTTCTCATGGACTCTAGCAGTGAAGGGGGAGCAAAATTCATTTCCAGAATCCTGAAACACAATGTGGGAATCTCCTCATCCTCCCTCTGGACTGACATTTGTGTCCACCACGTTGATTTCTCAACAGACACCCTGATGCAAGGAACTCTAGGTGATCAGGGTTTTGCTCTCTGCTGCACAGTGAGTCCCCTCTGGGTAGGATTACTAATGTTATCATGAAACACCATGCCACAAAGAGTGTTAGGATTAAACTCTAGCTTCTGTCACCGTGACAATTAAAATTATTAGCACAACTGAGTCCTTATCCCCTTGATGTACAAAAACAACACAATAATTTATTTTTATTACTTTATTTATTTATTCATTTTATTTATTTTAATCAAAATCTGTCTCATTTATCGAAAACATGGCACATTCATGTAATACCACAAAACAAAACACAAATAACATAAAAACTCCCATGTTCTCTCTCAATTCATATACTTTAAAAGTTCAATCTATAAGAATAAATATTTTTAAAAATGAAAATTATCTCTTAAAAGTTAAGTCTCTAACTGCAGCCTTACATTAAAAAAATTAAGTTAGTATCTTTTTATTTCACAAGGAAAGAGCCAGAGCACTATTGCAATACAAACACAGCAAAACCCGTCTCCACTGATAAACAACTCAGGATTCAACGTCTGGGATCCACTCACAGTCTTCCAGATCCTCCAATTGTCTTGGGTTTTTCTCCAGCTCTGGCCCCACATAGCATACAGCTGGTCTCCTAGGCTCCAGATGTCTTCCCTACCCTGCTGAGGCAGGTCTTCTGCTCATCACATGGTACTGGCATCTTCAAAACACTGGTGTCTCTTGCTGCAACTGGACTGCGCTCTCACCTACAGCCCTCCAGGGCTCTTTCACGATGCCTCAGCTTCTCTTCTTTATTCCTTCATCTTGGGGCTTTGACTGCTCCAGAGGCTTCACCCTTGCCAGTTTCCTCTCCTGTGTTTTTACAATGCTGAGCCTCTGCTGCTCCGTGTGACCCCTTCATGCCTCAAACCATATCACTTGGGAGACTATTACACAGTAACAGATTCTGCTGCCAGCACAAGGTAACTCCTAGGCCCTGTCTGGAGCAAAGCTTCTGTGTGCTGACTCTTAGGAAACCCTTCATGGAATTCCCCTCAATGATCTTGATCTCTTTTTAATCACTGTTGAGTTGATGCTTCAGGCTCAGGTAAGAGCACTCATTGTCCCAATAAAGCAAAAGATTACTGTACTCTTCTGATTTCTTACTAAGTGCAGCACATTCTTCAGCTCCGGCTGTCCAGACACAACAGATTTTTTGTACAAATGTTTTGGTAGAGGAATTTTTGCTTCCCTCTTAAACTTCACAAGCCAGATCTCATCATATGAGCTGTGTCCAAAAGACTTCTCCCTCAACCTATTACAGGACAGCAGCTCCCTGAGCTCTCAACACTCAGGGACTTTTTGGCTAAAAGTTTCAATGTTCTTCCACAATTCTGCCCCACAATATGTCATCATGTCTGTGGCGGCAACACCCAACAATGCTGAACCAATTTCTGTCCTAGTTGGGGTTGCTATTGCTCTGATGAAACACCGTGACCAATGCAAGTTAGGATGGAAAGGTTTGTTTGACTTAGATTTCCGTATCATCATCTATCACTGAAGGAAGTCAGGACAGGACCTCAAGCAGAAACTGAAACAAGAGGCCATGGATGAGGGTCTGGGTGACGTTTATTTCTTGCTGCCCTGTGATCACTCATACTGCTTTCTTTTTTTTTCCCTTTTATTCGGAGCTGGGGACTGAACCCAGGGCCTTGCGCTTGCTAGGCAAGCACTCTATCGCTGAGCTAAATCCCCAACCCTGCATACTGCTTTCTTATAAAACCCGTGACCACCATTCAAGAGTGCGGGCCTGACCAACAATATGCTGGGCCCTTCCACAAGACTCATTAAACTAATAAATGCCCTATACTATTGGCTAAAACTCAATATTATAACAGCAGTTTTTTCACTAGACACTCCCTCAGCTCTAATCAGTCCATCTTGTGTGCAATTGACATTAAACTCACCGCTACACTCTTAGAGCTGACTTGTTGTCAGTTTCAAGTTGCAAGTGTCCAGAATACGTGCTTGATGCCAATCTGCCACTCCATCTGCTCAGTTCATCTCTGCAATGAAGTTGAGGGTCAGCACTGTGGTCCAGGAGGGTTCTTCTCCTGGGAGGGCACTTTCAGGTTAAGTATTGCATCTTGGATTGAACCAACTCTGTCTGTTGGCTACACTGCCTTCTAACTCAGCACAGGATTTATCCTAAAAAACTGGCTAGATTTGAAGTTGAGACTATCCTACAGAAAACACGTATGTCTTTTGTAACACAGTTTTTCTTTAGGACCCGTTCTCAAACGGAGAGCACTGGCTTGCTGATGGCACATCAGCTGTATCTGCAATCTGGTGATGATTCAGACCAGCATTCTGTAATCCTTATAGCTAAGCCTTCATGACTGTGTGACAGGATGCTCAGGTGTATACCCCAGCAGATCCTCCCACTAAACCTTGCTCAAACTCTGGCTTGTCACAAACCCAGTCTCCACCCTCTGAGCTCCCTTTGTTTTTCCTCTCTCCCCTTCCCTCCCTCTCAACCTCAGAATACTAGGCCGCCTCATACACTCCTTCCCTTGCTTAGATGTAGGCATTCCCCTGCAGAACATTGTACAGGAATTTATGGGACAGTTAGAAACTGTCCTTCCTCCTTCAAACAACTCCTGCCAAATGAAGCTTCTGTCTCCAACCCAAGTTACCCTAAGAGGCTTCACTTCATTCCTTGGCTCCACTGTGCCCCTTTTCAAGGTTCTGCATGACCTATGGGCCCAAGTCCCCCATCTTCCACCTTATCCATACTCAGGGTGCACTCTAATATATCTAATCATGCTATATGGTCTTCATGTTTCCTACTACACTGCCGAGAGTTGCTTCCATGTGTAAAAACGGAAAACCATCCCTCAAATGGGTAAAAGGTACTCTTTTTCTGGAGACAAAATTAAAAGATCATGGCCAACCTATCAGGGTGACCACAGATTTAGGTTACCCTCAATTTTATCTGCCAACAATTTTATAAACTTTATATAGTAAGAAACATGGAAGTCACAAATCAATTATCTTTAAAGTACATAGGTGGGAATATCTGAGGCCCACAGTCAGAGTCCTAGTCATACTATAACATGTCTGTCTGATAAAATTCTTAGCTACTACATTGGTAAAATCTTGAGGGTCATTCATAAATTCTAAGGCTGTATCTAATAGCCACAAGGGACCTAAGCAGACTAAAGGTGGCCGAAGACAATATAACTTGGGACCTGTGGCATTCCAGCATTTCACATCTTTGAGGATGACTTAGTTGACTAACTTGTGTATGTCGACATTTTTCTGTGAACTCCTATTCACATATGGAATCTAGTGTGTGTGTGTGTGTGTGTGTGTGTGTGTGTGTGTGTGTGTGTGTGTGCGTGTGTGTGTGTGTGTTGTTTTGTGGTGTGGCAGAGTTGACCCCTGAGTATGTGATTTGAAGTATCTGTTTTCTGCCTTCAAATAGATGGTATGTGGAAATGTTTACATGATATAATGTCCTTCCCCCAAAGTGTTTAATGAAAATTGACTGATAAAAAAGCTAGAGAATATACAAACTTAATTCACTTTTTTTAATTCATCAAATGCAAGCAAATTTGACACATTACATAATTTAAATTTGTGGGGAAAACAGGAAATATTGCATTATACAACCACCACATATATGTCACCAGGGTATTGAAGCTGGGTGTGAAAAGGCACATTAACCAACGACAGTGTGAGACTTGATAATGTTGTGCATCTAAACCTATTTTGCAAAGCACAAAGCATGGACTGGTTTTCTGTGTGCAGAGTTTTAAACCTTCCAGAAAAAGAAGAAGCCAAAATTACAACAGGATTTAATCCGAGGCCCTTATATCAGGTTATGAAGCCCTTATTTCTCCATTTCTGGGATTTCTGCTGCTTGTCAGTTTCTATTGTCATACTTCCTGCCTGTCTTGAAACCAAAAAAAAGGTAGTTGCCCCTTTGATCACTGTGGGTTACAATTATTTATTCCTGCTCACAGCCTATTTCTGGTTTTAACTCTTTGGTGACTTTGTCTGGTCTCACTTAACCCTCCAGTATGATGTCTATGGTCTAGATTAGAAGTCACTGTGATGGAGTTAGTGCTGTGGCAGGATGAGCCATCACTACCATCTACACCGACACCTACAGTAAGCACCGAGGACCACTTGAACTCTGAGTGATGTCAACATCATGTAACAATCACCCTTCCCCTCTCCTAAATGTAGGGTTATCCTTCATAAGTTTTATGGTCGTATGAACCCAGGAGAGTTCAACAACCCCAGACCGGGCTCGCAATGTACCATTCTCAGCAATACGCCCCTTCCAAAAGGAAGCATTTGTATCATCCATTGATGACATGATCTGCCCAGCTTTCAGGACAGCAATGCAGATGCAAAGAGTTCTCCCGTCAAAAGTAAAATCATAACATCCTCTTTTAATAACCAGAGTCTAATGCTTAGATTCTGACTCAGTTTCTCATGATACCTCACACAACGAGAGGGTGAATCCTACCCAACCCTAGAACCAAAGGCCAGTAGTTGAACGATAGTCTATGAAAATTATTACCAAAGAAATTATCAGCTGTTTGCCTCTTATAAAAAGGCCAGGTAATGTTGCATAACTAGTATATAAAACACCCATTCCCTCTCTGGAGAATTGCCTCTGGAGAAGTCTCTAGCTGTGTTTGTGTCCACAGTGTCTATCATTTTCTCATGTGTATATACACATGTGGGCATGCTCGGTCATATACTCACGGAGACTACACTTTACCTCTGGATGTCACTTCTCAGAATGCCATGGATGCAATGTACTGTGTTTTGAGTCAGTCCTACTGGAACTCACCAATTCAACTACACTGGCTGAGGAGGAAGCCCCAGAGATGCACGTCTCTCTTGCTGTCCCCTGCACAGTGATTAGAAGCATGTGCCACCACAGTGTGCATGGGTTCTGAGGAGAAAAGTCAGGTCCTCATACATGGAAAGAGCAGGGACTGTATGACTGAGTTCGCTCTTTGTCCCTTGTTCCTTACTAAAATGTATATAGAATTTTCAGTCACTGAATGTGACACTGTTATGCCTATTCCATGGCCCCTGGTAGTTCCTGGCATGTCAGTGCACTCTAGCCTAGGACGGTTATAGTCGTGTGTTCGTACTCCAGTCTATGGTCCTATGTGTCCCTAGAGGCGTCACTGTTTGAGGATTTAACATCCCATTGTCTGTCATTCATCTTCCTTATGGATGTCAGCATTTCCCTTTGCTTTCTTTCACACAGTATAAATTCGAAGTAGAGTACACTGATATGCCCATCATATACATTAATTATCGTTGATGTGTGATCTGAGGTTTGCTTACTTCCTTTTCCACTTTGTTTTTTATTTTTGCTGACACACCCCTCTTGAGAGGCTGAGGGAATGCACCTCTGTTCTTAAACAGAGATCAGATCTCACGCTGCACAGTGTGAGGTTTCACAGTGCTGTGAGGCAGGCACTGGGTCAGGGGAGCAAGCATAGTCCCTGTTGACGAGGGTTTCAAAGGGATGATGAATTTCTTTGAGCATTTCATTTGTTTGAAAATGTTGGGTATTCCTAATTTCTCTCCCAATGGACAGTTTACTCATTAATTGGTTAAAGTATTATGAATGAAATCCGGAATAAGTGAGTTATGCTAGGAAAACAGGTACTCGCATCTATGTCTTAATTTACCAGCTCCATCCAATTCGCTGACTGTAATTGCCAAGACGTCCTAATTATCTTTGACAAATGGCTCCTGGCCAACCTGGGCTTTTTGACTACAGAGAAAATTACTAATATAAACTCTCAGATCACACATTGAACACCACACAGTTATCTTATGGACTTAGATCACAGAATGGCTGCAGAAGAGTGAACAATTAGCCATTAGAGTGTAAAGTGACCAGACAGGAGGCAGAGACAGAGGGATAACAGACACACAGACAGACTCAATGCAGGAGGTTAGAGGAGCTGTGAAGGGAGCTCATGGAGAGCTGCAGGGCTGCACCAGGCCTCAACACTGAGTGAACTACACAGGTGAGGTGCAGGACTGAGGATCCAGCAGGTGAGATGCAGACCCACATTAGCATGAGCAGCAGATGAGCTGTGAGACAGTGATTCAAGGAGGAGACATTAGCAGTGTGGGTGGAGCTGAGGGCTTAAGATGGCCAGGAGTTCTCTGTCTGCAGGTTCCCTGACACAAACAGCCAGGGGACAAGTTTGGGGTGACATAACTTTTGCAGGATCAGGTGGCCTCTTCAGGGCTCCAGGCGAGGGTGAGATAAATCCTCAGAGCTGGATGCTGATGTGGTTTGAGATGCACTTGTGTGCACTGCTTCCCACCTATTTTGATAGCTGTGGAGGCGACATATTTTTACTTTGTGGAGTAAGGTAATTATCAGCCTCTGCACCAGAGAGGGAAATGGGTGGGCATGTGTCTCTGTGTAAAGTGAGGTGTCATGTCCTCCAATGTCTGCATTGCACTCAGGAGGGAGCCAACTGCAGCTTGTAAAATGGAGTCACCCAGGGCAAGTCCTTGTTTTACGCAGTGAGGAGTAATTGAGAGCCATGCCGAGCTTCAGCTCTGCAGTGCTATCAGGTAAGTGTCAGACAGAAGAATATCAGAGCAAGAGTAAGTCATCACAGCAACAGCCTAGTGCACCCTGATGCCCTGGTTGGTGAGGCTCTGACAGCGATCAGTCTCCTGAGTTCCTACCAGTCTGGTTCAAAGTCAGCAGCAAGGTTTTCTGAGATGTCATCAGAAATATGTTCCTTTGCTGGAGAAGCCACAGAAATATGTTCAAGATTCCTCCAATACAGCTGTTGATGGGGACTGAAGTTCATACTGAAGAGGAAGGGGAGCAGCAGGAAGCACCTAGGACAAAAGGGGTGTGGCTTAGAGTGTGAGCCTGGGCATCAGCTGCAGCCCCCACTCTACTCCCCGATATCACAGACCACGGAACCAGTTACCCAATCCTTCTCTCTTTCACTTTTCCTTCTAGAACTTTCTGCCACTGTGAGCTCCACTATGATAAGACTTCAGATATTTCTGGAGTTGTAAGTGTAGTGAAACAAAGATAGTAAATAAAACAAAATAAAAAGAAATATGAAAAACTCAGCAAATATGAAAGGTCTGCAAAATATAGCAGAGATTTTGTATTTGCTCGTCTTTTTAATTTCACGTTAGATGTTGAAAAAGCTTCACTTTATCCCCCAAGCTGGACTTCAGCTTAGTGCACAATCTACTGCATTCCTGGATTCTTGTGGCAATCCTCCTGTCTCAGCTTTCCAGATATGGGAATTGTAAGACTGACCAAATATATACATTTGAGGTAAAAATTTTCAGACAACATGTTATTCAAAAATAATTATATTGACTTAAATATGGGATGTCACCTGATGTTAGATGTAAATCTTTTACCTCCATATGCCTATAGGGAAAATATTTTAGATCATATTCGAATAATTAGAACATCGGAATCTTCATCACAATCCTGTACATCAGCTCTAGACTGTGTGGCAAAGGCTAACAACAACAGTGGTGGACACTCGGTTCACATTAACTGCATAAACACAGGTGACTTCAACTTCAGAGGACAGAGACATTGGAATCATGGTACCACGTGCACTGAACTGTGGCTAAGTAGAGTGGCCAAGTTAAATAAATGAATGGGTTTTATTGTTCTCTTTGTTCTTAATACAGATGTAACCAAGCAGCCCAGGTTGGCCTTGAACTTGGTGACCTCTTCGTGGGCCTCCTGAGTGCAGGGATTACAGGTCTGTCCCACAATGTCAACTCCTTAAAAGATCTGCTCATTGGGATCCTTCTGTCTTAAATGGTGGCCTAAGCTAGGAGCTATTAAGGTATAGACTTGGCCCTACTCATTAGAATTATTGTGTGATGTTGGATCATGTCATCCACAGAAAGCAAACAGACTTTACTCACAGTCTTGAGAGAACCATTTCTTGGATATGAGGAGAAATCCCCTCATTTCCATTTTCCTTGAATCTTATTTGGATCCATGGATTCCCTGTTCCCTCAGCAGGACTTTACTGTTTCATCCTCCTCTGACTGCAGAGTTAAACTGACTCTGTTGCCTCCTGTACCCAACCATCATCATCTCCAACATTACCGTGGAGTGAGGGCTGAAGATTAAGCTGAGACTTCATTCTAACAGACAGAGAGACACTGAAATAGCTAGTGGCTTGGATTAAACAAACCACTGGGACCTGTCTCCAAAGTTCTTACCTGATTTATAAACCAAGAAGAAGAGTGAGAACACAGCCCTTCCCTTACCTTTTTTTTTTCCATAGAAACCACGATCAATGCAAGGAAGATTGCTGTAAACTCAAATACAATTAGATAATCAGTCGTAGATGTAGGTTGGGTGCTATTCCCTGTAGATGGACTCTGGTTGGAAGACATGGCTGGGGTGCTATTCCCTGTAGATGGACTCTGGGTGGTAGATGTAGGTTGGGTGGTATCTGGTGCCTTTATTGTCGATCCTAAAAAAGAAAAATCAGAAAATATACGAATGAAGCTAAAAACACACCTCGATCAGCAACTTCTCTCTGTGCAGCCCAGGGACTTCAAATGCAGTAACTATTTTCCCAAACCCTGGATATAAAGATGAGTAGAATGTGTATGTAAAGTGTCCTTACAGAGTTTGTTTCTCTATCAAAGAAAGCAAATGTCTACTGAAACATCAAACAATGTGACATTTTTCTTGTGGTTAGAACTTTTTGGTTGATGGCATAATTAGGGGTGTTTAATTGTGCCGAGAAAAATAATGAAACCTTCAAAAGTGATGTTAAAACTGGTGGGAAGGCAGCTATACTGAAGCAAGAAAAGGCTGGAAGTTTATAGTGATGCACACAGACTTGGGGCTCACTGGCAGGCCATTTAGAGCCTGGGCCACTGCTTAACAGGGAAGGAGAAACATTGAGAGGTGTAGTGGATGGGCCTGAAGCTGCTTGTATTCTTATGCTAATTTGAGCCCCTAAAACTGATTAATTGCATTCTACCCCCAGGTAATTGTGATCTATAAATAAAGATAACAGCAACCAATAGCTGGGCAGAAGAGACATAGATGGGGTTGAGGTTTTGAGGACTTAGAAGAGACAGGATCACTAGGAGGACGAAAAACGAAGAAGCTACCATGGACTAGAGGAAAGCGCAGGAGGGAGCAAGGAGAAGCATCCATGGGATAATGGTCAAAAGAGCATGCACAATTGGAGACCAGAAGGAACATGGTAAATAGTAAACAATAGGTCAGGATTATCGATACGAAGCAGATTCTAACAGCCTGGAGGGTAGGCAGCTGCCCAGCTATTGTACTACATGAGGGTTGTTAAAATGATAAAGCCTTTCAGTGTGTCTCTGTCTGAAAAATGTTATGATTAAGTCAGAGTAGAAGACCCAGGCCAGGATTTAAATTTCCTACTACAGGGAGGTGAGATGGGGAACAGAAATCCTAGTGGCCATCACTGACTCCCTACAGAGGAAGACCACCTGAAATGACTCAGGCAGACTATCAAACTTTCCATTGTGCACACATGCTTACATGTATATATGGAAGTCACTAGAATTTTCATACCCCCCCCATGTGGATGCTTCCTTGTTGTCATCTAATTAACTACTTACTTGTCAATTCTCTGGAGTCTGTCAACAATTTCTTGAGGCACAGACTGAAATCTCCCGTGGAGAGGAACTTGAGACTTTGGAATAGTTCCCTGTTATTCTCCCATTGACTCATGGTCTTGATAGCATTAGGCTGATTTTCTCTCCAGGTCATATTTTTTGGATAAAAGTAGAAGGGATACTGTCTATCAATCATGAAGGCCCAGCATCCATCCATGAATTCTCCTTGATTATATTGAGATTGTACAGTGACCCGCAAGGTGTGATTACCTGCAAATGACACCCAACACCATCATCTTCCACCCTTTATAGAATCATCCTCACTCAGTGATCCAGTCACTCTCTGCATGCTTAGGGTCTGTATACTTTCCTCCTTGGTTTGCTGTTTCTCACACATTGGGTACCATGTATCTCAAGGTTGGGTCAATATTCAGCTCTTACATGCAGAAACATCCGCAACCCCTTCCTGCATACGCTCTGTTCTTCCTCTTTCTTATTTATAGCCTCTGTCTTTGCATTCTGTCTCATACTCACCCTTGGATTCGAATAGCCCTGACTCCAGCTTCATCATTTCATAAAAACTGTAACTCAGGCATTGGTTCAAATCATTGCACAGCTTAGTAGCATTTCCCTTCTTTTCAGTTTTACACACAGGTGAGTTCTGCCTTACATCGTCAAAACAAAGGACAGTCATTCCATTCACTGAGCATTGTCCAAGTGAGACTTTATACTGGACAGTGAAGTTACAACTTAGAGAGTCTGTACCTGTGAGAGAAACAGGCAGGTGAGGTCCAAAGTGGGGCAAGGGTCCATAGAAGTCACAGTTTTCTTGCACTCAGAATCTCTCTGATGGATCAGGAGGAGAAGCCTCTAATCAAGAAGTCCAGCAGCTTCTGGATCTTAATTCTACCCCATATTTAACTGTTATTATTCCTCAAAGGTGTTTATGTCACCAAGGTGATTTGTCTTGGAAGTAATTTTAGTGACTATTATCAGGTAGTAAAGAATAAAATATGTCAGATAGCATCCATGTTCCTGGGATGAAAATCTATCTGAGCACACAGGGGTAAGGGAAGCATCATAGTACACATGGAAATTCGACATGGAGCCTGATGTTGAGGGAAGCTCCTGAAGCAATGTACAAGTTTATCTTGGAGAGGGGATCTGCCAGCTGTGAGCTCAGGGCTCATCCCTGCTCCCACTGGGCTCTGTCACACAGCACTGTTGGTCACCAGGTCTCAGCTTCTCCCACATTATACCACACACCTAATCCACTTGCAAGGAGGGATCTGAACCCTCCAGTGTAGGGGAATGTCAGGGCAGGTAGGCAGGAAGGGGTGGGAAGTTGGGGAGGGTGAATACCCTCATAAAATAAAGGGAAGGTGGGATGAAATAGGGGGTTTAGGGACTAGGATATGGGAAAGCATTTGAAATGTAAATTTAAAAATACCCAATAAAAATATATCTAACATAAAAAAGAAATCTAAATAAAAATATCCAATAAAAAACAAAATCCACTTCGAAGTTTAATTAAAGGAATCTGTTTTGCTAATTGAGGAGCTGTGAATAATGAAGGTGACTTAAAGAAAGCATTCCTGCCTTCAAATATTTGCATCAATAAAAGATGATGATGATGATGGTGGTGATGATGATGATGGTGATGATGAAGGTGATGAGGAGGAGGGTATGGAGGAGCAGGAGGGCAGCAAGTTGTCTTAGAATGGTATTAACAGCAAACTTTTAGTAAGAACAACGTTTTGATAATGTCTTACAAAAATACCACAGTAATGCTGATTACACAAGGCCTCTAACATGCTTGGGATTCACAAAGTAGATTGAAAGTCTTGCCAGGGACTCAGATCTTACTTATTTTTATTTTATGTGTATCAATATTTGCCTGTGTTTCTATGTACCATGTGCATGCAGTGTCTGTGAAAGCCTACAGGAGCCAAAGATCTTCAGAGAGCAACGAAGTTATAGAGAGTTGCCTCTGCCTTGCTAGTCCTGACAATGAAAGCACACAGCACCATGCCCAGCCCTTTTACAGGAGGTCCAATGATCAGCTCAGGTTCTCATGGTTGGGAAGCACACAGTTTAAACTCAGCCTTCTCCTCATGCTTTGGACACAGGACTTTTAGTCATCAGCAAACCACCAGAATTCTCTGGAGCTAATGCCCAGGTGTCATAGAAATGTCTGGCAGGAATCTGTTGAGAGGCTAGTCCGTACTACATGTAAAACAGAATCTAGAACCGCTAAAACTTGTACTGAAGTGTGTGTAATAAGACTCAAAGAAGTGCACATGTCAAGAGAGATGAGTAATGAAATCAGTAGTATGGCTTTGTTGTAGCCAAAGAAGAGGAAGTGGGTCACTGGAGCTAGCCTGAAGTTTGAAAAACCAGTTCGTAACCCAGAGTCTCTGTCTTCTGTGGCATTTAGGTAAGGATGTAGAACTCTCAGCTACCATATATTCCTGTGTGCTGCCATGCTCCCCAACCTGAGAAAAAAGAAATGGTCCTGACCAATGGTATGCAAGCCCCAATAAAATGGTCACTGTGCCTTAGTCAGGACACTGACTGTCTTTGTTAAGGTTTTACTGCTGTGAACAGACACCACGACCAAGGCAACTTTATAAAGGACAACATGTAGTTGGAGCTGGCTTATAGGTTCAGATGTTCAGTCTATTATATCAAGGTAGTTGTATGGCAGCATCCAGTCAGGCACAGTGCAGGAGATCCTGAGAGGTTTACATCTTTACCCAAAATAAGTGAGGAGCAGACTGTCCTAAGGCAGCTAGGAGAAGGGTCTCACAGCCCGCCCCCTCAGTGACACACTTCCTCCAAACAGGTCATACCTGCTGCAACAATGCCAAAGTCCTAAAAGTGCCATCTCCTAGGCCAAACATATTCAAACCACCACACTACCAAGATAAAAGTAGGTACCAGGGAGTGGGGTATAGCCGTGAGAAGCCTGACCAAGCTGCTCGTGGGCAGAATGTGGAATTTTGAACCTTGAATTAGCAAAGAAGTTGATCATTTTAGCGGAGTGTAATGGGCCATAGGAGCAAAACCATGGACAACAGTGATGCCTTGAAAAATGTAGATAATAACAACCTAGTATTGGTTTCAGAGGAAAAGTGTCCTAGAAAATGACCTTGTAATATTGTTTCAAAGAATGTGTTTGCTTTGTGGCTCTGCCCTCCCATCCTGCACCACTATCACAACCCCCAGGAACAATTGCCTAAGGCAAAATTAAAGAGTTTAGGATTAATGGCTTTGGCAGAAGATATTTCAACACATCCTGTCTTGTGGTTGTTAGAAGTTACTCTTATGCGGAATGAAAAGTAGAAAGCTGGGAAAGGAAAAATACAAAAGGTATAGTTTGAGGAGAAAAGGAGAACCAGAAAGTGTAATGAAGAAAATCCATTATAGATGAATGGGTCCTCCCCAAAAATCCTCTGTCAACTATGTAAAGCCAGACCAGTGAGGTTAGATAGATGACACAGAGGATGGGGCACTGGTTGCTCTTGACAAAGATCTAGATTTATTCCCTGAAACCACGTGGTTGTTCACAACTGCCTGTAACTCTATTTTAGGCTGGGGGTCCTATGCCCTGTTGTAGTTTCCAAGGGCAAGAAGCAAACACATTGTACACATGCATAATGAAGTTAAGATATTATGCATATAAAATCAAAATATACCTAAAACAATTTAAAAGTGAGCCAGCTCAAAGACAGACCCAGATTGACTTCCTAGGAGGGTCAATCAGGTCACAACAAGTAGAGACCACTGATTGCCCCAGGAAGTGCAGTGATTATTTCTCTCTAGCTTCATTATTGCCCTGTCACTCAGGAACAATACCTCGGTGCTACTGTGAATGTGTATAGTGTTAGTTTAAAGAAAACTCTCAGAGCTTAAGAAGTAGGAAGACAAAGTATAATTGTTTCTCTCCTACATAGAACAGGGAACAAAACAATAACAGGAGGCAGAGGGAGGGAGGGGTCTGGGAGAGAGAGCAGAGAGGGAAGGAAAAGGGTGAGCAGGAGCAGGCAATGGAAGGGACAGGAGAGAAGTACAGAGGGTCAGGAAATTGAGTAGACACGTGGAGCAGTGGAGGATGGGGAACTAGGTGTAGCCACTAGAAAGTCCCAGACTCCAGGGAAGCAAGAGGCTCCCAGGACCAAATGGTCATGACTTTAGCCGAAATATCCAACAAAGGGGAGATACAACCTGTAGTGACCACCACCAGTAGAGAAGCATGGCCCCCAGTTGATGGGTGGGGCCACCCACACATCTCAAAACATTTAACCCAGAAATGTTCCCAGCATAGCCAGCCTGGAGATTGGTTTTAGGCTCCCTGCAGACCCCAATGGTGCTGAGGGCATTACCAGATTTTGCCTTCTGCCTGATGTGCTATTCATCCATGTAGCTTGTCCCACACCCTCCACACCATAACTTTTTCCTGACTTCTTCAAACCAGTGAAGGCTGGGTGGAGTGGAGCTAGGGAGAGCCCAAGGCCCCTAGTCCTTGAAGGAGAGAAAGAGAAGCCCTGTAGCTTCCCTCCTCATAACCCAGTTGTGAGCTTCCTGACTTAAACCAGGTCCATATTCTGTAACCCAACCCCACTCCATGCAGACCCTGAGAACTCACCATCTACCTGCATGGTGCCCAGAGAGTTCAGCAGAACCAAAAGGCTCAGAGTGAGAGAATGATTGCACTTGCTGGTTGCTCCCTTTGCCATGGCCCTTCCTGAGACCCTGCTGCCTATGGTGTGACTGGAGCTGCAGAGAGAATGAGAAAATCTGCTGTATTACCCCAACCACCACCCCTGCCTTCACCCCTCAACCCCTCCAAAAGCCCAGCACACAGAGGACACAGCTCAGAATAAATCCAGGCTGTGAATTCAGGACTTTTCCTGGTCCAGTCATGCAAGTTCCTAGTCCTTATCTAAGGAAATCCCTCCAGGGCCCTGTGGCTCTGATCATCCCTCCCAAGATCCATATCACTCCTGGGTGCCTGGAGGCCTTGACACTTTTTCAGGGCTCCCACACCCCACTCATCTCCCAGTCCCTTCATCTCACTCAGCAGTAACTGGGTCCTCAGAGTCCCTTGGGAACAGAGTAAAGAAACAGAATAAAATTGGTGCCTTCACCTTGATCAGATGCAGCCTGCCACCAGAGTCAGAGAAATTTATACCAGGCCAGTCCCTACCCAGGGAGGTGGCACGCCCATGCACACATGCAGTGTCACTCTGGGCGGTCCACATGAGATCATCAAAGTAGGTGGCCCTAAATATTGGCTGTACTGGTTTCCTGTGCTTCTCCTCTAGCTTGAGAACTTCCCTCAGTCTCCCTCAGGCTTCCGGCCTCCTCTCCCTCACTTCCTCTTTTCCTCTCCATCTCAGACTCATTCTTGCCCCTCCAGGTCCCTTCAGCATCATCCCCTGGCTCAGGTACAAGCTCTTTCCTGTCCCACTGCTTGTTGCTATTGTCTCTCCACTGATACTCCACTGATACCCCCCCTTCACGGCCTCATTTCCTTCCTTCTACTTTCTCTGTACTGAAGACAATTACTATCGTGTGGGGAAGGATGGTTGAGCATTTCCCCTTAGCTCTGTGACACTAGAACTTAAGAAAGTTCTGCAATCAAAAACTTTTTTCTAATTAAAGCATCTTCTGAGGGGTGAACAGATACCCAGAGATTAAGAGAACCTGCTGCTCTTTTCAGGTACCCAGACTGGGTTCCCAGCACTCACACAACAGCTCCCCTCCTCAGGTTTTCTTCTCTTTTGTTTGGTTTCTCTGTATAGCCCTGGCTGTTCTGGAACATTCTCTGTAGACCAAGGTGGCCTCAAAGTCACAGATTTCCTGCCTGTGCCTCTCGAGTGCTGGGATTAAAAGCTTATGCCACAATGTCTGGTTGATCAAAACCTTCTATAACTGTGGCTGCAGGGAATTAGATTCACGTTTCTCTTCATTGTGGTCACTGCACAACCATAATGTGGTCACACACTGGTAAAACATTCATGTAAATGAGTCAAAAATGAATTGACCCTTTTCTTTCTGTTGTAGAACAGGCTTCTGCATAAGAAATGTCCAAATCCCTGACAGACTACATATGAATCGATTTTTTAGTGTGCTTTTGGCTGTGAACTACATGTTTGTTAAGGGGCTTGTGTGTGTGTGTGTGTGTGTGTGTGCGTGTGTGTGTGTTCACAGGACAGAGGTTAACCTTGTGTGTGGATTTACAGGCTCCACATGTCTTCCCAGAGACCACCAGCTCTGCCCGGCTCTGAATCCTAAATGTGCTTGACCTCATTCTGAAACCATTTCCCAAGAGGGAACCATTTCTTTTTCCAGAGGAGTTCCTCGTTGCAGACTTTGAAGTCATTTGCACACACATTTTTCCACAGGTCTCACATCAGGGCCATGAATTTCTTCACCAGTGTTACATGACGCAGCTGGGGACAAATCTGTGAATCTCCTCGTGTGTGTGTGTGTGTGTGTGTGTGTGTGTGTGTGTGTGTGTGTGTGTGCGTGTGTGTGTGTGTGCTTGCACATGCATTGTATATTTAGAAGGTGCTGGTATGTGCATAGGGGGTTGTCAGTGAGTGAATGTATATACAGGACAGAGATTAAGTTTAGGTGAAGATTCACTGGTACCTCCAACCTGTGGGTTACTTAGATAAAGAACTTGAGATGCTCAGTGCTTGTCTGTGTGAGATAAGCCACAGCTAATGACACTCACTGTTGAGTCTGACAGACCCTCTGTGCACTGAGTCTCCCTCACACTGGCTTGGGAGCTTCAGTGGAGGGAACTCAGAACAGCTGTCTCTCCTGGGTGCTGAGGCTAATCTCCCTGGCTGAGGTGTGCAGGTCTCTCCTGTGGAACACTCTGATGAATCACAGCCACTCAGCTTCTCTGTCCTTTGAGCTTCTTGCTAGACTGCTCACAGCTGTTTTCTAGTAATTGTTTAACTTGGGTGGAATAAATTTTATAGTTGTGATTCACCTCAATGAGGATCTGTGTTTAAGGGTCACAGAATTAGACAAGTTGAGAACCACTACTCCTCAGAGACTTAAGAAGCAGAACTTGATTTTATATCTGAGATTAGAATATATGAAGCTCCCATGTGTCTGAAGCACCGAGGTTACTCTGGAACACCCCACGTGACTTCTGACTGATATCAGAGATGACTGAAATTGATACTTTTTAAACATAGCCCCACCCTACTTTCTGCCCTTTTCATTGGTTGCAGACAGAAGTGTTAAGGTCTGATGTGGTTTTTGCTGAGGAACACCCTCCTAAGGAAAGAGAAGACATCTTAAAGCATTAGTAATGCTTTTGCCTGCTGCTTCTTTGAGAACTGAACTAGGATCTCAGTGTATTACAGACAAGAAAGGGGCTGGAAATCAGCTAGCCTGGGTCCTCTGCAGATTGTCCCTTTGGGCTTACTGTAAGCATTGATCTGTCTGTGAGACAAAGTGCTCTGCCTTCATGTAAATGTCATTTGATGTTTTTACCTGCTTAACTCTGACTGCAGCACTCTCTGAGAGGATGGGGGAGGGTTCTCACCTGCAGGAAATGAGCAAACTTCCTGGGTCTAAGAAAGGAGACCCTCCAAGCTGCTGAGGAGACTCTGGCCAAACCAGCTACAGAGAAAACTCCAAACCTGTCCCTGAGGTTGCTGCTGTGCTGTTTCTGGAGTCACGTGTTGAGGTGGGCTCTGCAGTGGCACAGCTGTTTTGAAGTCACCCCAGCTCCTGTGAGTAACCCCTCACCCCACTCTTATTAGCAAGCCCAAAAACTCTCAGTGGATCTTGAAATTGGACGTTTGTGTAATTGGTACTTTGGAATGTCATAAGTTCTACTTCTGGTGTGTGTGTGTGTGTGTGTGTGTGTGTGTGTGTGTGTGTGTGTGTGTGTTAGTTTTTCTCTCAGAGAAAGTGGAAGTGTATGAGAGGCATTTTCTGCATGGCTGTTGATATCTGGTGTGTGGATGCTGACTTTTTAAAAGATGCTTCCTGTGCTGGCAAGATGGCTCAGTGGTTAAGAGCACTGACTGCTCTTCCAGAGGTCCTGAGTTCAAATCCCAGCAACCACATGGTGGCTCCCAACCATCTGTAATGAGATCTGATGCCCTCTTCTGGTGTGTCTGAAGACAGCTACAGTGTACTGTATAATAAATAAATAAATCTTAAAAAATAAAAGATGCTTCGTAAATGTAGAGAAGAATGGGTCAAAGTCATAGTGTTCAAGATGAAGTATAATTTCCCCTGATGTGGAATAGCCAGGAGGTACCAACGATTGGTCCTTGGCTGTGCTGAGAAAGCATGGCGGTCTGTAAAGTGGAGTGACCTGCAAGTCACATACAACTCAGTCATCCTTCACTTCTGATTCATCTGTCACCTCCTCAAAGGTCAAGACTTTCTCTCCAGGCTTGGGTGTCAGTCTTGTTGACACACAACTTGCTGTTGTTATCCATTGTGTACCCTGGGTCTGCTCAGTACCACAAATGCTCAGCTCCTACACACAAAGACATTCACCATCGCATGCCTACATGCGCTCTCCCTTTTCTCTCTCTTGCCAACTGTCTCTTCCTACTGTAATCTATCGCATCCTTCCCACTGGTCTTGAAGATGCCCAGTTGGATGTTAGCCAGCTTCTTTCTGAACTCCTGCCACAAGTGCTCCAGCTAAACATTGGGCTAAACATGCACACTTAAGTGGCATTTACCATCTTTCCCAGGTTACCCAAAGGTGTGTGTGGCCTTGTTTTCATTATCGACCTAAAAGGGCATTGCGTCTGAGCACTGAGCACTGTCCTTCACACCAAGGATGGCCAGGGGTGCTATGAGCCTGACAATGAAGATGTAACTAAGAGCGTGTGAATCTGTGAGAGAAACATGCAGGCAGGTTCCAGCGTGGGAGCAGACCATGTTTCTGCCCCACCCATGTATCTATCTGACACGCAAAAGGACAGGAAGACAAGTCTCTATTCAAGATGTCCCCCAGCTCTGCATTCTCAATTCTGTGTCATCTCTGACTGTCTTAAGTTTGTAGGATGCCATAGATTCTACCTGCGTTAGCAGGATGATTTACCATACAAGGACTTTTAGGCACCTTTACCGAGTGTTGAAATATAAAAATCTATCAAGAAGCACCAGGTGAGATTTAAAGCCAGCCTGGATTACAGAATATGATCCTTCCACTGAGTCAGTCATTCAGTCATAGCAACTGAAAAGAATTTAAAAGCCAGCATGTATTGTGTGTGTCTGTGTGTCTGTGTGTCTGTGAGTCTGTGTGTCTGTGTGTCTGTGTGTCTGTGTGTCTGTGTGTCTGTGTGTCTGTGTGTGTGTAGACCCTCTGGAAGATGGAAAGGGAAGTTAGGGGCTGAGTCATCAGGGAGAGCAGGAGAGGTTGTGGATCTGCAGGGTGGGAAGGGTTAGACACCTGTACAGTAGTCTAGGATCCAAGCCTACCATAATGACCCACTTTGCTCTAGATCCTGCATATTCTACAGGGATGATTTTTTTTATTCTGTATGTTTACCTCTGAGTGGCCAGGGAGGGGAAATGGCAGGCTATTGTCTATTGCCCAGAGGCATTCTAGACATAGACCTCTGCCCTGGGGGGAAAGGGCTCTAATTGGGACCATGATGGCCAAGCAGGAATCAGGTTCATCCTTCTGGTCCCTGTGTTCAGGCTCCCAGAGTCAGATCACCTCTGCTCACTGCCAGACATCCACGCAGGCCAAACAGGAGAACAACTGAGTGGAGTAGCACAGCCTGAGGTAATGTCTGAGTTTGGGGCCTCCTGCCCAGGCCATGGCTCTTCTCTTCAGCCTGCACTGACATCTGAGCTGACTTGAGCTACCAAGAGAGAGCAATGCTCAAATAGCTCTGACTCAAAGAGAAACTTTCTGCCCATTCAGAGTATCTGGCTTGTCCCACAACAGACCCCACCTCCACACACACCAACTTCCGCCTTGACACTCCCCACTTCTGCCCCAAACAAAGTCCTTGGCATCCCTATCAGGAGTTTCAGTTTGTCTTTCTAACTCTAACCAAGGCCACTGCTCTCCACCTGTCTCTGGTACCCATTCAGTGAGACCCTGGTCTTCTTTCTGCCGTGGTCATTTCTCTGCACTCACGCTCAGGCCTGGAGCAGGACAAATGTATAAAGAATCCTGAAATGCTTAGAAGAGGATGGCTGCTGCACAAGTCCTGTGCCCAAGCAGAGAGGAGATAAGGGAGGTTGTGTGGATTCATTCCCTGCATCCGGTCTTCCAGTTTCAGATGAAACACAGCTTGAATGCAGTGAAATGATAGCCTAATGCTTGTTGGCTCTGAGTTTTTCTGGTGCCCTTGCTTCTCCAGCTTCATGAAACCCTAGAGAAAGTAAAGTTTTGGTTCTTTGTTTTCGTCATGTCCCCAAACACCACGTAAGCACAATCATCTCCTGTGTCCTTTGAGTTTGCTGCTAGAGTTGTCCTGATTGTTTTTGAGTAACTGCTTGTGTGCCCTTCAATCTTCAGCTCCAGCTGTTAGTTGCAACTCTGATATTTGTCTTCCCCCTTTGGATACAATTTTGTGCTGTGTAATATATGTTCACACGATAAAATCTCCCAAAATTGGTTAATTTAAATAGAGTATATGAAACAGCAGACCACCTGAATTTTGTTCTTCTTTCAATTCATAAGACATTAACGAATGTCACAAAATTGTTACTATAAATTGGACCTTATACAACCTTTACCCAACACAAACCTCATACATACATTGTCCCTGGATGACTTAAGTTCATGTTAAATGCAGGTGCCCCCCAAGTCCAGGCAATCCTCTGCACCTGCAGTTACCACCTGTGGTGTTGGGAGCCACCTGTGGGCACTGGCTACTCATTGAATCCTGATCCTCTGCAAGAGCAGTCAGTGCCCTTAAGTGCTGAGCCATCTCTCCAGCCCCTAAGTTACCAGGTGAAATGAATTAACTGGTAACAGAATTTGTTAACTACATTAAGAAATTGTTATTCAGGATGGCTAGTCTAACTGTGTAGAGGACTAAGTTTATGTCATAAGTCTTTTGAGTGTTTGATTAGAATGTTTGTAGACTTTAGGTATGATTAGTTTTGCTGTCTGAATTTTTTTTACTTGATAGTTTGTTGTTGTGATCCTTTTTGTTAAACTTCAAGTTATCCTTTTTTCTGCACATTTCTCAAATACAGGACTAAATAATACTAATTATATACTCTCCTTACTAATACACACACATTCAATAATATTTTCTGACTGCTTTCATATTGTGTACCCTTAAAAATACATTGAAGTACTCCCTAGAGTATCAGAATGCTTCTTTGTATGGAAATCAGGTCCTGGAATTATGATTATGATATATGAAGAGGTGATCAAAAACCAGGGTGAGAGACTTTTCCTTTTAAGAGAGAGAAAAACAGCACACACGTATCTTAAAACAACAAAGCTGTGAGTTAGGTGGCTATAAATGGAGACATGCCAAGGATTGCTCGCTACCCCTGGAAAGAGGCAAAGGCAAGCCAGTATTTCCCGAAGCCTTAAAGGACCATCCATGTTCCTGCTGACTCCTGGATTTCAGGTCTCTGCCTCCAGAACAGTGAGAGAATTCATTTCTGCTGTTTTAAGCCAGGCTGCTTTTAGTCAGTTGTTAAATAAGCCATAGGGAGCTGAGACATTACCTAAGAAATCCAAATACAGGACAGCAGCTGCATGAAGCAATTCAGTAAGGACAGGCAGAATGGGATGTAGCAGAAACACCTCTAGGTGGTTTATTTCAGAGGGACAAACTCAAAAAAAAAAAAACAATAAAAAAAAAAACAACCCCTAACTACTTTGGCCATTCATTCAATGCCATGTCAGAGGCTGAGGCAGGGGAATGATGTTACTCATATTCTGCTCATTTTACTTTTGAGACAATCGCCTTCTGCTCTGGGGCTTACTAATCAGGATTGGCTGGCTGCCTAGTGACCCCAGGGACTCAACTGTCTCACCAGCACTAGGATTCCGGGTACAATCCCCCATCCTGGACATTAGTTATGTGGGATTTCTGGATAATATTCAGGTCTTCATATTGGTGCGTCTAACAGAATAGTGACTGAATCACTCTCCCATATTAAACTTCAGGACTACATATTGCTTATTGTGTATCCTTATTCTTTAAGCCGGGTATTTAGTGAGAAACTCGTGCTAAGTAATGGAAAGGGGGAAATACACAAGAATGCAGCCACATACTGTGTGAGGTACACAGATATCCTCAGAATTGGAGTGTAAGTATTGGTTGCTGGAAAAAATATTGATATGCCATGCTGTAGAGAGGTCTGCTCAGTGTTACACTGTTGTAGTATCATCAAGCTTATTCAAATCTCAGCAGGAATCTCGGAAGAATCCATCCCTAGATGAGGAGTTACAGGCAAGCAATGGTTGCAGAGAAATGTCCAATCAGTTTTTTTAGGGTTGTCATCACCCGAAAGCTTATCTAGGTCCAAGCAGTCATGCTTAAATGGTTAAACTTGGGAGCAGAAATGTACATATGACGTGTGTAGATATCCATTATACATTATCCAACTAAAGTGAAGCAAAGGAAATCTCGGATTTGAGAGGAAAGAGCAGGAGGATAAGGAAGTACATGGGCAGAAGAGATAAGGAGAAACTGATGTAAATGCGGTACTTATACATAATGTCACAAAACATGAATTAAAATCATGCATAAGCTTCTATTCAACCTTTGGGTGGGAGATAACAGTCAATGGCAGATCATCTTCTCCTGAGGAACAGATCCACATGGACTAGGGAAAGTTGGTTTAATCCACACCAGCTATTATTTCCACAGTACAAACATTCAATAAAGAAAAGGCAAATCCAAACCTGTGATTCTAAGAATATGTCCACTGTAACCAAGCACTGGGATTACTGGGTGTATTAATCAGCTGGTGTTGCCTTATATCATATGAGCACATTCTCTGTGATTGTTTCGATGTCCCCCTGCAAGACCTGAGTGGTTGATTCTGTGGGTTTTCTTGTGTCCTTCACATCCCTGGACCATGCACTCATTCCTCACTCTTCCACAGGATCGCCCAAGGCCTGCCTAATATTTGGCTGTGAGTCTCTGCATCTCTTTCCATCAATTGTTGGCTGAGGCCTCTCTACTGATGATAATGCAAGGCTCTTGTCTGCAAGTACAGCCGACGATCATGAGAAGTCTCAGGGGTGGACGCCCTCTCAGGGCATGGATGTCAAGCTGGTCCAGGCATGGGCTGGCCACTCCCTCAATTTCTGCTCCATCTTCTTCCCAGCATGTCTCATAGACAAAACAAATTATAGGTCACAGGCTTTGTGTCTGGGATGGTTTCCCAATACCTCCATTAGAAGTCTTACCTGGCTACGGGTGATGTTCTAGAACTTTCAGGTGTGCTGTCAAGTCACTAGTAGGAGATCTCTCCAGTTTCTTCATGACAGCACTTAGTGCTGTGACTTTTCCTCTTAGCCCTGGGAGAGCCACAACCCTGCTCCACCCCTTCAGGCTCTCCTTTCCTCCCAGGCTCCTGCCTACTGGCATCCTTAAGAAAGGCTTCCAGCATGTAGTACCTGTCAGTGTCAGTCTGGAGAGAGGGGCAGGAAGGAGGTTCTGTAAGAGTTAGTGGCAGACAGGCATGCTCACAGCTCCCATTTCCCAGGGTCCCCTACACTAATTTATTTTATCCTTAAATAGGGAGCTCAGAGATGTTAAGGTACATATGAGGGGTCACCCAGCAAAGCCTTGATTCTGATTTAGGCAGCCTAGCTCTGCTGTTCTCCTCTCTCCCCCAGACACCATGCCAGATGCACGAGTATGCTACCATAGCCACACTGGCTAAGAAATTGAGACCAGAGGCATGGATCCATTTTTAAAAGCTCGTGCAACACCAAGGCTATAGAGTATGTATTGTATCCTGAAGTCCAGGGTACTTCTGATTGGCAGGATGGAGTTACACCCAAGGACAGCAGAACAGGGGACTGGTGGGAAACCACTGGACCTTGGCAATTCACACGCATTCCGGATGTTCACACCCATGAAGGACACTTGAGCACAGATCATTGATGTTAGTTGGTAATATTCTTAGTGTAAACAGGGCTGTGACCCTACCTTCATCAATATATTGGCTTCTGCAGACATCAGCTGTGACCTAGGGTGCAGTGTATCTTAACTCAACACCCACCTTAGTCTCTTGGTGTGGTGGAAAAGCACCTAGGAGGAGGACCAGAGGGAGCTGGAAGATTGTGACGGATGTTGTTGTTTCCATACTGACCTGGGTCTATCTTGTGTTTCAGCCACAAGTACCATGTCCAATCCTGGTGATGTCTGACCTGTTCCACACAGGACCAAAGTATGCTGTCGTCTCTTCGGTCCCGTGGACAGTGAGCAGTTGTGCTGTAATTGTTGTGCCCTCATGTCGGGCTGTCTCCAGGAGAGCCAAGAATGGTGGAACTTTGATGTCGTCACTTTCTTTGACTACCAAAAGTCTGGGTATGTTGCACGTTCATTTATATTGAATTCTAGAAACTTAAATTTCCTCATTTTTGCCTTGACCCAATGTTCATTCAGCAGAGAGGTGGCCAGTGTTCATGAGTTGGTAGGCCTTCTGTTGTTGAAAACCAGCTTTAATCAGTGGTGGTCTGGTAGGACAGAGGGTGTTACTTCATTTTCCTTGTATCTGTTGAGACTTGCTTTCTGACTTAATATGTAGACACTTTTGCAGAAGGTTCTGTGAGGTGCTGAGAAGAAGGTGTTTTGTTTGTGTTTGGATGAACTGTTCTGTAGGTATCTGTTAGGTCCAGTTGTTTCATAACATCTGTTAGCTCCATTATTTCTATCTATAGTTTAGAACTGTCCATTGGTGAGACTACAGTGTTGAAGTATCCCACTATTCACATGCGAGGTTCATTATGTGGTTTAAGCTGTATAGTCATGTTTCTTTTACAGATGTGCATTTCTTCACATAGGACCATGTTAAAAATCAAAATGCCAACTTGGTGGATTTTTGCTGTGGTGAATATGAAGCATCCTTCCTCATCTCTGTTGATTCATTTTGGTTGAAAGTCTATTTTGTTTAATACCAGCTGGCTTCTTAGATCCATTTTCTGAGAATATCTATTTCCAACACTTTACTCTGAGGTAAAGTCTCTCTTTAATGTTGAGGTATACAGCAGAAGACTGTTTTCACATCCATTCTGTTAGCCTGCGTCATTTTATTGGGGAGTTTAGTCCATTGATATTTAGAGACAGTAAACACCAATGATTGCTAATTCCTGTTATTTTGTTGGGTGTGTGTGTGTGTGTGTGTGTGTGTGTGTGTGTGTGTGTGTGTGAGTGTGTGTGTGTGTGTTTCCTATCTTTTGATTTCCTGTAGTGAGATTATTTATTTCATGTGTTTTCATGGGTGTAGTTAACCTCATGTTGTTTGAGGATTAATTGTAATATCTATTGTACCTTTGGTTTCTGGATCAATTATTTTGAAAGTTCACTTAGTCATGGGATAGCTTGTATTTTTGACATGCGCTGAAGGAAAGTTTTGGTGGGTATAGTACTCTGTGGTGGTGTCTATGGCCTTGTAGAGTTTGTAAGATATTTGTCCCTTCTCAAGGAGGACAGAAGTGTAAATAGAAAAAGACAAAGAGTAAGGGGATGCCTGCTCCATGCAACAAGGTTCCATAGAGGAAAGATAATATAGGGTGTGTGGAGCCCTCACACATCCTTCCTCTCCCCACTGTCCTACTGCTTGATGCCAAATGGTGCTTAGAGTTTGCAGCAGTGAAATGTCACACCTAGTGTTTGTGGCATCTGAGTCACCCCAGGGCACTCTCATTAAAAACTGGCTTGGAAACCTGCTGCCTGGGACTCAGAAAAAAGCTAAATGTGACTCCCCTCCCATGTTCTATCACGTTCTGGTGTGTGCTTTGAATATTATCTAGGTTTTTTCTCCAGTGAAACAACTATTACACACTACCATCCCTGTGTCCTGTGAGTCTCACAGTAGAGTTCTCATAAGTGTTTTCAGGAAATTGCTCGTGTGCCATTTGGTCTTCAGGTGCAGCTGTGACCCCTGACTATGAATTGATACGTTTGTCTTCCACTTTTGCATTCAATATTGTGCTATACATGTTTACATGATAAAGTCCCCCAAAGAGAGTTCATTTAAGTTGATTGTATGAAACCAAGAGACTATGTAAGTTTGTTTCTGCTTTCAATTCATGAGACATTTAACAAATGCCACAAATTGGTCATTATAAATGTGATGTTATACAACCTTGACCTAATATAAGTCTTACAAACAAACACTGTTACCAGGTGATTAGCTTGTGTCTTAAAGGCAGGTGCCCATCAAGTAGAGAGGATCCTCTGTGCTGTCATTACATGTGGTTGTGAGCCACCTGCTGGGGCTGGGAATGAATTGAATCCTGGACCGCTGCAAAAGAATCCAGGTTCTTGAGCTATAGCTGAGCAGACACCACAGACTCTTAGCACTAATGGCTTGGTTGGGATTTGCTTCCCTTTGAAAATTGGCAAGTGAGGCCTCCATCGTCTGCATTGCTCTTAATAATTTCCCTTCCATCCTATTATAGAGCAGCCCACTGCGCTCTCTACACTCGGTGACATGTCTAGATCATATATATATAACAAGTCCTTCCCACAATGCATCATGAGGTCTTGGCAGCAATCCTCTATAATCCTGTACCAATTTCTGTCTTAGTTAGGGTTACTACTGCTGTGTGACCATGAGCAAATCCTATGTGTGATGAAAAAATTTATTTGGCTTAGAGTTGTACATCTTAGTCTGTCACCAAAGGAACTCAGGACACTGTCCTTAGCAGGAACTGAATCAGATACTGTGGAGGGAACTGCTTAATGCTTGCTCCCTATGGCTTGCTCAGTCTGCCTACTTGTTGAACATAGGACTACCAGCCCAAGGGTGGCCCCACCCACAATGGGTAGGGCCCTCCCCTATGAATCAATAAAGTAATAAATGTCATGGAGAATTGCCTACAGTCCAGTCTCGTGGGGGATACCTTTTTTTTTTTTATTGACTTGAGTATTTCTTATTTACATTTCGAGTGTTATTCCCTTTCTCGGTTTCCAGGCAAACATCCCCCTAATCCCTCCCCCTCCCCTTCTTTATAGATGTTCCCCTCCCCATCCTCCCCCCATTGCCAACCTCCCCCCAACAATCACGTTCACTGGGTGTTCAGTCTTAGCAGGACCAAGGGCTTCCCCTTCCACTGGTGATCTTACTAGAATATTCATTGCTACCTATGAGGTCAGAGTCCAGGGTCAGTCCATGTATAGTCTTTAGGTAGTGGCTTAGTCCCTGGAAGCTCTGGTTGCTTGGCATTGTTGTTCATAAGGGGTCTCGAGCCCCTACAAGCTCTTCCAGTTCTTTCTCTGATTCCTTCAACGGGGGTCTTGTTCTCAGTTCAGTGGTTTGCTGCTGGCATTCGCCTCTGTATTTGCTGTATTCTGGCTGTGTCTCTCAGGAGAGATCTACATCCGGCTCCTGTCGGCCTGCACTTCTTTGCTTCGTCCATCTTGTCTAATTGGATGGCTGTATATGTATGGGCCACCTGTGGGGCAGGCTCCGAATGGGTGTTCCTTCTGTGTCTGTTTTAATCTTTGCCTCTCTATTCCCTGCCAAGGGTATTCTTGTTCCCCTTTTAAAGAAGGAGTGAAGCATTCACATTTTGATCATTCGTCTTGAGTATCATTTGTTCTAGGCATCTAGGGTAATTCAAGCATTTGGGCTAATAGCCACTTATCAATGAGTGCATACCATGTGTGTTTTTCTGTGATTGGGTTACCTCACTCAGGATGATATTTTCCAGTTCCAACCATTTGCCTACGAATTTCATAAAGTCATTGTTTTTGATAGCTGAGTAATATTCCATTGTGTAGATGTGGTTGAAAACTTGCAACCTGAAACTGACTGCAAGTCAGCTCTGAGAGTGTGCTGGCTATTTACATGTGGGATTCACACAGGATGGAGTTATTATAGTGTAAGGTATCCCCCACGACAGAATTGAAGACCCAGAAATGAACCCACACACCTATGGGCACTTGATTTTTGACAAAGGAGCCAAAACCATCAAATGGAAAAAAGATAGCATTTTCAGCAAATGGTGCTGGTTCAACTGGAGGTCAACATGTAGAAGAATGCAGATCAATCCATGCTTATCACCCTGTACAAAGCTTTCTATATCCACATTTTCTATATCCATTTTCTATATCCATTCCTCTGTTGAAGGGCATCTGGGTTCTTTCCAGCTTCTGGCTATTATAAATAAGGCTGCTATGAACATAGTGGAACACGTGTCTTTTTTATATGTTGGGGCATCTTTTGGATATATGCCCAAGAGAGGTATAGCTGGATCCTCAGGCAGTTCAATGTCCAATTTTCTGAGGAACCTCCAGACTGATTTCCAGAATGGTTGTACCAGTCTGCAAGCCCACCAACAATGGAGGAGTGTTCCTCTTTCTCCACATCCTCGCCAGCATCTGCTGTCACCTGAGTTTTTTATCTTAGCCATTCTCACTGGTGTGAGGTGAAATCTCAGGGTTGTTTTGATTTGCATTTCCCTTATGACTAAAGATGTTGAACATTTCTTTAGGTGTTTCTCAGCCATTCGGCATTTCTCAGCTGTGAATTCTTTGTTTAGCTCTGAACCCCATTTTTTAATAGGGTTATTTGTTTCCCTGCAGTCTAACTTCTTGAGTTCTTTGTATATTTTGGATATAAGTCCTCTATCTGTTGTAGGATTGGTAAAGATCTTTTCCCAATCTGTTGGTTGCCATTTTGTCCTAACCACAGTGTCCTTTGCCTTACAGAAGCTTTGCAGTTTTATGTGATCCCATTTGTCGATTCTTGATCTTAGAGCATAATCCACTGGTGTTTTGTAAAGGAAATTTTCTCCAGTGCCCATGTGTTCGAGATTCTTCCCCACTTTTTCTTCTATTGGTTTGAGTGTATCTGGTTTGATGTGGAGGTCCTTGATCCACTGGGACTTAAGCTTTGTACAGGGTGATAAGCATGGATTGATCTGCATTCTTCTACATGTTGACCTCCAGTTGAACCAGCACCATTTGCTGAAAATGCTATCTTTTTTCCATTTGATGGTTTTGGCTCCTTTGTCAAAAATCAAGTGCCCATAGGTGTGTGGGTTCATTTCTGGGTCTTCAATTCTGTCGTGGGGGATACCTTACACTATAATAACTCCATCCTGTGTGAATCCCACATGTAAATAGCCAGCACACTCTCAGAGCTGACTTGCAGTCAGTTTCAGGTTGCAAGTTTTCAGACTCTCTCTTTGCGGTTGATCTAGGAAAACTATCTGTGCAGTTTCTCTGCCATGAAGCTAAGTTCCAGCCCCACATTTCAGAAGAGTTCTTCTCTTAGGATGTCCAGAAAGGAGGCATGGCTTGTGAGTAACTGTGGAGAGCTTGGGTGTGACAACCTAATGGGCACTTTCAGACTCAGTGTCGTGTTAGGTAGGACTAACGCTGTCTCTTAGGCATAGTGCCTTCCAATTCACTCTATGAAGTATTCTCAAAACCTGGCTAGATCCGATGTTCAGTACTTCCCAAAGAAAACACTTATTTCATTTGTAACCACTGTTCCTTAGGACACATTCTCTAACAGAGAGCACTACCTTACTGATGGCATATCAGCTCTATTCTCAATCACCTCTCTGGTGATGATTCAGACAAGCATTCTGTGATCACTACAGCTATGCCTTCATGGCTATGTGACAGGATCCTCATGTGTGAGAGAGTTGCCCTGTGCACCCCAGCAAATCCTCTCACTAAACCCTGCTCAAACTCTGGCTCTTTGGCCATCAGTCTCCCTCTGCCTGACACTGCTTTCCACTTTCCCACCCTCTGACCTCCCTTTGTTTTTCTCCCCTGTCTCAGCCTGCAGGGTTCTCTCATGCACTTCTTTTACCTAAGTGTGGCCTTTCCCTCACTCTTGCTGCAGAACATTTAACCAGAACATTAGGGAGCTGCCCCTCTCCCTCAAAACATTTCCTTAAGCTACAGAAGCTTTTGTTTCTAACCTAAGGCTCCCTAAGAGGCTTTACTGTTCATTCCTGACTTCTCTGGGTACCTATCCAGGTGCTGCATGAGCTCTGTACCTGAGGCACCTTTGTGTCTAGTAAGTATGCACTTTGATGAAAACTGATTCTGGCACACGTTCTTTGTGATTGCTATTACAGTGCTGGGCATTGCTTCTGTCGGAGTTTCTGCTTGGATGGGATGATGTCTTCAGACTCAGGAGCTCAGGAACCACACAGCTCTGAAAGGAGAAGGTACCCAATGTTAAGGTATCCTGAGACAGGGGAGCCAAGGCAGCACATAGCTCTGAGGCGGGACAGTGTCCTAACAGAAGGATACCCTGAGACACTGGAGCTCAGGAACCACACAGCTCTGAGATGACGCCTCCTCAGCAGAGGCATTGCAGCTCCTAGGGGAGGATATCCCCAATAGCTGAGGAGCTCAGGTGAAGTGGAAACTTAATGCTTCTTTGGAAAGTCAATTGTGGGGGTTGGGGATTTAGCTCAGTGGTAGAGTGCTTGCCTAGCAAGCGCAAGGCCCTGGGTTCGGTCCTCAGCTCCGAAAAAAAAAAAAAAAAAGAAAAAAAAGAAAAAAAAAGGAAAGTCAATTGTGTTAGATGCTGTTTTGCTGGGGCAAACACATGAAGGAGTGGAGTGTCCCGAAGTGAACTCAGGTGAAAGACCAAGACAGACTCATAAAGAAACATTTCTCTAGGGCAGACAAAGGAGAGTAGATGCTCTGCTATAGCACACACATGACAGGACACATGGTAAAAGAGTCTTTACTAACAACACACATGGATTGGTTATCCTTACAGCATCTATAATTGAGCTCCAATTTGTTGCCACTGTCAACTTGGGCTGATTAGATCACATACTAAGACAAGAGCTGTGCTAAAGCAAGACACATACAGGACATGTGACAGAGTGAAGGGGACAAACCTTGGCTTGCTGGTACAGCTAGCTATATAATGTTTGTGTCTCACACCTTCACTGATTTTCCATTCCCCAAGAGAGTCACAGCCAAAACGTCTCCTGGCGTCCCTCCTGGTCCATCCTCCTGATTGAGCCAAGGCTGAGGCCTGGTTGTCTCTGCTAGGTAGTGCCACTGCTGCTAATTCCTGTTTGCTCTCCTGGCTCTATGGAACTAGACTGCTGGTGCATCTGTAAAGTGTTTGCGAGTGGATCAGGCTGCTGCTGCTAACCTGTGAACAGAACCGATAATTTCCAGACAACACAGACAAGAGTTGCTCCAAAGGTCTACTTCCCCCCACGTCCCCCACATCATTTCTTTGCCACCACCTCTAGTAGGTCATGAGGTGCAAGAGAGATTAAAACGTTTAGGAACCAGCATTAAAAATAAAGTCTGAAAACATTAAAGTTCCACACAGAGCCTCAGCCACCTCCTTCTCCTCAATTCTTCCCTTCTTGTCTTCATTGGTTCTTGCCATCCTCTGACAATAGAGTCACAGACAGCCAATTTCATAAAAGAGATTTATTAGGGAGATCCAGGGCACTGAGGAACAAATCCAGGAGTGACTGCCACTGCTCATGAGAGGGAGTGGTCAGCCGGGTTGGACCAAGAGAAGGGCTTATATATGGTTTTCTGGGGACAGAGCTTCCTAGATTGGAGGTGTCCAGGGTGAAGATTGGTGGGATTTTAAGTCCTGATCTTAGGAGAGCTCAGGGATTGATGGGTTTTCCTATGCAGGAATTTGTGTGATTCTGTGGGAGGTTCAGGGATTCATGTGTTTTTCTATTCAGGAATTGTCCTATGTACAAACTTTTCACCTAATGTGAGCTTGACCTGGGCACTGTCCTGCTGAGGGGCTAGAGATAAACTCTATGACCCTTATAGAGACTGGAGCACCCTTACAACAATTAGGGAGGTCTGGGGGGAGGGATCAGGCTGCTGGAGCTCCTCAGAAGCGGGCCAGGACAGTTTGTGGCCTTAAAGATTTACAAAGAATATGAAGTAGTCCAAAGTTCACAACATACACCAAGCTTACAAACAGAGTCCAACCCAGGGAAAGATTTCCACTACCCTTGAGAGGCAAAATAGCCAATAACGTCCATGTCTTAGAAAAAGAACCCTTCTTTCAAAGGGTAAGAGCCACTTTAGTCTGGAGACAAATATGAAAGACCATGACCATCATGCGGTTGCCAAAGTGACCACAGATTTAGGTTACCCATATTTTTACGTCATATTTCTCTGTTTATGAACTTTCTGTAGTGAAGAGACAAGGAAAGTCATAAATCAATAATCTCTCAAATGAATGGGTATACACAGCAGGAAGATGTGTTGTATCAATTTTGTCGAATCTCAACTCTGTGCCCATATCGCATCTGATAAAATTCTAACCTTTTGGGTTGGTGAAGTTAGAGCATTTCTTCGTATATTTTGAAGACATTTCTAAGAGTCACAAAAAGTTAGGACACAAAAGGACATAGACAGGAATTGGTTCCTCAGGGGACTGAAGATCGCCCTAGAAAATATGTCTCAGGACCTGGGCCCCTCAGCATCTCAGTTCACTGAGGATTGCTCAGTTAGCTTTTGTGGGTTCATGTCTGTCCAGGAACTCCTGTCCACACATGCAAGGCTTTTCCATTGTTTCTAGGCCAGGCCCAGCTGTGTGTCTGTGTCTCTGATTTGTTGTAACTCTTCTCCCCCTACAGATGGGTGATGTGTGGTGTCTTTACATGATAATTCCCTCAAAGCGTATAACTTAAAGTGGCTGACAAGGAAACAATGGAATACGCACGCTTAGTTCAAATTTCTTTTAATGCATATGATACAAACAAATCTAACACACTAGATTATTTCCAGTTTCTGAAGAAACAAGGAAACATCAGCATTACACAAGCAATGCCACCAGGTTTTGAACCTTGGTGCAAAAAAGCATATTAACCAATGACAATGGAATACTTGGTAGCACTGTGCATCTAAGACCAATTTGTAACAGACAAAACATGGGGAGGTTTGCTGTGTTCGGGGTTTATATCTCTAGGAAGAGAAGACTAAATTACAACTTACAAAGAAGGAATCAGACCCCCACCTACCACAAAAAATAAGCCTAGTGAGAGTACAAATTTCTGATGAATAGAATGTGCTTATTGCTATGAAAGATTTGGAAGATAAGTTCATAATAAAGCCCTTCTAAGGGACTGTAAAAAAGTAGGTCTGTGGGCTTGTTGCAGTTTATTCCAAACTGTATGATTTAAAAAATAAAACATCTTTAATTACATTTATAGTGTGGCAAAATTATTGCTTGTAATTTTTTCTCAGTTTATCGGGCATTCAAATTCACAATACAATTTTGTCATAGTCAACATTGATTTAGAATCTGATTTTGTTCATAATTATTCCTCAGAAGGGTCTAATCTTTCAATGTTGTAACACAAAGTGATGTCCTAATTCAGGCTTGAGGACCATACAATCCAGTTTCCAAAATATATTTGCAAAACTGCGTCTAAATAACTTTTAGAAGTTTCTGCATTTAATTTGGCCACATTCATAGGTGTCTTGAGCTGTGAGCTGGTCACTCCTAAAAGCTATGCAACAGACTAAAACTACAACCTGTTCTTCAAGTCTCGTGTAACTGACTTTCTGAGTTTGCAATGGCCACAGCTAGAGGCCTAAAGCAATGAGCATCAAGGGCTGGGCTGACAGCAGTGATTTTCACCTTCCCCACCAGGTTGTCTATGTCCCAGCATAGCTGACAGGGGGATAGCTCTAAAAGGATATGAGAACTACAGAGAGGATGTGGAGATCCCAGCATTCAATTTTAGGGTCATTTCACAGAGAAATACCATTATCCAGAATAGGATCTGTGGATGAGAAATAAGGACAAAGTTTCCTTGAAACTCTCCTACACCCCTGAAAGTAACCACTATAAAAATACATCTGTGAACTACACAACGAAGCTGGTGCTGTCTACATGGTCTCATAAACTTGTCCAAAACTACAGCTACAAATAATATAAACTTAAAAGTGTACCAGCTGCAACCAGGATTCTCACCAGGACCTGGTTCAACTGAGAGAACTGAAGATCTTAACTCCCTCCCCTTCTAATTTATCCTCTTCTACAATCCTAAATTATTCCCAATTCTAAGTCTATCACCCATTTGATATTTGCACAATATACATTTCCTCCACACCCACCTCTCCCTAGATGATGAGACCCTTGAGTGTCAATAATGTTTGGGACAGATGCCCACACCTGACACTGAATACTATGAAAAGTGCAGTTCACACTCTGACCCCATATTTGCCCAGTATTCTCCAGTTTAAATTAAAGTAGTGTGTTAAATTTCTCTGAAATTTCTCCCATGAGGTGCAAGGCCATGGGAGATGTCTGAACCAGCTCCTGTCAGGTCCTGCTCATCCCTCCAACTGTAGTCATGATAAGGCCTGCCCCTGAGGGATCTGCTGAGGGAAGAGCTCCCCACCTGCAATCAATCAGGTTCCTGGGAGTGTTGTGGACATGTTTACACATTCTTTCCGTGACAGTTCACTATTCGTTCTCACAGTCTATGTCTGTGGTGTCTTTGACTCTGTGCTCACTTTGGCTGGTCTCACTTAACCCTCCAGTATGGTGTCTGTCGTCTAGATTAGAAGTCACTAAAATGTAGATAGTGCCATACATCACTACCGTGTGTGCCAACACCTACTGTCAGCAGCAAGGACCACTGGATCTCTGAGTGATGTCAGAGTCTGGCCTTCAACCTCATGCAACAACCAACCTTTCCCTCTGCAAAACGTAGGTCAATCCCTTCTTAAGATTTATGGTCCTAGGACCCCTTGAGAGCTCAGCGACCCCACACAGGGCTCTCAATGCACTGTTCTCAGCAATACAGCCCTTCCAAAAGGAAGTCTTCTGCATCATTTTCATGTCATGATCTGCCCATTGTCAGGGCAGCTATGCAGACAAAGTGTCCCTCCCTCAAAAATAAAATCAAAATATTCTCTTTTAATAACCACATTCCAATGTTTGGACTCTGATTCAGTTCTTCCTGTTTCCTTACACAATTAAAAGGTAAATCCTGCCCACCCCAGGAAACAAAGATCAGTGGTTGAAAAAGGTTCTATGAAACTTGCTATTTAAGAAGACAAGACCGATTCCCTTCTTATGTATTCAAATACAAACATACAAATGGCCAAGAAGACAAGCCCAGGTGTGACATCTCATAACTAGTATGAAAACACTTCTTTCTGCTCAGGATATTGCCTCTGTAGAAGTGACTACCTGTGTTTGAGTTCAGAATCTGTATCTCTCTCTCTCTCTCTCTCTCTCTCTCTCTCTCTCTCTCTCTCTGTGTGTGTGTGTGTGTGTCTGTCTGTCTGTCTGTCTCTCTCTCTCTCTCTCTCTCTCTCTGTGTGAGTGTGTGTGTGTGTGTCTGGGTGTGTGTGTATACACATGTGCCTATGCTTGTTCATATACTCATACTTCAGAGAATACTCATTACCTTAGGATGTCAGTTCCCAGGATGCCATGCACACTGTGTCTTGCGCTCATCTCTACTGAAACTCACCAATTCAACTATTCTGGCTGAGGAGGAATCCCCAGAGATGCACTTGTCTCTCTGTTCCCTACACTGGGATTACAAGCATGTGCCATCACAGAGTGCATGGGTTCTGAGGAGGAATCTCGGGTTCTGAGGAGGAATCTCAGGTCCTCGTGTTTGTAAGGGGCAAGCACTGTACGACTAAACTGTCTCATTGTCCCTTGTTCCTCACTAAAATATTTATATCCTTGTCCGCTGTGATTGAAACATCTGGATGCCTGTGCCAGGCCCCTCTGAGTTCCTGGCATGGTAGAGCCATATACTCTAAGACTGTGATTATCATCTGTGGCCCTGTGCGGCCCTGGACGCCACACTGTTTGAGGATTTATCTTTTCTTAGTCTGATACTCATGTTTCTTACCTTAGCTACCAATTTACTTAGTTTTCTTTTACACACCATAAATTCATAATATAGTATAATTTTATAACCTCCTTAGATATAAATGGTCATACATGTGTGATCTGAGGTTTGCTCACTTCTCTTACTGTTTCTTTATTTATTTTTGCTAACCCGTTCATCATGAGAAGCTGATGGAAGGCTCCCCTGATCCGCACACCTTGGTCAGATGTCACCCTGAACAGTGTGAGGGTGCACTGAACTGTGAGGCAGGCATTGGATCAGTGGAGCAAGCTTAGTCTCTGTTGGCCAGGGTTTGGTAGGGATGAAGAATTTTATTTCTATCACCAGACAATGCATTTCTTTGAACAAAAGTTGTGTGTATCCAATTTCTTTGCCAATGGTCTGTTTATTCACTGGATGTGTGAGGAATATTGTGAGGAAATCCAGAGTGAGCTATGCCAGGAAAAATAGGTGCTCACATATGTGTCTTAATTTCTAGCTCCATCCAATTCACTGGCTGTGATTGCCAGGTAGTCCTAATTACCACTGGCAACTGGCCAGTCCCTAGCTCTCTTACTCCACTCTTAATTATGAGATAAACTCCCAGATCACACATTGAACATCACACAGTTTTCTTATGGCCTCAGATCACAGATTGGCTGCAGAAGAGTGAAAGAGTTGCCATTGGAATTCAAAGAGACCAGCCTGGAGGCAGAGACAGAGGGATAACAGACACACAGACAGACTGAATACAGGTGGTTAGAGGAGCTGTGAAGGGAGCTCATGGAGAGCTGCAGGGCTGCACCAGGCCTCAGCACTGAGTGAACTGCACAGGTGAGGTGCAGGACTGAGGATCCAGCAGGTGAGATGCAGACCCACATTAGCATGAGCAGCAGATGAGCTGTCAGACAGTGATTCAAGGAGGAGACATTAACAGTGTGGATGGAGCTGAGGGCTTAATATGGCCAGGAGTTCCCTGCCTGCAGGTTCCCTGACACATAGACATCCTGGTGGCTAGTTTGTTGTGACATAAATATTGTAGGGTTAGGTGACCCTTTAAGGCTCCAGGTGAGGGTGGGATAAATCTTCAGACCTGGTTTTCTTGTATGGTTTGAGGTTCATTTGTGCTAACTTGTTCCAACCAACTTAGATAAGAGTAGAGGTGATGCACTTTTACCTTTAGGATTACATTAACTACCAGCCTTTGCCTCGTGGGTGGTATTTGCCTGGCATGTGTCTGTGCTAACAGGAAGGTGTCCTGTCACCCAACATCTGCTTTGCATCCAGAAAGGAACCAACTTCTCCAGGTAAAATGAAGTCACAAGGGCAAGCCCCTGTTTTGTACAGCGATCAATAATTTAGAGTTAGAGCTGCCTTGATCTCCATGACGCCTCCATCCAAGAATAAGAAAGCAGAAGGAACAGAGCAAGAGAAAGTGCTTATAGCGATGGCCTAGGGCACCCTGATGCCCTGGGGAGTGAGGCTCTGACAGCCATCAGTCTGCTGGGTTCCCAACAGTTTGGTCCAAAGTCAACAGCACAGATTTCGAAGATGCCGTCAGACATACTTATGTTTGAGACTTTGAGGAAGAAGCCACAGGCAATGTTCAAGTGTCACCAGACACAGCTGATGAGGAAGACTGCAGATCAGACTACAGCAGGGAGCACCTGTGACAAAAAGGGGTGAGGCTTACAGTGAGTTCCTGGGCATCAGCTTCAGCATCCACTCTACTTCCCTCTCCCAGACACTTGCCCACATCACAGACCAGACTCAGTTACCCAATCCTTTTCTCGGTTATTTTTTTTCTAGATATTTTTTCCCACCACAAGCTCAGGTAAGATGGGGCTTAAAATGTTTCTGGAGCTGAAAGTCGAATACACCAAAAATTGTGAATAAAAAGGAAATATTAAAAACATCAGGAAACATGAAAATATCAGAAAATATAGGAAGCCAGCAAAATATAACTCTGTCTGTATTTGCTGGCCTTTTACTTTTCTTTCCTTCTTTCTACCTTTTCTTTTTTTTTTTTAATTCTTAGGAGTCAAGGCTTCTCTGTATCCCTCAAGCCGAACCCAAGCTTAGAATGTAATTGACAACAAGCTTGAAATCTTGTGGCAATCCTCCTGCCTCAGCTTCCCACACAGAGGAAATGTAGGTCTGCAGATGTATACAAGTGGATTTAAAACTTTTATGCAATATAAGTTATTAAAAATAATGATATTGACTAAATATCTGAAATGTCACTTGACATTAAAATACCAACCTATGATTATATGGAAACATTTTTAGAACACATTAAAATACTAAGAACATTGACATTTTCTACACAAATTATATTTTTCCTTTCTTATGTATTTGGAAAAAGCCAAGAATGTCAGTTGTGAGCACTCATCTCACATTCCCTGACTAAACTCGGCTTCAACTTCAGAGGACAGAGACTTGGAGTCACAGTTTCACATGCATGCAACTGTGCCTAGGTAGAGGGACCAAGTTAAATGAGTGGACTTTGCAGTTTTCTTCATTCTTTGGACAAGATTCAACTATGCAGCCCAGGCTGGCCCTGAATTTGGTGGTCGTTCTCACTGAGCTGCCTGAGTGCTCAGATTACAGGTCAGCCGACTTCTTGAACACTCTGCTCAATCTGATCCTTCTGTATTAAGGGCTGGCCTAAGTCAGGAGCTGTTGATGTACACACGTGGCCCTGGGCATAAGAATTACTGCACTGGATCATGTCATCGCCAGAAAAAAACCAGACCTTTAATCACATTCTTATGGTAACTTTTGTTGTTATGATGAGTGAACACCTCATTTAGGTTTTCCTTGTATCTTATTTGGATCCTAGGACTATGGATTCTCTGTTCCCTCACGAGGACATTCCTGGTTCATCCTCTGCTGACTGTAGAGTTATGCTGACTCTGCCTTCCTCCTGTGCCCAACAATCATCATCTCCAACATTACTCTGGAGAGGGGGTTGAAGACTAAGCTTAGACTTCATTCTAGTACACAGATAGAGAGTGGCTTGCGTTAGACCATTGGGACCCCTTTCCTATGTTCTTACCTGATTAATATACCAAGAAGAAGAGTGAGCCCAGCCCTTTCCTTACCTTTTTCTTCATCATGGTAGCAACCACAAAGGCACCTAACGGATCAATGCATTGATGATTAATATTGCTAAACAAGGAATCAATACAAATATATTTTGACTGCAGGTGGTAAACACAGATGAGGCACTGTCCACTGTGGGTGGAATCTGGGTGGCAGATGAAGGCTGGGTGGGATCCAAGGTCGTTATTGTTGATCCTGAGAAAAATGAGAAAAGCTTTAGGCTGATCATACACTCATGCTGATATCCATACAGGGAAATCGTCACCCATTTCAGGAGAATAGTCTTGCCTTCCCCACTCTGTGGGTGTTTCCTCGTGATCATCTACATAACTACTTACTTGGCACTTCTCTGGAGTCTGTCAACAATTTCCTGAGGCACTGGCTGAAATCCCCCATGGAGCACGTCCTGAGACTCTGGGCTATTTCCCTGTTGTTCTGCCATTGACTCACGGTCCTGCTGGCATCAGGATGACTCTCTCTCCAGGTCAGGTTTTTTGGATAAAAGTAGAAGGGATACTGTCTATCAATCGTGAAGGCCCAGCATCCATCCATGAATATTCCTTGATTATATTGAGATTGTACAGTGACCTGCAAGGTGTGATTACCTGCAAATGACACCAAACACCATCGTCTTCCACCCTTTATACAATCATCCTCCCTCAATGGTCCTTTAGTTCTCTGCATTCTCTGTATTCTTTCCTCCCTGGCGTGCTGCTTCTTACACATTGGGTGCCATGTACCTCAAGGTTGGGTCAATATTCAGCTCTTACATGCAGACACATCCACAACCCCTTCCTGCATATGCTCTGTTCTTCCTCTTCCTCATTCATAATCTCTATCTTTGCATTCTGCCTCATACTTACCCTTGGACTCAAAGAGCCATGACTCCAGGTTCATCATCTTCTGAAAAATGTCTTTGGTTCAATTCAGCACACACCTTAGTGGCATTTCCCTTCTTTTCAGGTTTACCCCGTGAGTTCTGTCTTTCATCATTAAAAAGAAGGAGAGGCTTTCCATTCACTGAGCACTGTCCAGGTGAGGATCTGTACTTAACAGTGAAGGTACAACTTAGAGAGTCTGTACCTGTGAGAGAAATAGGCAGGTGAGGTCCAAAGTGGGAGCAGGGATCCAAAGGAGTCATGGCTTTCTAGCACTCACAATCTCTCTGATGGATCAGGAGGAGAAGCCTCTAATCAAGAGTTCCAGCAGTTTCTGGATCTTAATTCTATGCCATAGTTAACTGTCTTAGAACTCCTCAAAGGCATATATGTCACCCGGGAAATTTGTCTTGCAAGTACTTTTATTGTCTAATATCAAGTGCTGAAGTATAAAATCTGTCAGATAATATCCATGTTCCTGGGGATGAAAATCTATCTGAACACTCAGGGGGAAGGGAGGCAACATAGAACACATGGAAATTCAACATGAATCCTGGTGTTGAGGGAAGCTCCTGAGGCAATGCCCCAGTTGTCCTGGACAGGACAGCTGCTAGCTGTGAGGTCAGTGCTCATCCCTGCTCCCACTGTGCTCTGTCACACAGCACTGTTGGCCATCAGAACTCAGCTTCCCCCACTTTAATCAACACACCTAATGCATTCTCACGAAGAGATCTCTGTCTGTCTGTGACCTGCTTGAAGGCCCAAAGTATCTCCTTAAACCTTTCTTTCCCACCCTTCTGGGAGGTACCATGAGACTGTGGATGGGAAGGTAGGAGGGAAAGCTCAAGAACAGATTCTGAAATGGTCCAGAGCTTGTGAGGAATCCTCAGGAAGGCAGTCTTCTGAGCACAGCCTGCCTTAGATCCAGGTCAGCTGTCTGAGCCTTTCCCTTGGAGGGCTCAGCACTGTGCCCAGCATATCCAGTCCCAGAGACTGGTTTTTAGACTTCCTTCCTAAGGACCCCAGTGGTGCTGAGGACATCACCAAGTACTCTTTTCTGTCAGCTGTAACCTTCAACCCTGTAGCCCCTCTATGCCCTCCTGCCATAACTTTTTTTTTCAGAACTTCTATGTGCAGCGTGGAGGAGGGGAGTAGAGGCAGGAATATCCAGGGTCTCCATTTGCTAAGGTGGTGAAGTGGAGAAGAAGCCTAGGAGATTCCTGGAAGCTCAGGACTGAGAGAACTTCCTGACTTAGCTAGGTCCTTGTTCAGGGCCCCAACCCCCTCCATGTAGACCCCCTCCATGTAGACCCTGGGAGCTCACTATCTAGCATCGCGGTTCTCAGAAAATTCAGCAGCACCAAAAGGCCCAGACTGAGAGAAAGTTTGTACATGGTGGTGGCTCTCTTTGCCATGGTCCTTTCTGAGCCCAGGCAGCCTAGGGTGTGACCAGAGCTGCTGAGAAAATCAGGAATCCTCAGTACCTCCCCGCACAGGATCCAGCACAGAGAACTGAGAAAGTTCCAGGCACCTGGACTCTGAATTCTGGGCTTTCCGAGCTCCATTCTTGCAGGTTCCTAGTGCACCTTTTCCTACTTGTTTCTGGGAATCCCTACAGGACCTGGTAGCTCTGGTCCTCAGTCGCACATGCAGAGATTCCCGAGGTCCCCGAGGGCCAGGACTCTCACATTGGCCACCCCTTCATCTCACTCACCTGCAGCTGCACCCTCAGGGTTCCTTGGGCCCAGGGTAAAGAAACAAAATAACCAGTCCCAGGTGAAGGTCCGCAGCGGTGGCCTGAAGCAGCGGGCAGTAACTGAGGTGGAGAAGGTATCAAAGGTAAAGAGAAGCCCAAGCCTACAACTGAAGTAGGTAAAGGGTGAAATCCTTAGAGGATGAAGGAGGCTCAAGTCCCAGAACCAGAATGAAGCCTACCTGCCCAGAAAATTCCTTAAGGTCCACGTGACCAAACCACAGACAGTGGAGGCAGTCCTTTAATGTACATGCAGGAGCAGGACACCATTTGTCACCAGTTGCACACATACGAGGTGTATTTTGTGCGCAGAATGTGTCTTCCTTCTGGCCTGTAATCCAATTCACATGAGAGATTAATGAGGGAAATCTTTATATTCTGTATAAACACAAAATCAAATTTATATACTAAAATCATTTGTCTAAAATTTAAGTTGTTTCCTTTTTTCCCATCTTTATTAACTTGGGTATTTCTTATTTACATTTCGATTGTTATTCCCTTTCCCGGTTTCAAGGCCAACATCCCCGCAACCCCTCCCCTCCCCTACTATATTGGTGTTCCCCTCTCCATCCTCCCCCCCCATTACCGCCCTCCCCCCAACAATCACGTTCACTGGGGGTTCAGTCTTGGAAGGACCAAGGGCTTCCTCTTCCACTGGTGCTCTTACTAGGCTATTCATTGCTACCTATGAGGTTGGAGCTCAGGGTCAGTCCATGTATAGTCTTTGGGGAGTGGCTTACTCCCTGGAAGCTCTGGTTGGTTGGCATTGTTGTTCATATGGGGTCTCAAGCCCCTTCAAGCTCTTTCACTCCTTTCTAAGATTGCTTCAACCGGGGTCCCGTCCTCAATTCAGTGGTTTGCTGCTGGCATTGTCCTATGTATTTGCTGTATTCTGGCTGTGTCTCTCAGGAGAGATCTACATCCAGTTCCTGTCAGTCTGCACTTCTTTGCTTCATCCATCTTATCTAATTGGGTGGCTGTATATGTATGGGCCACATGTGGGGCAGGCTCTGAATGGGTGTTCCTTTTGCCTCTGTTGTAAACTTTGCTTCCCTATTCCCTCCCAAGGTTATTCTTGTTCCCCTTTTAAAGAAGGAGTGAAGCATTCGCATTTCCATCATCCTTCTTGAGTTTCATGTGTTCTGTGCATCTAGGGTAATTCAAGCATTTGGGCTACTATTCACTTATAAATGAGTACATACCATGTGTATTTTTCTGTGATTGGGTTACCTTATTCAGGATGATATTTGCCATTTCCATCCATTTGCCTATGAATCTCATAAAGTCATTGTTTTTGATAGCTGTGAAATATTCCTATGTGTAGATGTACCACATTTTCTATATCTAATCCTCTTTTGAAGGGCATCTGGGTTCTTTCCAGCTTCTGGCTATTATAAATAAGGTTGCTATGAACATAGTGGAGCATGTGTCATTTTATATGTTGGGGCATCATTTGGGTATATGCCCAAGAGAGGTATAGCTGGGTCCGCAGGTAGTTCAATGTCCAATTTTCTGAGGAACCTCCAAACTGATTTCCAGAATGGTTGTACCAGTCTGCAATTCCACAAACAATGCAGGAGTGTTCCTATTTCTCCACATCCTCGCCAGCATTTGCTGTCACCTGAGTTTTTGATCTTAGCCATTCTCACTGGTGTGAGGTGAAATCTCAGGGTTGTTTTGATTTGCATTTCCCTTATGACTAAAGATGTTGAACATTTCTTTATGTGTTTCTCAGCCATTCAGCATTCCTCAGCTGTGAATTCTTTGTTTAGCTCTGAACTCCATTTTTTAATAGGATTATTTGTCTCCCTGTGGACTAACTTCTTGAGTTCTTTGTATATTATGGATATAAGGCCTCTATCTGTTGTAGGGTTGGTAAAGATCTTTTCCCAATCTGTTGGTTGCCGTTTTGTCCTAACCACAGTGTCCTTTGCCTTACAGAAGCTTTGCAGTTTTATGAGTTCCCATTTGTTGATTCTTGATCTTAGAGCGTAAGCCATTGGTGTTTTCTTCAGGAAATTTTTTCCAGTGCCCATGTGTTCAAGATGCTTCCCCACTTTTGCTTCTATTCGTTTGAATTTATCTGTTTTGATGTGGATGTCTTTTATCCACTTGGACTTAAGATTTGTACAGGGTGATAAGCATGAATCGATCTGCATTCTTCTACATCTTGACCTCCAGTTGAGCCAGCACCATTTGCTGAAAATGCTATCCTTTTTCCATTGGATGGTTTTGCTCCTTTGTCAAAAATCAAGTGACCATAGGTGTGTGGGTTCATTTCTGGGTCTTCAATTCTATTCCATTGGTCTATCTGTCTGTCTCTGTATCAATACCATACACTTTTTATCACTACTGCTCTGTAATACTGCTTGAGTTCAGGGATAGTGACTCCCCGGGAAGTCCTTTTATTGTTTAGGATAGTTTTTAGCTATCCTGGGTTTTTTGTTATTCCAGATGAATTTTCAAATTGTTCTCTCTAACTGAAGAATTGGATTGATATTTTGATGATTGATTGCATTGAATCTGTAAATCGCTTTTGGTAAAGTGGCCATTTTTACTATATTAATCCTGCCAATCCATGAGCATGGGAGATCTTTCCATCTACTGAGATCTTCTTCAATTTCTTTCTTCAGAGGCTTGAAGTTCTTATCATACAGATCTTTGACTTGCTTGCTTAGAGTCACACCGAGGTATTTTACATCATTTAGGAGTATTATGAAGGGTGTTGTTTCCATAATTTCATTCTCGGCTTGTTTCTCTTCTGTGTAGAGGAAGGCTACTGATTTATTTGAGTTAATTTTATACCCAGCCACTTTGCTGAAGGTGTTTATCAGCTTTAGTAGTTCTCTGGTCGAACTTTTGGGATCACTTAAATATACGATCATGTTGTCTGCAAATAGTGATATTTTGACTTCTTTTCCGATTTGTATCCCTTTGATCTCCTTTTGTTGTCTGATTGCTCTGGATAGAACTTCAAGAACTATATTGAATAAGTAGGGAGAGAGTGGGCAGCCTTGTCTAGTCCCTGATTTTATTGGGATTGCTGCAAGTTTTTCTCCATTTAGTTTAATGTTAGCTACTGTTTTGCTGTATGTGGCTTTTACTTTGTTTAGGTATGGTCCTTGAATTCCTATTGTTTCCAGGACTTTTATCATGAAGTGGTGTTGAATTTTGTCAAATGCTTTCTCAGCATCTAATGAACTGATCATGTTTTTTTTATCTTTCAGTTTGTTTATATAGTGGATTACGTTGATGGTTTTCCCTATAGTAAACCATCCCTGCATGCCTGGGATGAAGCCTACTTGATCGTGATGGATGATTGTTTTGATGTGCTCTTGGATTTGGCTTGCAAGAATTTTATTGAGCATCTTTTCGTTGATATTCATAAGGGAAATTGGTCTGAAGTTCTCTTTCTTTGTTGGGTCTTTGTGTGGTTTCAGTATAAGAGTAATTGTGGCTTCATAGAAGGAATTCGGTATTGTGAATACAGTCTGTTTCAATTTTGTGGAACAATTTGGATAGTATTGGTATGAGATCTTCTATGAAGGTCTGATAGAATTCTGCACTAAACCCATCTGGAACTGGCCTCTTTTTAGTTGCGAGACCTTTAATGACTGCTTCTATTTCTTTAGGAGTTATGGGGTTGTTTAAATGTTTTATCTGTTTCTGATTTAACTTCGGTACCTCGTATCTGTCTAGGGAATTGTCCATTTCCTCCAGATTTTGAAGTTTTGTTGAATATAGGCTTTTGTAGTAGGATCTGATGATTTTTTGTATTTCCCCTCATTCTGTAATGATGTCTCCCTTTTCATTTCTGATTTTGTTAATTTGGACACACTCTCTGGGTCCTCTCCTTAGTCTGGCTATTGGTTTATCTATCTTGTTGATTTTCTCAAAGAACGAACTTTTGGTTCTGTTGATTCTTTGTATAGTCCTTTTGTTTCTACTTGGTTGATTTCAGCTCTGAGTTTGATTATTTCCTGCCTTCTACTCCTCCTGGGTGTATTTGCTTCTTTTTGTTCTAGAGCTTTTAGGTGTGCTGTCAAGCTGCTGATATATGCTCTCTCCTGTTTCTTTCTGCAGGCACTCAGAGCTATGTGTGTTCCTCCTAGCACAGCTTTCATTGTATCCCATAAGTTTGGGTATGTTGTCCCTTCATTTTCATTAAATTCTAAGAAGTCTTTAATTTCTTTCTTTTTTTTTCTTCCTTGACCAGGTTATCATTGAGTAGATCATTGTTCAACTTCCATGTATATGTGGGTGTTTTTCCCTTATTGTCGTTGAAGACCAGCTTTTGCCTGTGGTGGTCTGATAGGACACATGGTATTTTCTCTTTCTTTCTGTATCTATTGATGCCTGTTTTATGACCAATTATATGCTCAATTTTGGAGAAAGTACCATGAGGTTGTGAGAAGAAGGTATATCCTTTTGTTTTAGGATACAATGTTCTATAAATATCTGTTAAGTCCATTTGGTTCATGACTTCTCTTAGTCTGTCTATGTCTCTGTTTAATTTCTGTTTGCATGATCTGTCCATTGATGAGAGTGGGGTGTTGAAATCTCCTACTATTATTGTGTGAGGTGCAATGTGTGCTTTGAGGTGTAGTCAGGTTTTTTTATGTATGTAGGTGCCCTTGTATTTGGAGCATAGATATTTAGGATTGAGGGTTCATCTTGGTGGATTTTTCCTTTGATGAATATGAAGTGCCCTTCCTTATCTTTTTTGATGACTTTTAGTTGAAAATCAATTTTATTTGATAATACAGTGGCTACTCCAGCTTGCTTCTTGAGACCATTTCCTTGGAAACTTGTTTTCCAGCCTTTTACTCTGAGGTAGTGTCTGTCTTTGTCTCTGAGGTGTGTCTCCTGTAGGCAGCAGAATGCAGGGTCCTCATTGCGTATCCAGTTTGTTAATCTATGTCTTTTTATTGGGGAGTTGAGTCCATTGATGTTGAGAGATATTAAGGAATAGTGATTGTTGCTTCCTGTTATATTTATATTTGGATGTGAGGTTATGTTTGTGTGCTTTTCTTCTCTCTGTTTTGTTGCCAAGGCGATTAGTTTCTTGCTTTTTCTAGGATGTAGCTTGCCTCCTTATGTTGGGCTTTACCATTTATTATCCTTTGTAGCACTGGATTTGTGGATTTTGCGTCGGAATATTTCAGTGTCTTCAATTCTATTCCATGGATCTACCTGCCTTTCTCTGTACCAATACCATACAGTTTTTATCACTATTGCATCGTAGTATAGCTTGAGATCAGGGATGGTGATCCCCTCAGAATTTCTGATATTGTTGAGAATACTTTTTGATATCCTGAATTTTTTGTTATCCCATGTTTATGCTCATTATCCAGGAGACTGCTACCTGGGACAGCAGATGTCACTCTTGATTTCACATTCTAGCAGATCCAGGAGATGAATTCAAGCCTCTGAGTGCCCATTCATCTTTGAATTGAACAGTGGACACATTGTTGATTTGAAAATGACACCACACATTACTGAGTGATCTGCTTATTAGGCCAAGCCTTGATTCATGAAACAGATAAATGTTTAAGAGTATTTTTTTTCAGGCAGTGGAAGTGCGAGCCTTTCTTCCCAGCACATTTAATATCCTTTGTAGCACTGAATTTGTAGAAAGATATTGTGTAAATTTGGTTTTGTCATGGAATATCTTGGTTTCTCCATCTATGTTAATTGAGACTTTTGCAGGATACAGTAACCTGGGCTGGCATTTGTGTTCATACAGGGTCTGTATGACATCTGTCCCGGATCTTCTGGCTTTCATAGTCTCTGGGGAAAAGTCTAGTGTGATACTGATAGGTCTGCCTTTATATGTTACTTGACCTTTTTCCCTTTCTGCCTTTAATATTCCTTCTTTATTTTTGCATTTGGTGTTTTTTCTATTATGTGACGGGAGGAGTTTCTTTTCTGGTCCAATGTATTTGGAGTTTTGTAGGGTTCTTGTATGCTTATAGGCATCTCTTTTTTTAGGTTAGAGAAGTTTTCTTTTATGATTTTGTTGAAGATATTTATTGGTCTTTTGAGCTGGGAGTCTTCACTCTCTTCTATACCTATTATCCTTTGGTTTGATCTTCTCATTTTGTCTTGGATTTATTGTATGTTTTGGACCAGTAGCTTTTTCCGTTTTACATTATCTTTTACAGTTGTTTCGATGATTTCTGTGGAATATTCTGCTCCTGAGATTCTCTGTACTATGTCTTGTATTCTGTTGGCGATTCTTGTATCTACGGCTCCTTGTCTCTTCCTTTGGTTTTCTATATACAGGGTTGTTTCCCTGTGTTCTTACTTTATTGCTTCTATTTCCATTTTTAATTCCTTCAACTGTTTGATTGTGTTTTTCTGGAATTCTTTCAGGGATTTTTGTGATTCCTCTCGATAGGCTTCTACTTGTTTATTTATGTTTTCCTGCGTTTCTCTAAGCTAGTTCTTCATAACTTTCTTGAAGTCCTCCAGCATCATGATCAAATATGATTTTAAATCTAGATCTTGCATTTCTGGAGTGTTCAGATATTCAGTGTTTGCATTGTTGGGAGAATTGAGCTTCCATGATGCCATGTAGTCTTGGTTTCTGTTGCTTGGGATCCTGTGCTTGCCTCTTGCCATCAGGTTGTCTCTGGTGTTACTTTGTTCTGCTATTTCTGACAGTGGCTAGACCGTCCTATAGGCTTGTGTGTCAGGAGTGCTGTAGACCTGTTTTCCTGTTTTCTTTCAGCCAGTTATGGGAACAGAGTGTTCTGCTTTCGGGTGGGTAGTCTTTCCTGTCTACTGGTCTTCAGCTGTTCCTGTGGGCCTGTGTCCTGAGTCTCCCAGGCATTTTGCTTGGAGCAGAAAAGATGGTCTTACCTGTGGTCCTGCAGCTCAAGTTGCTTGTGGGGGCCTTCTTTTGAGCTCTCCGTGAGGGCAGCAACCAGGAGGGCCTGTGCTTCCTTTTCCCGGAGCCTCCGTGTACCAGGGTCCCAGATGGCATTAGGTGTTTTCCTCTGGAGTCAGAAATGTGGGCAGAGTGTATTCTCTTCTGGATTCCCAGGCTTGTCTGCCCTCTGAAGGTTTAGCTCTCCCTCCCACGCAATTTGGGTGCAGAGAACTGTTGATCTGTTCCCTTCAGGTCCAGGCAGTGTCTCCCACCTCATTTTTTTACTGTACAATCATGGCATTGACCTAACTGGTACCAGCCCTCTGTTGTCTATAGACATCAACCTACATATCAGATATACATCTCTCTTGTTGCAATGTAAACCAAGACAATACCATTTCAAAACAAATACCAACTAGACATAAAAAATAAATGGTATATGCTAACATTAGCAATAAAATTCTCCCTCATAAACAACAGCTATATACTTTCATTCCTTTAAATAAAACATAGAAAATTGTTCCCAACCATCTTAATGAGGTGTGAACAAACATCAAACAAAAAAATATTTACCAAATGTCTCTAAGTGTCAAGGAATGATTATCAAGCAAGTTAACAGCATTACAGCTCATAAAATGTCTGCATAGGAACTGCTATTGGACAGGATGAGTGTTGAATCTATATGATTCCAGGAATTTTTGGATTTAGCATAATGACATATTCTCCAGATGACAAGAATTAAGGGAAATCTGAGGAGATTTTTTAAACATTCTCAATTCCTGGCTCAATGTTGGATGTGAAACTTCCCTTCCCTACACCAGGGGATGAAAGATATAATGTGTCATTATTCAACTCAAAGTCCAAATGATATGGAACATTTATGCCTTTGCAACTCTTGATGTAATATAAAAATTCTGAGGAAATCTATTGGGTTCATATATATTGCTGTTGACACATGGTCTGTTGAAGGCCGTTCAAGAGAAAATTGCCCTTTGGAATATTTATGGCGTGGATGTTAATGAAATCATGGCAGCTGTGGATGGAGAACATTATCTTCAAAACATGTTTTTGGAAATGTTTTGATAAAAAGTTTTCAGGCCTCAGATGTAGAGCTTGAGGCCAGAATGTTCCCATTGTATCCAGGGAGCAGAACATAGGATGAACGGAAAGGAACTGTTGAATATAATTAAGTGGATCTCCAGACAGCAGAAGCCTTAAAATACACACATAGGTGTAAATGTGTGTATTATGTTTGCCTACATAAGAATCAGGTTTCACAACTGCTCCATCCTAGATCCTAGCAGACATGAAGAAGCTGTGTGCTTTCATTATTGTCTTTTTTCCCCTGAAGTTTTCTCTCATCCTGTGCAGCTTGACTGAACCCAATTGCTTTTGGAGGATAAGGAAGAGTGAAGATAATGATGGAGATTTGTGAAATGACTGTGGTTTTGGCCTTTTTACACTCCAGAGCCCTATTGAAAATTTTTATAATTGCATTATTAATTTTAGGTAAGTTATTAAATTTATTTCTTGCTTCAATATTATGAATTAGAAATATGCAATTGTGTACACAACCGGTGAGATTCTGTCCTGTTTATCCCCTTGTAACTTTAGGAACAACAGAATATTAATTATAACTTCAATCACTATTTTAATATTTTCAAGTGTGTCACAGTTTACCTTAGCCTTACTACATTGGCTCTAGTTCACAAAGCTGGAAAATAAGAGAGACTGGATTCTATCTCTTGAATCTTTTTTGATATCATATGTTTTTACCTTTACCTTGAATTCATAATTCTCACTTTGGGCAAGTGACTGCATCACTGTCTCTCTTCAGCTTTCTGCCAAGCATTCCTGTATAAGCATGCATCTAAAGGACTCACTAAAATGGTTAAATAATTTTGGCCTCTAAAAGTTGGACATACACTTATACATTGAAATATGTGTGGTGTAGTGGTGGAAGGATGTCTACTATATATGATTACATGTATATTATTACATATATATTATGAGCACATATATGTGCTTTGCATTATAAAATAGTCTTTAAATGAGCCCCTCCTGTCATTCTGGGGCTGTCCCTGAATATGGAAAAAGCCTGCAGAACTGTTATACTGTTACCAGAATATCTTTTCATCCAGTGATGCAAACACTCAGGCACATATTAGAATTATTATCTGCATTATATAGATAGTCAATATTTATTTAATTTTTAAAAATGTGTAACATTAGTGAAGATCTAGGAGAATAAATGTACTTCTTGTGGATAAGAAGTTCTCAATGTGGCTACATACTTCTTAGATTCCAAGTGTGAGATGTTATCATTAGTGGCTGCAGATCACGAGAGAAGGGATGCTGAAATCACTCAAATTTTAGCTAACCAATGTGCTTGGAACTTCATTTTTTCATAAACTGAAGTTTCCTGCACTTTTCTATCCTGCACTCTCATCCCATTTCTTAATTTTTTTTGTATCTTTGGGATTTCAACAAAATATTTTCTAATTGTTAGCCACAGTATACTGTGTACACTTTGATAGTAGTGGTGGCTTCACATTATTGTAATTCTGTGTGAGGTCAGTAGAAATTTCATTTCTGATGCATTCTATATCATCCCAGATCTCATTGGAAAAAATAGTGAACATTCTCACTGACACTTCTATAAGCGATAGTAAGATTTAAATTTACAAATATGTGAATTACGTCAATACACTTTTACGGTTTAGAAAGGAAAACTTAGCTCCAAACAGTCAATTTAAATGTGCTAATTTCAGCAAAAGAGCATGTTTGTTGTTTTACTTCTGATGAGAGGTAATTGCTAATAATAACAGATGAATATATGAACTGCCAACTGTGCTTGGGCAGAGGTACACATTCCAAGTGAAAGAAAATCTTACTGCTCAGACAACTTAAAGAATTAAGAAGACTGAAGTGTTAAGAGAAATCTCAAACCACTTTTATAAAATGAAAATAGTAACAACACACTAAAAGGTAACTTTAAGGTGATGTGTAATGGAACCTATAAGATATTATTCAGGTTACATAGTATATTGCATCATTTTTTGAACTTGAAATGAATAAATAAATTTAAGTTGAATATATCCTTGTATATTTATTGTTAAATGAATACTAACAGATAAAACTATTAAAAGCATGTTCTAAGAACAAGGAAATATTATTTGTAATGCTTCTTACTATGCATAAAATTAGCATTTTCATAATGTTTAACTTGAAATTTTTTCCTAATTTGAAATTTAAAAAATGTTCTTACTGATACCATAAATTCTCTTCTAAAAACACTGATTTGCTTTTTGAAGTAAACTGATTGTTAGATAATTTACACAGATACATAATTCATTTTTCGTACACTTACTCTATATTAGGTAGAATTATATATGGGCTTTTGAATATATTTATAAATGATTCACTTTTTAATATTTTATGCTCTTTTGATACTCTGCTTGATACTTGAAGGATATTTTGAGTTTTGAAACAAGTTAGTATGCAACATTAGGTTTAGGATCATGAGTAATAGACATTATTAAATATGCATTAATGATATTTTAGGGTGTAACAGTATATGAATATAAAAGTTGAACAAAATTTTTGATGTAGTATATGATTGAAAAATATCAAATATTATTAACATGTTTGAATATAAAGTACATTTAAATACTAAAAATATAAGGCAAATGTGTTATGTATTTCAAGTGTAGTTTAAGTAATGCTTCTTATTTTGTATTTGTGGAATTACATCTCCACGATTATATTATAACAGTCTTACTCAGTTTGGCTCTAATGTAGTTTGAAGATGGTATTCAGAGATAAAATAGTCCCCTTATTGACTTTCACAATTAAAAAATTATCATATGTTAGTGTCCTAGTTCTATGAATTCTTAAATTGTATTCAAATCTTAAGATCTCTAATTTATGAGACTTATTTCATGACATTTAGACAGAGATTTAGAATTTCTTGTGGTACAAATTTAACTGCAATTGAAATTTTATTTTTCAAACATCTCAGTTAATCATCATTATGCTTGGTTTTAGAATACCAGCAAGAAAATATGAATTTTTTCTGGTACTGTTTTTTTGCTACCGATGAGATCAACAAGAATCCTTATCTTTTACACAACATGTCATTGATGTTTATCATCATTGCTGCTCTGTGTGAAGATACAATGGGAGTTCTGGATAAAGAATATTCACATCAAAACAACAGTTACAAACTAATTAATTATAACTGTGAAAGAAAGCAAAGTTGTGATGTAGACCTTATAGGACCGTCATGGATAACTTCCTTAAAAATGTCAATTCATTCAAAGACACCAAAGGTAATGATATGTGACACTGGACAGATTACCAACTTTTAAATTCCATTTATATGGGCCTACAAGAAAACTTGGACACCGTGCAGTTGTGGGTATGCTGCTGCCACACACACACACACACACACACACACACACACACACACTAAAATAATCGGATTGTATAATTCTACTGGGCAAACAGGAAAAATTGTTTTCTAGAACATTCAGAATTGTCAGGAATATTCTAGAATATGAAAAATATATGATATTTATAGTTTAATTTTACTACCCACAATCTGAGTTCTGAACGGTGAGTAACTTTACTTGTATTTATGTCCAAACCTCCTAACAATCATATTCCTCACGTGGATGATTCATCCTCTCTTCTATACTATTCATATTTTCTCTGGATCATTTAACCCTAACCTGAGGGACCATGACCAGTTTCCCTATACCTAACAGATAGCAACCAAGGACACATATTTGTTCCATGGCATGGTCTCCTTGATGTTTCATTTTGGATGGACTTGGATAGGACTGGTCATCTCAGATGATGACCAAGGTATTCAGTTTCTTTCAGACTTGAGAGAAGAAATGCAAAGGCATGCAATCTGTTTAGCTTTTGTGAATATGATCCCAGAAACCATGCAGATATACAAGACAAGAGTTAAGATATATGACCAACAACTTATGACATCTTCAGCAAAGGTTGTTATCATTTATGGAGAAGTGAACTCCACTCTAGAACTCAGCTTTAGAAGATGGGCATATTTATGTGCACAGAGAATCTGGATCACAACCTCACAATGGGATGTCATCACACATAAAGAAGATTTCAGCCTTGATTTCTTCCACGGGACTGTCACTTTTGCCCACCACCACAATGACATTGCTGTATTTAGGAATTTTATGCAAACAATAAACACATCCATGTATCCAGTAGACATTTCGCAGTCTATGCTGGAATGGAATCATTTTAACTGTTCAATCTCAAAGAACAAGAAGAAAATGGATTGTTTTACATTCAGCAACCCATTGGAATGGTTAACACAGCACACATTTGACATGGTCCTGAGTGAAGAAGGTTACAATTTGTATAATGCTGTGTATGCTGTGGCCCACACCTACCATGAACTCATTTTTCAACAAGTAGAGTCTCAGAAAATGGCAGAACCCAAAGGAGTATTCACTGACTGTCAGCAGGTAACATTTCTTACATTTCATTATGCTTAGATTTAACAATGTGACCTTTCAGGCCCCTGAGAAGTTCACATACATTTGTTACAGGTTATCTCTCAGTGTAAAGTTTTCTATACTGCAAAACTCCAAAATGAATTTTTTACATGGATATATATCCTGCACAGTGATAAGTTTTAATAGGAGACAATACATTTTTATAAATATCAGTGAATTGTGTGACAATGTGTTTCAACATTTAACCAAATGAGTTCAAAATTTAAAAGGAGCCAAGAGTTTTATCATAAAATTCTTAAGTGATGACTAGACCGGAATATTTTTCTCAAGAAGAATTTCTCAAAAATAAGTACATGTGCTCTGATAATAGTTATTCATTTAAATTAATAATTATTTATAAAAAACAAATGATGAAGAGTGCACATTTTATTAAGGTTATGTTTATGTCATATATGTATTCGGTATGTACATGATTGACCCACTACCATCCTTTAGTTCCAAAACTTCCAGACTTTTTAACTTCCCCTTATTTCTTACATATGTGGCTTCAGCTTTTAAATATTATTATTGACAAACATGTGTACACATACACACACATTCCATGTGATTTGTTCTGTGGTAATCATTTATTCTAGCTTTTTTTTTTACCATCGAACATTAATTTGAAGTATATTAACTTGTAATTATACACTATAACATGTGATTATAACTTGTAATAATGCAGTATCATATACTTTACTACATGGGATTAATTTAACACACCTGTCTTTTCTGAAAGACATTAAAAGATTATGGGACATTCTCAATTTGGCATATTCTGTATTGATATGCATATGTAATCTTCTAATGATTAATCTCATTTCGGTGGCTTCTTTGCTAAAAACTAGGGTATTTATTAACCCTGTTGGAGAACTGGTAAACATGAATCATAAGGAAAATCAGTGTGCCATGTATGACATTTTCATGATTTGGAATTTTCCACAAGGCCTTGGATTAAAAGTGAAAATAGGAAGCTATTTTCCTTGTTTACCACAGAGTCAACAACTTCATATATCTGAAGACTGGCCGTGGGTCACAGGAGAAACATTGGTAAGTATACTACAATTTTTACTTTTTTAAAGATATCTAAATTTTAAAATAGCAAGCACTCAAATAATATCCATTTGGTTAAGACCAATTAATATGCTCATAAATGACCATTCTCAGTTACAAGCACCAAAATTTAATAACACTGAAATTCACAGGAGAAACATTGGTAAGTATACTACAATTTTTACTTTTTTAAAGATATCTAAATTTTAAAATAGCAAGCACTCAAATAATATCCATGTGGTTAAGACCAATTAATATGCTCATAAATTTCCATTCTCAGTTACAAGCACCAAAATTTAATAACACTGAAATTCACAGGAGAAACATTGGTAAGTATACTACAATTTTTACTTTTTTAAAGATATCTAAATTTTAAAATAGCAAGCACTCAAATAATATCCATGTGGTTAAGACCAATTAATATGCTCATAAATGACCATTCTCAGTTACAAGCACCAAAATTTAATAACACTGAAATTCACAGGAGAAACATTGGTAAGTATACTACAATTTTTACTTTTTTAAAGATATCTAAATTTTAAAATAGCAAGCACTCAAATAATATCCATGTGGTTAAGACCAATTAATATGCTCATAAATTTCCATTCTCAGTTACAAGCACCAAAATTTAATAACACTGAAATTCACAGGAGAAACATTGGTAAGTATACTACAATTTTTACTTTTTTAAAGATATCTAAATTTTAAAATAGCAAGCACTCAAATAATATCCATGTGGTTAAGACCAATTAATATGCTCATAAATGACCATTCTCAGTTACAAGCACCAAAATTTAATAACACTGAAATTCACAGGAGAAACATTGGTAAGTATACTACAATTTTTACTTTTTTAAAGATATCTAAATTTTAAAATAGCAAGCACTCAAATAATATCCATGTGGTTAAGACCAATTAATATGCTCATAAATTTCCATTCTCAGTTACAAGCACCAAAATTTAATAACACTGAAATTCACAGGAGAAACATTGGTAAGTATACTACAATTTTTACTTTTTTAAAGATATCTAAATTTTAAAATAGCAAGCACTCAAATAATATCCATGTGGTTAAGACCAATTAATATGCTCATAAATGACCATTCTCAGTTACAAGCACCAAAATTTAATAACACTGAAATTCATGTAATCTGGTCATAGGGATCAAAGGACTCTGAATTCCATGTCCAACTGTATCCATGTGACTATTTACCCCATACTACAGAAATATATTTATTAAATTTATAGCAATATACATACACACAGACACATATGTGTGTGTATGTGTGTATATATATATGTATATATATATACATATATACGTACCTACACATAAACCATGAAATTATCTGCTTATATGAACATAGTTGTAGCCCAATTGAGTATAGAATAGATTCATTAAGAGAAGTATTTTTCCAGATTCAAACTTTTCTTTTGCTAATTTATAGATTTTTATTATTAATTTTATTTATTTACATTTAATATTATCCTCCTTCTCAGTTTCCCCTCCTCTGCAGAGTATTGCCTTATCTGGCATCAGAGTAAAGAAAGGCCCTTGGTTATGTGGAGCGTGCATGCCACAGATTATGAGAATGTTAGATCAGTGAGACCAGGGTGGCCAAATTGTTGGAGAAGCTCTCTAATAGAAGCAGGGGGAGGGATGGAATGGGGATTAAAGGTTGTCTTTTACACTTAGGCAAATATCATTAATTGTATGAGAGTCTTATATGAAATTCTTTGTTCTTACTCAATGAACGATTCTTTCTTGATATATCCTACCTTCTCTCTCCTTACAACTCAGTGTTCTTATTATTATATTTCAAAATCTTGAGAGAAATACTGATGCCACATAAATGTTCCATTTGAATTAACAAGTTTAGCAAGGACAAAATTTAAATTCTGACACCAGAAATGTTACATATATATTACATGACATAGTAATTATTGTATGACATTCAGTGTATTGCAGGTTAATACAAAATAATAAATTATCAGAGGAATATATCTGGTAATATCCCATATATTAATCTGTGGATCATTTTACATATGATGTATTCATGAACTACACACACATACACATTAAATACATATTTGTATATCAAATATAACGTGCATTGTTTATGTATATATATTTTATACATATATGTGTATGTGTGTGTGTGTGTGTCTGTGTATGTCTGGATGTCTGTGTGTTTGTCTGTCTGTGTGTCTGTATGTGTATTGCCTCAGGTTCCCTCCTCAGTGTGTAGTGTGACATGTACTGCAGGATTCAGAAAAATTCATCAGAAACAAACAGCCAAATGCTGCTTTGATTGTGTCCAGTGCCAAGAAATTGAGATTGCCAATGATACAGGTACATGCTTGCATGCAGAAGAAAAGATGATGAATTTGAATATCTTCTCTTTACAAACTAGAAATATGATATGACCTAGATGGAAACTACAGTCCAAAAATCTCCATGTTTCAGAATTTAATTAGTTAAATAATATCAGTTTCTCTTGGACCCAGTAAATTACCTGCAATATCTTCTACAAACAACTCATGTATGTCACAATATAATGGTTAATGGTTTTATATTATGCAGAAAATGTTTAGGGGGACATACATGTGTAACATTTTTTAAAAAATAATTTTAGGCATAACCTGAGCAGATGTTTATTCTTCTTCGATTCTTTGTACAAAGAATCTTAACTACATGTACAGTCCACAATCTTTCTGTCATCCGGCTTAGTCCCTGACAAAGACAAGATGCTCAGAACAACAAGTGTTCTCTAGTGAAACACATTTTTAGAGCTTACATGGCATAAAGGATTAGACATTTCCTATCAAAGAATTAGAAAAAGAGTGATGATTTCAAGAATGCAACAAGAGATAGGAGAGTGCTTATCATTAATCACAGCCTAACTAAGGAAAGCGGGATGAATGTCAATATCGATAATCTTCATGCCATAACCTTCTATACTCATAACCAAGGAAATTGTAGTTGCGGGAAAGGAAATTGTACCACAACAAGAGGGACATGCATAAGATTATGAGGCATAAGGCCTCAAGAATGAAAATATTCCTTTACTCATACAGTATTTGAATGAGGAATTGTGTGCTCACAAGCCTATGTGTAGATACAAAAAAAGTGAATAATTCACAAAGCAAACAAAATACATAATGTTTTTCATCAACTGGCATCAATAAATACCTCAGTATACTTCCCTTGTCTCTGAATAGTGAAATTATGGTTTAAGAAATAAAATAAACTGAGATTATACATATTAGTAATCATATTTTTATTTTATTTTTGTTTAAGCGATAACTTTTCCATTTTCTATGATGATGATTTGTTCTATCACAAAGCATAGGTAAATAGATAGCAAACTCAAGTTAGTAGTTCCTAGAGCAATAATGAACAAAATATTTTCTCAACCCTAAAATATTTATTGATATATCTTCTGAATAAAACAAATATACAATTATTAACTATATGATTATGATAACTTATAAGGGATTATTGTTCTTTGCCAGCAGATATGGAGCAGTGTGTGAAGTGTCCAGATGATTCGTATGCCAACTTAGAACAAACCGAGTGCCTCCAAAGAGCTGTGACATTTCTCGCTTATGAAGATTCATTGGGGATGGGTCTAGGGTGCATGGCCCTGTCCTTTTTAGCCATCACAATTCTAGTACTAGTCACTTTTGGTAAGTACAGGGATACTCCCATTGTGAAAGCCAATAACCGCATTCTCAGCTACATCCTGCTCATATCTCTAGTCTTCTGTTTTCTGTGCTCATTGCTCTACATTGGACATCCCAACCAGGCCACCTGCATCCTGCAGCAAACTACATTTGCAATATTTTTCACTGTTGCTATTTCTAGTGTGTTGGCCAAAACAATAACTGTGGTCACAGCTTTCAAGCTCACTACTCCAGGGAGAAGGATAACAAAGATGATCATAAAAGGGGCAACTAACCTGCTCATTCCCATTTGTACACTAATCCAACTTGTTCTCTGTGCAATCTGGTTGGTGACATCGCCTCCATTTATTGACAGAGATATACAATCTGAACATGAGAAGATAATCATCACTTGCAACAAAGGCTCAGTCATAGCCTTCCACTTTGTCTTGGGATATTTGGGCTCCTTGGCTCTGGGGAGCTTCACTGTGGCTTTCTTGGCTAGGAACCTTCCTGACAGATTTAATGAGGCCAGTTCCTAACATTCAGCATGTTGGTGTTCTACAGTGTTTGGATCACCTTCCTCCCTGTCTACCACAGCACCAGGGGGAAGGTTATGGTTATTGTGGAGGTTTTCTCCATCTTGGCTTCCAGTGCAGGGTTGCTAGGGTGTATATTTTTCCAAAAGTGTTATGTTCTTTTAGTTCACCCAGATTTAAATGTTCTTCAGAAATAAAAACATAAATTGCTTTAGCAACCTTTTGATACTTTTAAAACATTAGGTGATGATCAACATATCTATTTTGCTTTGTCTTAACAAAAGTTTTCATAAATCATCAATGAAAATTAAGTAATATCTAGCGAAAGTACTTTTACCATCAGACAGCACTGCCTAAAGCAATAAAATTAGTAAGTTTTGGTGGCAAATGAGCTCTCAGAAACCTAAACATATTGAGAACAGGAAATCTGTTAAGGAAAGGCTACAAGTGCTTTGATTTGTAGACATGTGTTTAAGAAACGTTCTTAATTAAGGATTAGTGTAAGGTGACTCTGCTTCATGTAGCCAGTGCCACCTCCAAGCAAGTTGTTCTGGGAGCTATAAGGAAGAAGACTGTCATAGGATGGACATGAAACCAGCGATGAGCATTACTCAATGGAATACTCGTTGAATCACTGCATCCATGTTCTTTTCTTGGCTTCATTCAATTAAGCGTGACCCAGGTACATAGGGAAATAACACTTTTCTCATATATGTTTTGACCATGTTGTTTTGTTACAGCAACATAAACTGAAACATCAGCTAATTGGTAACTTGCCTTGAGTGGGAATTGGAATGGCATATATTACGCATACAATGAAAGGCATTGATTTGAAAAGAGAAACAAGATTGAATCTTATTAGAGGGTGGAGCATCGTTAGAAAGTTTAATATTGTCAGTGGTCACCACAGAGGTATGAGATATTGGAATAGCTTCATAATATACTATGAAGATATTCAAAATATCAAATAAGATACTAAGAAGAGTACACTATATGAAAAGGACTTTGGGGTTCAGATTTTGGCTGTACTTGATCTTTATATGAAAACATACCATATCATTACAAAATGTAAGAGTGTCCCATTCAGTGAGAAAAACTGGTAAGAAAAATAATGTAATACAAAATAACTTTTTCAATATTTGGTCAGTGAAGTCTGCAGACATAAAAAACACTTTAGATGAAGAATCTCACGCAATTTCTCAAAACAGGAATAACTAAAAATTATTGTTTCAATTATATACACAAAGACACAGATACAAAATCATACTACTATTTCTGAACAATAGTTTGTGAAACAGTGTCATGTTTTTCAAAATAATGGTTTTTGATTTTTTACTGTTACTTGGTAGTTTAATTTTTTTTATTTAATTTAATTTAACATTTACCTTTTCATTTCTTCTTTTTAACTTTCACATCATATGTCTCCACAGGTTCATTTAATAAACCATATGCAAAATATTGTACTGGTTAATTTTCATCACCATGATAAAATTAGAATCACTTGAGAGGAGGTAATGTGAACATGAGTTTAGGGTACTTCTTTGATTAATGATCAGGGTAACAGGACACAATGCAATGTGAGCAATGCTATCCTTGGCCTTTCAGTCAAGTGCAGTATTGTAAAGCAAACTTAGCAAGTCAGTAATTTTTATTCCTCCATGGAGTCATTTAGTTCATGCTTAAGTTTTCCCAATGCAATACTATAAGTACGAATCCAAATGAACCCTAAAATTCCCAAAGTAGTCTTTTAGCACAGCAACAGAAATCGAATGGGAAGTTGATGCCTAATTTGATATAAATCAAAGACTGAGTTTTAAGCACAAAACACTATGATTGAAGTGTTTCTTAAGTAATTGCTTTTTAATGAAAACATAATGACAGGCATGGTGGCACATCATAGTAATATTATCAATACGAAGGATGAAGCAAGAATAGACTAAGAGAAACAAAGTCAAAATCAGGCTGTGTGGTGATAGATCGTATCTGGTATTTGTAAGCATCTGTACCTTCACTTTGAATAGAAGTATTAAATGTTCTCTCTTTGAGACTGTGAAGATAGTTTGTTAATTAAGGGAATTTTGTTCCCAGGCTCACAAGCACCTATGAATACATCTTTTGGTTTTCATTATCCTCTTTTGTCCTCATGCACTCATGGACATTTGAATTTCTCCAATCACACAGATACGATTTAAAATTAATGGGAATACAAAACAAATAAAAAGACAAAAAAATACTTTGAAATTTTTATCAGATTTATTTTTTTCCAAATTGAAGATATTTGGCCCTAACCTATTTTAGGCTCAAATTCAAGAACTCAAAGTAGTCCTGAACATTCAAATTTTCAATTCAATCATCACTAAGGTATTATGGCATGCAACTGTACATTTCACAGATGTGCTTCCTAATGTGGACAAGCAATTCCTCATATAAACCACATAACAAGTAAAACAGCAGCAGTCACAATCACATAAATGTTCTCTGGGAAACTGTGGAGAGTTGAAGGCAAATTCCTATAATCTTGTTTAGAAGAAGGTATATGGGAGGACTATAAGTTAATCAAAGGAATCTTCTTCTACACAGTGCCCTTATGAGAACATGAGTGAGGAGAGAACATCTTACATTTAATAACAAAGGTTCTCCCAGCTTTAAAAGTTTAATTTGCTTATGGTGAATATTGACTAGAAAACTTGGTGGATTGTAGAATCTTCTGGAACCAACACCATCACTTATTCTCTCAGTCGAGGATACTGGGATAAGAAAAAAAAAACACACATCTTTCTAATGAATTCCGTCTTCTAGTATTTTTGTTTCTCACTTTCTTCTTGGTATCATATTTCAGAATTATCAATTCTCTTGTATACTGTAAAATTGGATTCAAGATTTTGGGAAGAGTCTTTAAAACACCAATTGTCAACCAGAGAGCTGAATAACACTATTAAAAATGGAGTATGGAACCAAACAAAGAATTTTCAACAAAGGAATATTGAATGGCAATGCTCAACATCCTTAGTCAATATGGAAATGCAAAATAAAACAACCTTGAGATTCCACATCACAACAGACAGAATGGCTAAGATTAAATCTCAGGTAACTGCAGTTGTTGACAAGGATGTGGGAATAAAGGAACACTCCTCCAGTGTAGGTGGGATTGCAAGTTGCTACAACCACTCTGTTAATCATTCTGGTGGTTCCCCAGAAAATTTGGCATAGTAGTACCTGAGGACCCAGCTATACTAAAACTCAGAATATATACTGGAAAGGTGCTCCAACATGTAACAAAGACACATATTCTCTGTGTTCTTCCAGCCTTATTTACAATAGCCAGAAACTGCAAAGGACCAAGATGCCCTTCAACAGAAAACTTAATACAGAAAATGTGACACCTTTACACAATGGAATATTACTCAGCTATTAAAAACAATGGCTAAAAAATATTTAAGCAAGTGGGTAGAACTAGAAAGTATCATCCTGAGTTACCTAACCCACTCACAAAAGAACACACATGTTGTGCACTCACTGATAAGTTGATATTTGCCGAACATTCTGAATACCCAAGAACAATTCACAGACCATATGAACTTCAAGATGAAGGAAGATCAAAATGTGGATGCTTCAGTCTTTCTTTGAAGGGAAATCAAAATACTCACAGGAAGATATACAGGAACAAAGAGTGGAGCCGAGACTGAACAAAAAGTCATCAAGAGACTCCACTACCTACAAATCCATCCCATATGCAGCCACCAAACCCAGTCACTATTGCTGATGCCAAAAAGTGCTTACTGACAAGAGCCTGATTTGGATGTCTCCTGAGAGATTCTACCAGAGCCTTACTAATAGAAATAAGGTTTGAAGTCAACCAGCAGACTGAGCACAGTCTGAGACAGTGCAGGACTTATAGAAAGGATTGAATGGGCTGAAGGGGTTTTCAACCTCATAGGAAGAACAGAAATATCAGTCAACTAGACCTCCATCCACAGTTACCAGGGACTGGACCACCAACCAATAAGTACATGGAGGGACCCATGACTCCAGCCAAATATGTGGCACAGGGTGGCATTGTCCAGCATCAATAGGAGGAAAAGCCCTTGGTCCTGTGAAGGCTCATTTCTCCAATATAGAATAATGTCAGGACATTGAATTGGGACTGTGTGCATGGGAATGGGAAAATCTTCATGGAAGAATGTGGAGAGGAAGGGGCATATAATAGGGATAAATGAGATAACATTTGAAATGTAATACATGAAATATCCTGTTAAAAATTTAATTAGATTTCTCCTAAATGCATCTTTTAAGTGATTGTCACTTATGTAGTTGATACTGACAGGACTATCCTAGAGAACAGAGTGGATAAAATCTTACAGTTCACAATTTCGTATATGCAATTTTGTTTAGAATTGATTGATTTGTTTACTGCTTGCTTGATTATTGCTTATCCATATTAATGGTTAGCCTCAAAGATGTATGTGAAACACATGTTTTCCTAATGCCAAGGATACATAGGATGTCATATAACATAGAAGACGACTGAAAGTCCATCTCTCAGCATCAGTGGAATGCATGCCATTTTTCACTTAGCTGTGTGGTTATGTGACTATGAATCCCTCCCTATGGATTGCCAACTGGTAATGTCATTTTGTATGTCTTCCTTAAGTGATTCACTTATTGTGTTATCAAGGTGCAGCTCCACTATTACATAGAAGACATTTCCTCTCAGCAGGAGCCCTAGTGTTCTAGATTTCACCATCTTCCAGTCCCTTCACATGAAATTCCTTGTGAAATCCAGGGATAGGGCTCATGTTGTGCATATATCACATAGGGTTGGACACCCCATAATTAGATGTCTTTTCCTGTTTACAAGTAGAGATTTTCTGCAATGCAGAAAATTAAAAATTGTTTAATTTTTAATCAGCCAATTGAAAATAACTTGTATTCTTAGTAAACAATACTATGCTTATGTGTGGATAAGGATAGGTATTAAAAATTTGTCTGCTTTACAGAAATAGCATTATTTTGTTCTCCTTTAGGTTCTAAGCCCTCAAAAGTTAAGAATATATTAGAAGTTATATTTGCCACAGCTCTAGTAGAATATTTGTACTCTTTCTAGGCTTTGTGGTTGTATGGTTTTACAACTGGGTAAGACCTGGACTTGATTTCACTATTGGAAAGATTTATAACCTCTTCAGTTAAGCTGAATTATTTTCCTCGGAATGGAAACTTCCTGGTTAGATTCAGGTTAGTACTTCTAGGTTCTGCAGCTGAAGAATAAGGTGCATTCAGGAAAAGGGCATAGATTTTGGGATGTTGGAAAAAAACAAAAAATAAAATGCTGTCTTGTAACCAGTCAATGTCTGAAACTGTTTTACCCCAAGATATCTGCTAGATATCTTAAGTTTCAGTGAGCAACGCCCCTCATCCGCTTTGCTCCATCCTATATCACACTGTCAAAGGCCTCTCTCTGAACTTGGCAGCAAATTCTCTACCTATCTAGATCCCAAGGCTGATCTCCATGTCAGATACAAACATTCCAATTCTGTGGCGACCCAGCATCTCTAGCAGCCACACACTTTCATACAATTAAATCTAGTCAATGAAGAATGCACAACACAATAACCTTTGATCCAATTGATAAGATATAATGGCCCACCTATACATTCAAAACCCTGTGCACATTTATAACTACATGTAAAGTTACAGCATGGAATCATAACATCAGCCTTCATGTTCTATTTTGGTGGCTTCTCTCAGTCTCCTACTCTCTTCTGTTACAGTCTCATCCTCTTCCTTCAAAATTTTCTCCCACCCTTCCTTCCTTCTCAACCAATGACAGGCCTCAATCTCTCTTGCGCCTGCCTCACCTGTGACATCATTCCGCACTGGGAGGCACTGAGATGAATGACCATAACACAGTTTTCACAGTATTTTCACTTCCCCTATACAATCTCTAGAAATACAGTTTCTCCTACATGATACTAAAATTCATATTAGAGTATTGGTGGACCTTGGAAGATTGCTATAAAGCTAAATAACACAAATATTTTGAATAATACTATGTTAGTGTACATACATTAAAATATTTTGTATACCTAATTCTAATTTTTTACACATATTGTTTTTTATTTTTATATTGGTTATTTTACTTATTTACAATTCAATTGTTATTCATCTAACAATGCTCCCTTACAAAAACCCTTTATTCCACCTACTTCTATGAGGTGCTCCCTCATCAATCCACCAACTCTTGCCACACCACACTAGAATTTTGCTATGCTAGGACATCAAGACTTAACAGGACCAAGGGCCTACTTTTCCCTCGATGCCAGATGAGGGCATCCTCTTCTACAAATGCAGCTGCAGCCATGGGTTCCTCCATGTTTATTCCTTGGTAGGTGTTTTAGTCCCTGGTAAGTCTGGGTATTCAGGATGCATGATATTGTTCTTTTTATGGACTTGCAAATACTTTCAGTTCCTTCAGTCCTTCCCCTACCACCTCCATTGCTGTTGCTGTGCTATATCTGATGTTTGGGAACAAGCATCTCCATCTGTAATCATAAGGCTTTGGCAGAGACCCTCAGAAGACAGCTACATCAGTCCCTGTCAGCAAGCACTTCTTGACTTCACTAAGATAAACTGGGTCGGTGGCTGCAAATGACATGGATCCCAAGGTGGAGCAGTCTCTGGATGTCCTTTGCTCCAATCTCTGCTCCATTTTTGTCACTATATATCTTTACACATGAGTGATATTGGTAAAATTTTTGAGAAGAGTGGGTGGTCCCATTCCTCAACAGGAGGAAGTGCCTTATCTCTCCAAATGGTCTTTACAAGTTCTCTCTCCCGTTGTTGAATAGTTCAGCTAATGTTGTTCTTATTGCATCCTGGAAACCTTTTGTTTTCCTGGCATCTGGGACTTTCCAGTAACTACATTCAGTTCCCCATTCACTATTGCTATACACCTCTGTTCAAAATCCTTACCTTCTCAAACTTTCCCTCTTGTTTTCCCACCCCTGATCCTGCCCTGCTGTATCCTGTTATCCTCTGCTCTTCCTCCTAATATGTCCCACCCTCTAACTTCCGAGCATTTGGTTCAACCCACTAAGTATGTCTGAAACATTCACACATTGGTCTTCCTTCTTGAACTTCATACTTTCTCTGTGTTGTGTTATGGGTATTCCAAGCATTTTTTTCCCTAAAATCCAGTTAACAGTGAGTACATACCATGCGTGTTCTTTTGTGACTGGGTTCCTTCACTCAAGATGATATATTTTACTTCCATCTACTTGCATGTGAATTTCATGAAGTCATTGGATTTAATAGCTAAGTAATACTGCATTGTGAAATTGTACCACAGTTTCTGAACCCTTTCCTCTGTTTAGGGACATTTTAGTTGTTTCCAGCTTCTGCTATTATAAATAGGCTGCTATAAACATAATGGAGCATCTTTTGGCTGTATGCCCAGGATTGTTACAGCTGGGTCCTCATGTATTACTATGTCAATTTTCTGAGGAACCATCACAATGATTTCTAGAGTGGTTGTACTAAATTGCAATTTAACCAACAATGGAGGAGTGCTCCTATTTCTCCATATCCTCACTAGTATCTATTATCATATGTGTTTTTGATCTTAGCAATCCCGACTTGCATGAGGTGGAATCACATGTTCCTTTTGATTTGCATGACCCTGATGACTAGTCATGTTGAACATTTCTTTAAGTGTTCTTAGCCATTCAAAATACCTCAGTTGAGAATTCTTTGTTTAGCTCTATATCCTATTTTTGATAGGGTCATTTGGTTCTCTTGAGTCAAGCCTCTTGAGTTCTCTTTATATACTAGCCATTAGCCCTGTATTGAGATGTAGGATTGATAAAGATCTGTTTGCTGTTTTGTCCTATTGACAGTGTCCTTTGCCTTCTAGAAACTACGCAATTATGAGGTTCCCATTATCTATAGTTGATCTTTGATCCTGGTCCACTGTTGTTCTATTCAAGAAATTTTCTGCTGTGCTTATGATTTTGAAGTTTTTTCCCAATTTCATCTTCTAATAGATTCAGTATATCTGGTTTTATGTGTTAGTCTTTGATCCACTTGGACTTGAGCTTTGTACAAGGAGATAAGAATGGGTCAAGTTTGGTTCTTCTACATGCTGACTACAACTTAAGCCAGCACCATTTCTAGAACATGCACTCTTTCTATCACTGGATTGCTTTAGCTTTCTGTCAAAACTCAAGTCATCATAGGGGTGGGTTTATTGCAGGGTTAATATAGTAAAAATGGTCATCTTACAAAAGCAAAATACGTATTCTATGCAATTCTTATCAAAATTCTAATTCATGAAACCTTGACTCCTGCTGCATATGTAGCAGTGGATGGCATTCTTGGGAACCCATGGGGAAAAAAGCCCTCTGGCCTGCTGAGGCTGAACCACTGAGTGTAAGGTAATGTCAAGATGGGTAGGTGAAAGGAGTGGGTGGTTAGGTGGAGCAACAATCTCACAGAAGAAAGAGGAGGAGAGAATTAATAATTGGTTTAAGACCAAAAACCTGGAATGGGGATAACATTTGAAATATAGATAAAAAATTCCAAAAAAAGAATTTTCCTAAACAGAAAACCAATGGCTAATGCCTAAATCAACAAAAGACAAATTGTACCTCTAAAAATTACAAAGTTTCTCTAAGGCAAAGGACACTGTCATTAGGATAAAGGAGCAACAAACAGATTGGGGAAAGATCTTTAACAATCCTATATCCAATAGGGGGTTAATATCCAATACATAAAAGAACTCAAGAAGGTAGAGTTCACAGAGTCAAATAAACCTATTAAAAATGGGGTACAGAGCTAAAAACGAAATATTAGCTGAGGAATATCGACTATCTGACAAGCACTTGATAAATGTTAAACATCTTGGGGTCCCGATCCTTGCTGATCTGGCTCACAGCTCCCTACTCCGAAACCCTGTGGGAGAGAGAGCTCAGGTCCCAGACAGGTGGGCACTCCTGAGACTTCAGGGCAGGAGAGACGTCCAGTACAGCCCACCCTTCCCCACATCCATGGCCAAAGAGGAAATTATATAGGACATCTGGGAACAGGAAGATAGGGGCACTCAACACTGGGATCCAGACACCTCTGGATCTGAAGAGATCCAGTCAAACAACTCCCTGCACTCAAATCCGGTGGGAGGGAGAGCTAGACCTCCAGAGGCCCAGACACGCCTGGGAAGCCAAAGAGACTACACTTTGCCTACATTTCTGACTCTAAAGGGATACTCCTAGCACCATGTGGCCCCCCTGTGAACAGGGTCCTGAAAGAAGGCAGGGCAGGCCCTTCTGGTTGCTGACAGAAGCCAGAGCTGAAACCCAGCAATGAGGAGCGACTTCAGGCCTGAGACTAGAGGTAAGACAAACTCTTCTGCTCCAAGTGACCTGCCTGGTGGACTCAGGACACATGCCCACAGGAGCACCTGAGGACCAGTAGACAGGAAGGACAATAAACATGAAAGCAGAACACTCTGTTCCCATAACTGGCCAAAAGAGAACAGGAAAACAGGTGTACAGCACTCCTGATACACAGGCCTATAGAACGGTCTAACCACTGTCAGAAATAGCAAAACAAGGTAACAGCAGAGACAATGTTATGGCAAGAGGCAAGTGCAGGAACCCAAGCAACAGAAACCAAGACTACATGGCACCATTGGAGCCCAATTCTCCCACAAAAGCAAACAGTGATTACCTAAACACACCATAAAAGCAAGATCTAGATTTAAAATCACATTTGATCATGATGATGGAGGACTTCAAGAATGACATAAAGAACAGACACCGCCTGGACCTATAGGTACCCGGTCAACAGTTCTCTGCACCCAAATCGCGTGGGAGGGAGAGCAAAACCTTCAGAGGGGCAGACATGACTGGGAAGCCAGGAGAGATTACACTCTGCCCACATTTCTGACTCCAGAGGAAAAAACCTAACCCCATCTGGGACCCTGGTGCTCTGGGGCTCAGGGAAAAGGTGGTGCAGGCCCTCCTGGTTGCAGCCCTCATGGAGAGCTCAAAAGCAGCCCCCCAAGAGCATCTTGAGCCCCAGGACCACAGGTAAGACCAACTTTTCTGCTCCAAGTGACCTGTCTGGTGGACTCAGGACACTGAGAGGCAAAATTCCTCTGGGACCAGACACTTCGAGTTTTTAGGTGGGGCTTGAACCTCACTGATCCCGGCCCACAGCTCCCTGCTCCCAAACCCCTTGGGAGAGAGAGCTTACCACCCAGACAGGTGGGCATTCCTGAGACTGCAGAGCAGGAGAGACCACCTATACTGCCCACCCCTGCCCACATCCCTGGCCCAAGAGGAAACTGTATATGGCCTCTGGGAACCGGAAGATAGTGGCACTGTTGCTGTAGGTCCCCTGTGCTCCAAACACCGCCCGGAACTGAAGGGACAGGATCAACAGTTCTCTGCACCCAAATTCCATGGGAGGGAGAACTAAACCTTCAGAGAGGCAGACATGCCTGGGAAGCCAGGAGAGACTACATTCTGCCCACATTTCTGACTCCAGAAGAAAACACCTAATGCCATCTGGGACCCCAGTGCACTGCGGCTCAGGGAAAAGGTGACACAGGCCCTCCTGGTTGAAGCCTTCATGGAAAGCTCAAAAGAAGCCCCCCACGAGGAACTTGAGCCCTGGGACCAGAGGTAAGATTTACTTTTCTTCTCCAAGCGACATGCCTGGTGGACTCAGGACACAGGCACATAGGAACAGCTGAATGCTTCACTCCTTCTTTAAAAGGGGAACAAGAATACCCTTGGGAGGGAATAGGGAGGCAAAGTTTAGAACAGAGGCAGAAGGAACACCCATTCATAGCCAGCCCTACATGTGGCCCATACATATACAGAGCCACACAATTAGATAAGATGGATGAAGCAAAGAAGTGCAGGCCAACAGGAACCAGATGTAGATCTTTCCTGAGAGACAGTGCCAGAATACAGCAAATACATAGGCGATTGCCAGCAGCAAACCACTGAACTGAGAACAGAACCCCCGTTGAAGGAATCTTAGAAAGGACTGAAAGAGCTTGAAGGGGCTCAAGACCTCATATGAACAACAATGTCAACCAACCAGAGCTTCCAAGACTAAGCCACTACCGAAAGGATATGCATGGACTGACCCTAGGCTCCAACCTCATTGGTAGCAATGAATAGCCTAGCAAGAGTACCAGTGGAAGGGGAAGCCCTTGGTCCTGCCAAGACTAAACCCCCAGTGAACGTGATTGTTAGGGGGAGGATGGTACTGGGGGGAGTATGGGGAGGGGAACACCCATACAGAAGGTGAGGGGAGGTGGTTGGGGGATGTTGTTCCAGAAACCGGGAAGGGGAATAACAATCAAAATGTAAATAATAAATACTCAAGTTAATAAAGATGGAAAAAAAAACCAGATACACAGAATCTAATAAAAGAGAAAGTGGGAAAGAACCTTGAACTCATTGACACAGGTAGAAATTTCCTAAACAGAATGCCAATGGTTCATTCTTTACAATCAAGAGTTGATAAATGGGACCTCATGAAACTGGAAAGCTTCTGTAAGTCGAAGGACATAGCCAATAAGACAAATAAGTATGCTGAAGATTGAAAAAAAAATCTTCACTAACCCCACATCCAATAGAGAGCTTCTATCCAAAATATAAGAAGAACTTAAGAAGCTAACCAACCAAAAAAATAAAAAACTGAATAAAAAAAGGGGGTTCTAAAATTAAACCAAGAATTCAGAACATAGGGATCTTGAATGGTTGAGAAGCACCTAAAGAAATGTTCAAAGTCCTTAGTGAGCAGAGCAAAGCATATCAAAATGACCCTGAGATTCTACCTTCCACAACTCAGATTGGCTAAGATCAAAACCTCAGGTGACAACACATGTTGACAAGGATGTGGATAATGAGGAACACTACTCCATTGCTGGTGGCATTGCAAACTGTTACAACCTCTATGGAAATCAGTCTCTTTGTTCCTCAGAAAATTGGACATAGCACTCCTAGGCATATACCCAAAACATGCTCTGTTGTGTAACATCATATAACAAGGACACATGCTCCATTATGTTTATAGCAGCATTATTTATAATAGCCAGAAGCTAGAATAAACCCAGAAGTCCTTCAGCAGAGGAATGGATACAGAAAATGTGGTACATTTATACAAAGGAGTACTACTCAGCTATTAAAAACAATGACTTCGTGAAATGCTTAGGCAAATGGACAGAACTAAAAAATATCATCCTTAGTGAGGTAACCCAGTCACAAAATAATATACATGGAATGTGTTCAATGATAAGTGAATATTTGCCCATAAGCTCAGAATACCCAAGATATAATCCACAGACCAGATGAAGCTCAAGAAGAAGGAAGACCAACATATAGATGCTTCAGTCCTTCTTAGAAGGGTAATTAAATAATCATGGGAGGAAAAACAGGAACAAAGACTAGAGCAGAAATGGAAGGAAGGGCCCTCCAGAGACTGCCCCACCTGATGATTCTTTGCACATGCTACCACCAGACCCAGTCACTATTGCTGACACCAAGAAGTACTTGCTGTCAGGAGGCTGATATGAATGTCTCCTGAGAGGCTCTGCCAGAGCGTTACTGACACAAAGGAGGATGCTTGCAACTAATCATACAGTTGAGCCCTGGGACCCCAGCGGAGGTGTTAGAGAAATGATTGAAGGAGCTGAAGGGGTTTGCAACACCATAGGAAGAACAACAGTATCAATCAACCAGACCATCGAGATCTCCTTGAGACTCAACCACCAACCAAAGAGCATGCATGGAGGGATCCATGGCTCCAGCCACATATGTATGAGAGGATGGCAGTGCGTGGCATCAATAGGAGGAGAAGACCTTGTTTCTGGGAAGACTCGTTTCCCCAGTGTAGGGTAATGCCAGTGTGTTGAGTTGTTAGTGGGTGGGTGGTAATGGGAGCATCTTCAAAGAAGCAGGGGAAGGGGGGTGGGAGAGGAGGGAAAGAGGATCAATTTGAAATATAAATGATAAAATACTTAATAAAAATATAAAAAACACAAACTGACCGCTTATTTAAATTATGCAAGCTTAAGTTGAAATATGTATTGGAAATTTTGGATTTTCCATTTATTATTTGTATCCCTTTATTTACTGTTCTGCTGAGACATAAATAATTGCATAGGATTACAGTGAAGAAAATGGATGCACAATGAGTTGAATTGCTTAAAAACTAGAACTCAATAAAGTTACTGAGAACTGTGAAGTTATGATGTCAGTGTGGTCTCTGCACTATGTTACTGGGCAACATATATTAGATTTTGAGCTGGTGCCATCACAGAGTATTGACAATACTCAACTGTCTCTAGTACAGGAAGCTCCTGTACTCCTTGAAAATATTATGACAAAAAATGATGTTTTTCTTACAGGATAGCTAGGGCATTGGTGGCACAAATTGTGTAGGGAAGGGAAGCAAAGTTGTCTGATTTGTGTGAATAAACCCTACATGGGACTGAGCACACCAAGACAGTATTTGGAATACCAAAAATAATTGATTAGTTTCTGTACCTACAAAAGTAAATGCTGCTATCATAAAAAAAGATAGAGCAATAAAATGACTTGTATTCTGTCATACATATAAATCTGTGTCTTCCTCAGCCGTTAACAAAAATTCTGAAATGCAAAATTCTACCAGATCTTCAAAGAATACCTAATATTAATATTCCTCAAATTAATTCATAAAATACCAACAGAAGGAACACTACCTAATTCATTCTATGAAGTCATAATTACTCTATTCCCTAACCACACAAGGACACAACAAAGAAAAAGAACTTCAGACCAACTTTGCTTAAGAATATCAATGTAAAAATACTCAGTAACATTCCTGCAAATCAAAACCATCATTTGCCATGGTCAAGTAGGCTTCATTTAAGTGATGCAAGGTTGGTTCCATATACAAATTCAATGACCATAATTTACTATATGAACAAACACAAAGATAAAAATCAGGATCTTTTAATTACAAAAATAAAAATAAAAACAACAACAACAAAAAATAGGCTGAGAAAGAAATTAGGGAAACAACTCCCCTTAATATAGCCACAAATAACAAAAAGTATCTTGGGTCACTTAAAACAATCAAGTGAAAAACCTGTATGATAATAACTTCAAGTCTCTCAAGAAAGAAATCAAAGAATTGCTGGAGGAATCACAACCCCTGACCTGAATCTATACTAAAAAGCAATAGTTATCCAACCTTCATAGTATTGCTGGAGAGAGACACATTGATCAATGGAATAAAATTAGAAGACCCAAAAATGAACACACATGCTTAGGGACAATAGATTTTTGTCAAAGAAGCAAAAAATATACAATGGAAAAAAGAAAGCATCTTCAATTAAGAGTGCTGGGCCAACTGGAAGTCTCTGTGTAGCAAAATGAAAGTAGATCCATATTTGTCACCTTGTACAAAGCTCTAGTCCACGTGGATCAAAGATCTCCATATAAACCAGATTCACTGAATCTAATAGAAAAGAAAGTGGGGGAAATACCTTGAGCTCACTGGCTCTGGGGATAATTTCATACACAGCAAAATAGAGAATTCACAACAGAGAAATGGAGAATGGTTGGGAGCCATTTAAAGAAATGTTCAAAGTCCTAAGTGATCATAGAAATGCAAATCAAATGACCCTGAGATTCCATCTGACACCAATCAAAATAGCTAAGATCAAAACCTCAGGCAGCACCAAATGGTGTCAAGGATGTGGAGAAAGAGGAACACTCCTCCATTCCTGATGGAATTGCAAACTGCTACAACCACCCTAGAAATCAAACTGGAGATTCCTCAGAAAATTGGAAGTAGAAATACCTGATGATCCAGTGATTCGACTCTTGGGCATAAAACTGAAAGATCCCACAGGTGGGATACTTACTCAACAATGTTCACAGTAGCTTTGTTTGTGATAGAAGGTGGAAACAACCCACATGTCCTAAAACAGAATGATGAGTTCAGAAAATGTGGTTCATTTACACAATGGAATACTACCCACCTATTAACAGGCAATTGGATAGAACGTGAAAATATGATCGTGAGTGAGGTAACTCAGACCAAAAAGGACATGCACAGTATGTAGTTACTGATAATTGTATATTAGCCAAAATACCAAATAGTACAGAACAACCAGGATATAGTTCATATAACTTAAAAAGATTAACAAACCGATTGTCCAAAGTTGGATGCCTCAATCCAACTTGGTAGAAAGAATAAAAGTATCACAGGAGGAAGGAGGAAGGGAAGGACCTGGGTGTGAAAGAGAATGTGGGGAAACTCAATAAACTAATGGGTGGGGCAAAAGGAATGAAGCCCTGAGGGGCAGAAGAAAGAATGATAACAGGCAACATTGGGCGGTAGGAGGTTGGGGGACCCTCCAGATTGTCCAAGGGGCCTGGGAGGTGAGGCTCAAAGGAAATTAAAGGGGGGACCTAAGGTCAAATGCCTGACAGCAGGGAGAAGGAAACTGTAGATCCCAGGTCAAGCAGAAAGACAGGGCATCAAATGAGGTATGGGGTTGCCATTCCACAGACAATAATTGACCCATAATTTTTCCTGACTGAAAGAACTGCAGTGAAAAAAATGAGGAGGAGCTTGAGGAAAACATGGTCCAGCCACAGGTCCAAAGTGGGATCCAGCTCAAGGGGAAACCCCAAGATCTGAAACTATTACAAAGGCTATGATGTTTTCACAAAAAGGGGTCTATCATGGTTGCCCTCTGAAAGACACAACAAGCATTCAGATTCAGATATTTATACCCAACTGATGGATAGAAGCTACTGACTCATGTGGTTGAATTAGTGAAAATTTGAAAGAAGCTGAGGAGGCAGGATATGGGAACCAGTGATCTCAATTATCCTGGACCCCGAGATCTTTCAGATGTTGGACGACCAACCGTGCAGCATAACCATCTGATGTGAGGTCCCCAACACATATACAGCAGAGGACTGCTGGGTCTGACTCAGTCATAAATGATGCACCTGACCCTTAAGAGACTGGAGCCCCCAGGAAGTGAAGAAGTCTGGTGAAGTGAGGATGTGGGGTGGGGACATCCTAGTGGAGAAAGGTGATTGTGTATCAGATGTGGAACAGAGGGTAGACTGAGAGGAGGATAAAATTAGGAATTTTTAAAAAAATATTAAACAAACTAAAAAATGTTACAAAAAGAAAGGAAATAAGAGAAACATTAATTGCAATTGCACTGAATGTTGGAATATTTGGAGAGAGGGATGATGTGCTTCCAGGGTTTCATTTATTATTTTTATATATAAAATACGTTTATGGAAAGCAATTATTAGTTAATGTTTTTATGGGTCTGGACATTTGGAGCATCTGTGCAGAGAATGTTCTGCCCATGCTGAATATCTGATTTCTCTTCCTCCTTCCATGTCAGGGTTTTTACATCTTTCTCTCTGTCTAAATCCAGGATCACTGTATGCCTCTCATTTGAAGCTGCACTTGTGAATGTATCGCACACACATACACATAAGAAAAATAATAAAAACGATTTTTGTTAAAATTTTGTTGTACTTATTTCTCTAAATCGTGTTATTATTTTATTAGAAATAGTTTTATATTACATTGTATAATAATTCTGAGTATGTATTATTTAAGAATTCATGTATTTCGGACACCCCCTAGGGTTAGGTATTCTCATGCTATTAAATAGTCCTGAGGAAGACTCAGTTTATCATATTTAGTGTCAAGGGATTTAATTGCTTAGCCATCATTCAGGCCACAAATGTCATTTAAAGATATTGATTTCCTTTTAAATTACTACAGGCTAAATATACCAGTCTCCAATTTTTATGTAGGCAACACTAAACAAATAATTTTTGAATAGTATTCGTTCTGCAGTTGACAAAACAATTTGAATAATTGTGGCTAACTGTGCAATAACATTTTAACCCATTATAATGCAGCACAATAAGCTTGGTATTTATGAAATATAAAATATAAGATTCCTCATATTCTGTATATCGTGTATCAAAAGTTATCTACAAAACTGTAGGTATTAAAACGTGAATTTTTGAAATGGGGGTGTCTAGTTCATGAATAAAGTCACTAGTCTCTTCCTTAGCAGTTATTTCAATGTTTCAATTATTCATTTATTTTCTTCATTAACTAACAGGGTTCTTAAATCTTGATTACCAGCATCCAAGATTTACAGTACAGTTGATCTTTTGACATTTTCTGTTCTCTACTGGCTCCTGAACTTACATGGTGAAAAGAAAATATATAGGGATACATATAGATATAAAAAGAATAAGTTAATATGATATTATTCAAGATGGTAATATAATATAAAAGAAAATTTAGAGATCTGTTATTATAATAAATTTGTGTAGAATTCCATTAATCCACAGTTTAAATATCAAATTTCATTGTGAAAAGGCCACTTTCCATAAATTTTCAATGAGTAAAATGTCACTGTAAAAGCAGAATGTATTCTTTAAAGGGACATTGCTAATGATCATATTTCTGTGAAGAGTAACTCAGGGAAGTAATTTTTTGATAATTCTGATGCATTATACACCCATTCAGCCTCCCATTGTTGCAGGAGAATGATGAATGTGAAGGATTTATTGCAACTGCAAACACTCAATTCTCTTTTAAAAATTCATTTTCTAGAAAGCAGCACAGAGAAACCATCTGGCCCCCGTTTGATCCTTCTAGAATTTTCTGAGTCCAGGATCCAAATCATTACTTCACACCAAGAACAGACTGAGAAAAATTAGGTACAAACCAATATCAGGAGTTTTACCAATCCTTTCCATAATTGCAATATAATATCATGTTGATATATCTACAAGCTTACTTTATTTCGTTTTGTTTTGGTTTTGTATTCTTTAATTTTTTTTACAGTTCCATCATTATCCCTTTCCTAGTCTTCCCCCTGATTCATTCTCATCCAATAACTCCTGCCAATCATCAAGGGGCAATCCACAACTCTCCCAACCCCAGACCTCCCCAATCCCTTGGGGGAAGTCTCTCCGTGTTTAGGTGTGTATTCTCTTGGTGAGACTGGATCAGGCAATCCTATGTCGCATTTGTGTTGGGGGCCTCATAACAGCTGGAGTATGCTGACTTGTTAGTGACTCGGTGTCTTGGTTGTCCAGGCTAGTTGAGACTGCTTGCATTCCTATGGCTCACCCTCCTTCTCAGTATCTTCCACCTATTCCCTAACTCAACCACAGGAGTCCCCAGATTCTGTCCATTGTTGGATATAATATTTTTGTATTTGAGAGTAGATAGAGAACATTTTCAGCTTAGACTATTGGCCAATATCTTAAAGAGCAGCTGAAAAAAAGATAGTATTTTGTCAAGTATGTGTTCTTACTAAAAATAAGAAAATGTGTTCTGATTTCATCTTTGTTGGTTTTTAGTTAGTTTGTTTCTATGTATAATCCCTGTCTGTCCTAGAACTCACTTTCTTTATAAGGTTATAGATTCAACTGATGTATCAAATTTATTTGAAGTTACCAGGGGGAAATCGTCATGAAAGCAAAATAATGAATAAAATTGTACTAATTATTTGAAAATTTCAATTTTTTCAGAAGATATTAAGCAAATGAATGATTGTAAGATTTTATAGGCAATGTATGCAAGATCAGAAGATATGGTACTTCTATACATAAGTAGAGGAACCAGTGAGAGTGACTCTAAAACTAGATACATGCTCTGTAACTAAATATTTGGGGTGTATGTATCAACTTTACATTTGAAAGAATTCCTGAAATACCTTTTCAGAGATATGATTTCTTCCTGATTTTGTGGATCGAATTTCTGTCTGGTCTCATTAAAATGATGTAGACTTTAGGTGCAAAGATGCATCCCAGCATCCCTGCACTAGATGCCAAGATGGAGAAGATCTCCACAGCAACCATGACCTTGCCCTTGGTGCTATGGTAGACAGGGAGGAAGGTGACACAGACAGCGCAGAACACTAGCATGCTGAAGGTCAACAACTTGGCTTCGTTGAATGTGTCAGGCAGGTTCTTTGCCAAGAAAGCTATAGTGAAGCCTCCAAAGGCCAGGCAGGCCAAATATCCCAGGACACAGTAGAATGCAATAATAGAGCCCTTGTTGCACACAATGATGATGTGGCCATGCTCAGAGTGTTCATCAATATCGACAAAGGGAGGAGAAACTGCTAGCCAGATTGCACACAGAATACATTGCAATAGGGAACATATGGGAATAATGTAGTTGGGTGTCCCCAATACCAAAAGTTAATCGTCTTTCTGGGTCTGTGATTTTGAAAGCCAGAACCACAGTGATTGTTTTGGCCAGAACTGTGGAAATAGCCACAGTAAAGACAATTCCAAATGTTATTTGCTGTAAGCTACAGGTTAATCTGTTAGGATAGCCAATGAAGAAATAGGAGCACAGAAAACAACATGAGTGACACGATTAATAGGTAGCTAAGGATTCTGTTATTGGCCTTCACAATAGGAGTGTCATAGTGCTTCGTGAAGACCCAAAATACCACCACTGTGAATACAGAGAAACAGAATGCTATTAAGGCAAGAGCCATCCCCAAGAGGTCTTCATAGCTTAGAATGATGATACTTTTCTGAATGCATTTGTTCTTTTCTATGTTGGCATACTGGTATTCTGGACAGTTCACACACTGATCCATATCTGATGTCCAAAGAAAAGTTTAGTTAGTGCTACTTTGGAAATTTTGTTGACAAGTTATTTCAAGTAAGGCTGTTGAAAGAAGCATTGTAAGGCTGCCTTTGATGCAGATAATGTAATTTGAAGGAAGTTGATGCTCAGCATTGCTCTCAATACTAAACATCCATAAAGATATATGAAAAATAAAGTCATGAAATTATTTCTTTATCTACTTAATGTTGTTATTGTTTCATTTTTAATGTTATCAGAAAGCAAATATTTAAAAAGCCATCTTTTGGTTCTATGTTAATATCAAGTAGTTTATTGAATTCATAAAAGATACCTTTATAAACCCCAATGTTGTTGGGTATATTTTTTAAAATACAAAACCAAACACTCATAGTTTTCTGAGATCATTGACTCTTCTTATGGATTTGCTCCCAATAATACATTGAGATTCTGACTTTACTGGGACAATACCTATAGTAGGTACTCGAGAATTCATTATCTCAAAGTCACTGACATAGAAAGAACACTAAATTGACCAGGTAAGCTGTCTGTAAGTGTACACATTTATAAGTATATATTCGTGTATTTGTAACAATAGCATTGTTGGATTTAAGTGATTCCTGTTATAAGACATAAATAAGAAGAAGGTGGAGAAGGAGAGGTAATATAACATCAATGTTTGAAAAGTAGAAAACGTTAAAGAAATAAGCCATGAGATGTATCATCATCTGGCAATAAGTAAACGAAAGTTCTGATTATTATTCATGGGATGCACTAATATTAGCACTGAAAAAACTGTGGAGATACTTTGTACTAAGAAGTACTTCATCTTGATCGCTTCTCTTTTCCCCATTTTTATTGGATATTGTTTAATTAATTTACATTTCAAATGTTATCCCATCTCAATTTCCCTTCCATAAAACCCCTATCCCATTCAAATCCCACTTCTATGAGCTTGGTCCCTTGCCAATTCACCCACCCTTTTCAGCTTACCATCACTGATATTTCCCTATGTTGGGAGGTGGACCCTTGGCAGGACCAAGGACTTCTCCTCCCACTGGTGCCCAGCAAGGCCATCCTCTGATACATATGCAGCTCGAGTCATGGGTCTTTCCATGCGTACTCTTTTGATGGTGGTTTAATTCCTGGGAGTTCTTTTTGGTTGGTATTGTTGTTCTTATGGGTTTTCAAACCCTTTAACTCCTTCAATCCTTTCTGTAACTCCTCCATTGAGGGCCAATTCTCAGTTCAATGGTTGGCTATGAGTGTCCACCTCTGTATTGGTCATGCTGTGGCAGAGACTCTCAGGAGACAACTATATCAGACTCCTGTCAACATGCACTTCTTGGCATCAGCAATATTGTTTGTGTTTGGGGGCTGTATGTATAGGGGCTAGAATTACCAGGTGGGGCAAGCTCTGGATGGCTTTTTTTCATTTTCTGCTCCAAACTTTGTCTCCATATTTTCTCCTATGAATATTTTTGATCCCCCTTCGAAGAAGGACTGAAGAATATGCACTTTAATCATCCTTCTTCTTGAGCTTCCTTTGATATGTGGATTGCATCTTGGACAATTCGAGTTTTTGGGGTAATATCCATTTGTCAGTGAGTGAATACCCTGTGTCTTATTTCGTGATTGTGTTACCTCATTCAGGATGATATTTTCTACTTTCATCCATTTTCCTATGAATTTCATGAAGTCATTTTTGATAGCTGAGTAGCACTCCATTTTGTAGAATTACCATCATTTCTGTATGAATTCCTCTGTTGAAGGACATTTGCGTTCCTTCCAGCTTCTGGCTATTATAAATAAGGTTGCTATGAACATAGTAGAGCATGTATCTTTGTTAAATTTTGGAGCATCTTTTGGGTATATGCCAAGGAGTGGTATAGCTGGGTCTTCAGATAGTACTACGGCCAGTTTTCTGAAGAACCTCCAGACTGATTTCCAGAGTGTTGGTACCAGTTTGCAATCCTACAAACACTGGAGGAGTTTTCCTCTTTTTCCACATACTAACCAGCATCTGCTGTCACCTGAGATTTTTCTTAGCCATTCTGATTGGTATGAGGTGGAATCTCAGGGTTGCTCTGATTTGCATTTCCCTGATAACTGAGTATTTTGAACAGTTCTTTAGGTGCTTCTCAACCATTCAATGTTCCTCAGCTGAGAATTCTTTGTTTAGCTCTGTACCCCATTTTTCATTAGAGTTATATGATTCTATGGAGTCTAACTTCATGAGTTCTTAGAATATTTTAGATATTAGCCTTTTATTGAATTTAGGATTGGTAAAGATCTTTTCCCAATATGTTGATTGCAGTTTGGTCCTAATGACAGTGTCCTTTGCCTTACGGAAGAAGTTTTGCAATTTCATGAAGTTCCATTTGCTGATTCTTGAACTTAGAGCATAAGCCATTGGTATTCTGTTAAGGAAATTTTCCCTGTGCCCATGTGTTTCAGGTTCTTCCCCACTTTTTCTTCTATTAGTTTGAGTGTATCTGGTTTTATGTGGAGGTCCAAAATCCACTTGGACTTGAGCTTTGTACAGGGCAGTAGGAGTGGATCCATTTCCATTCTTCTACATGCGGACCACCAGTTACAACCATTTGCTGAAAATGCTGTCCATTTTGTACTTGATTGTTTTAGTACCTTTGTCAAAGATCAAGTGACAATAGTTGTGTAGGTCCATTTCTGGGTCTTCAAGTATATTCCGTTGATCTACCTGCCTGTCTCTTTACCAATACCATAAAGTTTTTATCACCATTCCTCTGTAATACAGCTTGAGGTCAGGGATGGTGATGCCTCCAGAAGTGGTTTTATTGTTGAGGGCAGTTTTCAAGTTCTTGGTTTTATTGTTACTCTAAATTAATTTGCAAATTGCTTTTTCTAACTCTATGAAGAATTGAGTTGGAATTTTGATGGGGGTCGTATTGAATCGGTAGATCGATTTTTGCAAAATGGCCATTTTTACTATATTAATCCTGCCAGTCCATGAGAATGGGAGATCTTTCTATTTTCTGAAATCTTCCTCAATTTCATTCTTCAGAGACTTGATGTTCTTGTCATATAGATCTTTCAGTTCTTGGTTAGAATCACACATGTGTATTTTGTAATATTTGTGACTATTGTGAAGGGTGTTGTTTCCCTAATTTCTATCTCAGCCTGTTTATCCTTTGAGTAGAACAAGGCTACTTATTTGTTTGAATTATTTTTATATCCAGCCGCTTTATTGAACTTGTTTATAAGGCTTCCAATTCTCTGGTAGAATTTTTGGGGTCACTTAATTATACTGCCAGATGATCTGCATATAGTGATGTTTTGACTTTTTCTTTTCCAATTTGTATCCCTTTGAGCTCTTTTTTTTCTCAGATTTCTATGGCTAGGATTTGAGCACTATATTGAATAGGTGAGGAGAGAGTGGTCATCCTTGTCTAGTCCCTGATTTTTGTGGGATTGCTTCAAATTTCTCTCCATGAAGTTTGATGTTGGTTACTGGTTTGGTATATATTGCTTTTACTATGTTTAGGTGTGAGCCATGAATTCTTTATCTTTCCAAGACTTTTATGATGAAGAGGTATTTAATTTTGTCAAATGCTTTCTCGGCATCTAAGGAGATGATCATTTGTTTTATTTTATTTTATTTGAGCTTGTTTATACAGTGGATTACATTGGAGGATTTCCATATATTGAAACACCCTTGCATCCCTGGGATGAGGCCTACTTGATCATGATCATTTTGATAGGTTCTTGGTTTTGGTTTGCAAGAATTTTATTGAGTATTTTTGCATCGATATTTATAAGGGAAATTGGTCTGAAGTTCTCTTTCTTTGTTGGGTCTTTGTGTGCTTTAGGGATAAGTGTAATTGTAGCTTCATAGAAGGAATTGGATAATGTTCTTTCTGTTTCCATTTTTGAATAATTTAGACAGTATTGGTATTAAGCCTTCTATGAATATCTGATAGAATTCTGCACTAAACCCATCTGTACCTGTACATATTTTTGTTGGGAGTCTTTTAATGACTGCTTCTATTTCTTTAGGAGTTGTGGGACTGTTTGGATGGTTCTCTGATTCGGATTTAAATTTGAGACTTGATATCTGTCTAGAAAATTGTCTGTTTCATCCAGTTTTTCCAGTTTTGCTGGATATAACCTTTTGTAGTAGGAACTGTTGATTTTTTAATTTCCTCAGGTTCTGTTGTTATGTCTGACTGTTCATTTCTAATGCTCTTAATTTTGATACTCTCTTTGTTTAGAATGGGTTTATCTATCTTTTTGATTTTCTTAAAGAACCAGCTCAAAGTTTTGTTGATTTTTTTTGTATAGTGCTTTTTGTTTCTACTTGTTTGATTTCAGCCCTGAAGTTTGATTATTTCCTACCATCCACTCCTTATATATGTATTTGCTTCTTTTAGTTCTACAGCTTTTAGGTGTGTTGTCAAGCTGATAATGTATGCTTTCCCCAGTTTCCTTTCAGAGGCGCCAAGAGTTATGAGTTTTCCTCTTAGCACTGCTCTCATTGTGTCCTATAAGTTTGGGTATGGTTTCTTTTCATTTTCATTAAATTCTAAAATGTCTTCAATTTCATTACTTCTTCCTTGACCAATTTATCATTAAGTAGAGAGCTGTTCAGCTTCCATGTGTATGTGAGCTCTTTTTTGTTTTTGGAATGTTGAGCACTTTCATCCTTGCCTCATCTCCATTCCTATGTGTCTCAGTGTCTGTGCATATACTCAAGCATGAAAAACAGAGTAAGCACTGTAACAGAGAAAATCTTGAGCAAGAGTTATTACCCATATGGTTTGTCTTAAGCAATGGTATCTCATTCCTAAATTGCAATTCCCATCATTTCTAGAATATTAGCTGTGATTTTAATTCCACTTAATTTTTATGTCATTTCAAAGAATGTTGATATGTATTCCTGGGTTTAGAGTATTCTTATCCAGAAGAATGATTTTTTGGAAAGCTACTATTTCATAAGTTGCCTAAAAGACTAAGAAATTGATTTAGATATAAAGATATGTTGCTCTACCAGAGAACATGAGTTCAGATCACAGCACCCATGTCAGATGTCTTAAATTTCACGTAAATGTAACTACAGGGGTATTATTTGCTCTTATATGTACCTGTACATGTATTACCCATCCCACACACATAAACAATTAATGTAATGGAATTCATAGATAGAGTTATTAATTCTTTTTGTTTTTACATTTGAAACAATTTCTGTGTAATTTTGATAATTATTTTCAAGCATAGTGTATTGTTGGAATGCATGACTTCAAAGAGATCTTCTGAATAGGTTGCTTGGTTCTTCTATATGCATCATGGAAATAAACTCAGATTGTAATCCTTAGCAACAAATGATTTAACTGTTGAACCAAATCACAGACATGGTATGCCTTTTAAGAACTTTAATTCATTATATAAAATGAGTCATAATAATTGAAAAGCTAACCATAAACTTTTTGCATTTTGCCAGTCCTAGATAGTTATCTTAATAATGGGTCTGGTTTGAAATATACTCAATATGAGTACTGTCATATATTCTACATCATAGGTTAACACTTACCCACTACATCCTGGATTCACACAACATCTGTGCTTGAACATTTCTCTCAGAATTTTACATACTTAACAGTTTGTCATAAATTTGAAAATACTTTTGTTTTGTATATTAATCTTATACAGAACATGGATTTTATATATAGCAGTCTCATGACCTAGTCAAGTAGATTTGATATTATGTGGTTTTCTTCATGGGCTCCTATATGCACATGGTTTGGATAATCATACGTATGACAGATATATTGATAAAATATGACTAATTTAATTCTTTTAAAATTGTGAATAAATTCTAATGTAGGTAGTTTTACAATAGATTAATTATTATAACAATCTTGTGTAGAATTCGCTCATATTGCAGTTTTATTTCCTAAGTAATTGCTTGTGAAAATATAATGTGCCCCGAATTTGCAATGAGTCAATATGTGAGTCAAGGCATAAGGGATATGTGTTTGTTTGTTTGTTTGTGGCAGGATTTTGTTAATTATTCTTATATCTACAGCTATTAAATTAAAAAGTAATAACTCTGTATTTTCAATTGACTTTCGTAGACATCATAATCCCAGTGGGGCGCAAGAGGAATATATATTTTCAGGAATTATCAGAGCAGCAAACACTCACTTGTTTCATTAGGAATTTCATTTTCAGGGCAGGGGCTGCAAACAAAACAGCAGGCTGCCATTTCCTCCTTCCAGATTCTTCTGAATCCAGGATGACAATCTGCAGTGCACAATGAGGATGGCATCTGAGAAAAGAAAACACATATTGATAAACGTTTTTGCTATTTCTTTTATGTTTTGTATTAGTACGATAATATTTCAATGAGCTTATTTTATGTATATTAAGTGATTGCCATTTCACTCTGTCCATTTTTTAATGACCAGCAATGAATATTGAAAATACATTGAAGAAATGTTGGGTAAATTCTGAATGGCTAGTAATTAAAAAAAAGGAGCTGATAGTTACCTGTGTGTAAAACCTACAGAGATCACAACCTGATGTTTTTCAAGTAATAATTTTCAATGTGGCACTAAGTACTATGAACAGACAGAGGGAACTTTAATGAGGTTATTTTCTGAGCCAACACTAGCCTGTCCTTTGAAGCCTTTTCAATTGGTAAATGATATAGGAGTGTCCATCTTACTGTGGGCAGTAGAGCCAGTAAGCAGTGTTCTTTTAAGATATATTCTTTAGTTCCAGTCTCTAGATATTCACACTTATCTTTCTATGACTATAAGCTATATGTCAAATTATCTCTTCCTCCTCACTTTCCTTATGGTCAAAGTTTAATTAATGCAACCAAGAAGCAAGTTAGTATTTGAAGACATTTGAAACAGGTACAATATACCCTTAAGTCACAGAGAAACAAATATCACCACAAATAAAATAGCACAGCAAAGCATGAGAAACTGTATATAAAAACAGTGGAATATGCTGACATTGGTGAAATATGGTTGGAAATGATAACGTGATGTGTAGTGACCTTGAATATGGAATATTTCATGAGGTGAAAATGCTCTACATTGATTGCATATACTGGAAAAGGCTGGATAAAACTTAGATTGTTTAAAGTTAATTGAAATTTTGAAGAATTGTTCCTATGTTTTGAAAGTTTTGAAATAGTTTCTTATAATGAAATATCAATGAATTAATATGCACAAAGAAGATCAGAACATATTTTCCGATTTTCTCCATCATTTTCTTTAAATTGATGTTAACACTCTGTCATATTTTAATGACTATTACAGTTAGAGTTAGAGAAGGAAAATGGGCATACTTTTGTGCTTCATGTTAATTTGCTTTAAAGTAGTGTAGAGTTTCCATATCACACATGGCAGGTTTGCACTCACAATATAGGGCAGACTATCATAAACAAACAGTGATTCTTTTTTTTTTTTTTTTGTTTTTTGGTTCTTTTTTTCGGAGCTGGGGACCAAACCCAGGGCCTTGCGCTTCCTAGGCAAGCGCTCTACCACTGAGCTAAATCCCCAACCCCATAAACAGTGATTCTTTTTTTTTTTTTTTGTGTCATGTTTTTTTTATTAACTTGAGTATTTCTTATATACATTTCAAGTGTTATTCCCTTTCCCGGTTTCCGGGCAAAATCCCCCTCCCCCCTCCCCTTCCTTATGGGTGTTCCCCTCCCAACCCTCCCCCCATTGCCGCCCTCCCCCCATAGTCTATTCACTGGGGGTTCAGTCTTAGCAGGACCCAGGGCTTCCCCTTCCACTGGTGCTCTTACTAGGATATTCATTGCTACCTATGGGGTCAGAGTCCAGGGTCAGTCCATATATAGTCTTTAGGTAGTGGCTTAGTCCCTGGAAGCTCTGGTTGCTTGACATTGTTGTACTTTTGGGGTCTCGAGCCCCTTCAAGCTCTTCCAGTTCTTTCTCTGATTCCTTCAACGGGGGACCTATTCTCAGCTCAGTGGTTTGCTGCTGGCATTCGCCTCTGTATTTGCTGTATTCTGGCTGTGTCTCTCAGGAGCGATCTACATCCGGCTCCTGTCGGTCTGCACTTCTTTGCTTCATCCATCTTGTCCAATTGGGTGGCTGTATATGTATGGGCCACCTGTGGGGCAGGCTCTGAATGGGTGTTCCTTCAGTCTCTGTTTTAATCTTTGCCTCTCCCTTCCCAGCCAAGGGTATTCTTTTTCCTCATTTAAAGAAGGAGTGAAGCATTCACATTTTGATCATCCGTCTTGAGTTTCGTTTGTTCTAGGGATCTAGGGTAATTCAAGCATTTGGGCTAATAGCCACTTATCAATGAGTGCATACCATGTATGTCTTTCTGTGATTGGGTTAGCTCACTCAGGATGATATTTTCCAGTTCCAACCATTTGCCTACCAATTTCATAGACTCGTTGTTTTTGATAGCTGAGTAATATTCCATTGTGTAGATGTACCACATTTTCTGTATCCATTCCTCTGTTGAAGGGCATCTCGGTTCTTTCCATTTTCTGGCTATTATAAATAAGGCTGCGATGAACATAGTGGAGCACGTGTCTCTTTTATATGTTGAGGCATCTTTTGGGTATATGCCCAAGAGAGGTATAGCTGGATCCTCAGGCAGTTCAATGTCCAATTTTCTGAGGAACCTCCAGACTGATTTCCAGAATGGTTTTACCAGTCTGCAATCCCACCAACAATGGAGGAGTGTTCCTCTTTCTCCACATCCTCGCCAGCATCTGCTGTCACCTGAGTTTTTGATCTTAGCCATTCTCACTGGTGTGAGGTGAAATCTCAGGGTTGTTTTGATTTGCATTTCCCTTATGACTAAAGATGTTGAACATTTCTTTAGGTGTTTCTCAGCCATTCGGCATTCCTCAGCTGTGAATTCTTTGTTTAGCTCTGAACCCCATTTTTTAATAGGGTTATTTGTTTCCCTGCGGTCTAACTTCTTGAGTTCTTTGTATATTTTGGATATAAGGCCTCTATCTGTTGTAGGATTGGTAAAGATCTTTTCCCAATCTGTTGGTTGCCGTTTTGTCCTAACCACCGTGTCCTTTGCCTTACAGAAGCTTTGCAGTTTTATGAGATCCCATTTGTCGATTCTTGATCTTAGAGCATAAGCCATTGGTGTTTTGTTCAGGAAATTTTTTCCAGTGCCCATGTGTTCCAGATGCTTCCCTAGTTTTTCTTCTATTAGTTTGAGTGTGTCTGGTTTGATGTGGAGGTCCTTGATCCACTTGGACTTAAGCTTTGTACAGGGTGATAAGCATGGATCGATCTGCATTCTTCTACATGTTGCCCTCCAGTTGAACCAGCACCATTTGCTGAAAATGCTATCTTTTTTCCATTGGATGGTTTTGGCTCCTTTGTCAAAAATCAAGTGACCATAGGTGTGTGGGTTCATTTCTGGGTCTTCAATTCTATTCCATTGGTCTATCTGTCTGTCTCTGTACCAATACCATGCAGTTTTTATCACTATTGCTCTGTAATACTGCTTGAGTTCAGGGATAGTGATTCCCCCTGAAGTCCTTTTATTGTTGAGGATAGCTTTAGCTATCCTGGGTTTTTTGTTATTCCAGATGAATTTGCAAATTGTTCTGTCTAACTCTTTGAAGAATTGGATTGGTATTTTGATGGGGATTGCATTGAATCTGTAGATTGCTTTTGGTAAAATGGCCATTTTTACTATATTAATCCTGCCAATCCATGAGCATGGGAGATCTTTCCATCTTCTGAGGTCTTCTTCAATTTCTTTCCTCAGTGTCTTGAAGTTCTTATTGTACAGATCTTTTACTTGCTTGGTTAAAGTCACACCGAGGTACTTTATATTATTTGGGTCTATTATGAATGGTGTCGTTTCCCTAATTTCTTTCTCGGCTTGTTTCTCTTTTGTATAGAGGAAGGCAACTGATTTATTTGAGTTAATTTTATACCCAGCCACTTTGCTGAAGTTGTTTATCAGCTTTAGTAGTTCTCTAGTGGAACTTTTGGGATCACTTAAATATACTATCATGTCATCTGCAAATAGTGATATTTTGACTTCTTCTTTTCCGATCTGTATCCCCTTGATCTCCTTTTGTTGTCTGATTGCTCTGGCTAGAACTTCAAGAACTATATTGAATAAGTAGGGAGAGAGTGGGCAGCCTTGTCTAGTCCCTGATTTTAGTGGGATTGCTTCGAGTTTCTCTCCATTTAGTTTAATGTTAGCAACTGGTTTGCTGTATATGGCTTTTACTATGTTTAGGTATGGGCCTTGAATTCCTATTCTTTCCAAGACTTTTATCATGAAGGGGTGTTGAATTTTGTCAAATGCTTTCTCAGCATCTAATGAAATGATCATGTGGTTTTGTTCTTTCAGTTTGTTTATATGATGGATCACGTTGATGGTTTTCCGTATATTAAACCATCCCTGCATGCCTGGGATGAAGCCTACTTGATCATGGTGGATGATTGTTTTGATGTGCTCTTGAATTCGGTTTGCCAGAATTTTATTGAGTATTTTTGCGTCGATATTCATAAGGGAAATAGGTCTGAAGTTCTCTTTCTTTGTTGTGTCTTTGTGTGGTTTAGGTATAAGAGTAATTGTGGCTTCATAGAAGGAATTCGGTAGTGCTCCATCTGTTTCAATTTTGTGGAATAGTTTGGATAATATTGGTATGAGGTCTTCTATGAAGGTTTGATAGAATTCTGCACTAAACCCGTCTGGACCTGGGCTCTTTTTGGTTGGAAGACCTTTAATGACTGCTTCTATTTCCTTAGGAGTTATGGGGTTGTTTAACTGGTTTATCTGTTCCTGATTTAACTTCGATACCTGGTATCTGTCTAGGAAATTGTCCATTTCCTGAAGATTTTCAAATTTTGTTGAATATAGGTTTTTATAGTAAGATCTGATGATTTTTTGAATTTCCTCTGAATCTGTAGTTATGTCTCCCTTTTCATTTCTAATTTTGTTAATTTGGACGCACTCTCTGTGTCCTCTCGTTAGTCTGGCTAAGGGTTTATCTATCTTGTTGATTTTCTCAAAGAACCAACTTTTGGTTCTGTTGATTCTTTCTATGGTCCTTTTTGTTTCTACTTGGTTGATTTCAGCTCTGAGTTTGATTATTTCCTGCCTTCTACTCCTCCTGGGTGTATTTGCTTCTTTTTGTTCTAGAGCTTTTAGGTGTGCTGTCAAGCTGCTGACATATGCTCTTTCCTGTTTCTTTCTGCAGGCACTCAGCGCTATGAGTTTTCCTCTTAGCACAGCTTTCATTGTGTCCCATAAGTTTGGGTATGTTGTATCTTCATTTTCATTAAATTCTAAAAAGTTTTTAATTTCTTTCTTTATTTCTTCCTTGACCAGGTTATCATTGAGTAGAGCATTGTTCAATTTCCACGTATATGTGGGCATTCTTCCCTTATTGTTATTGAAGACCAGTTTTAGGCCGTGGTGGTCCGATAGCACGCATGGGATTATCTCTATCTTTCTGTACCTGTTGAGGCCCGTTTTTTGACCAATTATATGGTCAATTTTGGAGAAAGTACCATGAGGAGCTGAGAAGAAGGTATATCCTTTTGATTTAGGATAGAATGTTCTATAAATATCCGTTAAGTCCATTTGGCTCATGACTTCTCTTAGTCTGTCAACATCACTGTTTAATTTCTGTTTCCATGATCTGTCCATTGGTGAGAGTGGGGTGTTGAAATCTCCCACTATTATTGTGTGAGGTGCAATGTGTGTTTTGAGCTTTAGTAAGGTTTCTTTTACGTATGTAGGTGCCCTTGTATTTGGGGCATAGATATTTAGGATTGAGAGTTCATCTTGGTGGATTTTTCCTTTGATGAATATGAAGTGTCCTTCCTTATCTTTTTTGATGACTTTTAGTTGGAAATTGATTTTATTTGATATTAGAATGGCTACTCCAGCTTGCTTCTTCTGACCATTTGCTTGGAAAGTTGTTTTCCAGCCTTTCACTCTGAGGTAGTGTCTGTCTTTGTCTCTGAGGTGTGTTTCCTGTAGGCAGCAGAATGCAGGGTCCTCACTGTGTATCCAGTTTGTTAATCTATGTCTTTTTATTGGGGAGTTGAGGCCATTGATATTGAGAGATATTAAGGAATAGTGATTATTGCTTCCCTTTATATTCATATTTGGATGTGAGGTTATGTTTGTGTGCTTTCATTCTCTTTGTTTTGTTGCCAAGACGATTAGTTTCTTGCTTCTTCTAGGGTATAGCTTGCCTCCTTATGTTGGGCTTTACCATTTATTATCCTTTGTAGTGCTGGATTTGTAGAAAGATATTGTGTAAATTTTGTTTTGTCATGGAATATCTTGGTTTCTCCATCAATGTTAATTGAGAGTTTTGCTGGATACAGTAACCTGGGCTGGCATTTGTGTTCTCTTAGGGTCTGTATGACATCAGTCCAGGATCTTCTGGCCTTCATAGTTTCTGGCGAGAAGTCTGGTGTGATTCTGATAGGTCTCCCTTTATATGTTACTTGACCTTTTTCCCTTACTGCTTTTAATATTCTTTCTTTATTTTGTGCGTTTGGTGTTTTGACAATTATGTGACGGGAGGTGTTTCTTTTCTGGTCCAATCTATTTGGAGTTCTGTAGGCTTCTTGTATGTCTATGGGTATCTCTTTTTTTAGGTTAGGGAAGTTTTCTTCTATGATTTTGTTGAAGATATTTACTGGTCCTTTGAGCTGGGAGTCTTCACTCTCTTCTATACCTATTATCCTTAGGTTTGATCTTCTCATTGAGTCCTGGATTTCCTGTATGTTTTGGACCAGTAGCTTTTTCCGCTTTACATTATCTTTGACAGTTGAGTCAATGATTTCTATGGAATCTTCTGCTCCTGAGATTCTCTCTTCCATCTCTTGAATTCTGTTGGTGAGGCTTGTATCTACAGCTCCTTGTCTCTTCTTTTGGTTTTCTATATCCAGGGTTGTTTCCATGTGTTCTTTCTTGATTGCTTCTATTTCCATTTTTAATTCCTTCAACTGTTTGATTGTGTTTTCCTGGAATTCTTTCAGGGATTTTTGCGATTCCTCTCTGTAGGCTTTTACTTGTTTATTAATGTTTTCCTGTGCTTCCCTAAGTGTGTTCATGTCTTTCTTGAAGTCCTCCAGCATCATGATCAAATATGATTTTGTAACTAGATCTTGCTTTTCTGGTGTGTTTGGATATTCCATGTTTGTTTTGGTGGGAGAATTGGGCTCCGATGATGGCATGTAGTCTTGGTTTCTGTTGCTTGGGTTCCTGCGCTTGCCTCTCGCCATCAGATTATCTCTAGTGTTACTTTGTTCTGCTATTTCTGACAGTGGCTAGACTGTCCTATAAGCCTGTGTGACAGGAGTGCTGTAGACCTGTTTTCCTCTCTTTCAGTCAGTTATGGGGACAGAGTGTTCTGCTTTCTGGCGTGTAGTTTTTCCTCTCTACAGGTCTTCAGCTGTTCCTGTGGGCCTGTGTCTTGAGTTCACCAGGCAGCTTTCTTGCAGCAGAAAATTTGGTCTTACCTGTGGTCCCGAGGCTCAGGTTCGCTCGTGGGGTGCTGCCCACGGGCTCTCTGCAGCGGCAGCAACCAGGAAGACCTGTGCCGCCCCTTCTGGGAGCTTCAGTGCACCAGGGTTCCAGATGGTCTTTGGCTTTTTCCTCTGGCGTCCGAGATGTGTGTGCAGGGAGCAGTCACTTCTGGTTTCCCAGGCTTGTCTGCCTCTCTGAAGGTTTAGCTCTCCCTCCCATGGGATTTGGGTGCAGAGAACTGTTTATCCGGTCTGTTTCTTTCAGGTTCCGGCGGTGTCTCAGGCACAGGGGTCCTGCCGCTCCTGGGCCCTTCCCCACGGGAGCCCAGAGGCCTTATACAGTTTCCTCTTGGGCCAGGGATGTGGGCAGGGGTGAGCAGAGTTGGTGGTCTCTTCCGCTCTGCAGCCTCAGGAGTGCCCACCTGACCAGGCGGTTGGGTCTCTCTCTCACCGGGTCTGGGAGCAGAGAGCTGCTGCGGGCCGGGATCCGCGGGTGTGGGACTTCCGGTAAACACAGAACGTGCCCGGTCCTAGAGAAATTCTGCTTTCCTGTGTCCCAAGCTCACCAGGCAGCTTTCTTGCAGCTGAAAATTTGGTCTTACATGTGGTCCCGAAGCTCAGGTTCGCTCGTGGGGTGCTCCCCACGGGCTCTCTGCAGCGGCAGCAACCAGGAAGACCTGTGCCGCCCCTTCCGGGAGCTTCAGTGCACCAGGGTTCCAGATGGTCTTTGGCTTTTTCCTCTGGCGTCCGAGATGTGTGTGCAGGGAGCAGTCACTTCTGGTTTCCCAGGCTTGTCTGCCTCTCTGAAGGTTTAGCTCTCCCTCCCACGGGATTTGGGTGCAGAGAACTGTTTATCCGGTCTGTTTCTTTCAGGTTCTGGCGGTGTCTCAGGGACAGGGGTCCTGCCGCTCCTGGGCCCTCCCCCACGGGAGCCCAGAGGCCTTATACAGTTTCCTCTTGGGCCAGGGATGTGGGCAGGGGTGAGCAGAGTTGGTGGTCTCTTCTGCTCTGCAGCCTCAGGAGTGCCCACCTGACCAGGCGGTTGGGTCTCTCTCTCACCGGGTCTGGGAGCAGAGAGCTGCTGTGGGCCGGGATCCGCGGGTGTGGGACTTCCCTAAACAGTGATTCTTATACCTCTGTCTCTAAAGTCCTTGGATAAGAACATGAACCAACAAAACCTGTCATTATTTCTGACTTTCATGGATATTAATTTTTATCTTCATGCATTATAGTACTGTCAATAGGTTTGTGAAAGTAAATGTTGTCATATCAATATGTATTCCTTCTGTTCTATAACGTGTTTGTTTATTTAACTCTGATTAAATTTTGCACTTGCTTAACAGCCATTTCTGGACATTCACGGAAAGTAAATAATTCTATATTTTGTTGTATATTACACTCAATAATCTGCATATGTTGAATCATACATGCATCACTGGATTAAATTCTCCCTATTCTCAGACAATGATCTTTCTGTTGTGTGTTATGTTCTTTTGGTAGGTGTTTTAGTCAACAATTATTCCATACATATCCATCAAAGGCTTTGCTCTCTAATTTCTTTTTTCCCTTATTACACATTATGTGTTTCCTCTACTTTTACAAATGAAAGGAAAGTTCTCCACTTGTATGTGAATGAGTCTCCACAGCCTCTGCAGGCAACCAAGAAATGTCTTAAAAAAATAAACAAGTCTTCTTGTCATTGGTTACATTTAGGAAATGTATTAAAAATATTCAACCATAACTGAACTTTTTTCACATTTGGCTGGTTGCTGTTATTGCTGTATTTGATGTGTTTAATAGCCATTTCTTTGCCAGTTGTTCTAATGCTGTCTACATGCTCCTTTGAAATTTTGTCCATCTTACTTAAAAGTGTGAAGGGGTTCTTCAAGTTTTGTAAAATATGATGTTTCTTTGAATAGAATTTCTGTAACTGTGTTCATTAGTGATCTTGGTAAATGTCTTCCTATGGTATGGGAAAACATTTTTGGATATAATGACAAGTGTTGGCAATTATGAATCTTAGGGTTTCATTACTGTAATATTAGTCTCACTCCTATCAACTTGTGTTCCAGATGTTTAATGTAATGGATGAGATAACTGTGTAATAATAACAATGGTATGAAGAGAATATTATTCAAATTTAAGGAAAGAGTATCAAACTGTGGTGAAAAAATTTTTATATTCATTAAATTTCAGAAAATTTTTCTGAGATGAAAAAGGTATATTTTATGCTTGTAGAAAATCTTCAAAATATTAGTAAATATATGTCAAAACTAAAAAAAGAAACAAAATACAAGAACCTAGAAATTGGTTCCTGATGTGACAAAATATTTCATTTCAATATGTTGCGATGTATTCACATGAAAGTGTTTATTTCTCTGTATTATAAATCAATAAACTAGTACACATCTACCTTTCTACTTCCTGTAGTCAACTCAGTCATGTCTACATATAAGTGTAACTGTTGACCCTGTGGAAAATGTGGGCTGAATTGTCCTATCTTCACCTTAATTCCAAGGTGTTGTGAGAAATTCCACATGTGAACAATATCATAGTTTTCATGCACCATTTCTCTCTGTTTCATAATTACTCTGTTCCCAAGAGAATTAGTGAAGTGGGTCTTTCTCAGAAATGAGTTTATCTAAAAGACAAGCATTTCATTGTAATGTATATACCATTCCTTAAAGTCATAAAACGTATTCTAATTTCATAGCAAAGGCAATGTCATTTAAAAAATGAAAAGGAAAATCAGTATAAAAGCAATGGAATAATTGAAATTATCATAATATTCCAAGAAATTCAGTTCTCTCAGATGAGACTACCAGACAAAAATCCAGAAAAAAAAGGTAGGTAACACACACACACACACACACACACACACACACATACATTTACACACACAGAGACTCAGGTCTTTTCTGAAGCCCACACAAAATACACCCATAAACTTATTTCCACAGAAATATACATATATGTAGACACACATATGTAAAAATTCAGGCACAAAAAAGACATACATATGCACTCAACTAAAAACCTAGATATGAAATCACACAAAATACATGCAGTGACACACATACAACACTCACACACACACACAAACACACACACACATGTACATGCACATACCTACACACAGTGACACACACACACACACACACAGACAGCTTGAGAGCAACATACAAGGAGAGGCACAAATATATGTTCCAGCCCAGAATAGTATTGGCACACAAAGAATTTTTTACTCACACATAATAACAAAAAGGCAGGCAATGCCCAAGATAACCACAAAGAAATGGGCAGACACATAACAGTAAAGCAGATACAAATATGTGTAAGCTCATGCAAAAAATTGCAAAATACATTCAATGGTTCACAAAGACCCATACTCTGCCAAAAAACACAAAGAAACACACACATACAAAAACACACTTATAAAAGGGAACTAATACATAGAAAAATAGTTGCACATGTCCATAGTCATACTGAGAGATAAACATTATGTACAAAGCAAAACAAATATAAACATAGATACACAGAATAAAAGATATAACTACACATGGTAACAAAGGTGCACTCACACATTTGAACAAATTTTATAGCTGGAACTGAATTTTACCACTTCTGTTAAATTACTTTCAGAATACAAAGTAAGTTACCAAGAACCAACACTGGAGCAGAATCCCTGGAGGACCCTAATGAAAACCATTTCTTAAAAATATTTCCATATAATGGATGACTATAAATAAAAACTCATCTTCTCATCATGGAGAAAATTCATGAGGATGAACTGTTTATACCAAATATTAGAAGGGGTATGCTGATGGAAATTCGAGTACTCTGTATGAAACTAAAAATTTCAATTGATGAACTGTGCCTTCTTTTTCCATTCACATTTTAAATAGTCATGAGATTTCATTTTCTTTAGAAAAAAAAGGTCCAGAAACCAATCTATATTGAACAATATTTCTCATTTCATTAGATGTGGGCATCTGAGAGAATCTAAATATCTAGGCAATTGAAGACACCAAGCATCGTCCATTAGAAGAAACTCTACAGATTCTTCCAGTCTCCCCTGCACCCAGAGCTAAGGCTCTTCTACAGCCTCCAGAACACTTCCTGCCCTGAGAAAGCTGGTATCCCAGGAGTGCTTTTACCCATAAACCCACATGAGTCCCCACTTTTGCTGCAATAACTGTTCAAAGAGGGACCTACTAGGAGCACACAGGGCACATGAACATCCCAGCCATCTGGGACAGGACATACCTGGTCTGCATCTTTACCCAGAGCTAAAGCTGTCCCGCTGCCCTCTGAACCCATATTCTGCCCAGAGAGATCTGGTCTCCGTGAAGTGCTTTCACTCCTAAGAACCTAAGCTCACAGACCCACAGGAGGGACAATCCCCAGTCAGAGACAGCAAGACCAACTAACATCAGAGATTACTAGAACGTAAGAGGCAAGGTCAACAAATGAAGCAATAGAAACCAAGGCTACTTGGCATCATCTGGACCCAGTTCTCCCACAAGAGCAAGTTCCAGATAACCCAACATAAGGGAAAAGCAATATTCTTATTTAAAATCATATTTTATGATGATGATAGAGGACTTTAAGAAAGACATAAAGAACTTCCTTAAAGAAATACAGGAGAACACAGGCAAACAAATAGAATCCCTTAAAGAAAATACACATCCAACAGGTGAAGGAATTAAACAAAACCTTATAGAATCTAAAAATGGACATAGAGATAATAAAGAAATCATAACGAAAGACAATCCTAGAGAAAGAAAACCTAGGAAAGAGATCAGGAAACAGATGAAAGCGTCACCAACATAATACAAGAAAATGGTCTAATAATGTATAAAAGCAGACCTGTCAGAATTACACTAGACTTACCAAGAATGATATGAACGAAAGATGATCCTAAATCCTGTGGGGAAGAGAGGGGGCCACCCAGGAGTGCAGACATCCTGGGGCTGGAGGACAGACTGCCATGTCTTCACTCCACAGCCCACCTCCCTAGTCCAAGGGGAAACTGCACAGTGCCTCTGGACACAGGGATATAGGAACACACAGCCACTGGTACCCAAACGGAACTAGCCAAACTGCTCCCTGCACCCAAATCCCGTGGGTGAGAGAGCTGGACATGGAGAAATGTGGATACTCCTGAAAAGTCAGAGGAGATTCTTCTCTGCCCACAGTCCAGACCCAAGAGAGAATTGCATAGTGCCAACTGTGGCCAAATGGTGTAAGCACCTACATGAGCAATCAGGGGCAGGACCCTCTGATTCCTACCTGCCTGTACAGCTGGAAGAGCCCCCAGGAGCACAGACACACCTGAAATCAGAGCACCTCTTCTCAGGAAAGGCTGAAACAAAACATGAAATCAGTTCTACAGGAGTGCTGACACAGAGGAATACAGCAGGGTCAAGTCACTCCCAGAAACAGAAAGACAAGCAAACACCAGAGACAACCCAATCGTTAGAGGCAGGAACCTAAGCAACAGAAACCAAGACTACTTGGCATCATAAGAGCCCAGTTCTCCCACCAAAGAAAATAGTGGATATCCAAACACAACTGTGTTTGAAAAGCAAGATTTAGATTTGAATTCACATTTTTAATAATGATGAGGGACTTTAAGAAAGACATAAAAAACTCCCTTAGAGAAATTCAGGAAAACACAAGTAAACAAGTAGAAGTCCTTAGAGAGGAAACACAAAAATGCCTGAAATAATTACAGGAAAACACAACCAAACAGGTGAAGGAATTGAAAATGGAAATAGAAACAATAAAGAAATCACAAAGGGAGACAACAATGGATATAGAAAAGCAAAGGAAGAGACAAGGACCTGTAGATACAAGCATCACCAACAGAATACAAGAGATACTTCTGAGAATCTCTGAGGCAGAAGATACCATAGAAAACATCAACACAACTGTCAAAGACAATGTAAAACGTGAAAAGGTACTAGCCCAAAACCTACAGAACATCCAGGACACAATGAGAAGATCAAACCGAAGGATAATAGGTATAGAAGAAAGTGAAGATTCCCAACTTAAAGGGCCAGTAAATATCTGCAACAAAGTTATAGAAGAAAACTTCCCTAACCAAAAGAAAAAGATGCTAATAAACACACAAGAAGCCTATAGAACTCCAAATAGATTGTACCAGAAAAGAAACTCCTCCCATCACATAATAGTTAAAACAGCAAGTGCACAAAAAAAGAATATTGAAAGCAGTAAGGGAAAAAGTTCAATTGACATATAAAGGCAGAACTATAAGAATTACAACAGACTTCTCACCAGAGACTATGGAAGCCAGAAGATCCTGGACAGTTGTCATACAAACTCTAAGAGAACACAAATGCCAGCCCAGGTTACTATATCCAGCAATACTCTCAATTAACATAGATGGAGAAACCAAGATATTCCATGACAAAACCAAATTTATTCAATGTGTTTCTACAAATCCGGCCCTACAAAGGAAAATAGATGAAAAACTCCAGTAAAAGACAGGGTACTCCATACTAGAAAAAGCTGGAAAGTAATCTTTTTTCAAAAAACCCAAAAAAGATAGCAGCCACAGAAACATAGTTCCACCACAAACAACAAAAATAACACAAAGCAACAGCCAATATTCCTTCATATCGCTTAACATCATTGAACTTAATTCCCCAGTAAAAAGACCTAGACTAAGAGAATGAATATACGAAAAAGACCCAGCATTTTGATACATACCAGAACCATACCTCAGTGACAAAGACAGACACTACCTCAGAATTCTAGGCTGGAAATTTTTTTCTCAAGCAAATGTTCTCATGAAACAAGCTGGAGTAACCATTCTAATATTGAATATAATAGACTTTCCAGCAAAAAATTATCAGAAAAGCTAATGAGGAACATTTCATACTCATCAAAGGAAAAATCTACCAAGATGAACTCTCTATTCTGAACATCTATGCTCTAAATGCAAATGAACCCACATTCATTAAAGAAAATTTACTAATTCTGAAAGCATGCATTGCACCACACACAATAATAGTGGGAGACTTTAACTTCCCACTCTCATCAATGGAAAGATCATGGAAACAGAGACACAATGAAAGTAACAGAAATTATGAATCAAATGGATTTAACACATACCTATAGAACATTTTATCCTAAAAGAGAAGAATATACATTCTTCTCAGAACCAGATGGTTTGCTCTAAAATTGACCATATAATTGGTCAAAAACAGGTACAAGAAGATTGAAATAATAGGCATCTTTTTGGATCACCATGGGCTAAGGCCGGTGTTCAAAAATAACAACAACAATGAAAAAAAGATCACATGAATATGGAAGTTGTACAATGCCATACTCAATAATAACTTGGTCAAAGAAGAAATAAAGAAGGAAATTAAGGATTCTGAAGAATTCAATGAAAATGAAGCACAACATACCCAAACTTATATGACACTATAACTGCAGTACTAGAAGGAATACCCATAGCTCTGAATATTTCCAAGAAGAAACTCAAGAAAGCATACCCTAGCAGATTGACAGCACACATTAAAGAATAAAAAGGAGCATAAACACCCAAGAGGACAAGATAGCAGGAAATAATCAAACACACGGCTGAAAACAAGGAGAACTATACAAAGAGTCAACAAGACAAGGAGTCTGTTCTTTGAGAAAATCAGCAAGACAGATAAAACCTTAGCCAGACAGAGGTCACAGAGGGAGTATCCAAATTAAAATCAGAAATGAAAAGAAAGACATAGCAGAAACTGAAGAAATAAAAAAAATCATCAGATCCTACTACAAAAGCCTAAACTCAACAAAACTAGAAAATCTGAATGAGATAGACAATGTAAGGCAATGCCAGGATGTTGATGTGAGGGTGGGTGTGTGGTAATAAGAGCATCCTCATAGAAGCAGGGGAAGGGTGTTTAAGGTTTGGGGAAATGAAAATATGTAAAATATCCAATAAAAATAAAGAAGAAACTCTACCTTCAAGCAGTGAGTATTTTCTCCTTTCCCATTGTTTATGGCCTGATTTTCAACTTCTTGCAGATTCTTCTTATGAAGTGAATATGAAATAGCATATACAGCATTGTATATGTTGTGACTATAATCACTAAATGACATGTCACATTTCTGTTCCATTAGCTATTCCAGTGAGACATTGGATAAATAATTTCTCAGTATTTTACAGTTAGATTCTGAGGCTTCATAGTTAAAATACTTCCACTCTGGTATTCTGAGATATATATCTGTGCTTCTGAGATTGTACCATGTCTGTACAGAATTTTTAAAGCCAGAAATCTCACCATAGTGGTGTTGAAATGTAAGGGTCCCATAGAATGTGCCATGAGTTAAGTCTCTCTTACTGGTAGGGCAATCAAATTGTTTTGTGGTGACCCATATTCTCTGTTTAACTGAAGATGACCACATTCTGAAGCTCAATTCAATAATACTGTTTGTTTCTCCATAAATGATAATAACCTTTGTGGATGACATGACAATTTTGTTGTAGTACATTTCAGTTGTAGGATAGAATGAAATTTCTCTGATTGATACCATGTTCACAAAGGCAAAGCAAATTTCCTTGGTTTGGCTCTCTTTTTTCAACTCTGAGAGAAATTGCCTAGATCATCATCTGAGACAAATAGTCCAACCCAGTTCTACTTGAAGGAAAGTATGAAGGAGACCATTGCCAATGCTAGTGATGAGTCCTTTGGGCCCATCTGATAGAGATATGGTTATTGTTCATTATCACTGAAGATGGAGTAGAAAGGTCCATAGGAAAGCTGAAGGAACTGCAACACACAGAGCATGAGGAAAAGTACATTAAAAAAACTTGTAATCAACTTTGCCTGCAAACAGTTGATTACCTATGACTTTTCCTCTCACCTCTGATTCAAATGAGCAAATGTGGAAGCCTTGTACATGCACATCTAGTGGGAACAGCAGGAATAGCTGTTTGACAAAGATGTAATAAAATATATTTGCATGTTATAATGACTTCCATTCTTTCTTTCAGTTTTAGTCTCAATATTTTTGTTTTCAATGTTTTTAGGGATTTTAATATATGTACAACTTGTAGATATATGAGTAATTTTATTTTTAGAAAAGACATTCATGCCATAATCCAGAAATACTTCTATGATTTGACAGGAAATTTCTATACATGATACTGCTTTAGCATTCAGAAATATATACATTTTATATTACTTGAAGCTATTCCTTGTATCCTAGAGGTTATGACTCATATAAAGATTCCAGGGATCAACTTTTTAGGGCAAGGCTACAAAATACTCTGGGAATATATACCTCTGTGCTTCCCCAGGAAACAGTTAATCAGAAAAAGTGAATTTAAAAATATAGGCAAGATTTGGCAGTGAAAAAAATTTTAGCACCAGATTAGATTAAAAAAATTCATAATACTAAATACCTAGGCAGTTATAGTGCAAAACATATAGGACTCATAAGTTGTGCCTCGTGAAGAAAATGTACAGAAACAGAGTTACATTGCATGGAAATATGTCCTTCACACAAAGTGTCTTATAGAAAAATAATCACATTGAAAAATATGAAAGAACAAGTAATCAGAACCCTGTAATCCCTCTTACAAAAGTGCACTTGTGCAGATCCCCTCTTGTGTTTTAGGCAAAGAATCAAAAGCAAAACAAGATAAGATATATGTATAAGTTCCACAAAAGTATGACATAACCATTATATTATTAAAGAAAATGACTTACAGTAACTATAGCAGTATGTTGCTAAAATTTTTGCCACAGGATATAATGGCAATTGGCACACTGACCTTTATGGTTGGTCATACACTCACTGGTAGTAAAATGGCTAACTCCACAGACTGGATTGGAGGTTTTTGTTTTGTTTTCGGAGCTGAGGACCAAACCCAGGGCCTTGTGCTTGCTAGACATGAGCTCTACCACTGAGCTTAATCCCCAAATCTGGAGGTTTTCTTGCTGTCTAATGCCACTGAAATATCACAAGCTGCCAGGCTAAGAATGGTCTGACATACCTTTGCAAAAAATACAACAGATAATTAAAATTGGATCATTGAGAAAGATGTTTGTAAAATATTATTCTGTTCCATCACAGTTCATCACTGATGACCAAACACCTCCATGATTGCAAATGATAGGTCTTTTATTTCATAGTTTAGCAATGATGATCTAAATTTATGATGAAGATGAAGATAAAACATATCTGAGGACAAAATAATATTTTCTATGATGTGAAACAACGTGAATTAGTCTCTGCTTACTGAGATTTTTATAAAGGAACACTCTCAGTTTCAGTTAATCAAGGCTTCACGGTTTTCTCTACCACCATGCCAGACTCAATTCTTCATAACCTCCTCTATTTCTCCATTCTAGAAACTGTCAACTTCTGGTGGTGGCTCCCAGCAGAAGGCCTAGAATATCTATGATTAGTAAGTGCCCTGGAACTACATAGATTGACATAAACATAGGTCAAATCTCATTCATTAACTTTCTTTATATCTATTAAAGTCCCCCACAGAAATATGAGGTTAAGAATTTCTGGATTATGATAACTCACATATGGAGATAAGTAGACATACACAGATATCCAGAGATATAAAGATGCACTCCAATGTGGTCCTGCAAGCAGAATCAAACAAATAATCTCTTCATTACAGGAATAATTGGGGAGACGGAGATGATTATTTGGATAAAATCAATCGGGTGGAAGTGTTACAGTTTCTCCATCACAATGGCCCAAATTGTATTTTATAATCAGAGACATATTTGGTAAAAGATCAGGATTCCTATTGATTTCATCCACTGTAAAGGCCAATGCCAAGGCAAATTTGTGGTTTGTAGTTGTTCTTCTGTAAAAGAGTACAGTGTGTATTATGAACAGATGTTTACATAATCATTAGTACTCAATAGAAGCACTATTCTATACTGGAAAGTTTTGATTCTTATATCATTTGATGGAAACAAATGACTTTTTGTGAAATTGGATTGATATGAGAACCTGGAAAATACCAAACACCTTAAAAGTTCATGACTATGTCTCCCATAAATAAGGTAGGGTATTGATCTCATCCACAGGGAGCATTTCTATGTCTGTTTTTGAGTACTTGATCAGAAGGTAAAGAGAAAACTACATATATTGACAAAACAGTAATTTTGATCATGTCTTCATTTTGAAATTATTGAGCAATATAAAAATCCATGAGAGTCATTGAGTTCATGATATTTTTTTTGGAAGTTAACTTAATCAGTTAAGGAAGTGTAAATATGATTTATCAGTGAATAATCGTCTTTCTGAAGCAACATTTGGTTCCTGTACTTACAATCACTTATATTTAGTGGCCAATATTCTTAATATTTCCCCTCATATCTATTCTTCTATTGTAAATTTTTTCTTTCAATGTTTTGATGGAGGAAAGTTTTATCTAAAGGTTTATTTTTAAATAAATTTAAATATCCAACATTCTTTTGGTAAATAATACATGCCTACACGTATATTTGCATTATTTGAGCAAGAATCATTTAGGTCATAAGAGGGCAATACATCCAAATGTTGTATAGGATACTTTGATGTAGACTACCCTTGCTTCAAGTGAGCAGGTATATACTTGTACTACATACTCAGTGCACAGATTAAAGGCTTGTCCCACCACCAAAATATCATTCACCTACTTTCTATTTACAAAGTAATGTGGTATATTCATTTTCGGTACTTCTCATCATTATAAATTAGGTTCTAGGAAACATCTTTGATCCTTTACAGTCACACAAAAATAATACTAGCATCCTACTGGGAACTAGGAAAATAAGTAAATTGCAGTGGTATTTGTGTGTGCCAGTATTATATGTTTATAAAAGACACTTTTGGTGTAAATTGTCTAGAATATGCTTATTTTTATAATGGCCTAAATATTCCTTGCTCATATACATACAAAAATATCTATCTAGGCATTCATAGGAAGTATGAATTTCTCAGTGTAAAGAACTACTCATTGCAAACTTGATGAAGTTTAGAAGGCAATAAGTGACTGCATGTAATGATTTTGAGAGAGTAAGTTTGTGTGTATATAAGTTCTTGATTACAATGTGTGCCAGAAATATTACTGGAACCAGCATATGATCTTGGAACAGCACACTGACAGGACTGTCAGCAAAGTTTATGACCATTTATTTGCATGTACTTGGGATAAAACACAATGAAATATTATGGGATCAAATGCAATAAGTTATCTTTTTCTAGAATGCAATATAAACTGTTATTAGGAGGGCAAACATCCCCCTCCCCCCTCCCCTCCCTTATGGGTGTTCCCCTCCCCACCCTCCCCCCATTGCCTCCCTCCCCCCAACAGTCTAGTTCACTGGGGGTTCACTTAGCAGGAACCAGTGTTTCCCCTTCCACTGGTGCTCTTACTAGGATATTCATTGCTACCTATGAGGTCAGAGTCCAGGGTCAGTCCATGTATAGTCTTTAGGTAGTGGCTTAGTCCCTGGAAGTTCTGGTTGCTTGGCATTGTTGTACATATGGGGTCTCGAGCCCCTTCAAGCTCTTCCAGATCTTTCTCTGATTCCTTCAACGGGGGTCCTATTCTCAGTTCAGTGGTTTGCTGCAGGCATTCGCCTCTGTATTTGCTGTATTCTGGCTGTGTCTCTCAGGAGCGATCTACATCCCTCTCTGGAAAGATCATTCAGTTCTGGCGTGCCCTTTACCCATGCACTGTAAACATTCCTTATTTATTTTATTTTTTAGACATGTTTTCTCTTGGTAGCCCTGGTTGTCCTGAAACTCATGTACAGAATAGTGGCTCTGAAGGCAGAGATTAGCATCCCTCTGTTTCTCTAGTGCTGGGAGCAAAGCCTGACCCGTCCACTGCCTGGCAAAAATACTCTTTAAACATTTATCTGTTTCATGAATCAAGGAATGGCCTAAAAACCAGACCACTCAGTAATATGTGATGTCATTTTCAAATCAGCAATGTGACCACTGTTCAATTCAAAGATGAATGGCCACTCAGAGGCTTACATTCATCTCCTGGGTCTGCTAGAATGTGAAATCGAAGAGTGACATCTTCTGGCCTAGGTAAGAATCTCCTGGACGGTGACAGTAAACATGGGATAACAAAAAACCCAGGATATCAAAAACTATTCTCAACAACATCAGAACTTTTTGGGGATCACCATCCCTGACCTCAAAACATATTTCAGAGCAATAGTGATAAAGCCTGTATGGTATTGGTACAAAGACAGGCAGGTAGATCTATGGAATAGAATTGAAGACACTGAAATAAACTCACCCTTCTATGGTCACTTGATCTTTGAAGAAGAAGCCAAAACCATCCAGTGGGAAAAACAAAGCATTTTCAACAAATGGTGGTGGATCAATTGGTCTTTGGGATGCAGAAGAATGCAAAATGACTCATTTTTATCTACTGAAATTCACCCCTGTCAGGAAGCACTCCTTGGCATCAGTAATAATGTATGGGTTTGGGATGGATCCCAAGGTGGGGTGGTCTCTGGATGGCTTTTCCCTCACTCTCTGCTCCACATTTTTGTCCCTGCCTTTTCTTTAGGCAGGAACAATTCTGGGTTCAAAATCTTGAGATGGGTGGGAGGCCCCATCCCTCAACTGGTACCTTATCTATCTACTCCAGGGGTCTCTTCAGGTTCTGTCTCCTCTCTGTTGTGTATTTCAACTAATGTCAACCACATTAGGAGGTCTAGCATTAGGAACCTCTAGCTTCCCTGGTGTCTGGAACTTTCTAGTGGTCTCTGCCTGTCCCACACCGCAGACAGCCTCATATTTCTATTCCTTTCTCTGACCCTCTGAACTTCTCTCCTATCTCTTCACATACCTGATCCTCCTTGACCTTTTTTTTTCCTCCTCTCTCTCTCTCTCTGAGGTTCCTCCCTCCTCAATCGATTATTTTGTTCCATCTTCTAACTAGGATTGAAGCATCTGCATTTTGGTCTTCCTTCCTGTTTAGCTCCATATGAATTTGTGAATTGTAACTTGGGTAATCCAAGTTTTTGGGCTAATATCCACTTCTCAGGTGAGTACATACCATGTGTGTCTTTTTGGGTCTGGGTTCCCTCACTCAGGATGGTATTTTCTAGTTCCATTCATTTGCCTAAAAATTTCAAGAAGTCATCATTTTTTCCTCCATCTTTATTAAATTGGGTATTTCTTATTTACATTACAATTATTATTCCCTTTCCCGTTTTCCGGGCCAACATCCCCCTAACCCCTCTCCCTCCCCTTTCTATATGGGTGTTCCCCTCCCCATCCTCCTCCATTACCACCCTCCCCCCAACACTCACATTCACTGGGGGTTCAGTCTTGCCAGGACCAAGGGCTTCCCCTTCCACTGGTGCCCTTACTAGGCTATTCATTGCTCCCTATCCAGTTGGAGCCCAGAGTCAGCCCCTGTATAGTCTTTGGGTAGTGGCTTAGTCCCTGGAAGCTCTGGTTGGTTGGCATTGTTGTTCTTATGGGTTATCAAGTCCCTTCAAGCTCTTTTAGCCCTTTCTCTGATTCTTTCAACGGGGGTCCCATTCTCAGTTCAGTGGTTTGCTGCTGGAATTCACCTATGTATTTGCCATATTCTGGCTGTGTCTCTCAGGAGAGATCTACATCCGGTTCCTGTCAGCCTGCACTTCTTTGCTTCATCCATCTTATCTAGTTTGGTAGCTGTAAATGTATGGGCCACATGTGGGACAGGCTCTGAATGGGTGTTCCTTCTGCCTCTGTTCTAAACTTTGCCTCCCTATTCGCTCCCAAGGGTATTCTTGTTCCCCTTCTAAAGAAGAGGTGAAACATTTGCATTCTGGTCATCCTTCTTGAGTTTCATGTGTTCTACGCATCTAGGATAATTTGAACATTTGGGCTAATATCCACTTATCAATGAGTGCATACCATGTGTGTTTTTCTGTGATTGGGTTACCTCATTCAGGATGATATTTTCCAGTTCCATCCATTTGCCTATGAATTTCATAAAGTCATTGTTTTAGATCAAGAATCCCGTAAAGTAATGTTCAACATCTTTAGTAACAAGGGAAATGCAAATCAAAACAACCCTGAGATTCCACCTCACACCAGTGAGAATGGCTAAGATCAAAAACTCCGGCAACAGCAGATGCTGACAAGGTTGTGGAGAAAGAAGAACACTCCTCCATTGTTGGTGGGATTGCAGACTGGTACAACCATTCTATAAATCAGTCTAAGGGTTCTTCAGAAAATTGGACATTGCACTACCTGAGGACCCAGCTATACCTCTCTTGGGCATATACCCACAAGATGCTCCAAAAAATAACAGAGACACGTGCTCCACTATGTTCATAGCAGCCTTATTTATAATAGCCAGAAGCTGGAAAGAACCCAGATACCCTTCAACAGAGGAATAGATATAGAAAATGTGGTACATCTACACATTGGAATATTACACAGCTATCAAAAACAATGATTTTATGAATACACTTATTTTTACAGAGGGTGGGACCGAAAAGCAGAGGTATAAAGGCTTCACACAAGCTACATCATCAAGCTGTGAGGAAACCTTCCATCTCACAGGCCCAGGCTCTTCCGTGATGCTGACTGTCCCAGCCGTCCTCAGGGGCTCAGGAGAACATGACCTTAAGACATCATTAGTCCAAATACTAAAGAAGATGGAACAATCTCGGGATAAAAGTGAAGGATTCAAGTACGGAGAAGGAAGGTGCAGAGAACCTTCAGTTAATTCCAAATCATGGTACAGCTTTAAAACCATAAGTATTTAGCTTGATGTAGGCCTGTGCAGGTACTGAGCACCCAGCATGCAAAACAAAACAAACAAAATAAGAACTTAGAAGTAATCAAGTACAATGGCGTAAAATTTTTAAAAAATCAGCAAACAAAAAAATCTGGTGTACGTACATACACTAAGTATGATGGGAAACATAATTTAAAGGACTGCTTCCCGGTCAGTAACAGTAAGAAGAATTGAATACTTATAAATCAACTTAGCGAAATGAGTAAAACACCTGGGGACAGAGGACAGAAGTTGAAGGGGAGGCATCCAGTGTCCAGGGATTAGAAGGAAAATTATCATAAAGTTCATGGTAACCACAGTGGCCCACAGACTTTATGCAATCGCTATTAAGTTCCTAAAAATACTTTCCATAGGAGAAAACTAGGAAGTTCATACAGAAATATAACAATCTCCAAAGAGACATCATATTTCTTAATTTTTACATTTAGCGGAACAAGAAATGATAACAGGGACAGCCAGCAGTAGGCCGGGATGGAGACATCTCAGAAGCCCACAGCAGCTCCTTGTAAAGTAGGGTGGCATCTGGGACCCTAAGAAGCAGGATACAGATCCCTCCAGAGGATGCGCCATCTGAAAAAAGAAGCTGCCTGCAGTAGCCATGATGGAAACATCTCAGTAGCCCACAGCAGCTCTTTGTAAAAACTGGCTGTTCCCATTTCTCCTATCCTTAGCCCTGGACCATGGCTGTATAGATTTCATTTGTGTGTGACTGCCTTTCAGTTGGCCTTGGTGTGCATAGTTATTCTATTATATCTGACTTTCCTACTTCTTTCTCCTTCTGCTCTGGTGAATTCTGTGAAACTAGATGTTCCTTGATGTTATGATTCTTAAACAATTGGAAATTGAGGCACAGGGGCACAGTATAGCACAGTCCTAATGGCTCAGGTGCATGTCCTGTGTTCTCATCTCGGAAACAATGGAATAACTGCACAATAGTACTTTCAGATTAATGCTTGACTTGCAAAGAAACTTTAAAGAAATTATTAGAAAAATGAATCACAGTCAACATTGGGACCATAAGAAGGGAAAAAGTTATTGAAGTTAGGAAATAAGTTTACATAATATTTGAGAGTTGTTCCTTGATACAGAAGTATAGAATATATAAAATTATATACTGGTAAAGTAAGTCAAAATACTGGGACTCTTACGAGAGTAATTGTGTGCAAGGAACAGAAAGTTAGCAGAACCACTGAGTTAAGGGTTAACTTGATTCTTTCTGGCAGCTTTGCCTATGTCATTTATCAGTAGAGATTCACAGGAAAAGGCAAGTAGCTGACCTCAGAGCTTTGGGGTCTGAAGTATAATAAGTCAAAAGTTAAAGTTTAAATAATGATAAGTTTGCAATTATTATTATTTTGCCCACAGGCCTGGGAATAGGGGAAGCTTGAAACTTTGGGGAACAATTGTAATTCTTAGTTCTATGTGACATTTGGCTATTCTTTTGAATTTGGTTTGGCAATGATTGTACAATGTCTTCTTTCTACCTGCTTTTGAATTATCAATAAAAGACTGGGGCAAGAGAAAGACTGGAGTGAATGAGAGAGAACATGTGAAGAGTGAATGAGAGAGAGCATAAGAAGAGAGCATGAGAGAGAGAATGTGAAGGGTGAATGAGAGAGCAAGTCTGAGAACAAGGGTGAGAGCGAGTGAGAGAGCATGTGAAGAGTGAGTGAAGAGAGAATGTGAAGAGTGAATGAGGGAATGTGAGGTGTGTATGAAGAGTGTGTGTGAGTGAAAGGAGAGTGCGTGTGCTGTGTGTGAGATATGTGTGAGTTGTGTATGAAGAGTGTGTGTGAGTGAAAGGAGAGTGCATGTGGTGTGTGTGAGATATGTGTGAGGTGTGTATGAAGAGTGTGTGTGAGAATGAAAGGAGAGTGCATGTGGTGTGTGTGAGATATGTGTGAGGTGTGTATGAAGAGTGTGTGTGTGTGCGTGAAAGGAGAGTGCGTGTGCTGTGTGTGAGATATGTGTGAGGTGTGTATGAAGATTGTGTGAGAGTGAAAGGAGAGTGCATGTGGTGTGTGGGAGATATGTGTGAGGTGTGTATGAAGAGTGTGTGTGAGAGTGAAAGGGTAGTGAACAGAGGTGTGCATGAGTGAGGGAGATTGAGAAAAGAAAACCATAATAAAAAAAAAGCAGTGTGTGCAAGAGAATGCAGTGTGTGCAGAACCAAGCTGGGAGAGAGAGAGAGAGAGAGAGAGAGAGAGAGAGAGAGAATTTAAGCCTTGAAATTGCCTGTCAGTTTGTACACAAAGAGTAGTCTGTGCATATTTATTATGCGCCTTCCAGATATCCCTGCTTCCAGTTGAGAACTCGGATCCTGTGTCAAGGCTGGACCCTAGCATAGGTGTATGAGTGTTGGGCTCCCATGTAAATCTGCTCACCACTGTGTTGTGGATGTTTGTGAGCTGACAGTGGGACCCACAAACCAAATGGCACAGAAAGAATTACTAGAAAACAGCTGTGAGCAGTCTAGCAAGAAGCTCAAAGGACAGAGAAGCTGAGTGGCTGTGATTCATCAGAGTGTTTCATAGGAGAGACCTGCACACCTCAGCCAGGGAGATCAGCCTCAGCACCCAGGAGAGACAGCTGTTCTGAGTTCCCTCCACTGAAGCTCCCAAGCCAGTGTGTGGGAGACTCAGTGCACAGAGGGTCTGTCAGACTCAACAGTGAGTGTCATTAGCTGTGGCTTATCTCACACAGACAAGCACTGAGCACCTCAAGTTCTTTATCTCAGTAACCCACAGGTTGGAGGTACCAGTGACTCTTCACCTAAACTTAATCTCTGTCCTGTATATACATTCACTCACTGACAACCCCCTATGCACATACCAGCACCTTCTAAATATACAATGCACCTGCAAACACACACACACACACACACACACACACACACACACACACACACACAGATGGGCAGATTCACAAATTTGCTCTCAAGGGCCCTGATATAACAGTGGTGGTTAATGAAACATCATTTTCATTCATTTTTGTTTCACATGTATCTCATCATCTCATCTCATATCTCTCTCCTCCCCTCTCTCACTACCTCCTCTCTCTCTCTCTCTCTCTCTCTCTCTCTCTCTCTCTCTCTCTCTCTCTGTGTGTGTGTGTGTGTGTGTGTGTGTGTGTGTGTGTGTGTGTGTTCAGCATGTGAGTTCAGTCAGTGTCCAAGGAGGGGAGAGCCTGCATCTAATTCCCTGACAACATTTACAGGTTTTCAATAACAGGCATGGTGACACATGGCTTTAATCCCAGCACTCTATAGACAGATGCAGACTGTTCACTGAGGCCAGCCTGGTCTACAGAATGAGTTCCAGGACAGCCAGGGCTACAAATAGAAACACTGTCTCTAAGTCTCACAGAGCTAAGTGGAAAAGGAAAAGCCTAGTCTCTCTTCAACACAAGATAGAAATTGTCAGGCTGGAGAGGTGGTTGAGTGGTTAAGAGCAACGACTACACTTCCTGAGGTCCTGAGTTCCAATCCCAGCAACCACAGGGTGGCTCCCAACCATCTGTAATGAGATCTGATGCCCTCTTCTGGTGTGTCTGAAGACAGCTCCTGTGTTCTTTGTTTATATATAATAAACACATGATTTTATTTTATTTTTTAAACAAAGGTGGTAATAGTCTTCACTGGGGAGAGTAGAAGGAAGGAAACAGGGGAGAGGAGGAAAGGAGGTGACTGGGAAGAACTGGTGGAGGGGGAACAGTGGCTAACAGCAGGGCAGCAAAGGGGATGATGGGGTAGGGAGCTGGAAAGACAGAGTGTGGTGTGGAGAGAAGATGGAGGAAGTGAGAAGAGCAGACTGAGTCTGAGGGAGCCTGAGGCTGTGTCTCCAGGAGAAGAAGCAGCAGTGGAAACTGCTAGAACAATCATTGGGGCCCCTACTGGGTGAGAACAAACCAGTGACTCTGTGAGTGCTGCATGCATGGGAGTGGGCAGAAACTGGTGCTCTGGCTGTAAATTTCCTTGATTCTGACTATGCTTTTTGCAGAGGATGTGTTGACCACATCGATCTTTTTCTTTTTCCTTTCTTTTTCTATTTCTTTTCTTTTCTTTCTTTCTTTCTTTTTTTTTTTTTTTTGCATTTCGACTTTTTTTGAAAACAACTTAAATTTTAGACAAATTTTTTTAGTATATAAATTTGATTTTTTTATACAGAATATAAAGATCTCCCTTGTTAATGTTTCATGTGAAGAGGATTAGACACACGAAGGAAGACATATTCTGCACACAAAGTACACTTCGTATGTGTGGCACTGGTGACAAATGGTGTCCTGCTCCTGCACATACATTAGGACCAAGTGGCAACATCACACATCAAAGGGCTGCCCCCACTGCCTGTGGTTTGCTCACTTTGACTTTAAGGAATTTGCTGGGCGGGTACCCTTCACTCTGGTTCTGGAGCTTGGATGTGAGCCTCCTGCTGTCCGCTAAGGACTCCGCCCTTTCACTCTCTCAGTTGAAGCGCGGACTTCTCTCTACATTCAAAGCCGCCGCCGCCACCTCCGCCCCGGCCTCAGGAAGCAGGTTTTGCCCGCCACCTCCAGCAGCCGCTGCGGACCGCCTCGAGGGACTGGTTATTTTGTTTCTTTACCCTGTTCCCAAGGAACCCTGAGGGCGCAACTGCAGGTGAGTGAGATGAAGGGGCTGCCAATGTGAGAGTCCTGGAAAAGTAGGTTCAGTATTCAGGTCACAGTAGCAAACTCCACGGGCCCTCGGGGACCTCAGGGACCTCTGCTTGTGGGACTGAGGACCAGAGCCACCAGGTCCTGTAGGGATTCCCAGAAACAAGTAGGAAAAGGGGCACTAGGAACCTGCAAGGCTGGAGCGCGGAAAGCCCAGAATTCACAGTCCAGGTGCCTGGAACTTTCTCAGTTCTCTGCACTGGGTCCTGTGCGGGGCGGAACTGAGGATTTCTGATTTTCTCAGCAGCTCTGGGCGCACCTTAAGCAGCCTGGACTCAAAAAGGACCATGGCAAAGAGAGTCACCACCAAGTCCAATCTTTCTCTGAATCTGGGCCTTTTCGTGCTGCTGAATTTTCTGGGGACCGCGATACTAGAAGGTGAGTTCCCAGGGTCTACATGGAGGGGTCTACGTGGAGGGGGTTGGGGCACTGAGCAAGGACCTGGCTAAGTCAGGAAGTTCCCTCAGTCCTGAGCTACCAGGAAGCTCCCAGGCTTCCTCTCTACTTCACCACCCCAGCAACTGGGGACCCTGCCTCTTCCTGCCTGTATTCCCCTCCCCCACGCTGCGCATAGAAGTTCTGAAAAAAAAGTTATGGCAGGAGGACATAGAGGGGCTACAGGGTTGAAGGTAACAGAGGACAAAAAAAGAGTACCTGTTATGTCCTCAGCACCACTGGGGAAGGAAGTCTAAAAACCAGTCTATGGGACTGGATATGCTGGGCACAGTGCTTACCCCTACTGGAGAAAGGCTCAGACAGCTGACCTGGAGCTAAGGTAGGCTGTGCTCTGAAGACTGCCTCCCTGGGGATTCCTCACAAGCTCTGGACCATTTCAACATCTTTTTATTCTTGAGCTTTCTTTCCTACCTTCCCATCCACTGTCTTATGGTACCTCCCAGACTGGTGGAAAAGAAAGGTTTAAGGAGATACTTTGGGGCTTGAAGCAGGTCACAGACAGACAGAGATCTCTTCATGACAATGGATTAGGTGTGTGGTTTAATGTGGGGGAAGCTGAGCTCTGATGGCCAACAGTGCTGTGTGACAGAGCCCAGTGGGAGCAGGGATCAGCACTGACCTCACAGCTAGCAGCTCCCCTCTCCAGGACAACTGGGTCATTGCCTCAGGAGCTTCCCTCAACACCAGGATCCATGTTGAATTTCCATGTGTTCTATGATGCCTCCCTTCCCCCTGAGTGTTCAGATAGATTTTCATCCCCAGGAACATGGATGTTGTCTGACAGATTTTATACTTCAATATTGATAGTAGACAATAAATGTACTTGCAAGACAAATATCCTGGGTGACATGTATGCCTTTCAGGAGTTCTAAGACAGTTAACTAGGGCATAGAATTAGTATCCAGAAGCTGGTGGAACTCTTGATTAGAGGCTTCTCCTCCTGGTCCATCAGAGAGATTCTGAGTGCTAGAAAAGCATGGCTCCTATGGACCCCTGCTCCTACTGTGGACCTCACCTGCCTGTTTCTCTCACAGGTACAGACTCTCTAAGTTGTACCTTCACTGTCAAGTACAGATCCTCACCTGGACAGTGCTCAGTGAATGGAAAGACTCTCCTTCTTTTTGATGATGAAAGACAGAATTCACCTGTGGGTAAACCTGAAAAGAAGGGAAATGCCACTAAGGTGTGCAATGATTTGAACCAAAGCCTGAAAGACATTTTTCAGAAGATGACGAACCTGGTGTCAGGGCTGTTTGATCAGTCCAAGGGTGAGTATGAGACAGAATGCAAAGATAGAGATTATGAATGAGGAAGAGGAAGAACAGAGCATATGCAGGAAGGGGTTGTGGATGTGTCTGCATGTAAGAGCTGAATATTGACCCAACCTTGAGGTACATGGCACCCAATGTGTAAGAAGCAGCACGCCAGGGAGGAAAGAATACAGACCCCTAAGCATGAAGAGAGCGAATGGACCACTGAGGGAGGATGATTGTATAAAGGGTGGAAGACGATGGTGTTTGGTGTCATTTGCAGGTAATCACACCTTGCAGGTCACTGTACAATCTCAATATAATCAAGGAATATTCATGGATGGATGCTGGGTCTTCACGATTGATAGACAGTATCCCTTCTACTTTTATCCAAAAAACCTGACCTGGAGAGAGAGTCATCCTGATGCCAGCAGGACCGTGAGTCAATGGCAGAACAACAGGCAAGTAGCCCAGAGTCTCAGGACGAGCTCCATGGGGGATTTCAGCCAGTGCCTCAGGAAATTGTTGACAGACTCCAGAGAAGTGCCAAGTAAGTAGTTAAGTAGATGAACACTAGGAAACATCCAGAGAGTGGGGAAGGCAAGACTATTCTCCTGAAATATGTGATGACTTCCCTGTATGGATATCAGAATGTGTGTATCATGAGCCTCAAAGCTTTTCTCATTTTTCTCAGGATCAACAATAACGACCTTGGATCCCACCCAGCCTTCCTCTGCCACCCAGATTCCACCCACAGTGGACAGTGCCTCATCTGTGTTTACCACCTGCAGTCAAAATATATTTGTATTGATTCTATGTTTAGCAATATTAATCATCAATGCATTGATGCCTTAGGTGCCTTTGTGGTTGCTACGATGGTAAAGAAAAAAGTAAGGAAGGGGCTGGGCTCACTCTTCTTCTTGGTATATTAATCAGGTAAGGACACAGGAGAGGGGTCCCAATGGTCTAACGCAAGCCACTCTCTATCTGTGTACTAGAATGAAGTCTCAGTTTAGTCTTCAACCTCCTCTCCAGAGTAATGTTGGAGATGATGATTGTTGGGCACAGGAGGAAGGCAGAGTCAGCATAACTCTACAGTCAGCAGAGGATGAACCAGGAATGTCCTCGTGAGGGGACAGAGAATCCATAGTCCAAGGTTCCAAATGAGATACAAGGAAACCCTAAATGAGATGCTCCCTCCTCATAACAAACAAAAGTTACCATTAGACTGTGATTAAAATTCTATTTTTTTTCTGGGGACGACATGATCCAGTGCAGTAATTCTTATGCCCAGGGCCATGTGTGTACATCAATAGCTCCTGACTTAGGCCAGCCCTTAAGACAGAAGGATCAGAATGAGTAGAGCATTCAAGAAGTCGGCTGACCTGTAATCTGAGCATTCAGGTGGCTCAGTGAGAACGACCACCAAATTCAGGGCCAGCCTGGGCTGCATAATTGAATCTTCTCCAAAGAATGAAGAAAACTGCAAAGTCCACTTATTTAACTTGGTCCCTCTACCTAGGCACAATTCCATGCATGTGAAACTATGACTCCAATGTGTCTGTCCTCTGAGGTTGAAGCCGAGTTTAGTCAGGGAATGTGGGCTGAGTGCTCACCACTGACATTCTTGGCTTTTTCCAAAAAAATAAGAAAGTAAACATAAAATTTGTGTAGAAAATGTCAATGTTCTTAGCATTTTAATGTGTTCTAAAAAATTTTTCCATATAATCATAGGTTGGTGTTTTAATGTCAGGTGACATTTCACATATTTAAATCAACATAATTATTTTAATGACTTATATTGCATAAAAAGTTTGAAATCTATCTGCAGACCTACATTTCCTCTGTGTGGGAAGCTGAGGCAAGAGGATTGTCACAAGTATTCAAACTTGTTGTCAATTACATTCTAAGCTTGGGGCCCACCGGAGTGATAAAAAGAAGCCTTGACTCCTAAGAATTAGAAAGAAAGGAAGAAAGAAAGAAAGAAAGAAAGAAAGGAAGGAAGGAAGGAAGGAAGAAGGAAGGAAGGAAGGAAGGAAAGAAAGAAAGAAAGAAAGAAAGAAAGAAAGAAAGAAAGAAAGAAAGAAGGAAGGAAAGAAAAGTAAAAGGCCAGCAAATAAAGAAAGAGTTATATTTTGCTGGCCTTTTATATATTCTGATATTTTCATGTTTCCTGATTTTTTTATATTTCCTTTCTATTCACAATTTTTTACTGTATTCAACTTCCAGCTCCAGAAACATCCCATCTTACCTGAGCTTGTGGTGGGAAAAAATATCTAGAAAAAACCGAGAAAAGGATTGGGTAACTGAGTCTGTGGTCTGTGATGTGGGCGAGTGTCTGGGACAGGGAATTAGAGTGGGTGCTGCAGCTGATGCCCAGGAACTCACTGTAAGCCTCACCCCTTTTTGTCACAGATGCTCCCTGCTGTAGTCTGATCTGCAGTCTTCATCATCAGCCTTGTCAGGTGACACTTGAACATTGCCTGTGGCTTCTTCCTCAAAGTCACAAACATAAGTATGTCTGATGGCATCTCTGAAATCTGTGCTGTTGACTTTGGACCAAACTGTTGGGAACCCAGGAGACTGATGGCTGTCAGAGCTTCACTCCCCAGGGCATCAGGGTGCCCTGGGCCATCGCTATAAGCACTTTCTCTTGCTCTGTTCATTCTGCTTTCTTATTCTTGGATGGAGGCATCATGGAGATCAAGGCACCTCTAGCTCTAAATTATTGATTGCTGTACAGAACAGGGGCTTGACCTGGTGATTTCATTTTACCAGGAGAAGTTGGCTCCCTTCTGAGTGCAGAGCAGATGTTGGGTGACACGACACCTTCCTCTTAGCACAGACACATGGCAGGCAAATACCACCCACGAGGCAAAGGCTGGTAGTTAATGTAATCCTAAAGGTAAAAGTGTGTCACCTCTACTCTTATCAAAATTGGTTGGAAGCAGTGAGCACAAGTGCATCTCAAACCACATCAGAGAACCAGGTCTGAGAATTTATATTATTTGTAGCTATAGTTTTGGTCAAGTCTTTAAAACCATGTAGATAGCACCAGCTTCGTTGTACAGTTCACAGATGTATTTTTATAGTGGTTACTTTCAGGGATACAGGAGAGTTTCAGGGAAACTTTGTCCTTATTTCTCATCCACAGATCCTATTCTGGACAATGGTATTATTCTGTGAAATGACCCCAAAATTGAACTCTGGGATCTCCACATCCTCTCTGTAGCTCTCATATCCTTTTAGAGCTATTCCCCCCTGTCCTCTATGCTGGGCCATAGACAACCTGGTGGTGAAGGTGAAAATCACTGCTGTCCACCCAGCCCTTGATCCTCATTGCTTTAGGCCTCTAGCTCTGGCCATTGCAAACTCAGAAAGTCAGTTACACCAGACTTGAAGAACAGGTAGTGGTTTTACTCTGTTTCATAGCTTTCAGGAGCAACCAGCTCACAGCTCAAGACACCTATGAATGGGGCATAATTAAATACAGAAACCTCTAAAAGTTAATTTGAGGCAGTTTTGCAAATATATTTTGGAACCTGGATTATATGCTCTTTAGGCCTGAATTGGGACATCACTTTGTGTCACAACTTTGAAAGATGGCTCTGAAGAATAATTAGGGACAAAATCAGATTCTAAATCAGTGTTGACTGTGACAAGATTCTATTGTGAATTTGAATGCCCGATAAACTGAGAAAAAATTACAAGCAATAATTTTGCACACTATAAATGTAATTAAAGATTTTTTTAATCATACAGTTTTGAATAAACTGCAGCAAACCCCAGACCTGCTTTTTTACAGTCCTTTAGAAACCCTTTATTATGAACTTATCTTCCAAATCTTTCATAACAATAAGCATATTCTAATCATCAGAAATTTGTACTCTCACTAGGATTATTTTTTGTGGTAGATGGGGGTCTGATTCCTTCTTTGTTAAGTTGTAATTTAGTCTTCTCTTCCTAGAGATATGAACCCTGAACACAGCAAACCTCCCCATGTTTTGTCTTTTTCAACCTGGTCTTAAATGCACAGTACTATCAAGTATTCCATTGTCATTGGTTAATATGCACCATGGTTCAGAATCTGAAGGTGTTGCTTGTGTAATGCTGATGTTTCCTTGTTTCTTCACAAACTGAAAATAATCTAGGGTGTTAGATTTGTTTGTATCATATGCATTAAAAGAAATTTGAACTAAGCGTGCGTATTCCATTGCTTCCTTAGCAGCCACTTTAAGTTATACGCTTTGAGGGACATTATCATGTAAAGACACCACACATCACCCATCTGTAGGGGGAGAAGAGTTACAACAAATCAGAGACACAGACACACAGCTGGGCCTGGCCTAGAAACGAAGGAAAAGCCTTGCATGTGTGGACAGGAGTTCCTAGACAGACATGAACCCACAAAAGCTAACTGAGCAATCCTCAGTGATGTGAGATGCTGAGGGGCCCAGGTCCTGAGACATATTTTCTTGGGCCATCTTCAGTCCCCTTACGAACCAATTACTGTCTATGTCCTTTGGTGACCTAACTTTTTTGTGACTCTTAGATATGTCCTTAAAATAGATGAAGAGACCCTCTAATTCCAACAACCCAAAAGCTAAGAATTTTATCAGACATGATCTGGGCCAGAATCGAGATTCGGCAAAATTGATATCACAGGACTTCCTGATATCTATACAGATTCATTTGAGAGATTGTTGATTTAAGACTTTCCTTGTCTCTTCACTACAGAAAGTTCATAAACAGAAATATCACATAAAAATATAGGTAAACAGGGGTTGTGGATTTAGCTCAGTGGTACAGCGCTTGCCTAGCAAGCACATGGCCCTGGGTTCAGTCCCCAGCTCCGAAAAAAAAAGAAAAAAGAAAAAAAAAAAGAAAATATGGGTAACCTAAATCTGTGGTCACTTTGGGAACCACATGATGGTCATGGTCTTTCATATTTGTCTCCAGAATAAAGTGTCTCTTACCCTTTGAAAGAAGGATTCTTTATTTAAGACATGGAAGTTGTTGGCTATTTTGCCTCTCAAATGGGTTAACCTGTGTTTGTAAGCTTGATGTATGTTGTAAACTTTGTAATACTTCAATTCTTTGGAAACATGTAAGGCCAGAAACTGCCCAGACCCGCTTCTGAGGAGCTCCAGCAGCCAGAGCCCTCTGCCCAGACCTCCCTAATTGTCATAAGGGTGCTCCAGCCTTTATAAGGGTCATAGAATTTATCTCTAGTCCCTCAACAGGACAGTATCCAGGTTAAGCTCACTTTAGGTGAAAAATTTGAACAAAGGACAATTCCTGAATAGAAAAACACACAAATCCCTGAACCTCCCACAGAATCACACAAATTCCTGCATAATCCCTGAACTCTCCCAAGATCAGGACTTGAAATGCCTCCAATCTTCACCCTGCACACCTCCAACCTAGAAAGCTCAGTCCTATTGAACTACCTGAGGACCCAGCTATACCACTCTTGGGCATATACCCAAAAGATGCCCCAACATATAAAGAAGACACGTGCTCCACTATGTTCAAAGCAGCCTTATTTATAATAGCCAGAAGCTGGAAAGAACCCAGATGCCCTTCAACAGAGGAATGGATACAGAAAATGTGGTACATCTGCACAATGGAGTATTACTGAGCTTTCAAAAACAATGACTTTACGAAATTCATAGGCAAATACATGGAACTGGAAAATATCATCCTAAGTGAGGTAACCCAATCACAGAAAGCACACATGGTATGTACTCATTGATAAGTGTAGATTAGCCCAAATGCTCAAATTTCCCTAGATGCACAGAACACATGAAACTCAAGAAGGGTGACCAAAATGTGAATGCTTCACTCCTTCTTTAAAAGGGGAACAAGAATACCCTTGGCAGGGAATAGGGAGGCAAAGTTTAGAACAGAGGTAGAAGGAACACCCATTCACAGCATACCTCACATGTGGCCCATACATATACAGTCACTCAATTAGATAAGATGGATGAAGCAAAGAAGTGCAGGCTGACAAGAACTGGATGTAGATCTCTCCTGAGAGACACAGCCAGTCTATAGCAAATACATAGGCCAATGCCACAGAACTTAGAATGGGACCCACGTTGAAGGAATCTTAGAAAGGACTGGAAGAGCTTGAAGGGGCCCGAGACCCCATATGAACAACAATGCCAACCAACCACAGCTTCCAGGCCTAAGCCACTACCCAAAGACTATACATGGACTGACCCTGGGCTCCAACTGCATAGGTAGCATTGAATAGCCTAGTAAGAGCACCAGTGGACGGGGAAGCCCTTGGTCCTGCCAAGACTGAACCCCCAGTGAACGTGATTGTTGTGGGGAGGATGGAGAGGGGAACACCCATATAGAAGTGGAGTGGGAGGGGTTAGGGGGATGTTGGCCTGGAAACTGGGAAGGGAGATAACAATCGAAATGTAAATAAGAAATACTCAAGTTAATAAAGATGGGGCAAAAAATGAAAAAAAAAAAGAAGAAGAAGATGAAGAAAGCTCAGTCCTCAGGCAACTATATATAAGCCCTTCCCTTGGTCCAACCAGGGGGCCCACTCGCTCCCAGGAGCAGTGGCAGCCACTCCTGGATTTGTTCCTCAGTGCCCTGCATCTTCCTAATAAATCTCTTTTATGAAATTGGCTGTCTGTGACTCTATTTTCAGAGGATGGCAAGAACCAATGAAGACAAGAAGGGAAGAATTGAGGAGAAGGAGCAGGCTGAGGCTTTGTGTGGAAATTTAATGTTTCCAACCTTTATTTTTAATGCTGGTTCCTAAACGTTTTAACCTCTCTTCCACCCCATGACCTACTGGAGGTAGTGGGAAAGAAATGATATGGGGGACGTGGGGGAAAGTTGACCTGTTTAAAAGGTTCTTTGGAGCAACTCCTGTCTGTGCTGCCTGGAAATCATCAGTTCTGTTCACAGGTTAGCAGCAGCAGCCTGATCCACTCGCAAACACTTTAAAGATGCACCAGCAGTCTAGTTCCATAGAGCCAGGAGAGCAAACAGGAATTAGCAGCAGTGGCACTACTTAGCAGAGACAGCCAGGCCTCAGCCTTCGCTCAATCAGGAGGAGGCACCCGGAGGGACGCCAGGAGATGTTTTTGGCTGTAACTCTCTTGGGGAATGGAAGATCAGTGAAGATGCGAGACACAAACATTGTACAGCTATGTGTACCAGCAAGCCAAGGTTTGTCCCTTTGCTCTGTCACATGTCCTGTATGTGTCGTGCTTTAGCACAGGTCTTGTCTCAGTATGTGATCTAATCAGCCCGAGTCGACAGAGTGACAACAAATGGAGCTCAACTATGGATGTTGTAAGGATGACTAATACATGTGTGTTGTTAGTAAAGACTCTTTTACCATGTGTCCTGTCATGTGTTTGCTATAGCAGAGAATCTACTCTCCTTTGTCTGCCTTAGAGAAATGTTTCTTTATGAGTCTGTCTGGATCTTTCCCCTGAGTTCTCTTCAGGACACTCCACGCCTTCAAGTGTTTGCCCCAGCAAAACAGCATCTAACACAATTGACTTTCCATAGAACCGTTAAGTTTCCACTTCATGTGAGCTCCGCAGCTATTGGGAGATATCCTCCCCTGGGAGCTGCAGTGCCTCAGCTGAGGAGGATTCATCTTGCAGCTCTGTGGTTCCTGAACTCCAGTGTCTCGGGATGTCCTTCTGTTAGGACACTGTCCCACCTCAGAGCTGTGTGATCCCTTGGCTCCCCTGTCTCAGGATACCTTTCCATTGGGTACCTTCTCCTCTCAGAGCTGTGTAGTTCATGAGCTCCTGAGTCTGAAGACACCATCCCATCCAAGCAGAAACTCCAACAGAAGAAATGCCCAGCACTGTAATAGGAATCGCAAAGAACATGTACCAGAATCAGTTTTCATCAAAGTGCACACTTACTAGACACAAAGGTGTCTCAGATACAGAGCTCATGCAGCACCTGGATAGGTACCCAGAGAAGTCAGGAATGAACAGTAAAGCCTCTTAGGGAGCCTTAGGTTAGAAACAAAAGCTTCTGTAGCTTAAGGAAATGTTTTGAGGGAGAGGGGACAGCTTCTGGTTTCTCCCTAATGTTCTGGTTGAATGTTCTGCAGCAAGGGTGAGGGAAAGGCCACACCTAGTTAAATGAAGTACATGAGAGAACCCTGCAGGCTGAGACAGTGGAGAAAAACAAAGGGAGGTCAGAGGGTGGGAAAGTGGAAAGCAGTGTCAAGGAGAGGGAGACTGATGGCGAAAGAGCCAGAGTTTGAGAAGGGTTTAGTGAGAGGATCTGCTGAAGTTCACAGGGAAGCTCTCTCACACATGAGCATCCTGTCACATAGCCATGAAGGCTTAGCTATAGTGATCACAGAATGCTTGTCTGAATCATCACAGAGAGGTGTGATTGAGAATAGAGCTGATATGCCATCACTAAGGTAGTGCTCTCCATTTGAGAATGGGTCCTAAGGAAAAATGGTTACAAATGAAATAAGTATTTTCTTTTGGAAGTACTGAACAGCCAGTTTTTGAGAATACGTCATAGAGTGAATTGGAAGGTACTGTGGCTAAGGGACAGAGTTAGTCCTACCTAAGAAAACACTGAGTCTGAATGTGTCCATTAGGTTGTCAGAACCAGGATCTCCACAGTTACTCACAAGCCATGCCTCCTTTCTGGACTTCCTAAGAGAAGAACTCTTCTGAACCATGGGGCTGGAACTTAGCTTCATGGCAGAGAAACTGCACAGATAGTTTTCCTAGATCAACATCAAAGACATAGTCTGAACTCTTGCAACCTGAAACTGACTGCAAGTCAGCTTTGAGTGTATGCTGGCTATTTATATGTAAACTTCACACAGCATGGAGTTTTCATAGTATAAGGGGCCCCCCATGAGACTGGACTGTAGGCAATTCTACATGACATTTATTACTTTAATGATACATATGGAAGGGCCCATTGTGAGTGTGGGGCAACCCTTGGGCTGGTAATCCTATGTTGGACAAGTAGGCAGACTGAGCAAGCCATAGGGAGCAAGCATTAAGCAGTTCCCTCCACAGCTTCTGATTCAGTTCCTGCTAAGAACGGTGTCCTGAGTTCCTTCACTGATAGACTAAGATGTACAACTCTAAGCCAAACAAATATTTTCATCACAAATAGGATTTCCTCATGGTCACACAGCAGTAGTAACCCTAACTAAGACAGAAATTGGTACAGGATTATAGAGTATTGCTGCCAAGACCTCATGATGCATTGTGGGAAGGACTTGTTATATATATATATGGTCTAGACATGTCACCGAGTGTAGACTGCTCTATAATAGGATGGAAGGGAAAATTATTAAGAGCAATGCAGATGATGGAGGCCTCACTTGCCAATTTTCAAAGGGAAGCAAAGACCCAACCAAGCCATTAGTGCTAAGAGTCTGTGGTGTCTGCTCAGCTATAGCTCAAGAACCTGGATTCTCTTGAATCCAGGATTCAATTCATTCCCAGCCCCAGCAGGTAGCTCACAACCACATGTAATGACAGCACAGAGGATCCTCTCTACTTGATGGGCACCTGCCGTTAAGACACAAATTAATAACCTGGTAACAGTGTTTGTTTGTAAGACTTGTATTAGGTCAAGGTTGCATAACATCACATTTATAATAACCAATTTGTGGCATTTGTTAAATGTCTCATGAATTGAAAGCAGAAACAAACTTACATAGTCTCTTGTTTTCATACAATCAACTTAAATGAACTCTCTTTGGGGGACTTTATCATGTAAACATGTATAGCACAATATTGAATGCAAAAGTGGAAGACAAACGTATCAATTCATAGTCAGGGGTCACAGCTGCACCTGAAGACCAAATGGCACACGAGCAATTTCCTGAAAACACTTATGAGAACTCTACTGTGAGACTCACAGGACACAGGGATGGTAGTGTTTAATAGTTGTTTCACTGGAGAGAAAACAAACAGATAATATTCAAAGCACACACAAGAACTTGATATAACATGGGAGGGGTTCACAATTAGCTTTTTTCTGAGTTCCAGGCAGAAAGTTTCCAAGCCAGTTTTTAATGAGAGTGCCCTGGGGTGACTCAAATGCCACAAACACTAGGTATGACATTTCACTGCTGCAAACTCTAAGCAACATGTGGCATTATGCAGTAGGACAGTGGGGAGAGGAAGGATGTGTGAGGGCTCCATGCACCTTGTATTACCATTACTCTATGGAACATTGTGGCATTGAGCAGGCATCCCCTTACTCTTTGTCTTTTTCTATTTACACTTCTGTCCTGCTTTAGAAGGGACAGATATCTTACAAATTCTACAAGGCCATAGATACCATCACAGAGTACTACACCCACCAAAACTTTCCTTCACCACATGTCGAAAATACAAGCTATCCTATGACTAAGTGAACTTTCAAAGTATTGATCCAGAAACCAAAGTTATAAGAGATATTACAAAAAATCCTCCAACAACATGAGGTAAACTACACCCATGAAAATGCATGAAATAAATAATCTCACTACAGGAAATCAAAAGATAGGAGAAACACACACACAAACACATACACACACACACACACACACACACACACACACACACACACACACCACACTCACACACACACACCCAACAAAATAACAGGAATTAGCAATCATTGGTGTTTACTGTCTCTAAATATCAATGGACTAAACTCCCCAATAAAATGACACAGGCTAACAGAATGGATGTGAAAACACTCTTCTGCTGTATACCTCAACATTAAAGAGAGACTTTACCTCAGAGTAAAGTGTTAGAAATAGATATTCTCAGAAAATGGATCTAAGAAGCCAGCTGGTATTAAACAAAATAGACTTTCAACCAAAATGAATCAACAGAGATGAGGAAGGACGCTTCATATTCACCACAGCAAAAATCCACCAAGTTGGCATTTTGATTTTTAACATGGTCCTATGTGAAGAAATGCACATCTGTAAAAGAAACATGACTATACAGCTTAAACCACATAATGAACCTTGCATGTGAATAGTGGGAGACTTCAACACTCCATTCTCACCAATGGACAGTTCTAAACTATAGAGAGAAATAATGGAGCTAACAGATGTTATGAAACAACTGGACCTAACAGATATCTACAGAACAGTTCATCCAAACACAAACAAAAACACCTTCTTCTCACCACCTCACAGAACCTTCTGCAAAAGTCTACATATTAAGTCAGAAAGCAAGTCTCAACAGATACAAGGAAAATGAAGTAACACCCTCTGTCCTATCAGACCACCGCTGATTAAAGCTGGTTTTCAACAACAGTAACAACAGAAGGCCTACCAACTCATGAACACTGACCAACTCTCTGCTGAATGAACACTGGGTCAAGGCAAAAATGAGGAAATTTAAGTTTCTAGAATTCAATATAAATGAACGCGCAACATACCCAGATTTTTGGGAGTCAAAGAAAGTGACAACATCAAAGTTCCACCATTCTTGACTCTCCTGGAGACAGCCCGACATGAGGGCACAACAATTACAGCACAACTGCTCACTGTCCATGGGACTGAAGAGACGACAGCATACTTTGCTCCTGTGTGGAACAGGTCAGACATCACCAGGATTGGACATGGTACTTGTGGCTGAAACACAAGATAGACCCAGGTCAGCATGGAAACGACAACATCCGTCACAATCTTCCAGCTCCCTCTGGTCCTCCTCCTAGATGCTTTTCCACCACAACAATAGACTAAGGTGGGTGTTGAGTTCAGATACACTGCACCCTAGGTCACAGCTGATGTCTGCAGAAGCCAATATGTTGAAGAAGGTAGGGTCACAGCCCTGTTTACACTAAGAATATTACCAACTAACATCAATGATCTGTGCTCAAGTGTCCTTCATGGGTGTGAACATCCGGAATGCATGTGAATTGCCAAGGTCCAGTGGTTTCCCATCAATCCCCTGTTCTGCTGTCCTTGGTTGTAACTCCATCCTGCCAATCAGAAGTACCCTGGACTTCAGGATACGACACATACTCTATAGCCTTGGTGTTGCACGAGTTTTTAAAAATGGATCCATGCCTCTGGTCTCAATTTCCTAGCCAGTGTGGCTATGGTAGCATACTTGGGCAGCTGGCATGGTGTCTGGGAGAGAGAGGAGAACAGCAGAGCCAGGCTGCCTAGATCAGAATCAAGGCTTTGCTGGGTGACCCCTCATATGTACCTTAACATCTCTGAGCTCCCTATTTAAGGATAAAATAAATTAGTGTAGGGGACCCTGGGAAATGGGAGCTGTAGGCATGCCTCTCTGCCACCAATTCTGACAGAGCCTCCTTCCCCCCATCCCCTGCAAGACTCCCACTGACAGGTACTACAGGCTGGAGGCCTTTCTTAAGGATTCCAGTAGGCAGTAACCTGGGAGGAAAGGAGAGCCTGAAGGGGTGGATCAGGGTTGTGGCTCTCCCAAGGCTAAGAGGAAAAGTCACAGCACTAAGTGCTATCATGAAGAAACTGGAGAGATCTCCTACAAGTGACTTGAAAGCACAACTGAAAGTTCTAGAACATCTCCTGTAGCCAGGCAAGACTTCTAATGGAGGTATTGGGACACCATCCCAGACACAAAGCCTTTGACTTATAATTTATTTTTCCTACGAGATAGGCTGGGGAGAAGATGGAGCAGAAATTGAGGGAGTGGCCAACCCATGCCTGGACCAGCTTGAGACCCATACCCTGATAGGGCATCCACCCCTGAGACTTCTGATGATAATCTGCTGTACTTGCAGACAAGAGCCTTGCGTTATCATCAGCAGAGAGGCCTCAGCCAACAATTGATGGAAAGAGATGCAGAGACTCACAGCCAAATATTAGGCAGACCTTGGGGGATCCTGTGGAAGAGAGTGAGGAATGAGTGCATGGTCCAGGGATGTGAAGAAAAACTAGGGCAGCATCTCGAACACATGGGCACTGGAAAAAAATTCCTGAACAAAACACCAATGGCTTATGCTCTAAGATCAAGAATCAACAAATGGGATCTCATAAAACTGCAAAGCTTCTGCCAAAGGACACTGTGGTTAGGACAAAATGGCAACCAACAGATTGGGAAAACATAATTTCCAATCCTACAACTGAGAGAGGGCTTATATCCAAAATATACAAAGAACTCAAGAAGTTAGACCGCAGGGAGACAAATAACCCTATTAAAAATGGGGTTCAGAGCTAAACAAAGAATTCACAGCTGAGGAATGCCGAATGGCTGAGAAACACCTAAAGAAATGTTCAACATCTTTAGTCATAAGGGAAATGCAAATCAAAACAACCCTGAGATTTCACCTCACACCAGTGAGAATGGCTAAGATCAAAAACTCAGGTGACAGCAAATGCTGGCAAGGATGTGGAGAAAGAGGAACACTCCTCCATTGTTGGTGGGATTGCAGACTGGTACAACCATTCTGGAAATCAGTCTGGAGGTTCCTCAGAAAATTGGACATTGAACTACCTGAGGATCCCCTATTCTGCTGTCCTTGGGTGTAACTCCATCCTGCTAATCAGAAGTGCCCTGGACTTCAGGATAAGACACATAATCTACAGCCTTGGTGTTGCATGAGTTTATAAAAATGGCTCCATGCCTCTGGTCTAAATTTCTTAGAGAATATGGCTAAAGTAGCATACTTGGGCAGCTGTCATGGTGTCTGGGAGAGACATGAGATCACCAGAGACAGGCTGCCTAGATCAGAATCAAGGCTTTGCTGGGTGACCCCTCATATGTACCTTAACATCTCTGAGCTCCCTACTTGAGGATGACCTAAATTAGTGTAGGGGATCCTGGGAAATAGGAGCTGTAAGCATGCCTCTCTGCTGCCGGTTGTGACAGAGCCTCCTTCCCCCCACCCCACCCCTCCAGACTGACACTGACAGGTTCTAGGTACTGGAGGCCTTTCACAAGGATGCCAGTAGGCAGTAGCCTGGGAGGAAAGGAGAGCCTGAAGGGGTGGAGCAGGGTTGTGGCTCTCCCAGGGCTAAGAGGAAAAGTCACAGCACTAAGTGCTGTCATGAAGAAACTGGAGAGATCTCCTACTAGTGACTTGACAGCACACCTGAAAGTTCTAGAACATCACCCGTAGCCAGGTAAGACTTCTAATGGAGGTATTGGGAAACCATCCCAGACACAAAGCCTGTGACCTATAATTTGTTTTGTCTACGAGACATGCTGGGAAGAAGATGGAGCAGAAATTGAGGGAGTGGCCAGCCCATGCCTGTACCAGCTTGACATCCATGCCCTGAGAGGGCATCCACCCCTGAGACCTCTCATGATCGTTGGCTGTACTTGCAGACAAGAGCCTTGCATTACCATCAGCAGAGAGGCCTCAGCCAACAATTGATGGAAAGGGATGCAGAGACTCACAGCCAAGTATTAGGCAGACCTTGGGGGATCCTGTGGAAGAGTGAGGAATGAGTGCATGGTCCAAGGATGTGAAGGACACAAGAAAACCCACAGAATCAACTACTCAGTTCTTACAGGGGCTCATTGAGATAATCATGGAGCATGTGCTCATATGACATAAGGCAACACCAGCTGATTAATATACACCCAGTAATCCCAGTGCTTGGTTACAGTTGACATATTCTTAGAATCACAGATATGGATTTGCCTTTTCTTTATTGAATGTTTGTACTGTGGAAATAATAGCTGGTGTGGATTAAACCAACTTTCCCTAGTCCATGTGGATCTGTTCCTCAGGAGAAGATGATCTGCCATTGGCTTTATCTCCCACCCAAAGGTTGAATAGAAGCTTATGCATGATTTTAATTCATGTTTTGTGACATTATGTATAAGTACCGCATTTAATCAGTTTCTCCTTATCTCTTCTGCCCATGTACTTCCTTATCCTCCTGCTCTTTCCTCTCAAATCCAAGATTTCCTTTGCTTCACTTTAGTTGGATAATGTATAATGGATATCTACACACATCATATGTACATTTCTGCTCCCAAGTTTAACCATTTAAGCATGACTGCTTGGACCTAGATAATCTTTCGGGTGATGACACCCCTAAAAAGACTGATTGGACATTTCTCTGCAACCATTGCTTGCCTGTAACTCCTCATCTAGGGATGGATTCTTCCGAGATTCCTGCTGAGATTTGAATAAGCTTGATGATACTACAACAATGTAACACTGAGCAGACCTCTCTACAGCATGGCATATCAATATTTTTTCCAGCAACCAATACTTACACTCCAATTCTGAGGATATCTGTGTACCTCACACAGTATGTGGCTGCGTTCTTGTGTATTTCCCCCTTTCCATTACTTAGCTCTAGTTTCTCACTAAATACCCTGGCTTAAAGAATAAGGATACACAATAAACAGTATGTAGTCCTGAAGTTTAATATGGGAGAGTGATTCAGTCACTATTCTGTTAGACGCACCAATATGAAGACCTGAATATTATCCAGAAATCCCACATAACTAATGTCCAGGATGAGAGATTGTACCTGGAATCCTAGTGCTGGTGAGACAGTCGAGTCCCTGGGGTCACTAGGCAGCCAGCCAACCCTGATTAGTAAGCCCCAGAGCAGAAGGAGATTGTCTCAAAAATAAAATGAGCAGAATATGAGTAACATCATTCCCCTGCCTCAGCCTCTGACATGGCATTGAATGAATGGCCAAAGTAGTTGGGGGTTGTTTTTTTATTATTGTTGTTGTTGGTTTTTTTTTTTTTTGAGTTTGTCCCTCTGGAATAAACCACTTAGAGGTGTTTCTGCTACATCCCATTCTGCCTGTCCTTACTGAATTTCTTCATGCAGCTGCTGTCCTCTTTTTAGATTTCTTAGGTAATGTCTCAGCTCCCTGTGGCTTATTTAACAACTGACTAAAAGCAGCCTTAAAACAGCAGAAATGAATTCTCTCACTGTTCTGGAGGCAGGGACTTGAAATCCAGGAATCAGCAGGAACATGGTCCTTTAAGGCTTCGGGAAATACTGGCTTGCCTTTGCCTCTCTCCAGGGGTAGCAAACAATCCTTGGCATGTCTCCGTTTATAGCCGCCTAACTCACAGCTTTGTTGTTTTAAGATACGTGTGTGCTGTTTTTCTCTCTCTTAAAAGGAAAAGTCTCTCACCCTGGTTTTTGATCACCTCTTCAAATATCATAATCATAATTCCAGAGCCTGATTTCTATACAAAGAAACATTCTGATACTCTAGGGAGTACTTCAATGTATTTTTAAGGGTACACAACTATGAAAGTAGCCAGAAAGTATTATCAAATGTGTGTATGTGTGTATTAGTAAGGAGAGTATATAGTTAGTACTATGTAGTCCTGTATTTGAGAAATGTGCAGAAAAAATGAAAACTTGAAGTTTAACAAAAAGGATCACAACAACAACAGTCAAGTGAAACAAAAAATCAGAGAGCAAACCAAAGTCTACAAACATTCTAATCAAACACCCAAAAGACGTATGAAATAAACTTAGTCCTCTACACAGTTAGAAGAGCCATCCTGATTAATAATTTCTTAATGTAGTTAACAAATGCTGTTACCAGTTAATTCATTTCACCTGGTAACTTAGGGGCTGGAGAGATGGCTCAGCACTTAAGTGCACTGACTGCTCTTGCAGAGGACCAGGATTCAATGAGTTGCCAGTGCCCACAGGTGGCTCCCAACACCACAGCGGGTAACTGCAGGTGCAGAGGATTGCCTGGACTTGGGGGGCACCTGCATTTAACATGAACTTAAGTCATCCAGGGACAATGTATGTATGAGGTTTGTGTTGGGTGAAAGTTGTATAAGGTCCAATTTATAGTAACAATTTTGTGACATTCGTTAATGTATTATGAATTGAAAGCAGAACAAAATTCAGGTGGTCTGCTGTTTTCATATACTCTGTTTAAATTAACCCCTTTGGGAAATTTTATCATGTGAACATATATTACACAGCACAAAATTGTATCCAAAGGGGGAAGACCAATCTCTCATATCATAGTTGCAACTAACAGCTGGACCTGAAGACTGAAGGGCACACAAGCAATTACTCAAAAACAATCAGGACAACTCTATCAGCAAACTCAAAGGACACAGGAGACTACTGTGCTTACGTGGTGTTTGGGGACATGCCCAAAACAAAGAACCAAAACTTTACTTTCTCTAGGGTTTAATGAAGCTGGAGAAGCAAGGGCACCAGAAAAACTCAGAGGCAACAAACATTAGGTTATCATTTCACTGCATTCAAGCTGTGTTTCATCTGAAACTGGAAGACCGGATGCAGGGAATGAATTCACACAACCTCCCTTATCTCCTCTCTGCTTGGGCACAGGACTTGTGCAGCAGCCATCCTCTTCTAAGCATTTCAGGTGTCTTTATACATTTGTCCTGTTCCAGGCCTGAGTGTGAGTGCAGAGAATTGACCACGGCAGTGTGGGAAGAAAGAAGACCAGGTTCTCACTGAATGTGTACCAGAGACAGGTGGAGAGCAGTGGCCTTGGTTAGAGTTAGAAAGACAAACTGAAACTCCTGATAGGGATGCCAAGGACTTTGTTTGGGGCAGAAGTGGGGAGCGTCAAGGCGGAAGTTGGGGTGTGTGGAGGTGGGGTCTGTTGTGGGACAAGCCATACTCTGAACGGGCAGAAAGTTTCTCTTTGAGTCAGAGCTATTTGAGTCTTGCTTTCTCTTGGTAGCTCAAGTCAGCTCAGATGTCAGTGCAGGCTGAAGAAATGACCTATGGACTGGGCAGGAGGCCCCAAACTCAGACATTACCTCAGGCTGTGCTACTCCACTCAGTTGTTCTCCTGTTTGTCCTGCGTGAATGCCTGGCAGTGAGCAGAGGTGATCTGACTCTGGGAGCCTGAACTCAGGGACCAGAAGGATGAACCTGATTCCTGCTTGGTCATAATGGTCCCAATTAGAGCCCTTTCCCCCCAGGGCAGAGGTCTATGTCTAGAATGCCTCTGGGCAATAGACAATAGCCTGCCATTTCCCCTCCCTGGCCACTCAGAGGTGAACACACAGAATAAAAAAATCATCCCTGTAGAATATGCAGGATCTAGAGCAAAGTGGGTCATTATGGTAGGCTTGGATCCTAGACTACTGTACAGGTGTCTAACCCTTCCCACCCTGCAGATCAACAACCTCTCCTGCTCTTCCTGATGACTCAGCCCCTAACTTCCCTTTCCATCTTCCAGAGGGTCTACACACACACAGACACACAGACACACAGACACACAGCCTCACATACACACACACTATACATGCTGCCTTTAAATTCTTTTCAGTTGCTATGACTGAATGACTGACTCAGTGGAAGGATCACATTGTGTAACCCAGGCTGGCTTTAAATCTCACCTGGTGCTTCTTGATAGATTTTTATATTTATATAGATTTATATTTAGGCACCTCGGTAAAGGTGCCTAAAAGTCCTTGTATGGTACATCATCCTGCTAACGCGGGTAGAATCTATGGCATCCTACAAACTTAAGACAGTCAGAGATGACACAGAATTGAGGATGCAGAGCTGGCAGACATCTTGAATAGAGACTTGTCTTCCTGTCCTTTTGCATGTCAGATAGATTCTTGGGTGGCAGAAACATGGTCTGCTCCCACGTTGGAACTTGCCCGCATGTTTCTCTCACAGATGCACATGCTCTTAGTTACATTGTCATTGTCAGGCTCATAGCACCCCTGGCCATCCTTGGTGTGAAGGACAGTGCTCAGTGCTCAGACGCAATGCTCTTATAGGTCGATAATGAACACAAGGCCACACGCACCTTTGGGTAAACTCGGAAAGATGGGAAATGCCACTTAAGTGTGCACATTTGACCCAATGGCTGGAACACTTGTGGTAAGAGTTCAGAAAGAAGCTGGCTAACATCCAACTGGGCATCTTCAATACTAGTGGGAAGTATGCGATAGATTACAGTAGGAAGAGACAGTTGGCAAGAGAGAGAAATGGGAGAGCACATGTAGGCATGCGATGGTGAATGTCTTTGTGTGAAGGAGCTGAACATTTGTGGTACTGAGCAGACCAAGGGTACACAATGGATAACAACAGCAAGTTGTGTGTCAACAAGACTGACACCCAAGCCTGGAGAGAAAGTCTTGACCTTTGAGGAGGTGACGGATGGATCAGAAGTGAAGGATGACTGTGTTGTATGTGACTTGCAGGTCACTCCACTTTACAGACCGCCATGCTTTCTCAGCACAGCCAAGGACCAATCGTTGGTACCTCCTGGCTATTCCACATCAGGGGAAATTATACTTCATCTTGAACACTATGACTTTGACCCATTCTTCTCTACATTTACGAAGCATCTTTTATTTTTTAAGATTTATTTATTTATTATACAGTACACTGTAGCTGTCTTCAGACACACCAGAAAAAGGGCATCAGATCTCATTACAGATGGTTGTGAGCCACCATGTGGTTGCTGGTATTTGAACTCAGGACCTCTGGAAGAGCAGTCAATGCTCTTAACCACTGAGCCATCTCTCGAGCCCACGGAGCATCTTTCAAAAAGTCAGCATCCACACACCAGATATCAACAGCCATGCAGAAAATGCCTCTCATACACTTCCACTCTCTCTGAGAGCAAAACTAACACACACACACACACACACACACACACACACACACACATACCCCAGAAGTAGAACTTATGACATCCGAAAGTACCGATTACACAAACATCCAATTTCAGGATTCACTGAGAGTTTTTGGGTTTGCTAATAAGAGTGGGGTGAGGGGTTACTCACATGAGCTGGGGTTACTTCAAAACAGCTGTGCCACTGCAGAGCCCACCTCAACACATGACTCCAGAAACAGCACAGCAGAAACCTCAGGGACAGGTTTGGAGTTTTCTCTGTAGCTGGTTTGGCCAGAGTCTCCTCAGCAGCTTGGAGGGTCTCCTTTCTTAGACCCAGGAAGTTTGCTCATTTCCTGAGGGCGAGAACCCTCCCCCACCCTCTGAAGAGAGTGCTGCAGTCAGAGTTAAGCAGGTAAAAACATCAAATGACATTTACATGAAGGCAGAGCACTTTGTCTCACAGACAGATCAATGCTTACAGCAAGCCCAAAGGGACAATCTGCAGAGGACCCAGGCTAGCTGATTTCCAGCCCCTTTCTTGTCTGTAATACACTGAGATCCTAGTTCAGGTCTCAAAGAAGCAGCAGGTAAAATCTTTACTAATGCTTTAAGATGTCTTCTCTTTCCTAGGAGGGTGTTCCTCAGCAAAAACCACATGAGAACTTAACACTAACATTACTGTCTGCAACCAATGAAAAGGGCAGAAAGTAAGGTGGGGCTATGTTTAGCAAGTATCAATTTCAGTCATCTCTGATATCAGTCAGAAGTCACGTAGGGTGTTCCAGAGTAACCTCGGTGCTTCAGATACATGGAAGCTTCATACATTCAAATCTCAGAACTAAAATCAAGTTCTGCTTCTTAAGGCTCTGAGGAGTAGTGGTTCTCAACTTGTCTAATTCTGTGACCCTTAAACACAGATCCTCATTGAGGTGAATCACAACTATAAAATTTATTCCACCCAACTTAAACAATTACTAGAAAACAGCTGTGAGCAGTCTAGCACAGAGAAGCTGAGTGGCTGTGATTCATCAGAGTGTTTCCACAGGAGAGACCTGCACACCTCAGCCAGGGAGATCAGCCTCAGCACCCAGGAGAGACAGCTGTTCTGAGTTCCCTCCACTGAAGCTCCTAAGCCAGTGTGTGGGAGACTCAGTGCACAGAGGGTCTGTCAGACTCAACAGTGAGTGTCATTAGCTGTGGTTTATCTCACACAGACAAGCACTGAGCACCTCAAGTTCTTTATCTCAGTAACCCACAGGTTGGAGGTACCAGTGAATCTTCACCTAAACTTAATCTCTGTCCTGTATATACATTCACTCACTGACAACCCCCTATGCACATACCAGCACCTTCTAAATATACAATGCACCTGCAAACACACACACACACACACACACACAAACACACACACACACAGACACACACACACACACACACACACACACACACACACACACAAGGAGATTCACAGATTTGTCCCCAGCTGCCTCATGTAACACTGGTGAAGAAATGCATGGGCCTGATGTGAGACCTGTGGGAAAATGTGTGTGCAAATGGTTTCAAAGTCTGCAAAGAGGAACGTCTCAGGGAAAAGAAACCTCTTGGGAAATGGTTTCAGAATGAGGTCAAGCACATTTAGGATTCAGAGCCGGGCAGAGATGGTGGTCTCTGGGAAGACATGTGGAGCCTGTAAATCCACACACAAGGTTAATCTCTGTCCTGTGAACACACACACACACACACACACACACACACACACACACACACACACAAGTCCCTTAAGGAACATGTAGTTCATCCAAAAGAACACTAAAAAATCGATCCATATGTACTCTGTCAGGGATTTGGACATTTCTTATGCAGAAGCCTGTTCTACAAGAGAAAGAAAAGGGTTCATTCATTTTTGACTCATTTACATGAATGTTTTACCAGTGTGTGACCACATTATGGTTGTGCAGTAACCATGATGAAGAGAAATGTGAATCTAATTCCCTGCAGCCACAGTTATAGAAGGTTTTGATCAGCCAGACAGTGTGGCACAAGCTTTTAATCCCAGCACTCGAGAGGCACAGGGAGGAAATCTGTGATTTTGAGGCCACCTTGATCTACAGAGAATGTCCCAGAACAATCAGGGCTATACAGAGAAACCAAACAAAAGAGAAGAAAACCTGAGGAGGGGAGCTGTTGTGTGAGTGCTGGGAACCCAATCTGGGTACCCAAAAAGAGCAGCAGGTTCTCTTAACCTCTGGGTATCTGTTCACCCCTCAGAAGATGCTTTAATTAGAAAAAAGTTTTTGATTGCAGAACTTTCCACAAGTTCTTAGGTTCTAGTGTCACAGAGAGGGGAAAAGCTCAACCATCCTTCCCCACACGATAGTAATTGTCTTCAGTACAGAGAAAGTAGACGGAAGGAAATGAGGCCGTGAAGGGGGCGATGACCATGGAGCATCATGGAGGGGCGACAGTGACAAGCAGTGGGACAGGAAAGAACTTGTACCTGTGCCAGGGGATGATGCTGAAGGGACCTGGAGGGGCAAGAATGAGTCTGAGATGGAGAGGAAAAGAGGAAGTGAGGGAGAGGAGGCCGGAAGCCTGAGGGAGACTGAGGGAAGGTCTCAAGCTAGAGGAGAAGCACAGGAAACCAGTACAGCCAATATTTAGGGCCACCTACTTTGATGATCTCATGTGGACCGCCCAGAAGTGACACTGCATGTGTGCATGGGCGCGCCACCTCACTGGGTAGGGACTGGCCCGGTATAAATTTCTCTGACTCTGGTGGCAGGCTGCATCAGATCAAGGTGAAGGCACCAATTTTATTCTGTTTCTTTACTCTGTTCCCAAGGGACTCTGAGGACCCAGTTACTGGTGAGTGGGATGAAGGGACTGGGAGATGAGTGAGGTGTGGGAGCCCTGAAAAAGTGTCAAGGCCTCCAGGCACCCAGGAGTGACATGGATCTTGGTCCTTGGGAGAGATGATCAGAGCCACAGGGCCCTGGAGGGATTTCCTTAGATAAGGACTAGGAACTTGCATGACTGGACCAGGAAAAGTCCTGAATTCACAGCCTGGATTTATTCTGAGCGGTGTCCTCTGTGTGCTGGGGTTGTGGAAGGGTTGGGGGGTGAAGGCAGGGGTGGCAGTTGGGGTAATACAGCAGATTTTCTCATTCTCTCTGCAGCTCGTGTCACACCATAGGCAGCAGGGTCTCAGGAAGGGCCATGGCAAAGGGAGCAACCAGCAAGTGCAATCATTCTCTCACTCTCAGCCTTTTGGTTCTGCTGAGCTCTCTTGGCACCATGCAGGTAGATGGTGAGTTCTCGAGGTCTACATGGAGTGGGGTTGGGTTACAGAATATGGACGTGGTTTAAGTCAGGAAGCTTACAACTAGGTTATGGGGAGGGAAGCTACAGGGCTTCTCTTTCTCTCCTTCAAGGACTAGGGGCCTTGGGCTCTCCCTGGCTCCACTCCACCCAGCCTTCACTGGATTGAAGAAGTCAGGAAAAAGTTATGGTGTGGAGGGTGTGGGACAAGCTACATGGATGAATAGCACATCAGGCAGAAGGCAACATCTGGTAATGCCCTCAGCACCATTGGGGTCTGCAGGGAGCCTAAAACCAATCACCAGGCTGGCTATGCTGGGAACATTTCTGGGTTAAACATTTTGAGATGTGTGGGTGGCCGCGCCCATCAACTGGGGGCCATGCTTCTCTACTGGTGGGGGTCACTACAGGTTGTATCTCCCCTCTGTTGGATATTTCCGCTAAAGTCATCACCATTTGGTCCTGGGAGCCTCTTGCTTCCCTGGAGTCTGGGACTTTCTAGTGGTTACCCCTAGTTCCCCATCCTCCACTGCTCCGTGTGTCTACTCAATTTCCTGACCCTCTGTACTTCTCTCCCGTCCCTTCCATTGCCTGCTCCTGCTCCCCGTTTTCCCTCCCTCTCTGCTCTCTCTCCCAGACCCCTCCCTCCCTCTGCCTCCAGTTATTGTTTTGTTCCCTGTTCTATGTAGGAGTGAAACGATTATTATTTTGTCTTCCTACTTCTTGAGCTCTGAGAGTTTTCTTTAAACTACCACTGTACACATTCACAGTAGCACTGAGGCATTGTTCCTGAGTGACAGGGCAATAATGAAGCCAGAGAGAAATAATCACTGCACTTCCTGGGGCAATGAGTGGTCTCTACTTGTTGTGACCTGATTGACCCTCCTAGGAAGTCCATCTGGGTCTGTCTTTGAGGTGGCTCACTTTTAAATTGTTTTAGGTATATTTTGATTTTATGTGCATAATATCTTAACTTCATTATGCCTGTGTACCATGTGTTTGCTTGTTGCCCTTGGAAACTAAAACAGGGCATAGGACCCCGGTAAAATAGAGTTACAGGCAGTTATGAACTACCTACTAGTTTCTGGGAATAAATCTAGATATTTGGCAAGAGCAACCAGTGCCCCTAACCTCTGTGCCATCTCTCTAGCCTCACTGGTCTGGTTTTACATAGTTGACAGAGGAGTCTTGGGAAGGCAGCTTTTAGATACCTGTTCATCTATAATGGATTTTCTTCATTACACTTTCTGGTGCTCCTTTTCTCCTCAAACTATACCTTTTGTATTTTTCCTTTCCCAGCTTTCTACTTTTCATTCTGCATAAGAGTAACCTCTAACAATCACAAAACAAGATGTCTTGAAATATCTTCTGCCAAAGCCCTTCATTCTAAACTTTTTAATTATGCCTTAGGCAGGTTTTTTCTGGGGGTGGTGGTGGTGGTGCAGGGTGGAAGGGCAGAGTCCCAAAGCAAACACATACTTCAAAACAATATTGCAAGGTCATTTTCAAGGACACTTCTCCTCTGAAACCAATTATACCAGGCTGTCCTGATCTATATTTCTCAAGGAATCATTGTTGTCCATGGTTTTGCTCCTATGGCCCATTACGCTCTGCTAAAATGATCAACTTCTTTGCTAATTCAAGGTTCAAAAGTCCACACTTTGCCTACGAGCAGCTTGGTCAGGCTTCTCACGCCTATACCCCACTCCCAGGTACCTACTTTTATCAAGGTTAGTGAGGTGGTTTGAATATGCTTGGCCTAGGAGGTGGCACTTTTAGGATATTTGGCCTTGTTGCAGCAGGTATGACCTGGTTGGAGGAAGTGTGTCACTGTGCGGGCGGGCTGTGAGACCCTTCTCCTAGCTGCCTTAGGATAGTCTGCTCCTCACTTATTTTGGGTAAAGATGTAAATCTCTCAGGACCTCCAGCACTGTGCCTGACTGGATGCTGCCATACAACCACCTTGATGATAATAAACTGAATATCTGAACCTATAAGCCAGCTCCAACTACATGTTGTCCTTTATAAAGTTGCCTTGGTCATGGTGTCTGTTCACAGCAGTAAAACCTTAACAAAGACAGTCAGTGTCCTGACTAAAGCACAGTGACCATTTTATTGGGGCTTGCTTACCATTGGACAGGTTCAGTTCTTTTTTCTCAGGGTGGGGAGCATGGCAGCACACAGCAATATATGGTAGCTGAGAGTTCTACGTCCTTACCTAAAGGCCACAGAAGACAGAGACTCTGGGTTATGAACTGGTGTTTCAAACTTCAGGCTAGCTCCAGGACCCACTTCCTCTTCTTTGGCTACAACAAAGCCATACTACTGATTTCATTACTCATCTCTCTTGACATGTGTACTTCTTTGCGTCTTTTTACACACACTTCACTACAAGTTTTAGAGGTTCTAGATTCTGTTTTACATGTAGTACGGACTAGCCTCTGACCAGATTCCTGCCAGACATTTCTATGACACGTGGGCATTAGCTCCAGAGAATTCTGGTGGTTTGCTGATGACTAAAAGTCCGGTGTCCAAAGCATGAGAAGGCTGAGTTTAAACTGTGTGCTTCCCAACCATGAGAACCTGAGCTGATCGTTGGACCTCCTGTAAAAGGGCTGGGCATGGTGCTGTGTGCCCTCATTGTCAGGACTAGCAAGGCAGAGGCAACTATCTATAACTTCGTTGCTCTCTGAAGATCTTTGGCTCCTGTAGGCTCTCACAGACACTGCATGCGCATGGTACACAGAAACACAGGCAAATATTGATACACATAAAATAAAAATAAGTAAGATCTGAGTCCCTGGCGAGAGTTTCAATCTACTTTGTGAATCCCAAGCATGTTAAGAGGCCTTGTGTAATCAGCATTACTGTGGTATTTTTGTAAAACATTATTAAAATGTTATTCTTACTAAAAGTTTGCTGTTAATACCATTCTAGGACAACTTGCTGCCCTCCTGCTCCTCCATCTCTCCTCCTCCTCCTCACCTTCATCATCATCATCATCATCATCACCACCATCATCATCATCTTTTATTGATGCAAATATTTGAAGTCAGGAATGCTTTCTTTAAGTCACCTTCATTATTCACAGCTCCTCAATTAGCAAAACAGTTTCCTTTAATTAAACTTCTAAGTGGATTTTGTTTTTTATTGGATATTTTTATTTAGATTTCTTTTTTATGTTAGATATATTTTTATTGGGTATTTTTAAATTTACATTTTAAATGCTTTCCCATTTCCCAGTTCCTAAACCCCCTATTTCATCCCACCTTCCCCTTCTTTTATGAGGGTATTCACCCTCCCCAACTTCCCACCCCTTCCTGCCTACCTGCCCTGACATTCCCCTACACTGGAGAGTTCAGATCCCTCCTTGCAAATGGATTAGGTGTGTGGTTTAATGTGGGAGAAGCTGAGATCTGGTGACCAGCAGTGCTGTGTGACAGAGCACAGTGGGAGCAGGGATGAGCCGTGAGCTCACAGCTGGCAGCTCCCCTCTCCAAGATAAACTTGTACATTTCTTCAGGAGCTTCCCTCAACATCAGGCTCCATGTCGAATTTCCATGTGTCCTATGATGCCTCCCTTGCCCCTGTGTGCTCAGATAGATTTTCATCCCAGGAACATGGATGCTATCTGACATATTTTATTCTTTACTACCTGATAATAGTCACTAAAAGTACTTCCAAGACAAATCACCTAGGTGACATAAACACCTTTGAGGAATAATAAGACAGTTAAATATGGGGTAGAATTAAGATCCAGAAGCTGCTGGACTTCTTGATTAGAGGCTTCTCCTCCTGATCCATCAGAGAGATTCTGAGTGCAAGAAAACTGTGACTCCTATGGACCCCTGCCCCACTTTGGACCTCACCTGCCTGTTTCTCTCACAGGTACAGACTCTCTAAGTTGTAACTTCACTGTCCAGTATAAAGTCTCACTTGGACAATGCTCAGTGAATGGAACGACTGTCCTTTGTTTTGACGATGTAAGACAGAACTCACCTGTGTGTAAACCTGAAAAGAAGGGAAATGCTACTAAGGTGTGCAATGATTTGAACCAAAGCCTGAGTTACAGTTTTTATGAGATCATGAACCTGGAGTCAGGGCTATTCGAATCCAAGGGTGAGTATGAGACAGAATCCAAAGACAGAGGCTATAAATAAGAAAGAGGAAGAACAGAGCGTATGCAGGAAGGGGCTGTGGATGTGTCTGCATGTAAGAGCTGAATATTGACCCAACCTTCAGGTACATGGTACCCAATGTGTAAGAAACAGCAAGCCAGAAGGAAAGAATACAGACCCCTAAGCATGAAGAGAATGACTGGACCACTGAGGGAGGATGATTCTATAAAGGGTGGAAGATGATGGTGTTTGGTGTCATTTGCAGGTAATCACACCTTGCAGGTCACTATATAATCTCAATATAATCAAGGAGAATTCATGGATGGATGCTGGACCTTCATGATTGATAGACAGTATCCCCTCTACTTTTATCCAAAAAATATGACCTGGAAAGAAAATCAGCCTAATGCTATCAAGACCATGAGTCAATGGGAGAATAACAGGGAACTATTCCAAAGTCTCACGTTCCTCTCCACGGGAGATTTCAGTCAGTGCCTCAAGAAATTGTTGAAGGACTCCAGAGAATTGACAAGTAAGTAGTTAATTAGATGACAACAAGGAAGCATCCACATGTGGGCAGGGGGATACGAAAATTCTAATGACTTCTCTATATACATGTAAGCATGTGCGCACAATGGAAAGTTTGATAGTCTGCATGAGTCATTTCAGGTGGTCTTCCTCTGTGGGGAATCAGTGATGGCCTCAAGGATTTCTCTTCCCCATCTCACCTCCCTGTAGTAGGAAATTTAAATCCTGGCCTGGGTCTTCGACTCTGACTTAATCATAACATTTTCAGACAAAGACCCACTGAAAGGCTTTATCGTTTTAACAACCCTCATGTAGTACAATAGCTGGGCAGCTGCCTACCCTCCAGGCTGTTAGAATCTGCTTTGTATTGATAACCCCAAGCTATTGTTTACTATTTAACATGTTCCTTCTGGTCTCCATTGTGCATGCTCTTTTGACCATTATCCCATGGATGCTTCTCCTTTCTCCCTCCTGCACCTTCCTCTAGTCCATGGTAGCTTCTTCGTTTTTCCTCCTCCTAGTGATCCTCTCTCTTCAAAGTCCTCAAAACCTCAACCCCATCTATGTCTCTTCTGCCCAGCTATTGGTTGTTGTTATCTTTATTTATACATCACAATTACCTGGGGGTAGAATGCAATTAATCAGTTTTAGGGGCTCAAATTAGCATAAGAATACAAGCAGCTTCAGGCCCATCCACTACACCTCTCAATGTTTCTCCTTCCCTGTTAAGCAGTGGCCCAGGCTCTAAATGGCCTGCCAGTGAGCCCCAAGTCTGTGTGCATCACTGTAAATTTCCAGCCTTTTCTTGCTTCAGTATAGCTGCCTTCCCATCAGCTTTAACATCACTTTTGAAGGTTTCATTATTTTTCTCGGCACAATTAAACACCCCTAATTATGCCATCAACCAGAAAGTTCTAACCACAAGAAAAATGTCACATTGTTTGATGTTTCAGTATACATTTCCTTTCTTTGATAGTGAAACAAACTCTGTAAGGACACCTTACATACACATTCTACTCATCTTTATATCCAGGGTTTGGGAAAATAGTTACTGCATTTGAAGTCCCTGGGCTGCCCAGAGAGAAGTTGCTGATCGAGGTGTGTTTTTAGCTTCATTCGTATTTTTCCTGATTTTTCTTTTTTAGGATTGACAATAAAGGCACCAGATACCACCCAACCTACATCTACCACCCTGAGTCCATCTACAGGGACTAGTACCCCAGCCATGTCTTCCACCCAGAGTCCGTCAACAGGGAATAGCACCCAACCTACATCTACGACTGATTATCTAATTATATTTGAGTTTCCAGCAATCTTCCTTGCATTGATCGTGGTTGCTATGAAAAAAAAAAAAGGTAAGGAAAGGTCTGTGTTCTCACTCTTTTTCTTGGTTTATAAATCAGGTAAGCACTTTGGAGACAGGTCCCAGTGGTTTGTTTAATCCAAGCCACTAGCTATTTCAGAGTCTGTCTGTCTGTTAGAATGAAGTCTCAGCTTAGTCTTCAGCCCTCACTCCACGGTAATGTTGGAGATGATGATGGTTGGGTACAGGAGGCAACAGAGTCAGTTTAACTCTGCAGTCAGAGGAGGATGAAACAGTAAAGTCCTGCTGAGGGAACAGAGAATCCAAGGATCCAAATAAGATTCAAGGAAAATGGAAATGAGGGGATTTCTCCTCATATCCAAGAAATGGTTCTCTCAAGACTGTGAGTAAAGTCTGTTTGCTTTCTGTGGATGACATGATCCAACATCACACAATAATTCTAATAAGTAGGGCCAAGTCTATACCTTAACAGCTCCTAGCTTAGGCCACCATTTAAGACAGAAGGATCCCTATGAGCAGATCTTTTAAGGAGTTGACATTGTGGGACAGACCTGTAATCCCTGCACTCAGGAGGCCCACGAAGAGGTCACCAAGTTCAAGGTCAACCTGGGCTGCTTGGTTACATCTGTATTAAGAACAAAGAGAACAATAAAACCCATTCATTTATTTAACTTGGCCACAGTTCAGTGCACATGGTACCATGATTCCAATGTCTCTGTCCTCTGAAGTTGAAGTCACCGGTGTTTATGCAGTTAATGTGAACCGAGTGTCCACCACTGTTGTTGTTAGCCTTTGCCACACAGTCTAGAGCTGATGTACAGGATTGTGATGAAGATTCCAATGTTCTAATTATTCGAATATGATCTAAAATATTTTCCCTATAGGCATATGGAGGTAAAAGATTTACATCTAACATCAGGTGACATCCCATATTTAAGTCAATATAATTATTTTTGAATAACATGTTGTCTGAAAATTTTTACCTCAAATGTATATATTTGGTCAGTCTTACAATTCCCATATGTGGAAAGCTGAGACAGGAGGATTGCCACAGGAATCCAGGAATGCAGTAGATTGTGCACTAAGCTCAAGTCCAGCTTGGGGGATAAAGTGAAGCTTTTTCCACATCTAACGTGAAATTAAAAAGACGAGCAAACACAAAATCTCTGCTATATTTTGCAGACCTTTCATATTTGCTGAGTTTTTCATATTTCTTTTTATTTTGTTTTATTTACTATCTTTGTTTCACTACACTTACAACTCCAGAAACATCTGCAGTCTTATCATAGTGGAGCTCACAGTGGCAGAAAGTTCTAGAAGGAAAAGTGAAAGAGAGAAGGATTGGGTAACTGATTCCGTGGTCTGTGATGTGGGGGAGTAGAGTGGGGGCTGCAGCTGATGCCCAGGCTCACACTCTAAGCCACACCCCTTTTGTCCTAGGTGCTTCCTGCTGCTCCCCTTCCTCTTCAGTATGAACTTCAGTCCCCATCACCAGCTGTATTGGAGGAATCTTGAACATATTTCTGTGGCTTCTCCAGCGAAGGAAAATATTTCTCATGACATCTCAGAAAACCTTGCTGCTGACTTTGAACCAGATTGGTAGGAACGCAGGAGACTGATCGCTGTCAGAGCCTCACCAACCAGGGCATCAGGGTGCATTAGGCTGTTGCTATGATGACTTTGTCTTGTTCTGATCATTCTTCTGTCTGACACTTACCTGATAGCACTGCAGAGATCAAGCTCAGCATGGCTCTAAATTACTCCTCACTGCGTAAAACAAGGACTTGCCCTGGGTGACTCCATTTTACAAGCTGCAGTTGGCTCCCTCCTGAGTGCAATGCAGACATTGGAGGACATGACACCTCACTTTACACAGAGACACATGCCCACCCATTTCCCTCTCTGGTGCAGAGGCTGATAATTACCTTACTCCACAAAGTAAAAATATGTCACCTCTACACTTATCAAAATAGGTGGGAAGCAGTGCCCACAAGTGCATCTCAAACCACATCAGAAACTGGCTCTGAGGATTTATCTCACCCTCGCCTGGAGCCCTGAGGAGGCCACCTGACCCTGCAATAGTTATGTCACAACAAACTTGTCCCCTGGCTGTTTGTGTCAGGGAACCTGCAGGCAGAGAACTAACTCCTGGCCATCTTAAGCCCTCAGCTCCATCCACACTGCTAATGTCTCCTCCTTGAATCACTGTCTGACAGTTCATCTGCTGCTCATGCTAATGTGGGTCTGCATCTTACCTGCTGGATCCTCAGTCCTGAACCTCACCTGTGCAGTTCACTCAGTGCTGAGGCCTGGTGCAGCCCTGCAGCTCTCCATGAGCTCCCTTCACAGCTCCTCTAACCTCCTGCATTGAGTCTGTCTGTGTGTCTGTTATCCCTCTGTCTCTGCCTCCTGTCTGGTCACTTTACACTCTAATAGCTAATCGTTCTCTCTTCTGCAGCCATTCTGTGATCTAAGTTCATAAGATAACTGTGTGGTGTTCAATGTGTGATCTGAGAGTTTATATTAGTAATTTTCTCTGTAGTCAAAAAGCCCATGCGGCCAAGAGCCATTTGTCAAAGATAATTAGGACGTCTTGGCAATTACAGTCAGCAAATTGGATGGAGCTGGTAAATTAAGACATAGATGCGAGTACCTGTTTTCCTGGCATAACTCACTTATTCCGGATTTCATTCGTAATACTTTAACCATTTAATGAGTAAACTGTCCACTGGGAAAGAGATTAGGAATACCCAACATTTTCAAACAAATGAAATGCTGAAAGAAATTCATCATCCCTTTGAAACTCTCGTCAACAGGGACTAAGCTTGCTCCACTGACCCAGTGCCTGCCTCACACCACAGTGAAACCTCACACTGTGCAGCGAAAGATCAGATCTGTGTTTAAGAACAGAGGTGCATTCCCTCAGCCTCTCAGGAGGAGTGTGTCAGCAAAAATAAAAAACAAAGTGGAAAAGGAAGTAAGCAAACCTCAGATCACACATCAACGATAATTAATGTATATGATGGGCATATCGATATACTGTACTTCGAATTTATACTGTGTGAAAGAAAGCAAGGGGAAATGCTCACATACATAAGAAAATTGAATGACAGACAATGGGATGTTAAATCCTCAAACAGTGACGCCTCTAGGGACACATAGGACCACAGACTGGAGTGTGAGCACATGACAATAACCGTCCTAGGCTAGAGTGCACTGACATGCCAGGAACTACCAGGGGACGTGGAATAGGCATAACAATGTCACATTCAGTGACTGAAAATTCTACATACGTTTTACTAGGGAACAAGGGACAAAGAGACAACTCAGTCATTTAGTGCTTGCTCCTTCTACCCATGAGGACCTGGGTTCCCTCCTCAGAACCCATGCACACTGTGGTGACACATGCTTGTAATCACAGTGCAGGGGACAGCAAGAGAGAAGTGCATCTCTGGGGCTTCCTCCTCAGCCAGTGTAGTTGAATTGGTGAGTTCCAGTAGGACTGACTCAAAACACAGTGTACATTGCATCCATGGCATTCTGAGAAGTGACATCAGAGGTAAAGTGTAGTCTCCGTGAGTATATGACCGAGCACAACCACATGTGTATATACACACGCGAAAATGATGGACACTGTGGACACAAACACAGCTAGAGACTTCTCCAGAGTCAATTCTCCAGAGAGGGAATGGGTGTTTTATATACTAGTTATGCGACATTACCTGGCCTTTTTATAAGAGGCAAACAGCTGATAACTTCTTTGGTGATAATTTTCATAGACTATCGTTCAAGTACTGGCTTTGGTTCTAGGGTTGGGTAGGATTCACCCTCTCATTGTACGAGGTATCATGAGAAACGGAATCAGAATCTAAGCATTAGACTCTGGTTATTAAAAGAGGATGTTATGATTTTACTTTTGACGGGAGAACTCTTTGCATCTGCATTGCTGTCCTGAAAGCTGGGCAGATCATGTCATGAATAGATGATACAAATGCTTCCTTTTGGAAGGGGCGTATGCTGAGAATGGTACATTGAGAGCCTGGTCTGGGGCTGCTGAGCTCTCCTGGGTCCATAAGACCATAAAACTTATGAAGGATAACCCTACATTTAGGAGAGGGGAAGGGTGATTGTTACATGATGTTAACATCACTCAGAGGTCAAGTGGTCCTCGGTGCTTACTGTAGGTGTCGGTGTAGATGGTGGTGATGGACAGCCCTGCCACAGCACTAACTCCATCGCAGTGACTTCTAATCTAGACGGTGGAGGGTTAAGTGAGACCGGTCAAAGTCACCAAAGAGTTAAAACCAGAAATAGGCTGTGAGCAGGAATAAATAATTGTAACCCACAGTGATCAAAGGGGCAACTACCCTTTTTTGGTTCAAGAGAGGCAGGAAGTATGACAATAGAGACTGACAAGGAGCAGAAATCCCAGAAATGGAGAAATAAGGGCTTCATAACCTGATATAAGGGCCTCAGATTAAATCCTGTTGTAATTTTGGCTTCATGTTTTTCTGGAAGGTTTAAACACTGAACAGAGAAAACCCCTCCATGCTTTGTGTTTTGCAAAATAGGTTTAGATGCACAACATTATCAAGTCTCACACTGTCGTTGGTTAATGTGCCTTTTCACACCCAGCTTCAATACTCTGGTGACATATATATGGTGGTTGTATAATGCAATATTTCCTGTTTTCCCACAAATTTAAATTATGTAATGTGTTACTTTGCTTGCATCTGATGAAATAAAAAATTGGAAATAAGTTTGTGTATTCTCTTGCTTTCTTATCAGTCAATTTTCACTAAACACTTTGGGGGAAGGACATTATCATGTAAACATTTCCACATACCATCTATTTGAAGGCAGAAAACAGATACTTCAAATCACATACTCAGGGGTCAACTTTGCCACACCACAAAACAACACACACACACACACACACACACACACAGACACACACACACACACACACACAGAGACACACACAGACACACACACACACACACACTAGATTACATATGTGAACAGGAGTTCACACAAAAACCTCGACATACACAAGTTAGTCAACTAAGTCATCCTCAAAGATGTGAAATGCTGGAATGCCACAGGTCCCAAGTTATATTGTCTTGGGCCACCTTTAGTCTGCTTAGGTCCCTTGTGGCTATTAGATACAGCCTTAGAATTCATGAATGACCCTCAAGATTTTACCAATGCAGTAGCTAAGAATTTTATCAGACAGACATATTAGAGCATGACTAGGAAACTCTGACTGTGGGCCTCAGATATTCCCACCTATGTACTTTAAAGATAATTGATTCATGACTTCCATGTTTCTTTCTATATAAAGTTTATAAAATTGTTGGTGGTAAAAATGAGGGTAACCTAAATCTGTGGTCACCCTGATAGGTTGGCCATAATCTTTTAATTTTGTCTCCAGGAAAAAAAGTACCTTTTACCCATCTGAGGGATGGTTTTCTGTTTTTACACATGGAAGCAACTCTCGGCAGTGTAGTAGGAAACATGAAGGCCATATACCATGATTAGTTTTATTAGAGTGCACCCTGAGTATGGATAAGGTGGAAGATGGGGAACTTGGGCCCACAGCTTATGCAGACCCTTGAAAAGGGGCACAGTGGAGCCAAGGAATGAAGTGAATTCTCTTAGGGTAACTTGGGTTGGAGACGGAAGCTTCATTTGGAGGGAGTTGTTTGAGGGAGGAAGGACAGTTTCTAACTGTCCCATAAATTCCTGTACAATGTTCTGCAGGGGAATGCCTACATCTAAGCAAGGGAAGGAGTGTATGAGGCGGCTTAGTATTCTGAGGTTGAGAGGGAGGGAAGGGGAGAAGGAAAAACAAAGGGAGCTCAGAGGGAAGAAATGTCAAGCCAAGGGATGCTGGTGTCAAAGAAACCAGAGTTTGAGCAGGGTTTAGTGAGAGGATCTGCTGGGGTACACAGGGCAGGTCTCTCACACCTGAGGATCCTGTCACACAGCCGTGATGGCTTAGCTATAGTGATCACAGAATGCTTGTCTGATCCATCACCAGAGAGGTGTGATTGAGAATACAGTTGATATACTATCTGTAAGCCAGTGTTCTCCATTTGAGAATGTGTCCTAAGGAACAATGGTTACAATGAAATAAGAGTTTTCTTTGGGAAGTACTGAACATCAGATCTAGCCAGGTTTTGAGAATACTTCATAGAGTGAAATGGAAGGCACTATGCCTAAGAGACAGCGTTAGTCCTACCTAACACAACACTGAGTCTGAAAGTGCCCATTAGGTTGCCAGACCCAGGCTCTCCACTGTTACTCACAAGCCATGCCTCCTTTCTGGACTTTCAAAGAGAACTCTTCTGAACCATGGGGCTAGAACTTAGCTTCGTGGCAGAGAAACTGCACAGATAGTTTTCCTAGATCAACCCCAAAGAAAGAGTCTGAAAACTTGCAACCTGAAACTGTCTGCAAGTCAGCTCTGAGTGTGGACTTCACACAGCAGGAGTTATCATAGTGTAAGGGGCCCCCACAAGACTGGACTGTAGGCAATTCTCCACGACATTTATTACTTTAAGATTCATAGGGGAGGGCCCTACCCATTGTGAGTGTGGGGCCACCCTTGGGCTGGTAATCCTATGTTCAACAAGTAGGCAGACTGAGCAAGCCATAGGGAGCAAGCATTAAGCAGTTCCCTCCACAGCTTCTGATTCAGTTCCTGCTAAGGACAGTGTCCTGAGCTCCTTCGCTGATAGACTAAGATGTACAACTCTAAGCCAAATAAACCTTTTCATCACAAATAGGATTTCCTCATGGTCACACAGCAGTAGTAACCCTAACTAAGACAGAAATTGGTACAGGATTATAGAGGATTGCTGCCAAGACCTCATGATGCATTGTGGGAAGGACTTGTTATATATACATGGTCTAGAAATGTCACCGAGTGTAGAGAGCTCAGTGGGCTGCTCTATAATAGGATGGAAGGGAAAATTATTAAGAGCAATGCAGACGATGGAGGCCTCACTTGCCAATTTTCAAAGGGAAGCAAAGACCCAACCAAGCCATTAGTGCTAAGAGTCTGTGGTGTCTGCTCAGCTATAGCTCAAGAACCTGGATTCTCTTGCAGAGGTCCAGGATTCAATTCATTCCCAGTCCCAGCAGGTGGCTCACAACCACATGTAATGACAGCACAGAGGATCCTCTCTACTTGATGGGCACCAGCCTTTAAGACACAAGCTAATCACCTGGTAACAGTGTTTGTTTGTAAGACTTGTATTAGGTCAAGGTTGCATAACATCACATTTATAATAACCAATTTGTGGCATTTGTTAAATGTCTCATGAATTGAAAGCAGAAACAAAGTTACATAGTCTCTTGTTTGCATATAATCAACTTAAATAAACTCTCTTTGGGGGACTTTATCATGTAAACACGTATAGCACAATATTGAATGCAAAAGTGGAAGACAAACGTATCAATTCATAGTCAGGGGTCACAGCTGCACCTGAAGACCAAATGGCACACGAGCAATTTCCTGAAAACACTTATGAGAACTCGACTGTGAGACTCACAGGACACAGGGATGGTAGTGTTTACTAGTTGTTTCACTGGAGAGAAAACAAAGATAATATTCAAAGCACACACCAGAACTTGATAGAACATGGGAGGGGGGGTCAAATTTAGCTTCTTTCTGAGTTCCAGGCAGCAAGTTTCCAAGCCAGTGTGTAAGGAGAGGGCCCTGGGGTGATTCAGATGCCACAAATACTAGGTGTGACATTTCACTGCTGCAAATTCTAAGCAACATGTTGCATCAAGCAGTAGGACAGTGGGGAGAGGAAGAATGTGTGAAGTCTCCATGCACCCTGTATTATCTTTCCTCTATGGAACCCTGTGGCATTGAGCAGGCATTCCCTTACTTTCTGTCTTTTTGTATTTACACTTCTGTCCCGATTTAGAAGGGACAAATATCTTACAAACACTATGTTGTGGTTTGCCCTGAAGTTATCTGTTTTTTGATGCTAATTCCACTGCCCCAAGGACAGCTGCCTAGTCACTTAGGAATCAGGTGACTTCACCAGAACCTGCCCATGAATTTGTAAAGTACATGTGAGGGGCATGTACAGGATAGAAGGAGGCCTGTCATTGGAGGAGAAGGAAGGATGTGCTGGAGAGAAGTTTGAAGGAAGAGGAGGAGACTAGAGGAGAAAGGAAGAGACAGGAGAGAGGAGAGGGTGAGAAGCCATGGTGGGTGACCTTAAGATTCCACGCTCTACCTTTAGAGGTTGTTACAAATGTTCTTAATGGATGGAAGGTACTGGGCTTTGTATGTTTAGGTGGGCAATTATATCTTATCAATTGGGTCAAACATTATTCTGTTGTATGTTCTTTCATGTGATGGTTTGACTGTAGGAAAGTGTGCGGTGGCAAGAGACACTGGGCAGCCAAGGAGTTGGGATGTGTTCTTCCAAGATACATAGCAGATATCTTGGGACACAGAGGTGCCAGACCTCACAGGAAAAAAACAACTATACTTTTGTATTTTGTATATTTTTACAACAACAACTCTACAAGACCATAGATACCACCAGGGACTACTATACCCACCAAAATTTTCCATCACCACATTTCGAAAATACAAGCTATGCCATGATTAAGTGAACTTTCAAAAATATTGATCCAGAAGCCAAAGGTACAAGAGATATTCCAAAGACATCCTGCAACAACATGAAGTTGACTACACCCATGAAAATGCAGGAAATAAATAATCTCACTACAGGAAACCAAAAGATAGGACACACACATACACACACACACACACACACACACACACACACACACACACACACACACACAACCAACAAAATAACCGGAATTAGCAAGCATTGGTATTTACTGTCTCTAAATATCAATGGACTAATCTCCCCAATAAAATGACGCAGGCTAACAGAATGGATGTGAAAACACTCTTCTGCTGTATACCTCAACATTAAAGAGAGACGTTACCTCAGAGTAAAGTGATTGAAATAGGTATTCTCAGGAAAGGGATCTAAGAAGCCAGCTGGTATTAAAGAAAATAGACTTCCAACCAAAACGAATCTACAGAGATGAGGAAGGAGGCTTCATATTCACCACAGCAAAAATCCACCAAGTTGGCACTTTGATTTTTTTTTTATGGTTGAAGAGAAGGTTTATTGTATTTTATGTTAATCCTTAGATTTGCCTTGGAAAAACCAATACAATCCTTTGGGTAAGTGTTATTAAATATTAAATACTGACTAAGAGAGAAACTTTTGCATGTGCTATACGAGTTTATGAAGACTAATTTATTGGCCACTCTACTTTGCCATGCAGGTTTGTTAATTTTCCAAGAACTAAACCTCCCAGCATTCAAGGAAGTTATTCGTTCTTGAGGAGATACTACTTAACAGGTTAATTTTGGGCTTTACCGTATGAGGGAGAATACAGCAAAAGGCATCTGCAAGGGATCAGACTGAACTAAACTATGAGAAGATAGGTAGAGGGATATATGGAAAAAGGAAGGGAGAGGAGAAGGCCAAGAGAGGAACCAGAAGCAAGCACCTAGCCAAAGATGTCTACTTTAATATAGCAGTAATCTCCTGAGCCATTTGTCCTGAGGTGTTTTTTTTTTTTTTTTTCATTTTCATTCTTTGATTTTTTTTCTTTTTTTTTTTAACTTGAGTATTTCTTATATACATTTCGAGTGTTATTCCCTTTCCCGGTTTCCGGGCAAACATCCCCCTCCCCCCTCCCCTTCCATATGGGTGTTCCCCTCCCAACCCTCCCCCCATTGTCCCCCTCCCACCAACAGTCTAGTTCACTGGGGGTTCAGTCTTAGCAGGACCCAGGGCTTCCCCTTCCACTGGTGCTCTTACTAGGCTATTCATTGCTACCTATGAGGTCAGAGTCCAGGGTCAGTCCACGTATAGTCTTTAGGTAGTGGCTTAGTCTCTGGAAGCTCTGGTTGCTTGGCATTGTTGTACATATGGGGTCTCGAGCCCCTTCAAGCTCTTCCAGTTCTTTCTCTGATTCCTTCAACGGGGGACCTATTCTCAGTTCAGTGGTTTGCTGCTGGCATTCGCCTCTGTATTTGCTGTATTCTGGCTGTGTCTCTCAGGAGCGATCTACATCCGGCTCCTGTCGGTCTGCACTTCTTTGCTTCATCCATCCTGTCCAATTGGGTGGCTGTATATGCATGGGCCACATGTGGGGCAGACTCCAAATGGGTGCTCCCTCAGTCCCTGTTTTAATCTTTCCCTCTCTCTTCCCTGCCAAGGGTATTCTTTTTCCCCTTTTAAAGAAGGAGTGAAGCATCCACACCCTGATCATCCGTCCTGAGTTTCACTTGCCCGAGGCATCTAGGGTAATTCAAGCATTTGGACTAATAGCCACTTATCAATGAGTGCATACCATGTATGTCTTTCTGTGATTGGGTTAGCTCACTCAGGATGATATTTTCCAGTTCCAACCATTTGCCTACAAATTTCATAAACTCGTTGTTTTTGAAAGCTGGGTAATATTCCATTGTGTAGATGTACCACATTTTCTGTATCCATTCCCCTGTTGAAGGGCATCTGGGTTCTTTCCAGTTTCTGCCTATTATAAATAAGGCTGCTATGAACATAGTGGAGCACGTGTCTTTTTTATATGTTGGGGCATCTTTTGGGTATATGCCCAAGAGAGGTATAGCTGGATCCTCAGGCAGTTCAATGTCCAATTTTCTGAGGAACCTCCAGACTGATTTCCAGAATGGTTGTACCAGTCTGCAATCCCACCAACAATGGAGGAGTGTTACTCTTTCTCCGCATCCTCGCCAGCATCTGTTGTCACCTGAGTTTTTGATCTTAGCCATTCTCACTGCTGTGAGGTGAAATCTCAGGGTTGTTTTGATTTGCATTTCCCTTATGACTAAAGATGTTGAACATTTCTTTAGGTGTTTCTCAGCCATTCGGCATTCCTCAGCTGTGAATTCTTTGTTTAGCTCTGAACCCCATTTTTAATAGGGTTATTTGTTTCCCTGCGGTCTAACTTCTTGAGTTCTTTGTATATTTTGTATATAAGGCCTCTATCTGTTGTAGGATTGGTAAAGATCTTTTCCCAATCTGTTGGTTGCCATTTTGTCCTAACCACAGTGTCCTTTGCCTTACAGAAGCTTTGCAGTTTTATGAGATCCCATTTGTCGATTCTTGATCTTAGAGCATAAGCCATTGGTGTTTTGTTCAGGAAATTTTTTCCAGTGCCCATGTGTTCCAGATGCTTCCCTAGTTTTTCTTCTATTAGTTTGAGTGTGTCTGGTTTGATGTGGAGGTCCTTGATCCACTTGGACTTAAGCTTTGTACAGGGTGATAAGCATGGATCGATCTGCATTCTTCTACATGTTGACCTCCAGTTGAACCAGCACCATTTGCTGAAAATGCTATCTTTTTTCCATTGGATGGTTTTGGCTCCTTTGTCAAAAATCAAGTGCCCATAGGTGTGTGGGTTCATTTCTGGGTCTTCAATTCTATTCCATTGGTCTATCTGTCTGTCTCTGTACCAATACCATGCAGTTTTTATCACTATTGCTCTGTAATACTGCTTGAGTTCAGGGATAGTGATTCCCCCTGAAGTCCTTTTATTGTTGAGGATAGCTTTAGCTATCCTGGGTTTTTTGTTATTCCAGATGAATTTGCAAATTGTTCTGTCTAACTCTTTGAAGAATTGGATTGGTATTTTGATGGGGATTGCATTGAATCTGTAGATTGCTTTTGGTAAAATGGCCATTTTTACTATATTAATCCTGCCAATCCATGAGCATGGGAGATCTTTCCATCTTCTGAGGTCTTCTTCAATTTCTTTCTTCTGTGTCTTGAAGTTCTTATTGTACAGATCTTTTACTTGCTTGGTTAAAGTCACACCGAGGTACTTTATATTATTTGGGTCTATTATGAAGGGTGTCGCTTCCCTAATTTCTTTCTCAGCTTGTTTCTCTTTTGTGTAGAGGAAGGCTACTGATTTATTTGAGTTAATTTTATACCCAGCCACTTTGCTGAAGTTGTTTATCTGCTTTAGTAGTTCTCTGGTGGAACTTTTGGGATCACTTAAATATACTATCATATCATCTGCAAATAGTGATATTTTGACTTCTTCTTTTCCGATCTGTATCCCCTTGACCTCCTTTTGTTGTCTGATTGCTCTAGCTAGAACTTCAAAAACTATATTGAATAAGTAGGGAGAGAGTGGGCAGCCTTGTCTAGTCCCTGATTTTAGTGGGATTGCTTCAAGTTTCTCTCCATTTAGTTTAATGTTAGCAACTGGTTTGCTGTATATGGCTTTTACTATGTTTAGGTATGGGCCTTGAATTCCTATTGTTTCCAGGACTTTTATCATGAAGGGGTGTTGAATTCTGTCAAATGCTTTCTCAGCATCTAATGAAATGATCATGTGGTTTTGTTCTTTCAGTTTGTTTATATAATGGATCACGTTGATGGTTTTCCGTATATTAAACCATCCCTGCATGCCTGGGATGAAGCCTACTTGGTCATGGTGGATGATTGTTTTGATGTGCTCTTGGATTCGGTTAGCCAGAATTTTATTGAATATTTTTGCGTCGATATTCATAAGGGAAATTGGTCTGAAGTTCTCTTTCTTTGTTGGGTCTTTGTGTGGTTTAGGTATAAGAGTAATTGTGGCTTCATAGAAGGAATTTGGGAGTGATCCATCTGTTTCAATTTTGTGGAATAGTTTGGTTAATATTGGTATGAGGTCTTCTATGAAGGTTTGATAGAATTCTGCACTAAACCCGTCTGGACCTGGGCTCTTTTTGGTTGGGAGACCTTTAATGACTGCTTCTATTTCCTTAGGAGTTATGGGGTTGTTTAACTGGTTTATCTGTTCCTGATTTAACTTCGGTACCTGGTATCTGTCTAGGAAATTGTCCATTTCCTGAAGATTTTCAAGTTTTGTTGAATATAGGCTTTTATAGTAAGATCTGATGATTTTTTGAATTTCCTCTGAATCTGTAGTTATGTCTCCCTTTTCATTTCTGATTTTGTTAATTTGGACACACTGTCTGTGTCCTCTGATTAGTCTGGCTAAGGGTTTATCTATCTTGTTGATTTTCTCAAAGAACCAACTTTTGGTTCTGTTGATTCTTTCTATGGTCCTTTTTGTTTCTACTTGGTTGATTTCTGCTCTGAGTTTGATTATTTCCTGCCTTCTACTCCTCCTGGGTGTATTTGCTTCTTTTTGTTCTAGAGCTTTTAGGTGTGCTGTCAAGCTGGTGACATATGCTCTCTCCTGTTTCTTTCTGCAGGCACTCAGCGCTATGACTTTTCCTCTTAGCACAGCTTTCATTGTGTCCCATAAGTTTGGGTATGTTGTACCTTCATTTTCATTAAATTCTAAAAAGTCTTTAATTTCTTTCTTTATTTCTTCCTTGACCAGGTTATCATTGAGTAGAGCATTGTTCAATTTCCATGTATATGTGGGCATTCTTCCGTTATTGTTATTGAAGACCAGTTTTCAATAGGTGCCCTTGTATTTGGGGCATAGATATTTAGGATTGAGAGTTCATCTTGGTGGATTTTTCCTTTGATGAATATGAAGTGTCCTTCCTTATCTTTTTTGATGAATTTTAGTTGAAAATTGATTTTATTTGATATTAGAATGGCTACTCCAGCTTGCTTCTTCAGACCATTTGCTTGGAAAGTTGTTTTCCAGCCTTTCACTCTGAGGTAGTGTCTGTCTTTGTCTCTGAGGTGTGTTTCCTGTAGGCAGCAGAATGCAGGGTCCTCGTTGCGTATCCAGTTTGTTAATCTATGTCTTTTTATTGGGGAGTTGAGGCCATTGATGTTGAGAGATATTAAGGAATAGTGATTATTGCTTCCTGTTATATTCATATTTGGATGTGAGGTTATGTTTGTGTGCTTTCATTCTCTTTGTTTTGTTGCCAAAACGATTAGTTTCTTGCTTCTTCTAGCCCTTATGTTGGGCTTTACCATTTATTATCCTTTGTACTGCTGGATTTGTAGAAAGATATTGTGTAAATTTGGTTTTGTCATGGAATATCTTGGTTTCTCCTTCTATGTTAATTGAGAGTTTTGCAGGATACAGCAACCTGGGCTGGCATTTGTGTTCTCTTAGGGTCTGTATGACATCAGTCCAGGATCTTCTGGCCTTCATAGTTTCTGGCGAGAAGTCTGGTGTGATTCTGATAGGTCTGCCTTTATAAGTTACTTTTTCCCTTACTGCTTTTAATATTCTTTCTTTATTTTGTGCGTTTGGTGTTTTGACTATTATGTGACAGGAGGTGTTTCTTTTCTGGTCCAATCTATTTGGAGTTCTGTAGGCTTCTTGTATGCCTATGGGTATCTCTTTTTTTAGGTTAGGGAAGTTTTCTTCTATGATTTTGTTGAAGATATTTACTGGTCCTTTGAGCTGGGAGTCTTCACTCTCTTCTATACCTATTATCCTTAGGTTTGATCTTCTCATTGAGTCCTGGATTTCATGTATGTTTTGGACCAGTAGCTTTTTCCACTTTACATTATCTTTGACAGTTGAGTCAATGATTTCTGTGGAATCTTCTGCTCCTGAGATTCTCTCTTCCATCTCTTGTATTCTGTTGGCGAAGCTTGTATCTACAGCTCCTTGTCTCTTCTTTTGGTTTTCTATATCCAGGGTTATTTCCATGTGTTCTTTCTTGATTGCTTCTATTTCCATTTTTAATTCCTTCAACTGCTTGATTGTGTTTTCCTGGAATTCTTTCAGGCATTTTTGTGATTCCTCTCTGTAGGCTTCTACTTGTTCTCTAAGGGAGTTCTTCACATTTTTCTTGAAGTCCTCCAGCATCATGGTCAAATATGATTTTGAAACTAGATCTTGCTTTTCTGGTGTGTTTGGATATTCCATGTTTGTTTTGGTGGGAGAATTGGGCTCCGATGATGCCATGTAGTCTTGGTTTCTGTTGCTTGGGTTCCTGCGCTTGCCTCTCGAAATCAGATTATCTCTAGTGTTACTTTGTTCTGCTATTTCTGACAGTGGCTAGACTGTCCTATAAGCCTGTGTGTCAGGAGTGCTGTAGACCTGTTTTCCTGTTTTCTTTCAGCCAGTTGTGGGGACAGAGTGTTCTGCTTTCGGGCGTGTAGTTTTTCCTCTCTACAGGTCTTCAGCTGTTCCTGTGGGCCTGTATCTTAAGTTCACCAGGCAGGTCACTTGCAGCAGAAAAGTTGGTCTTACCTGTGGTCCCGAGGCTCAAGTTTGCTAGCGGGGTGCTGCCCATGGGCTCTCTGCGGCGGCAGCAACCAGGAAGATCTGCGCCGCCCTTTCCAGGAGCTTCAGTGCACCAGGGTTCCAGATGGCATTTGGTGTTTTCCTCTGGCGTCCAAGATGTGTGTGCCGATTCTGTCCTGAGGTTTTTGAGACCTTCCTAAGTGAGTGAGGTACGTGGTCCCAAACGGTGGGCTAGTTTCATAGAAAGAACCCGTGTCCTAGGTCTCTCTGGACCCCGAGAAACTCCTCAGTCTTAGTTTCCTGTCTGTAGCCCTGAGAGAGACAGTAGTCAGCTGCACAGCGGCGGTAACCACAGCACGGAGACTCTGGAACCTCCCAGGTCAGAGGAGCTGTGGGCTGGAAAATGTGGCATTTTGATTTTTAATATCTAATGCTTCTATGCGAAGGAATGCACATTTGTAAAAGAAACATGACTATAAAGCTTAAACCACACAATGAACCTCACATGTTAATAATGGGAGACTTCAACACTCCAGTGTCAGAAATGGACAGTTCTAAACTATACAGAGAAATAACGGAGCTAACAGATGTTATAAAACAAATGGACCTAAGAGATAACTACAGAACAGTTCATCTAAACACAAACAGTACCTCACAGAATCTTCTGCAAAAGTGTCTACATATTGAAAGAATAAACTATTCCCCACTGACCCTGCTGTGAGGACAAGTGCACCTCACAACAAAGAATAACATAACATGTTTTGGGGATGCAGCCTGGCTATAGTCACCACAAACCATCTGGCCTTGATAAGGCCTGACTCAACAGTCCTGAGAAAAACGAGAATTAGGGTCAGCTTGCCCCAGAAAGAGGGTGGCCTAGAGTTGAACTGAGCCCAAGCTACAAACCAATGAAATTGCTTTGTGTGACTGTTGCCAACTACCTATGTAATTTTCCCTATAAATCCCTTCCCCTAATTGCGCTCGGGTTCGACTCCTCTGTCTCCCGTGTGAGATACATGTCGTCCCCAGTGCTCTGGTTCCTCAAATACACCTCTTGTTTATTACATCAAGACTGGTTTCTCGTGAGTTCTTGGGGGGTTGCATCGTCTCGAGACCTGAGTGGGGGTTTTCCCCACCCCGGTGGTCTTTCAATATTAAGTCACAAAGCAATTCCCAACAGATACAAGAAAAATGAAGTAACACCCTCTATCCTATCAGACCACCACTGATTAAAGCTGGTTTTTAACAACAGTATCAAGGGAAGACCTACCAACTCATGAACACTGACCAACTCTCTGCTGAATGAACACTGGGTCAAGGCAAAATAAGGAAATTAAAGTTTCTAGAACTCAATGAAAATGAACACACTACATACCCAGACTTCTGGGAGTCAAAGAAAGTGACAAAGTCAAAGTTCTACCATTCTCGGGGCTCCTGGAGACAGCCAGCCATGAGGGCACCACAACACAGCACAACTGCTCACTGTCCATGGGACTGAAGAGATGACAGCATACTTTGCTCCTGTATGGAACAGGTCAGACATCACCAGGATCAGACATGGTGCCCATGGCTGATACACAACATGAATCCATGGTCAGTATGGAAACGACAAAATCTGTCACAATCTTCAGCTCCCTCTGGTCCTCCACCTAGGTGCTTTTTCATCACCACAAGAGACTAAGGTAAATCTTGAATTCAGATGCCCTGTACCAAAGGTCACAGCTGATGTCTGCAGAAGCCAATATATTGCCGAAGGTAGGGTCATGGCCCTGTTTACACCAAAACATTATCAGCTAGCATTAATGATTTGTGCTAAAGTGTCCTTCATGGGTGTGAACATCCGGAATGCGTGTGAATTGCCAAGATCAGTGGTTTCCCATCAGTCCCCTTTTCTGCTGTCCTTGGGTGTAACTCCATCCTGCCAATCAGAAGTGCCCTGGAATTCAGGATAAGACACATAATCTATACGCTTGGTGTTGCACGAGCTTATAAAAATGGCTCCATGCCTCTGGACTAAATTTCTTAGAGAATATGGCTAAAATAGCATACTTAGGCAGCTGTCATGGTGTCTGGGAGAGACATGAGATCACCAGAGCCAGGCTGCCTAGATCAGAATCAAGGCTTTGCAGGGTGACCCCTCATATGTACCTTAACATCTCTGAGCTCCCTACTTGAGGATGACCTAAATTAGTGTAGGGGATCCTGGGAAATAGGAGCTGTAAGCATGCCTCTCTGCTGCTGGTTCTGACAGAGCCTCCTTCCCCCCACCCCACCCCTCCAGACTGCCACTGACAGGTACTACATGCTGGAGGCCTTTCTTTAGGATGCCAGTAGGCAGGAGCCTGGGAGGAAAGGAGAGCCTGAAGGGGTGGAGCAGGGTTGTGGCTCTCCCAGGGCTAAGAGGAAAAGTCACAGCACTAAGTGCTGTCATGAAGAAACTGGAGAGATCTCCTACTAGTGACTTGACAGCACACCTGAAAGTTCTAGAACATCACCCATAGCCAGGTAAGACTTCTAATGGAGGTATTGGGAAACCATCCCAGCCAAAATGCATTTGACCTATAATTTGTTTTGTCTACAAGACATGCTGGGAAGAAGATGGAGCAGAAATTGAGGGAGTGGCCAACCCATGCCTGGACCAGCTTGACATCCATGCCCTGAGAGGGCATCCACCCCTGAGACTTCTTATGATCGTCGGCTGTACTTGCAGACAAGAGCCTTGCATTACCATCAGCAGAGAGGCCTCAGCCAACAATTGATGGAAAGAGATGCAGAGACTCACAGCCAAATATTAGGCAGGCCTTGGGCGATCCTGTGGAAGAGTGAGGAATGAGTGCATGGTCCAGGGATGTGAAGGACACAAGAAAACCCACAGAATCAACTACTCAGGTCTTACAGGGGGACATCGAAACAATCACGGAGCATGTGCTCATATGACATAAGGCAACACCAGCTGATTAATATACACCCAGTAATCCCAGTGCTTGGTTACAGTTGACATATTCTTAGAATCACAGGTTTGGATTTGCCTTTTCTTTTTTTTGTTTGTTTGTTTGTTTTTGTTTTGTTTTTTGTTTTTTTTTTTTTTCCCGGAGCTGGGGACCAAACCCAGGGCCTTGTGCTTGCTACGCAAGTGCTCTACTACTGAGCTAAATCCCCAACCCCGGATTTGCCTTTTCTTAAATGAATGTGTGTACTGTGGAAATAATAGCTGGTGTGGATTAAACCAAGGAGATTGTCTCAAAAACAAAATGAGCAGGATATGAGTAACATCATGCCCCTGCCTCAGCCTCTGACATGGCATTGAATGAATGGCCAAGGTAGTTGGGGTTGTTGTTTTTATTGTTGTTGTTGTTGGGTTTTTGTTTTTTTTTTTTTGAATTTGTCCCTCTGGAATAAACCACCTAGAGGTGTTTCTGTTACATCCCATTCTGCTTGTTCTTATTGAATTGCTTCATACAGCTGCTGTCCTGTATTTGGATTTCTTAGGTAATGTCTCAGCTCCCTACGGCTTATTTAACAACTGACTAAAAGCAGCCTGGCTTAAAACAGCAGAAATGAATTCTCTCACTGTTCTGGAGGCAGGGACCTGAAATCCAGGAGTCAGCAGGAACATGGTCCTTTAAGGCTTCGGGAAATACTGGCTTGCCTTTGCCTCTTTCCAGTGGTAGCGAGCAATCCTTGGCATGTCTCCGTTTATAGCCACCAAACTCACAGCTTTGTTGTTTTAAGATACATGTGTGCTGTTTTTCTCTCTCTTCAAAGGACATGTCTCTCACCCTGGTTTTTGATCACTTCTTCATAGATCATAATCATAATACCAGAGCCTGATTTCCATACAAAGAAACATTCTGATACTCTAGGGAGTACTTCAATGTATTTTTAAAGGTACACGACTATGAAAGTAGCCAGAAAGTATTATCAAATGTGTGTGTGTGTATTAGTAAGGAGAGTATATAATTAGTATTATGTAGTCCTGTATTTGAGAAATGTGCAGAAAAAATAACTTTAACTAACTTTTAATAAGTTTAACCAGAAGGATCACAACAACAAACTGTCAAGTAAAAAATAATCAGACAGCAAAATTAATCACACTCAAAGTCTCCAAACATTCTAATAGAAAGCTCAAAAGACTAATGACATAAAGTAAGTCCTCTACACAGTTAGACTAGCCACCCTGATTAATAATTTCTTAACTTAGTTAACAAATGCTGTTACCAGTTACTTCATTTCACCTGGTAACTTAGGGGCTGGAGAGATGGCTCAGCACTTAAGGGCACTGACTGCTCTTCCAGAGGACCAGGATTCAATGAGTTGCCAGTGCCCACAGGTGGCTCCCAACACCACAGCGGGTAACTGCAGGTGCAGAGGATTGCCTGGACTTGGGGGGCACCTGCATTTAACATGAACTTAAGTCATCCAGGGACAATGTATGTATGAGATTTGTGTTAGGTCAAGGTAGTATAAGGTCCAATTTATAGTAACAGTTTTGTGACAACTGTTATTGTCTTATGAATTGAAAGCAGAACAAAATTCAGGTTGTCTGCTGTTTTCATATAATCTATTTAAATTAACCCCTTTCGGGAGATTGTATTTTATGAACATGTCCTTTTGCATGCCAGAAAGACTCTTGGGGTGGCAGAAGCATCGTCTGCTCCCACTTTGGAACTTACCTGAATGTTTCTCTCACAGATGCATATGCTCTTAGTTGCATCTTTATTGTCACTCTCATACCACCCCTGGACATTCCTGGTGTGAAGGACAGTGCTCAGTGCTCAGATGCAATACACTTCATTAGGTTTGATAATGAACACAAGGCCACACACACCTTTGAGTAACCTGGGAAATATGGGAAATGCCTCTTAAGTGTGCATGTTTGACCCAATGGCTGGAACACTTGTGGCAGGAGTTCAAGAAGACGCTGGTTAACATCAAAGTGGGCATCTTCAAGACCAGTGTGAAGTATGTGATAGAGTACGGAAAAAAGAGGCAGTTGGCAATAGAGAGAAAAGTTAGAGCACATGTAGTCATGAGATGGTGAATGTCTTTGTGTGAAGTACCTGAGCACTTTTGGTACGGTGTAGGTCCAGGGTACACAATGGATAACAAGAGCAAGCCGTGTGGAAATGACACTGACACCTACACCTGTAGAGAAAGACTTGACCTTTGAGGAAGTGATGGATGGATCAGAAGGGGAGAATGATGTTGTTTTATGTGACTTGTAGGTCTCCCCACTTTACAGGCCACCATGCTTTCTCAGCACAGTCAAGGACAAATCATTGGTACCTCCTGGCTATTCCACATCAGTGGAAATTACTTCTTTATCTTGAACACAATGTCTATGACCTGGACACTGATTAATCCTGTACCAGGTAGTAGCATGAAGGAATGGAGGTAAGATGATGAACCAATGGAGATCTGAAGATCTCCATAGAAGAATTCAGTCACTGATTTCTTCAGGTAACACAAGGAAAGGCCTATTAGGTATAACCTAGATTATCAGAAGGCACTTCATCTAATTCGATAGACTGAGCGAATGATTTCTGGGTAGTGTTCCTGGCTGGGGAGACAGTGATGACCACGAGGATTCCTCATTCTATGTCACAATCCATTGTTTCCCACTCCCTGTTAACCAGTGATCCAGGCTCTGCATGGCCTGCTAATGAGCCCCAAGTATGTGTGCATCACTGTACACTTCCAGGCCTCTCATCCTCAGGTATAGCTGTCCTTCCACCAGCTCCATTATCACATTGAAGGTCTTTATTATCTTTCTCTAGCACAATTAAACACCACCAATTTTCTATCCACAGGACAGAAATCAAAATATTTAGTAAGCTTTTCTTTGTAATGAAATAAACTCTGCAAAGACATCGCATACACAACTGACAATCCTCTCTCTGCTCAAGAGTTTGTAACACATTTATTATGTATGAGATTCTCTGGCTGCCTGGGCAGAGAAGGTGTGATGAAGAAGTGTTTAACTTTATCCAGAGATTGTGATGTTTTTTTAAAAAGGGTCAACATCAAGGGCCCCAGATATCACCCAACTTACACCCAGCTTCCACCTCCCAACCACTTTCATTATGAGGAAATATTTATCTGTGTGGTATTCATCTCCATCTTCATACTCTTTATTACTTTTGTTTGCATATGTGTGAAGAGGAAGTGTTGTACCCAAGGAGGTAAGGAGCAGGCTGAGGTCTCATTCTGTCATTTTTAGGGTTGTTCTGCAGGGGACTTGCAATAGGTGTATCATTGGGTACTGAGGATGGAATTTCTGGTTTTATTTTAAAATAAATAACAAGTGCCTTTACACACTGAACCATCTTACCAGCATCCAAAACTGACCTGTTGAGGGTGTGACTTCCAGTTCAATAAACTATCTTCTGTTCAGATCATGAGAACCAACTGAAACAAGATTGTGAGCACCTCACTTGCAGGCACTCCTATCATGACCCATGCAGGGACACTGACTCTACATTCATTCCCAGAACAATTACAAAGGTGTTTCACACAGCCGGTTAGGACTGCCCATGAACTCTCTCTGTCTTACTACTATCTATGATATATGCAATAACAGCTGTTGACCCCAGAAATGGGTCTGTCTGAGAAGAGGTTTTGAGGCCTGGAGCTCTAAATCACCTTCGTTAGTCAGGTTCATGATATGTCAGTGTACAAGCTGAGCAATGACTTTGAGATTTTCTGCTGGAGTTATGAGTTAAATACTTTCAGAGTGGAAGTCTGGAGGCCTTGGGATGTCACCCCAAGAATCTTAAGCTACCCATGGAATATTCCATCTAATCCCACAAGCCGCAGAGGAGAGGCCAAAGTAGACACAGGAGAGTTCCCCACCAAAGGCACAAAAATGTTGTCTGAGGAGAATGAGCCCAAGACATGGGGATAAAAGCACATACCAAATGTATTTATCACTCCGTGCAAGAGTCAGGAAACAGTTCACAAGATGGGGAAGAAAGGAAGAGTGGAATGATAGGAAATGCAGTTCTCCATCCATAACCTCCCTGTTGCTCTGTTGAACTCTCAGGACTCTGAGATCTCTCATGATCCCTGCAAGAGAGCAAGGCTGTCGATAATCTCTTCATGAACCCAGAAGGCGTTATGAGGCTCTTCAGTCCCTGGGAATCTACCTGCATTAGTTAATTAATTAATTAATTAATTAATAGTCCAGTACCTGAGGAGACATTGTGCTCACTGATGCTGTCACTAGTAAGGAGTCCATGTTTCTGTAAATAACTCTTCACTCATGCTTCTATTAATAACTCCAAATGAAGCCAATGGTTCTCAGAAAAGCATCCATGAAAGTAGAGGCAGAGTTCGGGAAGAGGAAAGAGGTGGATAGAATGGGCCTACAGCATGAGAAGGGGTTGAAGGGTTATGTGTCCAAATGCACACGTATATGAAAACATCACAATGAAACCAATTATGATGCATAATCGCCTTGCCAATGCACTCTTAAAAGATGGACTAATTTTTACTTCCAATGTGTATGAGTGTTGTGATTATGGTCATGTGTCTATATAGAACCATGGCAAAATTATAAAGGAAGGCATTTAATAGGGTCTAGCTTGCAATTCGAGAGCTTTAGTTTATTGTGAATTTTGCAGGGAATATATGGCCGCATTCAGCAGACATGGTGCTAGAGAAGTTGCTGAGAGTTCTATATCAGAATCCACAGGCACAGAAAGGGAAGTTTGAAGTTTCACATCCCACACTCAGTGATACACTTCCTCAACTAGGCCGCACCTCTTCCAACAAGAACACAACTCCTCATCTTCTAAGTGGCACTACTTCCTGATGGTTTAGTGTTCAAACATATGAGCCTCTGAGTGCCATTCTTCAAAGCGGGACATGAGATCACCATTTCTGATTCCCTCCTGTGTTCTACACCTCCTTGCCAGACAGACTGCTGGCCAGATCAAGAGTTGTTTTTTTAGTAACCATTCTTCTCTACATTTAGGGAGCATCTTTTAAAAAGCCAGCATCCACACACCAGATGTCAACAACTCTCATACACTTTAACTATTTCTGAGAGCACAGAAATATGTGATCACACAAACCAATTGTGTCTTATGAAAAATGGGCTTGTATCAGAGTTTTTACCGTGGGATATGCACACACACACACACACACACACACACACACACACACACACACACACACACAACCCAGAAGTAGAACTTACGACATTCCAAAGTACCAATTACACAAATGTCCAATTTCAGGATCCACTGAGATTTTTTTGAGCTTGCTAATAAGAGTGAGGTGAGGGGTTACTTACAGGAGCTGGGGTGACTTCAAAACAGCTGTGCCACTGCAGAGCCCACCTCAACACATGACTCCAGAAACAGCACAGCAGAAACCTCAGGGACAGATTTGGAATTTTCTCTGAAGCTGGTTTGGCCAGAGTCTCCTCAGTAGCTTGGAGAGTCAACTGAAACTACTAAGTTCTTTTTTCTTATACCCAGGAAGTTTGCATGTTTCCTGAGGGTTGAGAACCCTCCCCCATCCTCTGAAGAGAGTCAGAGTTAAGCAGGTAAAAACAGCAAATGACATTTACATGAAGGCAAAGCACTTTGTCTCACAGACAAATCAATGCTTAAAGCAAGCCCAAAGAGACAATCTACAGAGAACCCAGGCTAGCTGATTTCCAGCCCCATTCTTGTCTCTAATACACTGAGATCCTAGGTCATGTCTCAAAAAAGTAGCAGGCAAAAGTTTTGCTAATGCTTTAAGATGTCTTCTCTTTCCTAGGAGGGTGTTCCTCAGCAAAAAACTTCAGACCTTAACACTGCTGTCTGCAACCAATAAAAAGGGCAGAAAGTAGTGTGGGGCTGTGTTTATAAAGTATCAATTTCAGTCTTCTCTGATATCAGTCAGAAATCACGTGGGATGTTCCAGAGTAACCTGGGTGCTTCAGACACATGGGAACTTCATACATTCAAATCTGAGAACTGAAATCAAGTCCTGCTTCTTAAGGCTCTGAAGAGTAGTGATTCTCAACTGCCCTAATGCTGTGACCCTTAAACACAGATCCTCAGTGTCATGAACCCCAACTGAAAAATGTATTCCATTGCTACTCTAATCTTTCATATTTCTAATTTTTCTACTGTTAGAAAATAGAATTTTATATCTAATAGGCAAACCACCCAAAGGGGTCACAACTTACAGGTTGAGAACCCCTGCTCTAGACTGCAGAAGGTTAATGTCTGACTACAAGATGAGGTGTATTGCACAGAAAACTAGTTTTTGAGGCAGACAGCCTCCTCTTCAAGTCTTCATTCAGAAGACACTTTCTTGTGATTCCTTTGTAAACAAGTTGCCTTGCTTTAGTTTCCAAATATGGAGCCATTGCTATTAAGAGGCCTAACAAAAGAAAAGGGTTTTTAAATAATGTAGTGAAAGACAGTTCTGAAAAGCAAATACTACTGGATCTGGAGCATGCTTAATCCTACCCTTAAGCAGCGGCGTGCCTTCCTATAAGAGGTTAAGGCTAGCCTGGTCCACTCCCTGCTACCAGCCAGGGAGATACAACTTCCAGGAGGCGTTCTGCTAGGCATATAAATTCCTAATAGTATTCTCAATAGGGGGGGTAAACTCAAGTTCATACTGAAATATGACAATCTTCAAAGACTAAACATAGTTATTAAATTTTAGATTTATGTATTTTACTGTATGCTTATGACTATTTTGTTCATATGCAGATCTAACTGCTCAACAATGTGTTGTGGATGTTTGTGAGCTGACAGCTGGACCCACAAACCAAATAGCACAGAAACAATTACTAGAAAACAGTTGTGAGCAGTCTAGCAAGAAACTCAAAGGACAGAGAAGCTGAGTGGCTGTGATTCATCAGAGTGTCTCATAGGAGAGAAATGCACACCTCAGCCAGGGAGATCAGCCTCAGCACCCAGGAGAGACAGCTGCTCTGAGTTCCCTCCACTGAAGCTCCCAAGCCAGTGTGAGGGAGACTCAGTGCACAGAGGGTCTGTCAGACTCAACAGTGAGTGTCATTAGCTGTGGCTACTCCCACACAGACAAACACTGAGCATCTCAAGTTCTTCACCTGGAATAATCAGAAGTTATATGGCACCAGTGAATCTTCACCCAAGGTTAATCTCTGTCTTGTATATTGACTCATCCAAAACTCCCCTGCCACACTCACACACAGGCACACACACCAGGAGATTCACAGATTTGTTCCCAACTGCCTCATGTGACACTGGTGAATAAATGCAAGGGCCTGATGTGACAGCTGGGGACAAATGTGTGTGCAAATGATTTCACAAGTCAGCAGAGAGGAACTCCTCAGGGGAAAGAAACCTCTTGGGAAACGGCTCCAGGATGAGGTTAAGGACATTTGGATTCAGAGTTGGGCAGAGCTGGGATCTCTGGGCAAACATGATCACCAAGGCAGACTTCTGGGGCTAGTGAAACACTGTGTCCTAAAGCAGGGTCCATGGAACCTGTGGATCCACACACAATGTTAATCTCTGTCCTGTACACACACACACACACACACACACACACACACACACACACATGCCCCTTTAAAAAAATCTATAGTTCACAGCCAAAAGCATGTTAAAAAAGTGATTCATATGTAATCTGTCAGGGATTTGGACATTTCTTATGTAAAAGCCTGTTCTACAACAGAAAGAAAAGTGTTCATTCAATTTTGACTCATGTACATGAGTGTTTTACCAGTGTGTGAATATATTATGTTTGTGCAATGACCATGATGAAGAGAAACGTGAATCTAATTCCCTGCAGCCACCATTATAGAATGTTTTGATTAGCCAGGCATTGTGGCACAAGCTTTTAATCCCAGCACTTAAGAGGGACAGGCAGGAAATCTCTGATTTTGAGACCACCTTAGTCTACAGAGGAAGTTCCAGAACAGCTAGGGCTACACAAAAAAAAAAAAAAAAAAAAAAAAACAGGCAAAAAAAATAAAAAAAACCTGAGGAGGGGAGCTGTTGTGTGAGTGCTGGGAACCCAGTCTGGGTACCCAAAAAGAGCAGCAGGTTCTCTTAACCTCTGGATATCTGTTAAGGCCCCAGAAGATGCTTTTAATTAGAAAAAAGTTTTTTTTTGCAGAACTTCCCAGAAGCTCTTAAGTTCTAGTGTCACAGAGCTAAGAGGAAAGCTCAACCATCCTTCCCCACACGATAGTAATTGTCTTCAGTACAGAGAAAGTAGAAGGAAGGAAACAAGGCTGTGATGGGGTCGATGACCATGGAGCATCAGTGGAGGGGCAACAGTGACAAGCAGTGGGACAGGAAAGAGCTTGTACCTGAGCCAGGGGATGATGCTGAAGGGACCTGGAAAGGCAAAGAATGAGTCTGAGATGGAGAGGAAAAGAGGAAGTGAGGGAGAGGAGGCCGGAAGCCTGAGGGAGACTGAGGGAAGGTCTCAAGCTAGAGGAGAAGCACAGGAAACCAGTACAGCTAATATTTAGGGCCACCTACTTTGATGATCTCATGTGGACCGCCCAGAGTGACACTGCATGTGTGCATGGGCGTGCCACCTCACTGGGTAGGGACTGGCCTGGTATAAATGTCTCTGACTCTGGTGGCAGGCTGCATCAGATCAAGGTGAAGGCACCAACTTCATTCTCTGTTTCCTTACTCTTTTCCCAAGAGACTCTGAGGGTATAGATGCTGGTGAGTGAGATGAATGGACTGGGAGATGAGTGGGGTGTGGGAGCCCTGAAAAAGTGTCAAGGCCTCCAGGCACCTTGGAGTGACATGCACCTTGTTCCTTGGGAGGGATGATCAGAGTCACAGGCCCTGGAAGGATTACCTGAGACAAGGACAAGGAACCTGCATGACTCTAGCTTGAAAAGTCCTGAATTCACAGCCTGGATTTTTTTTTGTGCTGTGTCCTCTGTGTGCTGGGGTTGGAGTTAAGAGTGGAGGTGATATGGTAGATTTCAACATTGTCTCTGCAGCTCCAATCACACCATGGCAGGATCATGGCAAAAGGAGCAACCGGCAAGTGAAATCATTCGCTGACTCTGAGCCCTTTGGTTCTGCTGAGCTATCTGGGGACCATGCTGCTAGACACTGAGATCTCAGGGTCTACATGGAGGGAGGTTTTGTTACAGAACATGGACCTGGTTTAAGTGAGGAAGCTCACAACTGGGTTATGGGGAGGGAAGCTGCTGGGCTTCTCTTTCCCTCCTTCAAGGACTAGGGGCCTTGGCTCTGCCTGGCTCCACTCCACCAAGCCTTCAGTTGGTTTTGGAAGTCAGGAAAAAGTTAGGGGTGGGGTGTGTAAGATGAGCTACATGGATGAATAGAACTGCAGTCAGAAGGGAGCATCTGCTGATGCCCTCAGTACCACTGGGGTCTTCAGAGAGCCTAAAACCAATCACCAGGCTGGCTATGCTGGGAACATTTCTGGGTTAAAAGTTTTGAGATGTCTGGCTGGCCCCACCCATCAAGTGGAGGCCATGCTTCTCTACTGGTGGTGGTCACTACAGGTTATATCTCCATTTTGTTGGGTATTTCGGCTAAAGTTATCACCATTGATTCCAGGGAGCCTCTTGCTTCTCTGGAGTCTGGGACTTTCTAGTGGTTACCCCCATTTCCCCATCCCCTACTGCTCCATGTTTCTATAAAATTTTCTGACCCTCTGTACTTCTCTCCTGTCCCTTCCATTGCCTCTGTTCTATCTCCCAGACATCTCCCTCTGTCTACCTCCTGTGATTGTTTTGTTCCCCATTCTATGTAGGATTGAAGCAACACTTTGGCCTTTCTTCTTTTTAAGCTCTGAGAGTTTCCTTTAAACTTCCACTCTACACATTCACAGTAGCACCGAGGCATTGTTCCTGAGTGACAGGGCAATAATGAAGCTAGAGAGAAATAATCACTGCCCTTGCTGTGGAGATGAGTGGTCTCTACTTGTTGTGACCTGATTGACCCTACTAGGAAGTCCATCTGGGTCTGTCTTTGAGCTGGCTCACTTTTAAATTGTTTTAGGTATATTTTGATTTTATGTGCATAATATCTTACCTTCATTATGCATGTGTACCATGTCATGTGTTTGCTTGTTGCTCTTGGAAACTACAGTAGGGCATAGGATCCCTCCTGAAATGGAGTTCTATGCAGTTGTGAACAACCACGTGGCTTCTGGGAATAAATCTACATCTTTTGCAACAACAACCAGTGCCATCTCTCTATCCTCAGTGGTCTGGTTGACACAGTTGACAGAGGAGCCTTGGGAAGGCAGATTTTAGATATCTTTTCATGTGTAATGAATTTTCTTCATTATACTTCCTGGTGCTCCTTTTCTTCTCAAACTATACCTTTTGTACTTTTCCTTACCCAGCTTTCTACTTTTCATTCTGCATAAGAGTAACCTCTAACAACCACAAGACGTATTCAATACCAAGATGTCTTGAAATATCTTCTGCCAAAGCCATTAATCCTAAACTCTTCAATTTTGTTTAGACAGTTTTTTCATCGGGTGGAGGGAAGGAGGGCAGAGCACAAAGTATAAACACATTCTTCAAAACAATATTACAAAGTCATTTTCTAGAACACTTCTCCTCTGAAACCAATTATATCAAGCTGTCCTGATCCATATTTCTCAAGGCATCACTGTTGTCCATGGACTTGCTCCTATGGACCAACACGCCCTCCAAAAAATGATCAACTTCTTTGCTAATTCAAGGTTCAAAAGTCCACATTCTGCCCATGAACAGCTTGGTCAGGCTTGTGACAGCATTACCCCACTCCTAGGGACCAAATTTTATCTTGGTTAGTGTGTTAGTTTGAATATACTTGGCCTAGGGAGTGGCACTGTTAGGAGGTATGGCCTTTTTGCAGCAGGTATGACCTGGTTGAAGGAAGTATATCACTGTGATGGTGGGCTTTAAGACCCTTCTCCTAGCTGCCTTAGGAAAGTCTGTTCCTGGCTTGTTTTGGGTAAAGACATAGATCTCTCAGCACCTCCTGCACCACGCCTGCCTGGACACTGTCATACACGACCTTCATGATAATGGACTGAACGTCTAAACTTATAAGCCAGCTCCAATTAAATGTTGTCCTTTATCAAGGTGCGTTGGTCATGGTGTCTGTTCACAGAAGTCAAACCCTAACAAAGAAAGTCAGTGTCCTGACTAAGGCACAGTGACCATTTTATTGGGGCTTGTTTACCATTGGACAGGTTCAGTTCTTTTTTCTCAGGTTGGGGAGCATGGCAGCACACAGGAATATATGGTAGCTGAGAGTTCTACATCCCTACCTAAAGGCCACAGAAGACAGAGACTCTGGGTTATGAACTGGTGTTTCAAACTTCAGGCTAGCTCCAGTGACCCACTTCCTCTTCTTTGGCTACAACAAAGCCATACTACTGATTTCATTACTCATCTCTCTTGACATGTGTACTTCTTTGCGTCTTTTTACACACACTTCACTACAAGTTTTAGAGGTTCTAGATTCTGTTTTACATGTAGTACGGACTAGCCTCTGACCAGATTCCTGCCAGACATTTCTATGACACATGGGCATTAGCTCCAGAGAATTCTGGTGGTTTGCTGATGACTAAAAGTCCTGTATCCAAAGAATGAGGAGAAGCCTGAGTTTAAACTGCGTGTTTCCCAGCCATGAGAACCTGAGCTAATTGTTGGACCTCCTGTAAAAGGGCTGGACATGGTGCTGTGTGCTTTCCTTGTCAGGACTAGCAAGGCAGAGGCAAATATCTATAACTTCATTGCTCTCTGAAGCTCTTTGGACTCTGTAGGCCTTCACAGACACTGCATGCACATGGTACCCAGAACCACAGGCAAATATTGATATATATATATATATATATATATATATATATATATATAAAATAAAAATAAGTAAGATCTGAGTCCCTGGCGAGACTTTCAAGTCTACTTTGTGAATCCCAAGCCTGTTAGAGACCTTGTCTAATCAGAATTACTATGACATTTTTGTAAGACATTATTAAAATATTTTTCTTACTAGAAGTTTACAATTACTAAAAGTAATAGCATTCTAAGACAATTTGCTGCTACCTTCTTCCTCCTCTGCCTCCTCTTCCTCCTCCTCCTCCTCTTCACCACCACCACCATCGTCGTCGTCGTTGTCGTCGTCGTCATCATCATCATCATCATCATCATCATCCTTTATTGATGCAAATAAAAGGAAAGGGCTGTGTTCTCACTCTTCTTCTTGGTTTATAAATCAGGTAAGCACTTTGGAGACAGGTCCCAGTGGTTTGTTTAATCCAAGCCACTAGCTATTTCAGTGTCTCTCTGTCTGTTAGAATGAAGTCTCAGCTTAGTCTTCAGCCCTCACTCCACGGTAATGTTGGAGATGATGATGGTTGGGTACAGGAGGCACCAGAGTCAGTTTAACTCTGCAGTCAGAGGAGGATAAAACAGTAAAGTCCTGCTGAGGGAACAGAGAACCCAAGGATCCAAAGAAGATACACGGAAAATGGAAATGAGAGGATTTCTTCTCATATCGAACAAAAGGTTCTCCCAGGACTGTGATTAAAGTCTGCATGCTCTCTGTGGATGACATGATCCAACACCACACAATAATTCTAACAACTCGGGCCAAGTCTGTACATTAATAGCTCCTATCTTAGGCCAACCCGTAAGACCCAGAAGGATCAGAATGAGCAGACCTTTTAGAGTTGAAAATGGGGTACAGAGCTAAATGATGAATTCTCAAATGAGGAATATCAAATGTTTGAGAAGTACCTAAAGAAATGTCCAACATCCTTAGTTGTCAGGGAAAGCAAATTAAAACAACCCTGATATTCCTCCTCAAACCTGTCAGAATGGCTAAGATCAAAAACTCAGGAAACAGGAGATGCTGACGAGGATGTGGAGAAAAAGGAACGTCCCTTTTGCTGGTGGTATTGCAAGCTGGCAAAAACACTCTGGAAGCCAATCTGGTGTTTCCTGAGAAAATTGGAGAGAGTTTTACCTGAAGACCCAGCTATACCACTACTGGGCATATACCCCAAAAGAGATTCCTACATATATAAAATGTAGATGTTTCAATCCTCCTTAGAAGACGGAACAAAATAATCAATGGAAGAGAGAGAGGAGAGATAGGAGGAGAAGGTGGGGGAAAAAAGGTCGAGAAGGAGCAGGTATGGGAAGAGACAGAAGAGAAGTTCAGAGCAACAGGGAAAGAAATAGAAATACGAGGCTGTCTGGGGTGTGGAATGGGCAGAGACCGCTAGAAAGTCCCAGGTACCAGGGAAGCTAGAGGTTCCCAGGATGCAGTGTGGATGACATTAGTTGAAATACCCAACAGAGAGGAGACAGAACCTGAAGAGACTCCCTGGATTAGACAGGCATGGTCCCAGTTGAGGGATGGGGCCTCCCACCCACACACACAGACAGACAGATGAGCAGATTCACAAATTTGCTCCCAAGGGCCCTGATATAACAGTGGTGGTTACTGAAAAATTTTCATTCATTTTTGTTTCACATGTATCTCATCATATCATCTCATCTCTCTCTCTCTCTCTCTCTCTCTCTCTCTCTCTCTCTCTCTCTCTCTCTCTCTCTCTCGTCTCTCTCTGTCCCCCACTCTCTCTGTGTGCCTCTGTGTGTGTGTGTGTGTGTGTGTGTGTGTGTGTGTGTATGTGTGTGTGTGCAGCATGTGAATGCGGTCAGTGTCCAAGGAGGGGAGAGCCTGCATCTAATTCCCTGACAACATTTACAGGTTTTCAATACCAGGCATGGTGACACATGGCTTTAATCCCAGCACTCTATAGACAGATGCAGGTTGTTCACTGAGGGCAGCCTGGTCTACAGAGTGAGTTCCAGGACAGCCAGGGCTACAAATAGAAACACTGTCTCTAAGTGTCACAGAGCTAAGTGGAAAAGGAAAGCATAGTCTCTCTTCAACACAAGATAGAAATTGTCAGGCTGGAGAGATGGTTGACTGGTTAAGAGCATCGACTACTCTTCCTGAGGTCCTGAGTTCCAATCCCAGCAACCACATGGTGGCTCACAACCATCTGTAATGAGATCTGATGCCCTCTTCTGGTGTGTCTGAAGACAGCTCCTGTGTTCTTTGTTTATATATAATAAACACATGATTTTATTTTTTTTTTAAACAAAGGTGGTAATTGTCTTCACTGGGGAGAGTAGAAGGAAGGAAACGGGGGAGGGGTGGAAAGGAGGTCACTGGGAAGCACTAGTGGAGGGGGGACAGTGGCTAACAGCAGGGCAGCAAAGAAGCAGAGCCTGCACCAGGGGATGATGGGGTAGGGAGCTGGAAAGACAGAGTGTGGTGTGGAGAAAAGATGGAGGAAGTGAGAAGAGCAGACTGAGTCTGAGGGAGCCTGAGGCTGTGTCTCCAGGAGAAGAAGCAGCAGTGGAAACTGCTAGAACAATCATTGGGGCCCCTACTGGGTGAGAACAAACCAGTGACTCTGTGAGTGCTGCATGCATGGGAGTGGGCAGAAACTGGAGCTCCGGCTGTAAATTTCCTTGATTCTGACTGCACTTTTTGCAGAGGATGTGCTGACCACGCCAATCTTTTTCTTTTTCCTTTCTTTTCTCTTCTTTGTTTCTTTCTTTTCTTTCTTTCTTTTTTTTTTGTATTTCAACTTTTATTTGAAAACAACTTAAATTTTAGACAAATGATTTTAGTATATAAATTTGATTTTTTTATACAGAATATAAAGATTTCCCTCATTAATCTCTCATGTGAAGGGTATTACAGGCCCGAAGAAAGACACATTCTGCACACAAAGTACACGTAGTTTGTGTGGCACTGGTGACAAATGGTGTCCTGCTCCTGCACATACATTAGGACCAAGTGGTGACTTTACACATCAAAGGGCTGCCATCACTGTCTGTGGTTTGTTCATGTTGACCTTGAGGAATTTGCTGGGCTGGTAGGCTTCCTTCTGGTTCTGGGGCTTGGCTTTGAGCCTCCTGGTGTCTGCTAAGGACTCCACCCCTTTCACTCTCCCACTTGTAGGCACCACAGGGTTCTCTCTACTTTCCACAGGGGCAACTGGCTGCATCACACATCTACTGCGGACTGCCACTGGAGACTTGGTTATTTTGTTTCTTTACCCTGATTCCAAGGAACCCTGAGGGCCCAACTGCAGGTGAGTGAGATGAAGGGGTGGCCAATGAGAGAGTCCTGAAAAAGTAGGCTCAGTATTCAGGTCACAGTAGCAAACTCCACGGGCCCTCCGGGACCTCAGGGACCTCTGCATGTGGGACTGAGGACCAGAGCCACCAGGTCCCGTAGGGATTCACAGAAACAAGTAGGAAAAGGGATACTAGGAACCTGCAAGGCTGGAGCGCGAAAACCCCAGAATTCAAAGTCCAGGTGCCTGGGACTTTCTCAGTTCTCTGCACTGGGTCCTGTGTGGAGTGGTACTGAGGATTCCTGATTTTCTCAGCAGCTCTGGTCGCACCCTAGGCTGCCTGGGCTCAGAAAGGACCATGGCAAAGAGAGCCACCACCAAGTGCAATCTTTCTCTGAATCTGGGCCTTTTGGTGCTGCTGAATTTTCTAGAAGGTGAGTTCCCAGGGTCTACATGGAGGGGTCTACACGGAGGGGTCTACATGGAGGTGGTTAGGGCACTGAGCAAGGAATTGGCTAAGTCAGGAAGTTCTCTCAGTCCTGAGCTCCCAGGAAGCTCCCAGGCTTCCTCTCTACTTCACCACCTCAGCAACTGGGGACCCTGCCTCTGCCTGCCTCTACTCTCCTCCCCCACGCTGCATATAGAAGTTCTGAAAAAAAAAAGTTATGGCAGGACAGCATAGAGGGGATACAGGGTTGAAGGTTACAGCAGACAGAAAAGAATACCTGGTGATGTCCTCAGCACCAGTGGGGTCCTTAGGAAGGAAGTCTAAAAACCAGTCTCTGGGACTGGATATGCTGGGCACAGTGCTGACCCCTACTGGAGAAAGACTCAGACAGCTGACCTGAACCTAAGGCAGGCTGTGCTCTGAAGACTGCCTTCCTGGGGATTCCTCACAAGCTCTGCACCACTTCAGAATCTGTTTGTTCTTGAGCTTTCCTTCCTACCTTCCCATCCACTGTCTCATGGTACCTCCAGACTGGTGGGAAAGAAAGGAGATATATTGGGACTTCACCAGACAGACAGAGATCTCTTCCTGAAAATGGAATAGGTATGTGGATTAAAGTGGGACAAGCTGAGGACTGATGGCCAACAGAGCTGTGTGACAGAGCCCAGTGGGAGCAGGGATGAGCACTGAGCTCACAGCTGGCAGCTTCCCTCTCATGACAAGCTGGGGCATTGCTTCAGGAGCTTCCCTCAACACCAGGCTCCATGTTGAATTTCCATGTGTTCCATGATGCCTCCCTTCCCCCTGTGTGCTCAGATAGATTTTCATCCCCAGGAACATATATGTTATCTGACATACTTTATACTTCAATCCTTGATAGTAGACAATAAGTGTACTTTTGAGATAATCCTGCTGATAACATGGTATGCATTGGGGTGAGAGGAGGGGTCCGACCAATGTGACCCAGCGACTGTTCTCACAGAACAGAAGATGCAGAGATGGTGGGCCTCTTGAATAGAGTCACCTCTTCCTGACCTTTGCCCTTCAGAAGAATGCTTGGGGTCACAGGAACATGTGTCCTATGGCTTTGTGCTCCCAGTTTGGAACTCACCTTCATGTTTCTCTCACAGATGTACACTCCCTTAGTTGCAACTTGATCATCAGGTCTCCTACCAAGGGAGAACCTCTCTGGTATGAAGGACAGTGTTCAGTGGATGGAATTGATTTCCTTTCTTCTAATAACGTGAACAAGTCCAGGCCTTTGGGTAACCAGGAGAAGATGGCAAATGCCACCGAAGTGTGCACATGTTTGACCCAGTGGATAGACCGATGTAAACAGGACTTAAGGGACAAGGTGTCTGAAATCAAAGGGGACACTACCAAGACCAGTGGTAAGTGTGGGACTGAGCACAGAGGCAGAGATGGTTGGCAAGAGAGGAGGGGCAGAGCACATGGAGGAGTGGGATGTGAGTGTCTTTGTGTGAAGGAGCTGAGCGCTTGTGGTACTGTGCAGGCCCCGGGTACACAGTGGATAAAAAGAGAAAGTCGTGTGGAAAAGATACTGACACCTAAGCTTGTAGAGAAGGACTTGACCTTGAGGGGTAACGAATGAATGGATCAGAAGGGAAGAATGACGGTGTTGTATGTGACTTGCAGGTCACCCCACTTTATGGGTCACCATGCTTTCTAAGTACAGCCACGGACAAATCATTAGTGCTTCCTGGGAATTCAACATCAGTGAGAATTATTCCTTCATCTTGGACCTAAAGACTATGAAGTGGAAACTGATTAATCCTGTACCAGGCGACATCATGAAAGAATGGAAAGATGATGAGACATTAATGAAACATCTGAATTTGTCCATAGCAGAATGAAGTAAAAAATTCAATGAATTCTTAAATCAGCACGAGGAAAGAACAAGTAGGTATTACCTGGATTGTCAGAAGGCACTTCTTCTCATTTCATAGACTGAGTGAGTGATTTCTGGGGAGTGTTCCTGAGACAGTGATGACCACAGGGATTCCTCAGTCCATCTCACACCCCAGTGTTCCTCACTCCCTGTTAACCAGTGGTCCAGGCTCTGCATGGCCTGCTGATGAGCCCCAGCTCTGTGTGCATCACTGTACACTTCCCGCCCTCTCATCCTCAGGTAGCTGCCCCTCCACCAGCTCCACCATCACTTTTTAAGGAATTTACCATCTTACTCTGGCACAGTTATACACCAGCAATTTACCCAACATCCAGTGATATCCACAGTTCATTTATCAACTTTTGGGATGGTTTGATAGACATTAACTTTCCTTTGTAATAAAATAAACTCTGCTGAGACATCATTTATACAACTCCCACTCCTCTGTCTACTCAGGACTTTGTAAATAGGTCTGGCATGTGAGTCCCTCTGACTGCCTTGGGAGAGAAGGTGCTAATGGAGGTGTGTATTTCACTTTATGGAGAACTTTCCTATGTTTTTACAGATCAACAAGGGCCCCAGATATCACCCAGCCTCCACCTGCCAGCCAGGTTCCTTATAAGGAAGTATTGATCCCTGTGGGACTCATCATCTCCATCATCTTTATTATTTTCATTTGCTTATGTGTGAAGAGGATGTGTTGTACCCAAGGAGGTGAGGAGCAGCGTGGGGTCTCATCCTGTCCTTGGTAGTTTTGTTTGTCAGGGGACTTGCAATAGGTGTCTCACTGAGTTACAGATGGTTTCGAGTACTGGGAGCTGAACGCAGAACCTCTCCAAGAACAGCAAGGGAAATTCTGAGCCTTCTCTCAAACCCTCGAATATTTTTTTTCTTAAAAAAGATTTTTATTTTATTTATGTATGTGAGTACAGTGTCGCTGTCTTCACGGGCACCAGAAGAGGGCATCAGATCCCTTTAAAGATCACTCTGAGCCACCATGTGGTTGCTGGGAGTTAATTTAGGACCTCTGGAAGAGTGAGCAGTACTCTTAAATTTTTTTTGAAGTTGGATTTGCTGGGGGTTTTTTTATTATTGGTTGTTTTATTTAATTACATGTCAAATGTTACCTACTTTCCCTGGCTCCCCTTCTGCAACCTCCCTATCTTATCCACCCTCCACCGGCTTCTATGAGGGTGCTCCTTCACCCACACATCCGCCCATCTACACACATCTATCTCACCCCTGAAACCTCCTGTGCTGGGGCATCAGGCCTGCACAGGACCAAGGGTTTCCTGATCCCATTGATGCCAGATATGCAGTTGTCTTCTACATATGTAGCTGGAGTCATGGACCCATTCATGTGCACTCTTTGGATAATGGTTGAGTCCCTGGGAGCTCTGTGTGTCCAGTGAGTTGATATTGTTATTCTTCCTATGGGGTTGCAATCCCCTTCAACTCCTTTAGTCCTTTCCCAGGCTCTTCCATTGGAGTCCCTCTCCTCAGGCTGATGGTTGGCTGTATCTGTTTCTGTATTAGTCAGGTGCTGGCAGAGCCTCTCAGAGGACAGTTATACTAGGCTCCTGTAGGAAGCTCTTCTTGGTATCAGTAATAATGTATGGGTTTGGGATGGATCCCAAGGTGGGACAGTCTCTGGATGGCCTTTCCCTCACTCTCTGCTCCACATTTTGTCCCTGCATTTTCTTTAGGCAGGAACAATTCTGGGTTGAAAACCTTGAGATGGGTGGGAGGCCCCGTCCCTCGACTGGCACCATGTCTACCTAATCAACGGGGTCTCTTCAGGTTCTGTCTCCTCTCTGTTGGGTATTTCTACTAATGCCATCCACACTGGGTCCTGGGAACCTCCAGCTTCCCTGGTGTCTGGAACTTTCTAGTGGTACCCTCTTGTTCTATACCCCACGAAGCTACATATTTCTATTCCTTTCCCTGTCGCCCTGAACTGCTCTCCTGTCTCTTCACATACCTGCTCCGTCTTGAACGTCTTCCCTCCTCTCTCTGTCAGGACGTTAGTCCCTCCTCAACTGACCATTTTGTCCCCTCTTCCACGGAGGATTGAAGCATCTACAGTTTGGTCTTCCTTCTTGTTTAGCTCCATATGAGTTTGTGAATTGTAACTTGGGTATTCCAAGATTTTGAGCTAATATCCACTTACCGGTGGGTTCATAGCATGTGTGTTTTCTTGGGTCTGGGTTCCCTCACTCAGGATGGTATTTTCTAGTTCCACCCATTTCCCTAATTGTTTCATGAAGTTATCATTTTTAATAGCTGCGTAGTACTCCCTTCTGTAAATGTATCACACTTTCTGTATCCATTCTTTCATCATTGGGCAGCTGGGTTGATCCCTCCTTCTGGTTACTATAAATAAGGAAGCTATGAACATAGTAGAACAGATGTCTTTATTATGTGCAGGAGCCCTTTTTGGGTATATGCCCAGTAGTGGTAAACCTGGGACTTCAGGTAAAACTATTTCCAGTTTTCTGAGGAAACACCAGATTGACTTCCAGCGTGTTTCTACCAGCTTGCAATCCCACCAGCAATGAAGGAATGTTCCTTTTTCTTCACATCTTACCCACCATCCTCTGTTGCCTGAATTTTTTATCTCAACCCATACTGACAGGTTTCACTGGGAGGCTTAGGGATGTTTTGATTTACTTTCCCTGACAACTAAGGATGTTGGATATTTCTTCAGGTGCTTCTCAGACATTCGATATTCCTCATTTGAGAATTCATCAATTAGCTCTGTACCCCACTTTTAGCAGGGTTATTTGGTTCTCTGGTGTCTAACTTTTTGAGTTCTTTGTATATTTAGGATATTAGTCCTCTATCTGATTTCATGTTGGTAAAGACCGTTTCCCAATCTATAGATTGACATTTTTGTCCTACTTACAGTATACTTTGCTTTAAAGAAGCTTTCATTTTCAAGAGGTCCCATTTGCCCATTGCTGATCTTGGAGCCTGAGCCATTGATATTCTGTTCAGGAAATTTCCCTTGTGCCAATGTGTTCAAGGCTCCTTCCCACTTACTGTTCTATTACATTCGGTGTATCTGGTTTTATGTGGAGGTCATTGATCCACTTGGACTGGAGTCTTAATAGATATAAATGAATCACTCGCATTTTCTGCATCCCAAACACCAATTGATCCACCACCATTTGTTGAAAATGCTTTGTTTTGCCCACTGGATAGTTTTGGCTTCTTCTTCAAAGATCAGTGACCGTAGAAGGGTGAGTTTATTTCAGTGTCTTCAATTCTATTCCATGGATCTACCTGCCTGTCTCTGTACCAATACCATACAGATTTTATCACTATTGCTCTGTAATACACCTTAAGATCAGGGATGGTGATCCCCCCAGAATTTCTGATATTGTTGGGAATAGTTTTTGTGATCCTGGGTTTTTTGTTATCCCATGTTTACTGTCATCATCCAGGAGATTCTTAGCTTGGCCAGCAGATGTCACTCTTTGATTTCACATTCTAGCAGACCCAGGAGATGAATGAAAGCCTCTGAGTGCCCATTCATGTTTGAAATTAACAATGGACACATTGCTGATTTGAAAATGACATCACACATTGCTGAGTGGTCTGGTTTTCATGCCTTGATTCATGAAACAGATAAATGTTTAAAGAGTATGTTTGCCAGGTAGTGGATGTGCCAGCATTTGCTCCCAGCACTAGAGAAGCAGAGGGATGCTAATCTTGGCCTTCACAGCCACTATTCTGTACATGAGTTCCAGGACAAGCAGGGCTACCAAGAGAAAACATGTCTAAAAAATAAAATAAAGAAGGAATGTTTTCCGTGCACAGGTAAAGGGCACTCCAGAGTTTAATGCTGTTTCCAGAGAGGACAACTCACCATCAGGACTGTGTGCTTGTCAGCTCTGTGTCTAACAAACAAAGAAACAATCAATTCAGTCTGACAGACAGACAGAAGTACACAGAAACTGAAAAGATGACTTCACCTTTCCCCTGTTGAATCATTAGAAAGAACCCTGTCATCTCTGTATCTGACCTGATCCCTCCCAGACACTGACATGTGAACTTTCAGAATGCCTCACATGTTTCTGTGGCTTGTGCTATCTAGCAATCCCACAGGGCCCCTGTTGGAGATATTCACTTTGTACCAAGGAAGAACATGGGAAGAGAATGGGCCTCATCCTAACAGAATCTCCAAATTTCCATGAACACCCTTCAGTCATGGCTCATGCTCCTGGAACTTAGTACTCAGTTACTGCATGGGGACCATGTGTCTGTCTACCACTGGGGCCTCTGCTTAATTCATTGTCTTTCAGGGTATGTGCATGGAGTCTTTTTCCATGGTACCTTCACCTGCTGCTATAATATTTTACAGTTGTTTCTCTATCAGGCATCTCAGTTGGGTGTGGTCTTTCCCTACAACTTAGTGCACACTTCTTCTGAGTCTCCCAGACTCCAATCATGAGCTTCAGATACTCATTGACACTAACTGTGGGCTCTGGACTCTATGATTTCCTTAACTTTACCTTTCCACATTAGTGCCACTTCCTGCAGAAACACAATTATCAGATGTAGAAAGTGCTCCCTGAGCTTCCTAAAATGTCTCTGTGGCTGCAGAGGTGTCACGCTGAAGTAGAAGGCTCCTGGCTCTGTGCCCTCCTGCTTGTTGACATCCACTGAAGGGGGAGTCGTCAGAACATATAGGTGGGTTCTAGCTGTAATATCAGGTTGCAAAATTTTCAAGGTAATGACTTCCACTGTTGCAGTCACTTCATTCTTGTGTATTTGCTAAAGGCCTGGCTTAGCAGAAGCTGTAAGACATCTCCTCAGTTGTTCTACCCAGTTGAGATAGGACTACGTTTTTCACTGTGGTTTTAAAACTGGCTGGTCATTTTGGATATATTAAAATCTGTTCTAATTTTCTCATCAGGAGTCACTGCCTGTGTTGAGGTGAGCTCTGCAATGAAACAGCTTTGGAGAAGTCACCCCAGATCCTATAATTAGCCTCTGACTAGACTCCTTTTAGCAACCCCAAAGAAAACTCAGTGGAGCTTCAAAATGTCTGCACAATTTGTACTTCGATCTGTCATTAAGTTCTACTTATGGTGTGTGCGTGTGTGTGTGTGTGCCTGTGTGTGTGTGTGTGTGTGTGTGTGTGTGTATGTGTGTGTGTTACAAATATGTTGTTCTTGGAGGATAACTTCCACTATTTGTGTCTCAGGGGACTTTCCTAATTTTCCCTTTTCTTAAAATTAGGTCTTAATCAGGTCTTGAGGAGTCTGGCTTGAACAGAAAGCCGTGATTGAGGATAGGACCAGTTATGGAGTCTCCAATGAATGCCATAAATAGAAAACTATACACAGGGTCCAAGGTGGGCCTAGACCCGACTCCCCATCACCATGTGAGTTTCATCACCAGCTCACCCACTAGAGTACAGACAGCCTGTCTTCTAAGTTCTGGCTTGCTCCACTCCATTGCCACTGATGCTTTCCTCGATGTTCATTCATGGCACTGGCATTTCCAAAGAGCTAGAGTCTTCTGCTCTAGCCACACTTTTAGTAGTGTCTTGTGAAGAGCTCTACTCATGGACTCCAATTCTGTCACACAGTGCCAAGCCTCAGCTGTTCTCCATGACCCCTTCACATCTTCAAAACCAGGAACACCAGGCTAGCTCTTACACTGACTACTTCAGGTACCTCACAAGGCCCAAACTGGCCTGGTCTTGAACACAGCTTGTGTACTGACTCTCAGGAATCCCTTCCCAGATGATCTCACTTCAGTGGTGCTGCTCTCTCCTGATGACTGTTAAGTTCTCAGGTCCAGCTGAACAGCATCCAGTATCCCAGCAAAGCAAAGGTTCCACTGAAGTAGTTCTGGACTCTTGTTAATCACAGCCAATTCTTCAGCCCCAGCAACATAGAGCCATCCATTCTTAATTCAAATGACTTGGTAGCATTTGCTTCCCTGAACATCACAAGTCAGGCCTCCATTGTCTACACTGCTTTCAACATGCCTGTCATCTAAGGTCCTGAAGCATGGACCAGGTACCTCTTAACACTCATGGATTTTCTAGCCAAGAGGTCCAAAGGCCTTCTAGACTTCCCCAAAATACATGCCCAGGTCTGCTGCAACAAAACCACACACTGTCTTGGTACCAATCTGTCTTCATGAGGTTTACTTTTCCTGTGGTGAAACATCATGACCATAGAGACTTGGGAAGGAAAGAGTTTATGTGGCTTACACTTCCAAATCACTGTCCTTTGAAAGAAGTCAGGACAGGATTCAAAGAGGGCAGGGACTTGGAGGCAGGAGCTGATGCACAGGCCATGCATGGGTGCTGTTTACTAGATTTCTCCTCATGGCTTGCTCAGCCATACAGTCTCATACACAAGCCATCAGCCTTATAGGAAAGGACCACCGAAATGGGCTGTGAGCTGCATGTTATTACTGTGAAGAAAATGCCCTACAGGGTTCCCTCCAGCCTGATCTGAAGGAAGCATTTTAAAACCGAGTTTCTCTCCTCTCATACCGCTTTATAATATGTCAAACTCACATAAAACTGTGAAGCACATACCTTATATTTACAGGTTTCATTAGATATGGTGGTATTACTTGGCATTTCTCTTAGAGCAACTGTGAGCCCCTCTGACCAAACCTTTATGCTCCAATGCTACAAATGACGTCATAACTGGCCATTACACTCCATGGTCATTTTACTGTGAGTGAATCTGAAACATTCAACTTTTATTGTGAAGTTTGGTTAAGGCCTTCCCCTGTATTGAATAATATTAAGGCCATATTTTCTTTTTAAGAAATTTATTAATCTGAAGAGGTGGCTGGGCAGTTAAGAGAACTGCTCACTCTCCAGAGGTCCTGAGTTCAACTCTCAGCAACACATAGTGGTTCAGAGCGATCTGTGATGGGATCTGATGCCCTCTTCTGGTGTGTGTGAAGACAGAGACAGTGTACTCATATACATAAACAAAATAAAAATAATTTTTAAAGGAAAAATTCATTTATCGTTTGGCGTGAAGGCTCAGTAGTTAAGATCCCTTGCTGTTCTTGGAGATGTCCTCGGTTCAGCTCCCAGTACTTGAAAACATCTGTAACTCCAGTTCCACAGATTCTGATGCCCTCCTTGGGCCTCTGCAAGTACCAGGTACACATGTTACAGACAGACAGACAGGCAAAACACTGATACACAGTAAGAGTAAAACATACACAAACATCTAACAATGTATTTCACATAAGTAATGCATCACAGTTGGATTCACTATGATGTGTTCATATATGTGTGTAAGATAATCTGGTGACGACAACCCTTTAATCACCTCTCATGTCCCTTACCCAGTTCCTGCATAGGTTTCCTCTTCCAAATGCCCCCTCTACTTTCAAGGGAAGTTTCTTTAAATTAAAAAGTAATAATAATTGATAAAAAGACTTAATTTGAAGGAGTGTGGGCAAGGAGTTATTTGCAGGAATACGGGCTCCTTAGTAGTGACCACACCAATAAACACAATAAGCTCTGGCATCATTAAATGCAGAAAAATTCTCAGTGAGTGAGGAAGCTTATGAGGCCCTGTGGCTCCATGAAGGGATGGTTGACAGGCCTGCTCTTGTGCAGGGATCATGCAATTTCTCAGAATTCCTGAGCTCAAAGACACAGCAGTGAGGTCATGCCTGGGAACTGTGTTCTCCTGCACCTATTCTTCCCTATGTTATAAGGTATTCCCTGAATCTTGGATGGGATAATTTGGATGTTTGGTTGAGTAAATGCTTTTACCCCAATGTCTTGGGATCTTCCTCCTGGGACAACATTTTGGTTCTCTGGTTGGGAACCTCTCCTTTTGTCTCCTCTAGCCCCTCATTCCTCTGTGGCTTGTGGCAGTTGATGCAGTAGTCCTTGAGCAGCTGAAGTTCTCTACCTAGGGAGGTTTGAAGTGAGAGACACACTTTGATTGTGAAAGTAATACATCCTTGATCCCAGCACAGAAGTCTGGAAGTCACTTCTTAGCTTGTACCCTGATATGTCATGACCCCTGACTAACAAAGATGGTTTAGAGATCCAGGTCACCAATCCTCTTCTCAGACAGACCCATTTCTGGGGTCAACAGCCATTACTGCATGTAGCGTAAAGGGAAGTAAGACAGAGAGAGTTCATGGGCAGTCCTAACTGGCTGTGTGGAAACAGCTTTCCAATTGTTCTGGGAATGAATGTAGAGTCAGTGTCCCTGCATGGGTCATGATAAGAGTGCCTGCAAGTGAGGCGCTCACAAGCTTGTTTCATTCCATTCTCATGGTCTGAGCAGAAGGAAACTTATTGAACTGGAAATCAGTTTCCCAAAAGGTCAATGTTGGTTACTGGTAAGATGGCTCAGTGGGTAAAGGCACTTGCTATGCAAGTATGAGGACCAGCATTCCCATCCCTAATAACCAGTGAGACAGCTATTGCAAGTCCCCTGACAAACAACACTACCAAGGACAGGATGAGACCCCAGCCTGCTCCTCACCTCCTTGGGGACAACACATCCTCTTCACACATATGCAAATGAAAATAATAAAGATGATGGAAATGATGAGTCCTACAGGGATCAATACTTCCTTATAAGGAACCTGGCTGGTAGGTGGAGGCTGGGTGATATCTGGGGCCCTTGTTGTTGATCCTTAAAAAAAAAAAAAACATAGGAAAGTTCTCCATAAAGTTAAATACACCACTCCATTAGCACCTTCTCTCCCAAGGCAGCCAGAGGGACTCCCATGCCAGACCTATTTACAAAGTCCTGAGTAGACAGAGGAGTGGGAGTTGTATAAATGATGTCTCAGCAGAGTTTATTTCATTACAAAGGAAAGTTAATATCTATCAAACCATCCCAAAATTTGACAAATGAACTGTGGATATCACTGGATGTTGAAGAAATTGCTGGTGTATAACTGTGCCAGAGTAAGATGGTAAATCCTTTAAAAAGTGGTGGTGGAGCTGGTGGAAGGGCAGCTACCTGAGGATGAGAGGGCGGGAAGTGTACAGTGATGCACACAGACTTAGGGCTCATTAGCAGGCCATGCAGAGTCTGGACCACTGGTTAACAGGGAGTGAGGAACACTGGGGTGTGAGATGGACTGAGGAATCCCTGTGGTCATCACTGTCTCCCCAGCCAGGAACACTCCCCAGAACTCACTCACTCACTCAGTCTATGAAATTAGAAGAAGAGCCTTCTGACAATCCAGGTAATACCTACTTGTTCTTTCCTCGTGCTGATTTAAGAATTCATTGAATTTCGGACTGCATTCTACTATGAACAAACTCAGATGTTTCATTAATGTCTTATCATCTTTCCATTCTTTCTTGATGTCCTCTGGTACAGGATTAATCACTTTCCACTTCATAGTCTTTAGGTCCAAGATGAAGGAATAATTCTCACTGATGTTGAATACACAGGAAGCACTAATGATTTGTCCGTGGCTGTGGTTAGAAAGCATGGTGACCCATAAAGTGGGGTGACCTGCAAGTCACATACAACACCGTCATTCTTCCCTTCTGATCCATTCGTTACCCCTCAAGGTCAAGTCCTTCTCTACAAGCTTAGGTGTCAGTATCTTTTCCACACGACTTTCTCTTTTTATCCACTGTGTACCCTGGGCCTGCACAATACCACAAGCGCTCAGCTCCTTCACACAAAGACACTCACATCCCATTCCTCCATGTGCTCTGCCCCTCCTCTCGTGCCAACCATCTCTGCCTCTGTGCTCAGACTCACACTTACCACTGGTCTTGGTAGTGTCCCCTTTGATTTCAGACACCTTGTCCCTTAAGTCCTGTTTACATCGGTCTATCCACTGGGTCAAACATGTCCACACTTCGGTGGCATTTGCCATCTTCTCCTGGTTACCCAAAGGCATGGTCTTGTTCACGTTATTAGAAGAAAGGAAAACATTTCCATCCATTGAACACTGTTCTTCATACCAGAGAGGTTCTGCTTCGGTAGGAGACCTGATGATCAAGTTGCAACTAAGAGAGTGTACATCTGTGAGAGAAACATGAAGGTGAGTTCCAAATTGGGAGCACAAAGCCATAGGACACATGTTCCTGTGACCCCAAGCATTCTTCTGAAGGGCAAAGGTCAGGAGGAGGTGACTCTATTCAAGAGGCCCACCATCTCTGCATCTTCTGTTCTGTGAGAACAGTGGCTGGGTCACATTGGTCGGACCCCTCCTCTCACCCCAATGCATACCATGTTATCAGCAGGATTATCTCAAAAGTACACTTATTGTCTACTATCATGTACTGAATATAAAGTATGTCAGATAACATCCATATTCCTGGGCATGAAAATCTATCTGAACACTCAGGGGGAAGGGGGGCATCATGGAGCACTTGAAAATTCAACATTGTACCTGGTGTTGAGAGAAGCTCCTGAGGCAATGCCCCAGGTGTCCTGGAGAGGGAAGCTGCCAGCTGTGAGCTCAGTGCTCATCCCTGCTCCCACTGGGCTCTGTCACACAGCACTGTTGGCCTTCAGAGCTCAGCTTCCCCCACATTAAACCACACACCTATTCCATTCACAAGGAGAGATCTCTGTCTGTCTGTGATCTGCTTGAAGCCCCAATCTCTCTCCTTAAGTCTTTGCTTCCCAGCATGCTTATGGCCCCTGATGTCCCAGACTTTCACTAACAGCTTAAGAGACACAATGCCTTACAGCTATTCTGTGAAGGAGACTACAAAAGGAAGCAAGCAAGACAGAGAAGCCTGGGCAAGTTTGCTGTCACATGCTTGTGGGAGCACTAGAATGTAAAATTCAATAATATTTCATTGTAGAAACTTTTAACAAGTTTGTAATATATTTACACTAAAAGATGCAAAATAAAATACAACATCGGCCCAAAAGAACACCACATACACCCCAACACACACACACACACACACACACACACACACACACACGCACACACACACACACACAAACACACAAACACACACACAGAGAGAGGCTATTTCATGACTTATTTGTTGGTCAACTACTCCTGAACAAGTTCTTCCCAGGATGGCTTGATCTTTCTAGTGTCATTCCCTGAAGAAAACCGATTTTCTCTCTGCCAGCAGATTGACCCGGGGGAGAAGGGATTGTTGCAAATTCTGTAGTTTAGGAAATGGTGTGAAATCCTGCCTTAAAAGAAAACAAGAACAAATGGTCATTACCAAGGCTTTTAGAATGCCGTTTCTCATTTGCTGTGGACATGACCATAAAGAAAAATTCCCATTAGGTTTTCCAGATGCTACTTGTCTAGCAGTTAGCCTGTTGGGAACATTTTTAAAAATAAAATAAAAAAATAAATATAATAAAAATAAAATAAAAAAATTAAAAAAATAAAAATATATAAATTAAATTGAAAAAAAAAACAATAACAAAGGGGTAAAACAGGTCACAACATGAGTGGTTGTGACTGCCTTGTCCCTGGAAGTTCCTATTGCGATCTGATGGAAAAATACCATGAAATGAAGGAAAGAAAGTTCGAGGACAAGACTTCACAGAATGGCTCTGGGCATGCTAAGAATACCAGGGGAAGGCAGTCTTCAGAGCAAAGTCCATGGGAACTGTCTGAGACATCCTGCCTGCAGGGTCTGGCACTTTGCCCATACAATCAGCCCGGTGGCTGAAAACTGTGAGCCTCACCACAGATTGATTAGGATCTTCCCTTCCTTCCTTATTTGTTCTACAGGCCTGGGTGGTTGTTCTACAGACCGGGCCAGGGCCTTAGAGTAACTGTTGATGCTCATCTTTCAGGCAGGAAGGAGGAACCATGTACAGGAGGAGCCTTTGAGAGAGTGGACAAGGGCGTCCCCTACCCTGTTTTTCAACAAACATGCTTCCCTCCCGCCACCCCGACAACCTCCCCGCCCCCCACGACAGCCACTTCAGTCAGGACATTGCAACTCACCAGCGCACAGCGTAGACCCCAGACAGCTCAGAAAAACCAAAACGCATGAAGCTCCTGTGAATAGAGGATGCTCAGCGCCTGTGTTCTTTGCCATACCCGCCATGAGCAACAGGTGTGACTGGAGCTGTGAGAAGCGGTGAGGATTCTGTGCCGCCCCGCAGAGGATCCCGCTCAGAGATTCACGAAAATGCTGGTCACCAACGCTGTAACTCCAGCAATTGTCAGGAACTTTGTAGCTTGCTTGTCCCTCCGTGAGGATCACAGCCACGCGGGAAGGCCGTCCTGCCAAACTGGGAGCCTGAACTCCACCCTCCATATGAGTAAGGATGCGCTGATTTCATTGTCCCGCCCACTTCTAAACCAATCAACCAACCAGCCCCTGTTGGTGGATCATTCCCCTCCCACTGTTTAGCATTCCTGGGCACTTGCACGTGCACAGGAACACAACCTGCTGGCCTCCAGTAGGTGGCGCTAAAGGTCGCAGATAGAATGACACTTGTGCAACTAATTAAATGTCCCAGGCTCAGGCAGTGCTCAGGCCCAGGGCAATTGGGTCACTTTATCCTAAAGAGCTTCTGTCCTGAGTTCATCAGCCATACCATTAGTCTCCCTCTCAAAGGCCTACCCCACAAGTGTTCCCCTCTATGCTGCTTTCAATATGCTTGGTCCAAAGGAAGTGATATTATTAGGAACTCTGGCCTTATGGGAGAAGGTGTGGCCATGTTGGAGAAAGTTTGTCCTGTGGGGGTGGCCTTTGGAGGTCTCCTCCTCTGTCCAGGCTCCATCCAGTGTGGAATGAGACCCTCCTAGCTCCCTGCAGAAAGGAGTTTTCTCCTGGCTGCCTCTTGATCACACTGTAGAACTTCTAACTCTCTAGCACCACATCTGCCTGCATGCTGCCAGGCTTACTGCCATGATGATAATGCACTGAACCTCTGAGACTGTAAGCCAGCCCCAATTAAATGTCTGCGTTTATGTACACTCTTCACCTAAAGTGAGCCTAACCTGGGTACTGTCCTTTTGAGGGGCGAAAGATAACTTCTATGACCCTTATAGAGGCTGGAGTGCCCTTATGACAATGAGGGAAGTCTGGGGGGGGGGGGGATCTGGCTACTGGAGCTCCTCAGAAAGGGGCCTGAGCACTCTCCTGACTTAAAGGTTGACAAACAATACGAAGTATTACAAAGTTTCCAACATACACAGAGCCTACAAAAGGAGTCCCCCCCAGGGAAAGATTTCTCTACACTTGAGTGGCAAAATAGCCAACATCTTCCATGTCTTAAAGAAAGAACCCTTCCTTCAAAGGGTAAGAGACACTTTATTCTGGAGACAAATATGAAAGACCAGGCCACCAGAGTGACCACAGATTTTGGTTACCCTTATTTTTATGTGATATTTCTCTGTTTATGAATTTTCTGTAGTGTAGAGACACGGAAGTCATAAATCAAAAATCTCTCAAATGAATCAGTAGAGACATGGGGAAGGGATCTTACATCAATTGTGTAGAAACACAACTGGCCCAGATCGTGTCTGACAAAATTCTTAGCTTTTGGGTTGGTGGAACTAGAGGGTCTCTTCATGTATTTTAAGGACATATCTAAAAGTCGCAAGAAAGTTAGGTCACAAAAGGACATAGACAGTAATTGGTTCCTAAGGGGACTGAAGATGGCCCTAGAAAATATGTCTCAGGACCTGGGCCCCTCAGCATCTCACATCACTGAGGATTGCTCAGTTAGCTTTCATAGTTTCTTGTCTGTCTAGGAGCTCCTGTTCACACATGCAAGGCTTTTCTATCGTTTCTAGGCCAGGCCCAGCTTTGTGTCTGTGTCTCTGATTTGTTATAACTCTTCTCCTCCTACAGATGGGTGATGTGTGGTGTCTTTACATGATAATGTCCCTCAAAGGGTATAACTTAAAGTGGCTGACAAGGAAACAATGGAATATGCAAGCTTAGTTCAAATTTCTTTTAATTCATGATATGCAAGAAAATCTAACACATTGTATCCAATGTGTTAAATTCGTGAAGAGAAAAGTAAATATCAATATTAATCAAACAATGCCACAATGATATTGAAGCTAGGTGTGAAATAACACATTAATGAGTGACAATACAACACTTGATAATATTAAGCAATTACGCCCAATTTGTTAAAGACCAAGCATGGGGAGGTTTGCTGTGTCCAGGGTTTTATATCTCTAGGAAAGAAGAAGACTAAATTACAACTTAACAAAAGAAGGAAGCAGCCACCACCCAAAAACATCCAAATGACTATGAATTTCACAATAGACTGTGTTTACCTGTAAGAAAGATTTGTAGGATAAAGTAATTTCACCCTAACAGATTGCTAAAGGACTGTTAGAACAGAACAAAACAAAACAAGGAAACACAGAAGATTCTATAGGCTTGTGGAGGTAAATTTAAAACTGTATATTGGAAAAACCACAAAAAGAAACTTGTTTAATTGAATTTAGTTTTGCAAGATTATACCTTGATTTTTTGTGAGTTTGTCACGCATTCAACTTCACAACAATAGAGTCTTGTCACAGTCGACATTGAGAATCTGTTTTTGTCCGTATTTATTCATCAGAAGGGTCTAATATTTCGATGTTGTGACACAAAGTGATCTCCTAATTCAGGCCTGAGGACTGTACAGTTCACTTCCCAAACTATATTTGCAAACTGCCTTAAAGCATTTTGTATAAGTTTCTGTATTAGATTTGGCCACATTGATTGGTGTCTTGGACTGAGAGCTGCTCACTCATGAAGCTATGTAACAGACTAAACCACTCTCTGTTCTTCAAGTCCACTGTAACTGACTTTCTGAGTTTGCAATGGCCACCACTAGAGGCCTAAAGCAATGAGGATCAAGGGCTGGGCTGACAGCAGTGATTTTAACCTTCACCTCCAGGTTGGCCCTGTCCCAGCATAGAGGACAGGGGCATAACTCTAAAAGAACATGACAGCCTCAGAGAGGATGTGGGATCCCAGATTCAAGTTTTGGGTCATTTCACAGAGAAGTGCCCTTCCAGAACAGGATTTCTGGATGAAACGTAAAGACAATGGTTCACTGAAACTCTCCTACACCCCTGAAAGTAACCACTGTAAAGATACATCTGTCAACCACACAAGGAACCTGTGCTATTTACAGGGTCTTACAGACCTGTCCAAGACAATAGCTACAAATAATATTCACTTAAAAGTCTACCAGCTGCAACCAGGATTCTCACCAGGACCTGGTTCAACTGGGAGAACTGAAGATCCTGACTCCCTCCACACTCTAATTAATCCTTATCTGTGATCTTTATTATTCCTGATTCTAGGTCTATCACCCCTAGGATGTTTGGACACTATACCTTTCCTCCACACCCACCTCTCCTTAGATGAAGAGACCCTTGAGTGTCAGTAATGATTGGGACAGATGCCCATGGCTCTCACTGAAACAAGGAAAAGCACAGCCCACATCCTGGCTCCACATTGGCAGGACATTCTCCAGTTATTAAAGCAGGGTGTTCAATTTCTCTTACATTTCTCCCATAAGAGGCAAGGCCATGGGAGATGTCTGAACCAGCTCCTGTCAGATCCTGCTCATCCCTCCAACTGTAGTCATGATAAGGCCTGCCCCTGAGGGATCCACTGAGGGAAGAGCTCTCCACCTGCAATCAATCAGGTTCCTGGGAGTGTTGTGGAGACAGTTACACATTCTTTCCGTGACAGTTCACTATTCATTCTCACAGTCTATGTCTGTGGTATCTTTAACTCTGTGGTGACTTTCACTGTTCTCACTTAACCCTCCAGTATGGTGTGTGTCGTCTAGATTAGAAGTCACTGAGGTGGAGTTAGTGCTGTGGCAGGGCTGTCCATCACCGCCATCTACACCAACACTACTGTCAGCCCCAAGGACCACTGGATCTCTGAGTGACCTCAGAGTCTGTACTTCAACCTCATGCAACAACCAACCTTCCCTTCTGCAAAATGTAGGTCAATCCCTTCTTAAGTTTTATGACCTTATGACCCTATGAGAGCTCAGTGACCCCACACAGGGCTCTCAATGCACTGTTCTCAGCAATACAGCCCTTCCAAAAGGAAGTCTTCTGCATCATTTTCATGTCATGATCTGCCCATTGTCAGGGCAGCTATGCAGACTCAAAGAGTCTCTCCCTCAACCCCCCTAACCCTAACCCTAACCCTGACCCTAAACTTTAACCCGAACCCTAACCCTAATCCTTACCCGAACCCTAACTGTAACGTAGTCCTAACCCGAAATGGAACCCAGACCCTAGCCCTAACCCTAACCTAATCCTAACCCTAAACCGAACCCTACAGTGACTCTCATACCAGGGCTAAGTCTGGATATCTGTGGCTCCTGGCTTAGGACAGCCCTTAGTACAGAATGATCAAAATGATCAGAGCATTCAAGGGGTTGGTCTTGTGGGACCAACCTGTAATCCCAGTCCTCAGGAGCCTGAGGCAGAGGGATAACTAAATTCAGAGTCAGCCTGGCTTCATAGTCACATTGTCTCAAAAGAACAAACAAAGGATACAAAATAAAATCCATTCTTTTCACTTGGTTACTGTACTTTGCCATAGTTTAGTGCCTATGGAAAGTATGATTCAAATGTTTGTCCTCTGATCTTGAAGTCACCTGGGTTTATGCAGGTAAAGGGGGTGAGGACCCACTGCATCATTGTCAGGTTATGCCAAACACAGGGTGGAGTCAAAACACAGAGTTGTTCTATTTTAAATTGATCTAAAATTTCCCTATAAGCATAGGCTGATAAAAGGTTTGTACCTAATATTAGGGAATATATATCTTTTTCTAGTTATTTATTTATTTATTTATCCCATTTTTTTAAATTGGGTATTTCTTATTTACATTTTAAATGTTATTGCCTTTTCCGGTTTCCTGTCTCTCAGCCCCATAGCCCCTCCCACCCCCCCTTCTCTATGGGTGTTCCCTCCCCATCCACCCCACTTACCACCCCCTACAACAGTCCCCTACAATGGGGGTCCAACCTTGGCAGGACCAAGGGCTTCCCCTTCCACTGGTGCCCCAACAAGTCTATTCTCTGCTACATGTGCAGTTGGAGCCCTGGATCAGTCCATGTATAGTCTTTGGGTAGTGGTTTAGTCTCTGGAAGCTCTGGTTGGTTGGCATTGTGGGACATATATTTTTACGTCAATATAATTATTTTGGAATAACATTTATTGCTTAAAATCTTTTAAATCTACCTGGATGTTTGGTCAGACCTACAATACCAGTATGTGGGAAGCTGAGGCAGGAGGATTGCCATAACATTTCAAGCCTGTTGTGGTTAATATACTAAGCTCAAGTCCAGCTTGGGAGCTAAGGAGAATCCTTTACCAAAAACCTAAAAATGAAAGGTAAAAGGCCAGCCAAGAAACACACAGTATTTTTCTAGTCTTTCATATTTACTTAATTTTTTCGTTTTCCTGATTTTTTAAAATGTTTTTCATTCACAATATTGTGTTGTACTTACAACTCTAGAAACATCTGACATCTTATCATACTAGAGTTTCCTGTGGCCAAAGGATCTAGAATAAAGAATGACAGAGAAAAGGATTGTGAACTGAGCTCTGTGATCTGTGATGCGTGCGCTTGTCTGAGGAATGAAGGAGAGTGGGTAGTAGAGTTGTAACCCAGGAACACACTGTAATCCACACTCCTTTTGTCCTCTTGCTCTCCAGATTGACCTGCAGTCCTCATCACCATCTCTGTTGGGTGACTCTTTGACATTGCTTGAGACGAGTTCAGCAAAGGAAGCAAATGAATGGCTGACAGCATCCCAGAATTCTGTGCTGTTGACTTCGGACCAGACTGCTGGGAACCCAGGAGGCTGATGGCCGACAGAGCCTCCCACACCAGGGCATCAGGGTGCACTAGGCTGTTGCCATCAGGCCCTTCCTCTAGCTCTGTTCCTTTCCTTTCTCATTCTTACCAGATAGCGCTGTGGAGATCAAAGTGGGCATGGCCCTAAAATTACTCCTCACTATGTAATAACAATGTCTTGCCCTGGGTGACTCCATTTTACCAACAGCACTTGGTTCCCTTCTGAGTGCAATGCAGACATTGGAGGACAGGAAACCTCACTTTAAACACACACACATGTCAGCCAAGTACCATCCATGATGCAGATCTTGATAACTAACTTAATCCCAAAGCAAAAATATGCCTCCTACACATTTATGAAAAGAGGTTTGAAGTCATGAACACATGTGCATCTCAAACCACAGAATCCATTTAGAAAGAGAGGACAGTAACAGTCATCGACTAGTGGTCAGTGCCATGCCAGGAACTACCAGTGGGCATGGCATAAGCATAGAAATGTCACATTGAGTGATGTATAATAATAACAACGCTCAGTCATATAGTGTTTTCCTGTCACAAGCATGAGGACCTGACTTCCCTCCCTAAAACTCATGTACACTGCTGTGGCACATGCTTGGAATCCCAAGATTACAGAGAGAGAGAGAGAGAGAGAGAGAGAGAGAGAGAGAGAGAGAGAGAGAGAGAGACAGAGAGACAGAGAGACAGAGAGAGAGAGAGAGAGAGAGAGAGAGAGAGAGAGAGCACTCTGGAGCTTCTTCCTCTGCCCTCATAGTTGAAGTGGTGAGTTCTAGTACACATTGACCAAAAACACACTCTGCATAGCATCCTGAGTGATGTCAAAAGGAAATGTGTAGTCTGCATACATATATGAACAAACACACATATATGTATATATACACGTGAAACAAATAGACACTGTTCCCTCAGACATAGCTAGTGAGTTTGCTAAAGACAGTATTTCTGAGGGGCATATGGGAAATTTCAGTACTACGTACGAGATATTTCCTAGCCTTCTCTCTGGCCATTTTAATGTTTGTATTTGGATAAGAGAGAGACAACTCGTGTCTTTTTTTTTTCTTTTTTCGGAGCTGGGGACTGAACCCAGGGCCTTGCGCTTGCTAGGCAAGCACTCTACCACTGAGCTAAATCCCCAACCCCAACTCGTGTCTTTTTAGGTAATAACTATCGTAGAACCATTGGTCAACCACTGACCTGAGGTGCTAACACTGAGTAGAGCCGCAATCTAATTTTAGGAGATATCATGGGGAACTAGGGCAGACTCTAAGTATTCGAATCTGTTGGTTATAAGACAATATTTTCGTTGAGGTTTGGTGTGTTGCTGTTGTATTGTAATGTTAATGCCATACTAGAATGTCTGAGCCTATGACTGACTTCTCAATTTTTTTTCCTCTTTTTTCTTTTTTTCGGAGCTGAGGACCGAACCCAGGGCCTTGCACTTGCTAGGCAAGCGCTCTACCACTGAGCTAAATCTCCAACCCCGACTTCTCAAATTTATACTCTTTCCTTGTGCAAACTTCGTACCTTGATTTAAAACTACTGGTTAAATAAAATGGACTACAGCCAATTACTGGAGGGATTAGAGATAGGTGGGTTTGGAGTGACATGGGAGGGAAAGAAGGAAGAAGGAAGAGAGAGGAAGCTGCCATGAGGGAAGACAGACAGCAGGAGAAAGAGCAAGTGTCTGGGGTACATCACTGGAGATGTAGCCAAGTCAGCAGGTAGAAGAGTAGACAAGGGTTAAACTTCCCGTAATTGTCAAAGCCAAATAAAATAACCTTAGTCTGAGTCTCACTTATCGGCTTGTCAGGGATGCACTTAAATTCAATGTACAACATTGATTTTATTTTCCAGGAGGGAGAATATGATTTTTCATTGCCATCCTGAAAGATGAGCAGATCATGTTGTGGATAAATGATGCAGACCACTTTCTACTGGAAGGATTTTAGTCCTGGGAATAGGACATTGAGAGTCCACTCTGGGGTTACTTAGCTGTCAAAGGGTCATAAGATCTCAAACCTAAGAATGGATTGACCTACATTTTGCAGAAGGGAAGGTCGGTGGTTGCATGAGGTTGAAGTCCAGACTCTGAGGTCACTCAGAGATCCAGTGGTCCTCAGTGCTGACAGTAGTGTTGGTGTAGATGGCGGTGATGGACAGCCCTGCCACAGCACTACCTCCACCTCAGTGACTTCTAATCTAGACGACACACATCAGACTGGAGGGTTAAGTGAGACCAGCCAAAGTCACCACAGGTTAAAAAGCAGAAATAGGTTGTGAGCAGGAATAAAGAATTTAAAGCCCCAAGGGTTAAAAGGGGAAACCACAATTAGGATGTTTGAGGACAGGCAGGAAGTATGACAATAGTGCCTGAGGACAAGATGAAATGACAGAAATGTAAAAGTAAGGGGGTCATAACATGATGTAAGAACCTCTGATTGTGGTTTCCCTCTAGAGTCAAGGCGTGTTTGGTGTATGTTGTACAAACTTTTATTCAAAGAATGAACAAAAGTTCTCCAAGGCTCCCAGGAAGTGGCTCTGAGCTTATAGGTTGAGTGCTCTAACTTTGCTCAGATGATCCCAGTGACAGGCCTTGCAATGACTACAGTTGAGGGATGAGCAGGTCCTCACAGGAGCTGATCCTGACATCTCCCATTGTCTTGCATCCTGATGAAGAAATTTAAGATAAACTAAATGTGTTGTTTTAATAGCTGGGGATTATCCTGAAAAGGTAGAGTCATAGTTTGGTCTGTGTTTATGGTGGTATTCAGTGTCAACCTTGAGCATCTCTTCCAATCATATAGTGAGACCCAAGACTCTGCATCCCATAAGAGGTCGGTGTGGAGGAGAAGACCACTGTACAGGCTTCACACAGGTTGATAGACGTAGAGTTAGGAATAATAGGATCATAAATGAGGAGTGATTGCTTCACGGGCTGATGACACAGAGTAAGGCATAATTCAGGAACATAAAGTGGCTTTATTAGGATGTAGAAGCTTTAACACCTTGAGTTCTCAAGTTGAACCGGGTCCTGATGAGAATCCTGGAATCCTGGTTAAACTAATAGATTTTTAATTTCATATGATTTGAATCTGTATCTTTGGGCTCGTCTTTAAGACCATGTAGATGGCTAATAGCGTCCTTGTCTTGTTGGCATTTGTATCTTGTTAGCGGTCATTTTCAGGGGTGTTGGAGAGTTTTAAGGACCATTTGTCTGTGATTTTCCTCCACTTGTCATCTTCTGGACAAGGGTATTTCTCTGTGAAATATTAAAGCTGGAACTCTGGAGTCTCCATATCCTCTCTGAAGTTGTCATATCATTTTGGAGCTACCCCACTGTCCTCTTCACGGGACATGCTTAACATGGAGGTGAAGGTGAAAATCTTTACTGTCAGCTGGCCCGTGATCCTCACTCTGGCCTCTAGTGGTGGCTGTGGAGAACCAGAAAGTCAGATATATCAGACTTGAAGAACAAATATTGGTTTTAATCTGTATCATAGCATTCATCAATGACCAGTTCACAGCCCTAGACCCAAATGTATGTGGCCAACTGAAAGTCAGGGAGTTCGATAAATATTATAATGCAGTTTTGCAAATATTTTTAGGTAAATGTGCTGTGTGGTTGTATGACTTAGGAGATGACTGTGTCTCAAGACCAAAAGGTTAGACACTGCTGATGAAGAAATGGTAAAAAAGTAATAATAATAAAAGATTTCAAATCAACCTTGACTAAGATAAGACTTCATTGTTAAAAAGTTAAAGTTTTTACAAACAGAAGGAATGACAAATCATATGTGTAATTAAATAGCTATATATTTTAATCTATACCATTTTAAGGAAGTGGTAAAGCCTGTGACATACAGAACCTTTTGCTTTTCACTGTCTTTTAGCAATCATTCAGGCTGAAATTAATTCATGATTGAAATCCTTCTTGCCAAGAAGTTTATTCTCTTTATCAGAAATCATTGCTTTGTGTACATTTACCCCTTGGCATGATTTTTTTCGTGCTTCCTTCCTTTGACAGATTCTTGAGGTAATTTGGGCTTTTTTTTTCTGGAAGGTTTAAAGCTCTGAACACAGCAAACTTCATCATATATGTGAGTTATAAAATGGGTTTAGATGTACAATATTATCAACATTGTTATTAGTTAATGTGCTTTTTGACAGCTAGGTTCAATAACCTGCTGACATGGTATAATTCTGATATTTCCTTTTTTCTTCACAAATTTAAAACTATATACCGTGTTATATTTGGTTTTATCTCATGAACTAAAACACATTCCCACGACCTTGTGTGCTCTCTTATTTATCAGTCTATTTGAGTTAAACCCTTTGACTTAGGCAAACATTAGTGCACAGCATCTATCTGAAGGCAGTGAACAAATAAATCAAATCAAACATACAGACTAGAGCTGAGCAAGACCACAAAATGACAAAAACATTTTACCTGTGAATGGGGTTCACAGAAAGGTCTAGACTCACAAAAGCTAATTGACTGAGAAGATCTCAGGGATGTAAGATGCTGGAACAACACAGGTCCCAAGATATATTGCCTTGGGTCATCTTTAGCCCACTCAGCACCCATTTGTTGCCTACCCTAGTTAGTGTTGTCACTTTATTGTGACTATTTCCTATGTCCCAAGTATGTGTGAACAGTCCCTCTGGATTCTTCCAGCCTGCAAGCCAAAATTTGAGCAAATAGCATCTGAGGATCAGAGTCAAGATTTCTAAGACATGGTATCAGCCATCTGCCTTATGCACCAAATATATTAGAAAATTATGACTTTCATTATGTCTTTAGTATAAAAAGTTCATAAAATTGCTATCACATACAATTGTAGGTTATCCAAATTTGGGCTCATTCTTGTAGCCAAGGTCTTTAATATTTACCTCCAGAATAAAAGGTTCTTATACGTTTGAGTGAAGGTTTCCCCTGTTTCCACAGTGAAGCAACTCTCAGAGCTGTAATCAGAGATGTGAAGATCATGTACCATGGATAGTTTTCATCAGACTGGACCCTATGTAGGGACAAGGTGGAAGATGGGGCCTCAGGTACACAGGTCATGCAGAACCTTGAAAGGGGCACAGTGAATTCAAGGAATGAAAAGTGAAGTCACTTGGGGAGACTTGGGTTGGAGAAGAAAGCTTCTCTAGTATTGGCAGGAAATGTTTGATGGAGAGAGGTCAGCTTCTAATTGTTCCCTAAGTTTCTGTAAAATGTTCTGCAGCAAGGATGAAGGAAATCCCACATACAGGCAGAGGAAGGATGATCTGAGAGGGACCTGTAAGGTGAGGCAGAGAAAGGACAGGGCAGAAACAAAGGGAGGTCAGCGGGTGGGAGATTGAAAAGAAGAGGATCTGCTGAGGTTCACAGGGCAGAACTCTCATACCTGAGGATGCTGTCACAAGCCATGAGGGCCATCTGTAAACATCACAGAATCCTTGTCTGACTTGTGACCTTAGAGGTATAACTTACAGGATACAGCTGATATGCCATCAGTTAGCCACTGATATTACAAAGAAAATGTGTTTTGTGCAGAATAGTCTGAACATCAAATATAGGCAATTTTTGAGAATACACTCCAGGAAAGTAAGAAGGCACATTAGCCAAGGGTCAGAGTTGCTCCTATCCAAGATACAACACTGAGTCTGAAAGTGCCCATTAGCCTGTCAGACCTAGGGTCTCCGCTGTTGCTCACACAACATGTCTTCTTTGTGAGCATCCAAAGGATGTAGCTTCCTGGACAATAGGGCTGAAACCAATTTTCACTCCAGAAGTCAAATGAGTAGATTGATAACAATGAGGTACTCTGGACACTTCTGAGACTAGGTATAAGTCAGCTCTGAGTGTGTGCTGACTCATTTTTTTATGCACCTCACACAGTATGGTCCTATCAGACTGCATAGAGCTTCAACTGAGGAAATTCCTTTATAATACTGAGTTGGAGGCAATCCTACAGAGCATATCCTAACTTAGTGATTGGTGTGGAAATGTCATCATATCGCACCCTCTGAAAGTGTAATCCTGGACTCTGTATGAAAGCAGACTGAGTTAGCAATGGGGACCAAGGGAGTAAGCAGTTCCCCCAGATCCCATGACCTCTTTTTCAGTTTCTGCTTGAGGTCCTGTCCTGACTTCCTTCAGTAATACACTGATGTGGAAGTGTAAGCCAAACATAACTTTTCATCCACAACTACCTTTGCTGTTTCATCACAGCAATAGCAACTCCAACTAGTACAGAAATCGGTACAAGAATGTAGGGTATTGCTACCATTGACCTGATGATGTGCTGTGGAGAGGATTGTTGAAGAACTTTGAGACAATGGGCTTATACCCTGATATAAGCTGACAAATACAGTGGCGAAGATTTGAACCTAGAGACGTTGAATCTCCCTACAAAGTCCCCTGAGACAGAAGTCTTCAGCTGTGCACAGATTCAACAACAACCTCAAGCAAAAGAGGAAAAGAGGAAGACAGGAAGGGAGTTTCCAGACAAACGACCATAGATTTACTTCACAGGGATGAACTGGAAGCGTGGGCAAACACATCTCCCAAATCAAACATGTATTTCCCCCATCCAAGAGTCAAGAATCACCAGATAGGAGGGGAAAGAAAGGGTTCGAGAGCAAGATCGGGTGGAATGTTGTGAAAGGCTGTTCTTGACTATGGCCTTGGGTGGATGAGACCTTGGTATTAGGATGAACAGATGATGCTGTCTAAGTCTTGAGTTCTACAGCCTTAAAGACAATTCCATCGTGGAGCCAGTTGTGCTAAGGTCTGGGGGTCTGCTAAGGTCTAGGTCCTGTTACAACATTCCTGTGCCCTATTTTAAAGTTGTGGGTTATTCCTGATCTCTTTCTCATGTTTTCAGTACCTTTACATTAGGACACACATTATTCAAAAACCTTTCTTATCACAAAGCCTTGTCTTTCTGTCAATGAACTGTTTTACACACACACCTACGACCTTCTGTGTTTCTTTCTACAGTTACTATCTGTCTCACTTTCATATATAGAATCCTTGACACGAGTTAGGATTTGCTCACAGTCAGAAGGTCTTGACAGAGGACACATCTGATCTCTTTTTGTCCTTTAAAAATAGATGTAAATTTATTAACAATTAATTTTAAAGAACTTTCATATGCTGGGCTTGGTCATGCACATCTTTAATCCCAGCTCCTGGGAGGTAGAGGCAGGCAAATTCTATACTAGCATGGTCTACAGAGCTAAGTTCAGAGAAGACAGGGCTACACAGACTGTCTTGTGAAATAACACTAATAAAAGATTTTATAAGAATTTCCAGATTTCATAAAAACCAAATAATAGAATTATTCAGATCCAAAGCCCAACATCATTATAACGCAAAATTCAAACATATATTACATAGTTTTAGTACACTTCTTGCAGTTAGAATAGGTATTCTGAGTAGTCACACTTGAATTTAGTAAAAGAATGCTGTTGAAGTTCATATTATTGTCACTTAATTCATTTCAACCTGTAACAGGCCTGGAGAGTTGACTCATTGTTTTAAGAGCACTGACTGCTCATACAGAACTCCCAGATTCATTCATACCCAGCACCCACCTGTGGCTCACCACTGCCTACAACTGAAACTGCAGAGGACTCTCTGCTGTCGCTAGGCCTTGAATTTAACACACAACTTAAATCATTGGTGACATTGTTTGTAGGTATGAGATGTGTTAGGTCAAGGCTATCCAAAATTCAAATTTATAATAACAATTTTGTGAATTTATGAACAGAAATCACATACCTTCTTGTTCACATAAAATCAATTTAAATTAAACTGCTTTGGGGATCTTTCTTGTATAATCATGCATTAAATAAACAAACTCCTATTGTAAAGAAGACAAGGATATTAAATCACAGTCTCAGCTAACAGGTAGACCTGAAGACCAAACGGCACATGAGGTATTACCTGAAAGCAAAACACTTGAAAACCCTCCAAGGACATCAGAGATGATTGTGTATGACTGTGGTTCACCGCGGATGAGGGGGTGGGTGGAGGGGGCATTGACACCATGAAACAGAACTTAACCCACACAAGGCTGAGTAGTCAGCCTTAACTGTTCTCTGAGTTCCTTGCAGCAAGGTTCCAAGCCAGTGCCTGAGGGGAAGGCACTGTGGTAACTCAAGCAACAAACATTAGGTGTGTCACTTCACTGCTGCAAGCTCTAGCTGTTTATGCAAAACAGCTGGCAGTCACAGGGAAGGGAAGGACTAAGGCAGACTGCACACACTTTCCAATACCTTTCCTTCGTGATGCTACATGGCATTTATACTGCGGAATCTCAAAGTGGAAACCAAAGGCAGGTGAACTGAAGTGTCCTAGGACAGATTTAGAAAGACAGTGTGAACTTAAAATGTGTATGTAGAAACTGAGGGTCACATGTGGGTAGACAGGGCTCAGGATGGCTCTGAACACACAGCCCAGGTTTCTGTTCCATGGTAGTTAGCAGTCAGCACCCTGAAAGAGCACCGTGGGCTGTGTTTTCTCTTGGCAGCTAAAGTCACCCCAGATTCCTGCAGATTCTGAAGAAAAGAGCCAAGACCTGGGCAGGAGGCCCCAAGCTCTTTCATTACACCCAGGCACTGCTGCTCCACTGAATTGTTCTCCTGCTCTGCCTGTGTGGAGTCCTGGAGGTCAGTTCAGATGATCTGACTCGGGAAGCCTAGACACAAGGACCACCACTGAGGGGCCTGAGTCCTGATTGGCCACACTGTCTAGTTTATTGACAGATTCCATTAGAGAGTGAGTACCATCCAGGCTTGTCCACAGCTCAGAATATGATCTTATAGAGGTATTTTCTCAAAAGTAGTTAACTATCAGCATGCTGTAGAGAATTACACATGAGAACCTGTGCGCTAATTTTACTTTATATTAGAAGGCTACTCCAGCTTGTGTCCATATGCTTGGAAAATTTTTCCCAAGCCTTTTACTATGAGGAGGTGTTTGTCTTTGTCAGTGAGGTGCATTTCCTGTATGCAGCAAAATGCTGGGTCCTGTTTATATATTCAGTCTGTTAGTCTCTGTCTTTTATTGGAGAATTGAGTCCACCAGTGTTGAAAGATTAATTAGAGACCAATGATTGTTACTTCCTATTATATTTGTTTTTAGAGGTGGAATTATGTTTGTATGACTATCTTTATGGGGGGGGGTCAGTTGAAAGATTACTTTCTTCCTTTTTCTAGGATGTAGCTCCCCTCCTCGTGTTGGAGTTTTCCATCTATTACCCTTTCTAGGGTTGGAATTGTGGAAAGATATTGTGAAAATTTGGTTTTGTCATAGAATATCTTGCTTTTTCCATCTATGGTAATTGAGAGTTTTGCTGGATATAGTAGCCTGGGCTGGCATTTGTGTTCTCTTAGGGTCTCTATGACATCTGCCCAAGGCGTCCTAGGTTTCATATTCTTTGTGGAGAAGTCTGGTGTAATTGTGATAGGTCTGCCTTTGTCTGTTACTTGACATTTATCCCTTACTGCTTTTAATATTGTTTCTTTGTTTAGTGCATTTGATGTATTGACTATTATGGGACAGGAGGAATTTCTTTTCTGGTCCATCTATTTGGCGTTCAGTAGGCTTCTTGTATGCTTATGGGCATCTCTTTCTTTAGGTTAAAGAAGTTTTCTTCTCTAATTTTGTTGAAGATATTTACTGGCCCTTTATGATGGGAATTTCTCTCTCTTCTATACCTACTATCCTTAGCTTAGATGTGTCTCATTTTTTCTCTGGATTTCCTGGACATATTGGGTTAGGATTTTTTGTGTTTTGCATTTTCTTTGACTGTTCTGACAGTGTTTTCTGTTGTATCTTCTCCCCCTGACATTCTCTCTTCTATTTCTTGTATTCTGTTTTTGGTCAGTGCTAAAGAAGTGATTTCCAAAACATCCAGGCTATTGCTGTTGCCCTAAAGAACCAGAAGGTAGATATTAGGATAGCCATTGCTGTGAGAAGACACCATGACCTGGGCAACTCTTATAAAGGGAAACATTTCATTGGGGCTGACCTACAGCTTCAGAGGTTCAGTTTATCATCATCATGCAGGAATCATGGAAGACTCCAGGCAGACATGGTGCTGGAGAAGGAACTGCGAGTTCTCCATTTTGATCTTAGTGCATCCAGAGGAGATTCTCTCTTCTGCAGGCAGCCAGGAGGGTGTCTTAAGCACTGAGTAGAGCCTGACCATACTAGTTGACTTCCAAAGCCCACGTCCACAGTGACACACTTTCCCAAACAAGGCCCCACTCCTCCAATAAAGCCACACTTCCTAACAGTGCCACTCTCTATGCTTCTGTGGGGTCCTCACTCTCCTATCTTAGAGGGGATATCAGGTTCCCATGGAGGTGGAACTTGCTACTACTCTAGGTGTTGGCCTTAACCAGGGAGAGCAGAGGATACGCTGAAGCAGACTGAAGTCTCAAGCAATAGCCAACTTTATTCAAAGCATCAGACAATTGGGATATCACACAATGTCATATGAGCAAAGTTCACAGGACTTTACATAGTCACAAGGACACCATGCTCGGAAACACTTCTTAGCTACACAAATAAGGAACCTTGTGTAATCTGGACCAAATCCATGCCGATTTACTCCTGGGATGGGCATGAACGTTCATTCCAAGAACAAATCTAGGATGAAGAGGAACTTAGTATACAAGGGTTGTCTTCTTTACTTAGTTTTCTCAAAAGGACTCAGAATTCTCCACACACAACTTCATTTATGGATTGTGGTCTGACAGTGCCCAAATTTTTCTGCAACACATACACACAAACACACACACACACACACACACACACACACACACACACACACCTTCTGATGGTGTTGGTTATCTATGCCATTTCACTTTCACCTAAACATAGTATAAAATATTAAAAAGAAAAAGAAAGGGGGCAGAGTTTTTGATAGGTGAGAGAGATAGGAGAAGAGGAGGATGACCCATGCTCATGTGGCTTTAAGTAGCCACAGGTAGCTATGAATATCTGATAGGGGATGCATTGTTCCAGGACAGTTTGTCTCATCTAGGTAGGGAGTTAATATCAATGTCAGTTGCCTCTGAGTTTATTGAGTGGCTATTTTGTAGCATGAGAATTTACTGATATAAATCTGATTGATAAATTACAAGCCTCTAGAGTTTTGATTTGTTGGTAATATGAACAGAGTCCATAACAAGAAAGCCGAGAGATGGGCAGACACTGCGTGGGGCTAGCCATGGAGGCGGAAAGACTGCCAGGGACAGATAGTAGCAAGAGGCAGCATGAGATGGAATTGGGGAAATTATGGAGTTCAGTGGAGATATTTTGAGAGTTCTGGGCCAGAGAATCTGCTGAGTCTGGCTGACTGAGATAAAGTACCCAGGATATGCCATGCATCCAATTAACCAAAATTCATGACAATAGCAAGAAACTGCAGTATATCAGAAGTATTTCGGTGCATTTCTTTCTATGGAGTCTTGACAAATGCAGCTCAACTACAAACTGTATAGGAGCCAATACATGCATGTCTTTAGCTATGAATCCGTCATCACCTTTCCTTTCACTTGCTTGTTTTAGCCGAACATCCTCTCTCCTGTGTCTGCTTCAGTGAGACATTCCATCATGAGCCTGCCTTACCTTTCCCAACTGTCTCCAACTTAACAAAATGTTCCTTTATGTGTTTGACCCAGCAAAGCACTATCCAACCGACTTTCGAAAAAAGAAAAACACCTTTTTTAGTATAAAATATAGCTTATTCAAGGCAGGGGTAGGTGAGTTGTGAGGGCAGCAGAGACAGAGAAAGGCAGAGAAAGACAGTAGGGAAGTAGAGGAGCAGAGAAGGATTGGAGTAGAGAAATACAGGAGCTGAGAAGTAGAGGACATGAGCACCGGTAGAGAGAGGGGGGAAGGAAATGGGGAGAGAAGGAGAAGGGAAGAGAGGATAAAACAAGAGCAGGAAGGCTTTAAAGGCTCTTGGCTTCATCTAGGAGGAAATCTTCTTTTTCCCTTAAGAATTATTGTATGAATGAGTGCTCTATCTGCATGTACACCTGCATGACAGAAGAGGGCATCAGATCCCATTATAGATGGATCTGAGCAACCATGTGGATGAGGAGCCTTGAACTCAGGACCTCTGAAGAGCAGCCAGTGCTCTTAACCATTGAGCCATCTCTCCAGCCTTCCAAAAAAAAAACTCTTAAGTTTCCACTTCATCAGGTAGGTCACATGTGCCTGGGACTGCAGCTCCAAGATATCTGAAGCCCTCTTCATGGATTTGTGGTCACCCATATGCACGTCATCACACAAATATAAATAATAAGCAACAAAGTAATAAAGAATCTTGGTAGACATATTAGATCAGGAAAGAAAATGAGGGACAGACTAGAGGAAGACATGTATCTTGAATTAGAGCAAACCTCTTGGGATCCATGGCATCCATAGAGTAAAAAGTTACAACACAATGATTTAAGAAAATACCATAAGATCAGTTAACAGTTCTGGAGGATGACCTCATATAGGAAATACAAGGATATCAAAGCCCAGAGCTGAAAGTTACACATTTCTCAGAACAGAACTGATATGAAAGTGTTAACATGCCTGGTGAGATGACTCAGCAAGGAAAGCCACTTGCTGCCAAATCTGATGTGGTTTCCATTCCCAAACCCTGTGGGGAGCCAGGCAGACCCAAGATTTTCTCAGATCTATGATGAAAGGACAGTGGGGAACCTTAGTTCTGAGCTCATGTCAGGAGCAGACTTTCCATTGCCGGTCTGAAGTTGGAGCCAGGGCCTCATAGCAGTCATGGTTGAGGTTTCAGGGGAAACACCTCAGCCCCACTGGCTCTGGTTATCATCTTGAGGCAGACATGTCTGAGGTACACTGTGTAATCTTTGCCAACATTTTCTGATTTAGCTCTCTGCTGACCTTCACCCTTCCCTCCCTGTCCCTCTAAATATCATATCAAAAGCTATAGTGTCAGGAGCCATAACAGGACAAGCTGATAACTAGAGGGTGACCTTCCTGAGATGGCCAGCCTTGGAATATTATATAATCTGCGACTGGTTCACCCTTATTAAGCAAAGCTGGAAGGGATTCATTTTAGGAAAGATTCCTGCTATTAAAAGGCTTTTCCTGTTATGACTAAACACATATCAATCATTAAATAATAGCACACCCCTTTGGAGCTGATCTCTGCAGATCTACGAAGATGTACTATCTCATAGCGATGCTATACAGACAAATAGATGACTCCTTAAGTCTTAATGATGATCCTATAAGAATTCCTAAAGTTATGTCAATGATTATTAAGCTCTTATAGTGGGACTGCTATTAAGTCTCTCTCTCTCTTTTTTTTTTTAATTATTAACTTGAGTATTTCTTATTTACATTTTGAGTGTTATTCCCTTTCCGGGTTTCCGGGCAAACATCCCCCTAATCCCACACCCTCCCCTTCTTTATAAGTGTTCCCCTCCCCATCCTCCCCCCATTGCTGCCCTCCCCCCAACAATCACATTCACTGGGGGTTCAGTCTTAGCAGGACCAAGGTCTTCCCCTTCCACTGGTGATCTTACTAGAATATTCATTGCTACCTATGAGGTCAGAGTCCAGGGTCAGTCCATGTATAGTCTTTAGGTAGTGGCTTAGTCCCTGGAAGCTCTGGTTGCTTGGCATTGTTGTTCATAAGGGGTCTCGAGCTCCTTCAAGCTCTTCCAGTTCTTTCTCTGATTCCTTCAACGGGGGTCCCGTTCTCAGTTCAGTGGTTTGCTGCTGGCATTCGCCTCTGTGTTTGCTGTATTCTGGCTGTGTCTCTCAGGAGCGATCTACATCCGGCTCCTGTCGGCCTGCACTTTTTTGCTTCATCCATCTTGTCTAATTGGGTGGCTGTATATGTATGGGCCACATGTGGGGCAGGCTCTGAATGGGTGTTCCTTCAGTCTCTGTTTTAATCTTTGCCTCTCTCTTCCCTGCCAAGGGTATTCTTGTTCCCCTTTTAAAGAAGGAGTGAAGCATTCACATTTTGATCATCCGTCTTGAGTTTCATTTGTTCTAGGCATCTAGGGTAATTCAAGCATTTGGGCTAATAGCCACTTATCTAATAGTCAAAACTGCAGTGAGAGCTCTGCAGTCTCCAGGTGTCACCATTAATTGCTCTTAGAGAGTAACAGATTTTCTCCTCCTCAGAGTACATTCCAAGAGGCTGTAAACAAGTATCAAGGGTCATAAAAAGAGAACAATTTATTACAGGTGCAAGGACAGAGGATAAGATATCGACTGGGTTTATCTATACAAAACTTCACTAACAACTATGGTTTTAGACCTTCAGTGAACCTGTAGAGCTGACACTGGAGATGAATGTTTAGCCAGATAAGTACTCCTGATGGATATTCATGTAAACATTCTCGGTTGTAAACTTCTAGTTCAATTTATGCTTTGATCTTTCGTATGAACTTGTGATGAACTTTGTAACACGTGATCATGTATTCTGAAAGATGGTTAAGGGCTGAGGACAAAGAGAAGACACACAGAAGGACAGACACAGAAGGACTGAGCTGGAGAGGGATTGAGCTGAAGAGTCAGGTTTGAGCTAAGGAGAACAGAGCTAAGTAGAACTGAGCTAAAAAGAGCTGGGCTGAGAAGAAATGCAGAGAGGAATAACTTAGAGACTATAGAAAACATAAGAAAACAATGTGCAGAATGTAGAGGAAAAAAGAAGATGGAGAGAGCAGAAGGAGCAGGCAGGTTTCTCCTTACCATGGGACAGAATAGGTCATTTCTCAATAGCAACACAGGCTTAGTCTTATTAGAAGGAACAAGTCTTTTCTCTTACAAACTTGGGATTAATTCACTTAGCATTAAAAGAATAGAAGCGATTTCTTTCTCTATGTAATAAAGATTGGAGCTCATCTTTCATCCAGAATGAGTTCTTTCTGCACTGTGGCTTGGTCTTTTGCTCCATATGCATATGTAAGTATGGATGTATGTGTAAATATGTAATGATGAGAATTTATGCATGCATGTGTGTAAGAATGTAATTGTGAGAATGCCTGTGAGCTGGCCCAACTGATTTTGAGTGGAAATGTATAAATGCACATTTATTGAATCCGTGTGTGAAATTATATATGTTTATGCATATTTGGCTATGTAGAAGCTTTTCCTTCTGCAAGCCCTATTCACTTCTCTTGGTTCAATAGAAATTTATTGCTCCAAACTTCCCCCTAGCCCAACAAGCCAGAGGCATAGGAACAAAAGGGAAAAGGCTCCAGCAAGTAATCCTCTACTTTATCTCCTGCTGTTTTAGAATGAGGTGCTAAGTGCCAGAGACTGCAGTTTCTGGCCTCAGAGGAACACAGAAGGCAGGTCAGTTACAGTAGCAGAGCACAGTGACTTAGACATAGATAAGTAAATCAGCTACAGTAACACAGTAACTTAGACGTAGATAAGTAAACTTATTATTATATAGCAACACTAAGTATCTTGTAAGACAAAGTCTTACCCTCCGCCGACCCTCTTCCCCCTCCAATACCTCAAAAAGAACCAACATGAGAAAGAAGACTAATGTCGGGGCTGGCCCCCAGCACTATAGTTCTTCATAAATGTGCTTGGCACAAGTCATCAGCTTACACAAGTCCTGCAGAACCCAGAGACTGCTTTTTCCTTCTTTATTTCTTATCCTCTTTATTTCTCATCTCTGGTTCTCCCACTAAATACCATGCAGTTGAGAACCCTTAATTCTAACCAGGGCATCACCCATGTGCCTAGATCTACAGGTATAGCATCAGTGACATCCACAGATACAGATACAGATACAGATACAGATACAGATACAGATACAGATACAGATACAGATACAGATACAGATACAGATACAGATGCAGATGCAGATGCAGATGCAGATGCAGATACAGATACAGATACAGATACAGATACAGATACAGATACAGATACAGATACAGATACAGATACAGATACTGATGCAGATACAGATACAGATGCAGATGCAGATATAGACACAGATACAGATACAAACACAGACACAGAATACAGATGCAGATACAGATGCAGATGCAGATGCAGATACAAACACAGACACAGACACAGATACAGATGCAGATGCAGATATAGATACAGATACAGATACAGATGCAGATACAGATACAGACACAGACACAGATACAGATGCAGATGCAGATATAGATACAGATACAGATACAGACACAGAATACAGATGCAGATACAGATACAGATACAGTTACAGACGCAGATGCAGATACAGATACAGATACATCTACATCTACATCTGAATCTACATTAAGAGATACATATATAGCTAGATATACATATATCAATACATATAATAAGAAAAATTTAGTTTTATTAAACAATAAAGCCTGGGAAGAAAAATAGGACAGATATTAAGGTACCTGTCATACAAAAACAGGGAGATCTGAGTTCAAACTTGACAACCAATGTTGAAAAGAGACAAGGCATGGGGTGGAGGCACATTCATGAAATTTCAGCAAAGAGCACTCAGGCCGCACCTTAGAGCTTTTGACCAGCCAGTATGGCCTAATGTGTGATTTCCAGGACAGTGAGGGACTGACTAAGAAATAGACATAGAAACCAAGATGGAGGACCACCTGAGGAGTGTATCCCCAAGGTAGGTCTCTTTCATCCACATCCCACATGCACATGGCCACACATACACACAAATATTTGTAAAAATATGTTCTGCGGACAATGTTAAAGCAGATGAATTATTGAACAAACTTGTACCCTTAGGCTAAAATAGGGTCTTTTATACCTAAAGAAATTAACTTGCATTATTTTAAGATACATTTTAAGGAGTTGTTTTAGCCTGGACAAGATGTGGGGAGCATCTTAGTAGGTGGTACATTGTAAACATTATTGATCCCTCATCCTGAGCATAAACATATGGTGCCAGGCTTCATTAGGAGTCACCATCTAGTTGTTTGTGCAAGTCATCACAAATAACGATTCTAAGATATTCAGGTCTGTCTATTAGATTAGGGGAATTTATTTTTATTTTTGGCATATTTTTCTTTACGTCCCCCGGACTAAACCCACAAAATCAAATCATTAACAATTGACAAAGTTCCATTTCCTTTGGACTTAATTCATTGCTTCGAAATAGTGTTGGGCTCTTTGACATTGCCAGTCTGTCACAGGGTCAAGTGACCCCACAGTGTAAAGATTGAGCCACAGAATAGGAGGGTGGGGATACACTTACAGAAAGCTGAAGGCCAGATTGACGTGTCACTCAGGGGTTGCAATGTCCTCGGTGGTGGGAAGTCGGTAAAGATGTTGGTATTGATATCTCTGTCATAATACTATCTGTATCTTAATAGCATCTACAAGATATCATAAAGGAAAGCTAAGTAAGACTGGGCCAAAAACACATAGTAGATTAAAAAAAAGACTGAGTCAGTGAGTGGGAGCAAGAAAACAATGAGTCACAGTGGTTGGAAGCCACCACAGAGTGACTTCAAGAACAGTGATCATAGTGACTGTGAAGAGGGAAAGGAATCTTACCTGAGTCTATGTCCCAGCAACACTAGAGTAAGGAATGAAACATAGGGGTCTTAGCTCAATGTAAGTCCCCACACTATGGCTACCAGTTGGGAGATGTGTTTGAAGATAGGACACTAGAGCTTTGGTCGTGGAACACTCTAACTCTGGACAGGTGGACCCCTGGTGACAGAGCATCATGACCAGGCAGGGTTTAGTGGATCTGCTCCAGGGCTTAGTGTGGTTTTGGCCTGTGGGTGGATTTGAAGATACAGTTTCCTGGGTTGCATAAATAGGTGACTCTGCACCTGGTGTGCCCTTTCCCAAGTGTCCATCCTCCTTGGGTGGGACTCAGATGTGGCAAGTCCATCCCCCTGATCTGAGCAATTGATTTTTTCAATGTGTAAAGAAAGTGTCCCCCTCACCCCAGATGAATGCAGACTGACATCTAATTCTCTACAGACACCCATACCAACATTAGCTAAGGTGCCTGCTTATCCTGATGCATAGAAAAAAACCCGCTGAGATTACTGAATGCTGCAAGTGCACAGACATAAGGGCCCACCTCCTACCAGATCCCAGCTTTTCTGAACACATTTCTGTACTTTGTTCATGACCTGTGACCCCAGTCAGGTCAATCTCAATGCCATGGATTTCCAGGCAAGCCCAGCAGGTTTTAAAAGGCTGGTTGCATTAACTACTATGATAATGGTAGTAGGGCTCAGTGAGAAGACTTATTTTCACAGCTGATGTTCTCTAGCTTGAAATCCTGTCTTGTGTGTCTTCTAAAGACTCGCCATTAGGGCTTTACAGACATCGCAGATTGTAGCTTGCTGAGATCCTGCAAAAGAACTTTGGGTTTATCTGATATTTTTTCCCAGAAACCTGCAGTTGGGGTGCAGAACACAAGACAAGAATCAGGAGTGGTTGGCGAACATACCTGCTGTTCATGAAGATGACTCCCTCTTCCATACATACCTGCTGGAGAGCCTTACAGAGGGCAATGGTTCCATAGGGGATGAGCTTAAGTTATAACAATGAGGTATATATTCCATAACTTCTGTGAGGGCTTCCCCTAGATCTTCTGTTATGTCCCCATAAAATAACTTCCAGCATGAGGGTCTACCTGTAGGCAGCAGGATGTGAAGATGGGCAAGGTCTAGAGCAATCTTTGTGGTTTGGAAGGAAAGGATCTATTACTCACTGATTATGATCCCTGATACCCGCTAGATGGCCTTTCACGGGAGAGCTTTAAGGGCCTGGTAAAGTTTTACTTGTGCTTAAATCTCTTCTTAGAACATAAAGTACCATGTTTCCAAGGGAACCAGGAGAAGCAGGCTCCCCGTGCTAAATGGTAGAATTTATGTTCTGAGATTATTCTGTTGCTTCAACACCACGGTCTGACTAGATGTTTAAGAGAATGAAAGTACCACAAGTTAACGTTGTGTTGTTATGATCAGCTAAAGGTCCCAACAGTTAATTTTAGGGCCTCGGAAAGACTGCATTTACTTTTCAATCTTAGTTGTGTCACCTGCTCTAATGAGGAAAGATCTTGCTGTCCACGTGTCTTCTCTTGGTAGCACAGAGGACATTCCCCTTATGATGCTGGAAGCATATTGATTAGAGGCCAACCACAAGGATCTGCAGGCCTCTGTGTTGATTTAAAGGAAAATGGCCCCCATAGGCTCACAAGTTTTAGTACTTGGTCCTCTGCTGGGGGAACTGTTTTGAAAGGATTGGGACATCTGTCCTTGTTGAAGGAGATGTGTCACTGAAGACAAACACTGTACTTCAAAAGACTTCCACCACTTCCAGTCTATTCCTCCCATGCCTCCTACATAAGGATTAGGACGCGATCTCTCTGAGGTTTGACTCTGCAGTTATGGCCTCTAACCCTCTGAGACCGAAAGCCAAATAAGAGCCCAATTTAAAGCTGTAACTAAAACAGTTTTTAAATTTAGCAAATGTTACCGGGAGAAAGAGTTACCTTCTGGGTTGTTGATCAAACAAATG